>NC_092719.1:111131632-111786507 GCF_047496885.1 Scyliorhinus torazame | reverse complement strand
GTGACCACTTTAATTGAGAAACATCAAATCAGAATATACTGATTTATTTATTTCATATTCCCTTACCTTATTTTGCACAATGATGGATGCCATTTGCAGAGCAGCCAAATGCTTATACTGATCTGCCTGTAGTGATGAATTTAAATCATTTTTACATTTCTCAGCAATGTCCTTCTGGCCCACTCCAGTTTCTAGATAATGAGGTTGTTTGTATTCAAGACCAGTTTCAAATCCATTTTTTTTTTTATTTCCTCCATCCAGCCTGCTCATTTTTTGCTCTCCCTCTCCACTTACTTTGTGTTTTTCTTGTACTCTGACATCTGTCTACGCTTTCTCTCTGAACCTCAGTAACATCTCTCTGTGTGCAGTGCCGTTTCTCCATCTGGTCTTTCCTTGCTATAAACTGCTTTCCAATTGGCCGAGGACTTGTTGGTCTTCCCATATCCTGCCAACCTGTCCACGATTCAACTCCATGCTGTTCCTTCTTCTCTCAGGCACGTTTCTGCTTCCACCTGAACACTTCACTAACTCATCCCCGCTTGCATTTCGCTCTTGCTTTGCCTCAGTTCTGGACCCAAATCTTGTCTTGACTTGAGCGGAGAGTGGCTTATCATTTATCCTTTTTCCCGAGGAGCTGCTATTGACTGAAAATTGTGTGGACTCAGCACTCTATAGGTGATCTGATCCAGGAATTTGGAAAACTTTAGTTTCTCCTCTATGATGCCTGCACCCGGCCCTTAGTGCCTATCTCATGTTAACTGAATTGTGGTGATAGTTTGCCTTGTGGTCTTATATCTTTCCGTCGTGATATTTGCTGAGAAGGAAAGATTGACTGCTCTGTTGTATTTTGGGCTAAGTTTCATCAGACCTGGCCTGACATAGACTTTCAATTTTAATTCCTGGCATGTTGGTCTGTTTGAGAATTCCTTTGCGAGGCAGCTGAATCTGAGAAATATCCAGCAGGCTCTTTGAAGACTAAACTACGGCCCTGTCTCCTGGTTTTTACTGGCTGTCTGAAATTTTCATCCTCACTTATAGATATCATGGGTGTTTTCGCAGTTTTACTACAGACCTGGTGAAGCTTTGTACTGCTGAGCTCAGATCACCTTCACCTGACTGTTTTCAGAAGCCGAGAGGAGACACTTTCCTAATATCCAGCCTATTTGGGGAAGGGACATCCTCTCTTTCACTATTCGAATACTGAGAGCAAAGAGGAGAAAAAGGAGCATTTGATGCTTCGGAATTTTTCACGCTCTGCAGCACTCCTACATCTGCCCTGCCAATTGTATCCGTGTGACTGAATCGGTTGTGCTGCAGTCGAGGCACATGGCTGTTTGTTACCTGACTCAGCTCGGATGGTATGGCTGTCCTGTCTAACTCAGCCCTAAAACTGGTGGCTCACGTTGATCCTCCCGGTGCTGAGGTGATGCCTTCCTGGATGGCTTTCCTGTTATCGGTGTGTTGCTCATGTTCAGACTCTACGTTTCACTCCCCAGCACAAAGCCTAATAAACCAAAAACAAAGGGGTTACAAACATGTCACTGTCTGAAAGTAGTTGGAAAATTAGTGCTTTAAGTCGATTTCTCCCCTGCCCACAGTTACAGTGAGTTGGCCTGCTTAACTGACTAAATGATGATGGAAGTAATCGTTAGAGTCCGTTGCTGCAGGAAGGAAAATGAGAAGTGCTGTTGACATAAATAATTAGCAAAAGGACACCAATTCATGTGTACCGCCAGTGCAGATGGAAGCAACACAACAACCCCTTTCAGCTAGAAATGGAACAATTGTCATCAAAACAGAGAATTGATTTCATTGGTCAAACTGTTTGTGCTGCCAAGATCAGGAGGCAGTAAATGTGATTTAAGCCACCAGAGTCAGTAGTCAACCTTTTTCCTGTATCATGTATCTATCCATCAATGCCAAGGACAGAGGTGTTGGTTCATTTTCGAAATTCAGCCTTCAGTGCATGAAGATCACTTTTATCAATTGAGCTCCAATAAATTTTACTTCAAGGTACATTATTTGATGTTTTGATTTGAAACAATTAAAGGTAAACTCAAGCTGCATAATAATATCACATTTCCCATGTGAGCAACACCAAAGGTGGAATATGAGCCTCAGTCAAAGATCACCCCAAATCAATTAGTGAGTTGGTTCAAGATACACGGCCACACCAAGATTGCCAGATTACTGTGATCAATTCAAATTCATTTTAACTAGGAATCACTGCCAAGGACAGCATTTATTCCCCATCCCTCAGCTTACTAGGTCACTTCATAAGACAAGCCAACCATCTTCCTGGAATACTGAAGTCAAATACGAGATCGGCTAGGTAAGGGCGGCAGAGATCATTCCCTAAATAAAATGGAAGAAAAATAAAATCAAAATACTGTGGATGCTGGAATTCTGAAATAAAAACATAAAATGCTGGAAAAATTCCCTAGATTCAGGGAAAGTTCTATTAGATTAGAAGATAGCAAATGTAACTCCTTCCTTCAAAAAGGGAAGGAGACAGAAGGCAGGATATTACAGGCCAGTTAGCCTAACATGTCATCGGGCAAATGTTAGAAGTCATTATTGGGTGGTACGGTGAAGTAGTGGTTAGCACTGCTGCCTATGGTGCTGAGGACCTGGGTTCGATCCCGGTCCCGGGTCACTGTCTGAATGGAGTTTGCACATTCTCCCTGTGTTTGCGTGGGTTTCACCCCCACAACCCAACGATGTGCAGGGTGGGTGGATTGGCCACGCTAAATTGCCCCTTAACTTGAAAAAAGTTATTGGGTTCTAAAAAAAAAATATGAACAATAGAAGTCATTATTACTGATATTATAGCAGGGCACCAGGAAAACTCCAAGGCAATCAGGCCGAGTTAACATGGTTATGTGGAAGGGAAATCATGTTTTCCCAATTTCCTAGAGTTCTTTGAAGGACTCACATATGCTGTGGATAATGGTGGGTGTACTGCACTTAGATTTTAAGAAGGCATTTGATAAGGTGCTATGTTAAAGGTTATTGCAGGGAAAAAAAGCTTGTGGTTGTAGTTGTAATTCACCAACTGATCACTAGGATCTCACTAATATATAAGTGATTGCTAAAGTCAGCTGACCTCAGACTGGCTGGAGGAAGCTGAAGAGAGAGGTTGCTTGTGCATGATTTTACTGTTATTCACCTGTTGTCTTGTATATAACCCACAGTTAATGTTAATAAATCGTTTATAGCTTTAGCTACAAGCTAAAGAATTAGGCCATCCGACAAGAACATTACAGTGGTGTAGGCTAGGGGTAACATATTGGCATGGATTGAAGATTGGCTAGCTAACAGGAAACAGAGAGTTGACATAAATAGATATTTTTCTGGTTGGCAGGATGTGATGGGTGATGTGCCTCAGGAATCAGTGCTGGGACCGGGAATTTCCTTGGAGCTGTTCTGGCTGCAGTGTTGTACATGGCTTCACTGGACGTGTGGCTCAGATGTGTAAACTGGTGATTGGTGGCCCTGTCTGGACGTATTCCTGACAGGATCATTACGTGACGTTCCTCCTTGATTCGGTTCGCCCAGTCAAGCAGCACATCTCCAACGATTTCTACAGCAAAAATGCTTGTAACCAATATTTCCTCAGCAGATGAATCTTTATTCCTTGAGCTTCCAAGCCAAACCTGAAAGACTAGCAATACTAGAATCAAGGGGTTTTGCACGGAGTTTCCAGTTACACCAGCAGAGTGATAGACTCTGAGGCAACATTAGAGTGGGAAAAAAATGACTAAACCTTATACCTCAGATCAAAAATAGTCCCCAACTTTCCAAAAATGTTTAGTGTTTAGCTGTTAAAAGGAAAAATACAGTTGGTGGCAGATAAACACACACCAGACACATGTACAGATTTCCTGTGTATCAAACCCACCTTCTCATTTCCTCTCCCTCCATTGTACAGAATTCGTGGTCTATTTTGATGTTTTCCTGTTTGTCTGCTTTCTATTTTCAGCGTGCTGGCACAGAGCCCAAAATTGGTCTGAGTCTCAATAAAATAGCACCAACTGAGGTGCTAAAATAGGACGATTTACACACAGGATCCCAGGGTTTAAAACCAGCTCCATAGCTTTCAGGTGAAGAGCCGTCAACTTGATCATAAAAGGGCTTTGGCCCTCTGCCGAGATCTTACACTGTTTCACTGTCTCCATTTTCGTCATCGGTTTTTCATGAAGTTTGGAATTCATTTCATAGAATCTAATAAACCATCATCAGGTTTTACTGCTGACGCAATGGAACAGGTGTCACGGTGGCACAGTGGTTAGCACTGCTACCTCACAGCATCAGAGACCCAGGTTCAACTCCAGCCTTAGGTGACTGTGTGGAGTCTGCATGTTCTCTCAGTGTCTGCGCGGGTTTGCTCCCGTTTCCTCCACAGTCCAAAGATGTGCAGATTAGGTGGATTGGCCATACTAAATTTTCCCTTAGTGTCCAAAGGCTAGGTGGAGTTGAGGGGAAGTGGGCGTAGGTAGGGTGCTCTTTCAGAGGTTCGGTCAGACCCGATGGGCCGAATGGCCTCCTTTTGCACTGCTAGGGGTTCTATGGTTCTAACCACTTTAGACCCTGTGAGACTGGAGATAGGTCATTCAAAATGGCAGCACAAATCCTCCTTAAAAAGCAAGTCAACGAGGAAGCCCTTGTAAGGGTTACAGTGTACAATTTGCCGTGGCAGAGAAGATCCCTCAAGAAGGAGGGCTGTCTTTGATAAAGGTTCTACCTAAATCTTGGTGTGTAGCAGACGAATAACCAGAACCAAAATGAGATGAGAATTTCCTATTCTCCTTGATCATCCACGTCAGAAATGGTATAGTCAAGCCTACAGGCTTCAGAGATAGCAAGTGTCAGGTCCAGGCCTCAAACATGGCAGTAGTCAGGCCACAGCCCTCAAAGTTGCAGGCTTCAGGCCTCTGTGACACTACCAACCCGTTTTTGAAAAAAGAAATCCGAAATCCAAGTTAGTTACTAAATGGATGAAACCACAAGGTTCCACAGTTTAAAACAAAAGGGGCTGAATTCTCTGCCAGCGGGATGCTCCGTTTTGCCGGCAGCCCGGGGGTTTCCTGACGGCGTGGGGCTGCCCCACAATGGGAAACCCCATTGACCAGCCGGCGAAACGGAGATTCCCGACGACGTGCTGAACCAGAAATCTGGTGCGGCAGGACAGAGAAACCCGCCCAAGAAGTTTTTTTGACGGAAGACTCAAACAAAGCAAATATTATATTAGCTAAACGATGCTCTTAACATCTGGAATCAATATTAGTTAAACACTAATTAACAGGCACATTGCGGTTGATGATAAACTATAGATTACACATTAAATGGCGGATACAACCAAGACAGAACTCAGGAATTGGCTCATCAATCTTCATTACAAAGGTCCTTCAAAACTCTGTCTTCATCATGGAGTTTCAGTTCCTCACAGGGTTGTAGTTGACATGTTGTGTAGATGGACTATTGTTTGTCCAAGCTTTGTGTGATCTTCACTCTCTGTTCCTAACCAGGTTTCATACAAACATACAAATTAGGAGCAGGAGTAGGCCATTCGGCCCCTCAAGCTTGCTCCGCCATTCAATGAGATAATGGCTGTTCTGATTGTAACCTCAACCCCACATTCCTGCTGACCCCCAATAACTTTTCACTCCCTTGTCAATCAAGAATCTATCTAATCTATCTCACTCAGCCCTAAAAATATTCAAAGATTCTGCTTCCACTGCCTTTTCAGGAAGAGTTCCAAAGATTCATGGCCCTCAGAGAAAAGATTTCTCCTCATCCCTTTCTTAAATAATAATCTTTATTATCAGGGAGAACGTGCAAACTCCACACAGACAGTGAACCAAGCCGGGAATCGAACCTGCGACCCTGGAGCTGTGAAATAACAGTGCTACCCACTGTGCTACCGTGTCGCCAACAAATAAACAACCCCTTATTTTTAAACAGTGACCACTAGTTCTAGATTCACTGACAAGAGGAAACAAACATCCTTTCCACATCCACCCTGCCAATACCCCTCAGGATATTAAAGGCTTTGATCGAGTCGCCTCTTACTCTTTCTAAACTCAAGTGGATACAAACCTAACGCTCCAACCTTTCCTCATAAGACAAGCCTCCCATTCCTGGTATTAGATTAGTACCGTGTTTTTTAAACTTTTTTCCCAGGACCCACTTTCACAACCGACCGACCTTCACGACCCACGCCGGCCGAACCTTGGGGCCCACGCCGCCGAACCTCAGGACCCACCATTATTTCTTACCTTTAATGCAACAGGTGAGCCTGCTTGGTCCTCATGATCTCAGTAGCTTTATCATTCAATGTTACATTTCTTCTAAGGACTTCCGCTGGGGATTCATTGTATGCTTTAAAAAAAAAATGAAGAGTTTTGTCCTCAAACGGCCTTTGAAGTTTTGAGGGTTTTAAACTCTCATTTGCCAGTACTTCCCTGCATATAACACACATAGGCTTTGTATTCTGATTTGCATTGGCACAATTAACAAAGCCGTACCTCAAAAAATCATCTTTATACTGATTTGTTCCTGATTTCAGTGTTTTCTTTGTTGGCTGTTCACCAGAGATCCTGGAGCTCTGTACAGAGCTAACGCTAAGACTACTTTGCCCTGCCATGGACTCTCCTAAGCAGCTCTCTCCAGCAGATTCAGTTGTGAGTTCCTGGCCAGGAGGTACACTGCCTGTTTGTGTCTCTGGCCCTCTTTTTCATATAACAAAACAATCCATCTTCAGTTCTTCACAGTTCCTTATCTTGCTTGCTCGCAGCTAGAAAACGGAGGAATTCCTTCTCCGTGATTCTGTGCCAAAAGCACGGACATACATGTTGCATGACTTCAGTGTACGGACCGGGTGTGTGACCTGCTCTCCGGCGCCGCTTCTGGCTAGAAGACTGCATCGTTCCATTTAGAGACTGGTCGCGGCCGGCATTCTCAATTTAAAAACCGGTTGCAACCGTTGGGCGCTTCCACCATGACCAGGAACGCTGCGGGACTGCCGCGTCCTATCATTCTGCAACCCACCCCCCCAACACCCGTTGTGAACCTGCACTTTGAAAAATCCTGATCTAGTGAACCTGCTCTGAACTGTTTCTGACACATTTATATCTTTCCTTAAATAAGGAGGCCAATACTGTACACAATAGTCCAGATGTGGTCTCACTAATGTCCTATACAACTGAAGCATAATCTCCCTACTTTTGTAATCAATTCCCCACACAATAAATTATAGCATTCTATCAGTTTTCCTAATAATTTGCACACCAGTATTTTGTGGTTGATGCACGAAGACACCCAGATCCCTCTGTACCTCATAGCTCTGCAACCTTTCACCATTTAGATAATAAGCTTCTTTTTTATTCTACCTGCCAAAATGAACAATTTCACATCTGCTAGATTTTTGCTCACTTAACCTATCGATGTCCCTTTGTAACCAATTTTTTTGAGTTCTTTGAGGAAGTAACATGTGCTGTGGATAAAGGGGAACCGGTGGATGTACTGTATTGAGATTTCCAGAAGGCATGTTACTTCCTCAAAGAACACAAAAAAATTGGTTAAACATGATTTTCCTTTCACAAAATCATGTTGACTCTGTCTGATTATCTTGAATGTTTCAGAGTGCTCTGCTATCACATTTTTACTAATGGTTTCTAACATTTTCTCTGATAGATGTCAGGCTAACTGGCATTGTTATTGATTATATTTGTGATGTTAGTAAGGTTGTTTAGATTATCAGAGAATTTACAGTGCAGAAGGAGGCCATTCGGCCCATCGAGTCTGCACCGGCTCTTGGAAAGAGCACCCTACCCAAGGTCAACACCTCCACCCTATTTCCATAACCCAGTAACCCCACCCAACAATTTTGGACACTAAGGGCAATTTATCATGGACAATCCACCTAACCTGCACATCTTTGGACTGTTATGTACATGTTCCTTCAATAACCCCAATGTTGACTTCCGGTGGCGGCATTGTAGGTGGAGGTCACACATTAGGTGGCTCCTGCCAGAGGCTCTGGTTTCAGGGGTAGTTTTATGAATGAGTTGGTGTAGTAAAGTCATAAGGAAGGTGTGAAATGTCGATGACGTAAAAGAAGGGCACTGGAAAGAAGGGGGCGAGTGAAAGTGCGCCGTTGTGCGAGATAGTGGGGGCTGGGCCACTGGGTGGGGCTGCTCCCCTCACAGTGGAATCACTGACTGAGGTGACGTCGGGGGAGTTCGAGAGACAGTTCGCCAAGGACATGGAGGTACAACGGAGGGAGATGATGGCCGATGAAAGAGTGGGTGGAGGAGGCGATTGCCCCGGTAAAGGTGGCAGTGTTGATGATGTCGGTTGAGGTGTGGGAGCAAGGAGAGAAGTTGAAGGGGGTAGAGAAGGCACTGTCGCAGCACAGAACCCTCGATTGGCGAGGAGCTGCGGAGAGTGGCGGAGGCCAACAAATGGCACAGTGATAAGTTGGAGGACAGGTCAAGGAGACAAAATCTGCGAATCATGGGCCTGTCTGAAGGGGTAGAGGGCCCGAGGCCGACCTTACAAAGGTGCTGGCGGAGTTGATGGGGGAGGGGGAAGAACCCTCCCACTACGAGTTGGACAGGGCACATCGGTCGCTCTGGCTGAAGCTGAAAGCAAACAAGCCACCAAGGGCGGTCATAATCTGTTTTCATAAGTTCCACGTGAAGGAGAAGGTCTTGAGTTGGGTGCAGGAGAAGTGGGAAGGCGTTGGTATACAAATATACCAAGACTTGATGGCGAAGTTAGCGAGAAGGCGGGCGGCCTTCGGACAGGTGAAGGTGGCACTACACTGCAACGGCATGAGGTTTGGAGTGGCTACTCTGCGAAGTTGAGAGGTATGCACAACTCGAGGGATTTCTATTTTGCAACCGTGGAGGCAGCGGAGACGTTTGTGAAAGCTGAAGGACTGGAACAGAAATGAGAGATGGGTTTGGACTTGGTTTGAGCGGATGGGGATTATGTTTTTTCTTGTGGAAGGTTTTTCTATTTGATGGGGTTTCTGTTTTTCTATCTTTTGAATGGGGGAGGTGTGGTTTACCTTTTTATATCTGTTCACATATGTATTGAGTTTGGGTTTATGGTATTTTCTGTGGGCGCAGCTTTGTACTGTTCTTTAATATGAGGGAGGTGGGGATTGTTGGGGTATGTGGGGCCGGGATACTGAGGAGGGGGTGGAATGAGGGAGGGGGGGGGGGAAACGTTGGCAGGGTCACCACGCTAGAAAGCGAAGGTTGGCTAGTGAACGGGAGTGCGGTGGGGGGAGGAGCCGCAGTCAGTGGAGCCTGGTCGAACAGGTTTCGATGGGCCTCGGAGGTGGGGGGCTGGGCTCATGAGGGAGATGGGAGGAGCAGACTCTGAGGATTTTTCTCCCCGGTACACAAGGTGTTTTCGAGGATTGACTTTTTTGTTGTGGGGAAGGCGCTGTTGGTTAGAGTTAAGAGGTCGGAGTTCTCAGCATTCTGATCTCAGATCATGCTCCACATTGTTTGGATGTGAGTTGGAGAAGAGGATAACCCAGAGGCCGGGGTGGAAAATGGATGTGGGTTGTTAGCGGACCAGGGCTTTTGTGACAAGATTGGGAAGGTGATTGAGGAGTATGTGGGGTTTAATTACTCGGGCGAGGGCTTGCACTTAGTGATGTGAGAGGCTCTGAAGGTGGTGGCAAGGGGCAGGTGATCTCTTTTAAGGCTAAGGTGGATAGGGAGGAGAGGGAGGAACAACAAAGACTGATAGAGGAGATTTTGGAGGTGGATGGGAGGTGCGCAGAGGACCTGGACCCAGGGCTCCGGGGAAAAAAAGAATGAGCTGCAGGCGAGGTTTGACCTATTGTCCACGGGGAAAGCGGTGCATCAGCTGAGAGGGGCATGGGGAGCTGTCTGAGTATGGGGAGAAGGCAGAGCTTATGTTGGCAGGTCAGCTCCGTAGGGAGGCCATGGCGAGGGAGATAGTTCAGGGGCTGGACAAGGCGGGGGAGGTGGTGGTGGTTCCGGATCAGATTAATAAAGTCTTCGAGGAATTTTATAGGTCGGTGCCACAGGAGGAGGAGCGGGGGATGAGGGAATATCTAGGTGGAGTGTCCAAGGTTGGGAGAGGCAGAGTGGGTGGGATTGGAGGAGCTGGTTGGGGGGGGGCGGGGCAGGAGGTGAAGGTGGCAATTGGGAGGATGCAGGCAGGGAAGGCGGCGGGGCCAGATGTGCTCCCAGTCGCATTTTATAAAAACATTTAAGGTCAACCTGGCGCCATTGATAGTGGGAATGTTTGAAGATGCGATGCGGAGGGGTGACTTGCTGCAAATGATGGGGCAAGCTTCCATCTCATTGTTGTTAAAGAAGGAACCGGTGGAGTGTGGATCGTATGGACCCATATCTCTGCTGAATATAGATGCCAAGATACTGGCAAAAGTGTTGGTGTTGAGGTGGAAAGGGTGTCACCAGAAGGTGTTTGGGGACGATCAGACGGGGTTCGTAAATGGAACACAGTTGTTCTCGAATGTGAGGAGGTTGTCGAATGTGGTCTTTCTCCGGCAGAGGCAGGATACAAGGCAGGGATGACCCATGTCCCCCTTCTGTTCGCATTGCGAGAGACCTTGGCCATTGCATTGAGGAGCTCAAGTGTTGTGGAAGGGGATAGTGAGGGGGCGGGGGGTGAACATAGGCTGTCCCTATATGCAGATGATCTACTGCTGTATATTTTGGAGCCGGGCACATGGGTGGGGAGTATAATGGGCTTGCGCCAGAGAATTGGGACGTTTCTGGGGTACAAACTGAATTTAGGGAAAAGTGAGTATTTTGTGGTCTCCCCACTAGGAGTGAGAATAGGAGGGGTGGTGGGGGGGGGGGGGAGCTGCCGTTTTGCCTGGCGGCATCTCATTTTAGATATTTGGGTGTGCAGATGGCCCGGGATTGGGCAGGGCTTTAGAAGTTTAATTTTACTAGTTTGGTGGGGAGGGTGAAGGCTGATTTGCCGCGAGGGGACCATCTCCCTCTGTTGCGGGCGGGAGGGGTGCAGGCAGTAAAGATGAATGTTTTGCCGCAATTCCGGTTTTTGTTTCAATATCTGCCAGTCTTTTTGTCTAAGTCTTTTTTTTTGGGGGGGGGGGGGGGGAGGGGGGATTGGACAGATTGATCTCTTTGTTTGTTTGGGGGGGGGGCCGTGGGGCAAGGTGGCCAGGATTAGGAGGGTGATAATGCAGAGGGGACAGTAGGTGGGGGGTGGGGAGTTACACTCCTAAATGTGTCATATTATTGGGCAGCAAATGCAGAGAAGGTGCGGGGGTAGAGCAGGGAGGGAGGGGGCTCTGTGGGTAAGGATGGAAGCAGGCTCTTGTAGGGGGTCTGGGTTGTGGGGGCTGGTACCAGCGCCACTCCCATTGGCCCCAGGGACGTACACAGTGAGTCCACTGGTGGTGGCCAGGTGGAAGATATGGGGCCAGTTTAGCAGCATTTTAAGCTTGGGGCCAGGTTGGGGGGTTGCTGATTAGGGGGAATCATGGGTTTGAGCCGGAGAGGATGGATGGGAAGTTTTGGGGATGAGAGAGGGGGAATTAAAGAAATGAAGAATGTATTTTAGGTATGTGCAGGTGAGGGACTTTGCGAGGAATAGCACCTGCCACTTTGTTGCTGGAGGCGGTGCTGTCAGTGAGTGAGGGGGGGGGGGGTGGGAAGAGGTTGGAGAGGGGGTCAGAGACAGGGTTGGAGAGGGAGGGCCATCTCAATGATTAATGGATGGATTTTGGAGGAGGATGGGGTGTGTATGGAGGGGGTTAAGGCTAAGTGGGAGGAAGAGTTGGGGGTGGTGCTGGAGGAGGGATTGTGGTGTGAGGTGCTGCGGAGGGTGAATGCCTCGACTTTGTGTGCGAGGCTGGGGCTGATACAGCTGAATGTGGTGCACAGGGCGCACTTCAAAAATCAAGGATGAGTTGGCTGTTTGAGGGGGCAGAGGATGCCTGTGAGCGATGTGGGAGGGGCCCCACAAACCATGTTCATATGTTTTGGTCCAGTCTGAAGCTGTAAAGATTTTGGTGGGCGGTGTTCAGCAGAATCTCGGGTGTCTTACACGTAGATGTGGAGCCCGGACCCTTCAACACCATATTCGGGGTGTCGGACTGGCCTGAGCTGCAGGTGGGAGCCGGGGCAGATGTTTTAACCTTCGCCTCGCTGATCGCTCGTAGGGTTAGAGGTCAGCTTCGCCACCCTGCGCCTCGGCATGGCGGGGGGGGGGGGGGGGGGGGGGGGGGGCCTGCTGAATTTCTTGACCCTGGAGAAGGTGAGGTTCATGCTGAAGGCGGGGGTTGGGGGGGGGGGGGGGCGAGTGAGGGGGTCTAGATCTGTTGTGGTTTGTTCATCATGCTCTTTCAGGAGTTGTTTTGTATTGTAAAATTGTTGAAAATTTGAATAAAAATACTTTTAAAAAAGAAAAGAACCCCAATGTTTTCCAATGGAGACTGGTGTAGATGTAGGTGTAGGTGTAGGTGTAGGTGACCACCACCACCCCCCCGCACCCCCCCACACACACACACACACTGGGAAATGTAGTACTCGGCCTAATGTGGTACGGTTACATTTGGTTCACACTTATGCGTAACTGGATAGTCTTATATGAGGCTACACAGGACACATTTGGAGATGCTGTTGTAATATTTCTTTAATGCATTGCTGAAAAAAAAAGTGACATGCTGTCAAATTTTTTCATCTTGCACTCATCAGGTCAGAATTGCAAGAATACCAAATCTCAAAGGGAACAGCAATTTTTAAATAAAAAAAATTAAAAAATTTAGAGTACCCAATTCATTCTTTTTTCCAATTAAGGGGCAATTTAGCATGGCCAATCCATCTACCCTGCACATCTTTTTGGGTTGTGGGGGCGAAACCCATGCAAACACGGAATGTGCAAACTCCACACGGACAGTGACCCAAGCCGGGATCGAACCAGGGACCCCGGCGCCGTGAGGCCGCAGTGCTAACCCACTGCACCACCGTGCTACCCGGGAACAGCAATTTGTACTGCATAAGAGAGTGCTGATTGTTTGTCAAGTGGACTCTGATTGGTAGAGGCATTGCCATGGAGAATGCACCAGGGAACAGTTAGCTACCAAACCTTTGTTTAAATTCAAACCAGGCAAGTCGATTCTGATTGGTCATGGCATTGCAATGGAGATCCTTAATGCATCATGGTGTTTGTTTTCCACATCTGGGGATGCTTCCCTTTTCTATCAACCATCGATTTTCCTGTGCTTCCTCCACTGACCAGGATCGCTACAGACGGGCACATTACGTGCAACTTCACTGGAGCCACTTCCACCCTCTAATCCAGGCATTTTCAAAGTGGAGGTCGCGACCCGCAGGTGGGTCGTAGGCGGGTGTCGGTAATGCCGGCTGTGAGCAGCTTTAAAAATAATGGCCGCGACCAGCAAAAAAAAATGCGGCCGCACTGCGCATGCATGCCCGCTCATCAGTGCGCATGCACCGAGCCCAGCGAGAAGCAATGCCTCCTCCCGATGTCAGCGTGCTGACCTAGGAGAAGATATTTTTTAAATTCAATGCAATCTTCCTGCCTGAAGCAAGGCAGAGAGCACGTCACGCGCCCGGAATGCTGATGTTACATGCTTTGGGCACGATTGCGAATCCTCCACTTTGTCAGCAGTAAACATGTTAATGAGGACCAAGCAGGCTCACCGCTCGCATTACAGACAAGAGAAAATGGTTGGTCGCGAATGTCGGCTGGTGTGGGTCGTTAAGATCAGCCGGCATAGGTCCCGAAGGTTGGCAAAAATGTGAAAAACACTGGTCTAATCAATTAACTGTGTTGGCAGGCAATTTCAATTGCTTCACTAAATCTTCCATATGTATAGTCATTATTTGATTCATTTGGCGTTTCAAGATGCTGGTTGCAGTTATCTTAAGTTGTGATTTAAGATCTTTGATCTTGCTGTTGAAGGCAGCCATAACATTTTTAAAATTCTTTAATGGGATGTGGACATCACTGGCAACATCAACATTTGTTGCTCATCCTTAAATGCCCTGGAGGTGGCGACGGTGCGCGGTTCTCAAACCGCCAGTCCATCTTCTGCTTTGGAGGCTGTGATGATTCTTTGGCATCAAGTTTTTCTTTTCCTCTGGAGATGAGCAGGATTATTGATAATTACTGTGCTTTCCAAGGAAGCTCCTGGGCATTTTTAGGCTATTTAACTGATAAAAAGATTTGTTTCAGCAGCGATGGGGATGTGTTATATTTTTTATATCTCGGATCTATGCAGGGATGACACTAGTTTTTAAACATGTGCAACAGGTTTTTCTTTAATACAGTGGGTGGTGTTACTGAGTTACGGGGTTATGGGGATAGGGTGGAGGCGTGGGCTTAAGTGGGGTGCTCTTTCCAAGGGCCGGTGCAGACTCAATGGGCCGAATGGCCTCGTACTGAACTGTAAATTCTATGATTCTATGAGTGCTTTAAAATGTCTCCTCAAAGCTTCAGCTTGTGGTTTCCAGCTCTTTCTATGTTTGGATTACTCCCCCCCCCTTCCCCCACCACCACTTATTAATACAGTTAACACGGTGGCTTACAGATGTATTCACAAAGTCCTTGGAGAGAAGCTTTCAGAAGTCAGGCTGAGAAACACACCTCCTTTCCTCAGAAACCAGAGCAGAACTCTCAAAATTAAACTAAAAACATTCACAGGGCAGGGCTGAAAACTAAACTCAAAACAGACTCAGCCCCTCCTAGGAGTAACATCACAGCCTGCCTAACTGTTAACCTCTTAATCACAGCTTTAGCAGACATACAACCTGGATGCCTTAACCCAAGTTCTTTTAATATCATTCTGGCAACAGGCATATTATAATATATAATATATATATAATATATCTATATATATATAAAAACATTTCCTTCTTTCATCTCACAAGCAAGAAAGAGGCTGTGATTGCAAATGTCTGATTCTGATAGGGAGAGTCACCAGGAAGTGTGATGGAATCATTGCTAAGGAAGCATAGTGTTTGGAGATTAAAAAGTTAATGTTGCTCCTCCGGGTGTCGAGCTCGAGAAAGTAGTGACTCATTCAAGACTTAAATGTCAGGGCAGAAGATGTCAGGAAGAAAAGTAACAGAGGGTTAGCACTGGGTATCAACAAAACATCTCCTGTCCACCAGGTGCAAAATACTCGATACCTGTGAGCGTTAGGAGAAAAAGTGTGGCAAGGACCGCCAAGGCTTTATGGAGTAGACAGCTGTCCAAGGGGGAGGTTGTGCCAAGTAGAAGGTTCGTGGCTATAGGGTTAGGGACAGAGATAGCATTCGTTATAAAAAAAACTACAGATGCCAGAAATCTGAATACAAACTGAGAATGCTGCAGATACCCAACACGTCAGGCAGCATCTTTGCCAGAGAAAGGGTTAACGTTTCAGATATTAACTGAACCATATACAAATTGACATCAGAAGCGATGAGAAAAAAAGCTAAAGGAGGGGATGGGACACGAGCACTGGGACAGGAAGGAGGTGTATTGTTGGGAGCAGCCTGATGGATAAGATGTGGAGATGCCGGCGTTGGACTGGGGTGAGCACAGTACGAAGTCTTACAACACCAGGTTAAAGTCCAATAGGTTTGTTTCGATGTCACTAGCTTTCGGAGCGCTGCTCCTTCCTCAGGTGAATGAAGAGGTCTGTTCCAGAAACACATATATAGACAAATTCAAAGATGCCAGACAATGTTTGGAATGCGAGCATTAGCAGGTGATTAAATCTTTACAGATCCAGAGATGGGGTAACCTCAGGTTAAAGAGGTGTGAATTGTGTCAAGCCAGGACAGTTGCTAGGATTTCGCAGGCCAGATGGTGGGGGATGAATGTAATGCGACATGAATCCCAGGTCCCGGTTGAGGCCGCACTCATGTGTGCGGAACTTGGCTATAAGTTTCTGCTCGGCGATTCTGCGTTGTCGCGGGTCCTGAAGGCCGCCTTGGAGAACGTTTACCCGGAGATCAGAGGCTGAATGCCCTTGACTGCTGAAGTGTTCCCCGACTGGAAGGGAACATTCCTGCCTGGTGATTGTTGCGCGATGTCCGTTCATTCGTTGTCGCAGCGTCTGCATGGTCTCGCCAATGTACCACGCTTCGGGACATCCTTTCCTGCAGCGTATGAGGTAGACAACGTTGGCCGAGTCGCACGAGTATGTACCGCGTACCTGGTGGGTGGTGTTCTCAAGTGTAATAGTGGTATCCATGTCGATGATCTGGCACGTCTTGCAGAGATTGCCATGACAGGGTTGTGTGGTGTCGTGGTCACTGTTCTGAAGACTGGGTAGTTTGCTGCAAACAATGGTTTGTTTGAGGTTGCGCGGTTGTTTGAAGGCAAGTAGTGGGGGTGTGGGGATGACCTTGGCAAGATGTTCATCGTCATCAATGACGTGTTGAAGGCTGTGAAGAAGATGACGTAGTTTCTCCGCTCCGGGAAGTACTGGACGACGAAGGGTATTCTGTCGGTTGTGTCCCATGTTTGTCTTCTGAGGAGGTCGGTCCGGTTTTTCGCTGTGGCACGTTGGAACTGTCGATCGATGAGTCGAGTGCCATATCCCATTCGTACGAGGGCATCTTTCAACATCTGTAGATGCCTGTTACGCTCCTCTTCACTTCAGGCACCGGCCCTCTGAAAGAGCACTCTAACCAGCCTCCCGCCCTACCCCTGCAACCCCACACAGCCCTGGACACTAAGGGGCAATTTAGCATGGTCAATCCACCTAACCTGCACAACTTTGGGCTGATCTCAATGGACCAAAGGTGGACCTTAAACCGGGGAAATGCTCTATCAAATGCTTGGATTCTCTCCTGCGCCTCCCCCCTCCCCCCAAGTTTACACTCGTGGCTCTTCTAGGTGAATTCAAAGACCTGCAACAGGCTCTACCTCTATCCGTTCAAATGTTATTGTTTAACTGCCCGGGGTTAATGTTTCATCTTTACTGTCCGGGCAGAGGGGAAAGCCAGTTACACCATCTGCAAAATTTCTCTCTCTGTGCTCGAGCCATGTGGGAGTTAACGCCCAGTTGGAGAGGACAAACACTAACCTAGTTGAGATGCCATCTGGTTTCTGGCTCTCCCTAGTGGCGAGGTGAAGCAGTGTCTTGTGAAATTATTATTTCCAACATAATCCCCGGGATTTGCCTGATGTGCTGTTTGTCTCTTTAGTGCGAGTGGCTTTCTCCGCAGTTACAGGACGTACTTCTGTTTGACAGTATCTCCACTCTGGTGAGCACTTCAAACGGAATTTTGACCGGGAATCCGGAGGTTCAGCAATGTATCTGCGAGCCATTTGTGTGGCCTGGTTTCACCTCGGCCACAGATGCACCAGCACCATTGGGCTCAGTTTTTGAAGCTTGGAATGTGGGCTTTACAAAAGTATAGTCACAGAGAGCGCATGGAGTAGGTATCTACTATAGTTGTGAAGACACGAAGTCCTGGATAATTGCAGAATGAATGTCCACTTGTGCAATTAGCAAATTAATTTCAATACAGGCAAGAAAGGGTTGGTGAATTTGGTTAGGATGAGTAAGGAAGCCACAGACTTCTTGTAAAATTACACCGGCTAAAACAAAGGGATCTAGAGATACAGATAAACAAATCACTAAAATTGACAATGCAGCCTAATAACGTCGTGTAATTTAATCACTGATCGTACCATTCACACACGGACCACATCATTCAGTATGATAGTAGGAATTACTACTAATTGTCCTACATTTTTCCTATGTTAACTTCTACACTCCAGAAGTACTTAATTGGCTGCAACCTCTTTGGGATGTCCTGTGGTTGCAAGTTGAAAGCTGCAGTATCACCAAGTCTCAGCTGGTGGCGATGGTGAGCTGTCTTCATTGGCAGCAGAACCAGCAATTCCGAGCTGTCCCTTTGTCATTGGATAGCTCGCACCGATTGAACTTTTGAAAATTCAGATTCCAGGTTTGAATCACTCCAAAGTAGATTTCTGACCTGTTTTCCTGATATCTAGCTCTGAATAAACAGCAAATTCCTTTAGTTAAACCTGGACTGAAGCCATTTGCCTGGCAATAGTTTCAACCAGCACCTCACTATAAAATTGCCCAAATCACTTCACTACCAACCACCTCAGCTCCAATTATCTAATTTGCAATCACCAACTAACCTCCAATCACCACCTCATTCTCCACCTCACTCTCTCCAAATGCAGCCAGGATTTTGAAAAGACTGGTGCAGTCTTTTCAAAGAGCCGGTGCAGACTCGATGGGCCGAATGGCCTCCTTCTGCACTGTAAATTCTATGATTACAGAGACCTGGTTGAGGGAAGGGCAGGATTGGCAACTAAACGTTCCAGGATTTAGATGTTTCAGGTGGGATAGAGGGGGATGTAAAAGGGGTGGCGGAGTTACGCTACTGGTTAGGGAGAATATCACTGCTGTACTACGGGAGGACACCTCAGAGGGCAGTGAGCTTATATGGGCAGAGATCAGGAATAAGAAGGGTGCAGTCACAATGTCGGGGGTTTGCTACAGGCTCCAAACAGCCAGTGGGAGATAGAGGAGCAGATAGGTAGACAGATTTTGGAAAAGAGTAAAAACAACAGGGTTGTTGGGATGGGAGACTTCAACTTCCCCAATATTGACTGGGACTCAGTGCCAGGGGCTTAGACGGGGCAGAGTTTGTATGGAGCATCCAAGAGGGCTTTTTAAAATATGTAGACAGTCCAACTAGGGAAGGGGCTGTACTGGACCTGGTATTGGGGAATGAACCCGGCCAGGTGGTAGAAGTTTCAGTAGGGGAGCATTTCGGGAACAGTGACCACAATTCAGTAAGTTTTAAAGTGCTGGTGGACAAGGAGAAGAGTGGTCCTAGGATGAATGTGCTAAATTGGGGGAAGGCTAATTATAACAATTAGGCGGGAACGGAAGAACCTAGATTGGGGGCGGATGTTTGAGGGTAAATCAACATCTGACATGTGGGAGGCTTTCAAGTGTCAGTTGAAAGGAATTCAGGACCGGCATGTTCCTGTGAGGAAGAAGGATAAATACGGCAAATTTCAGGCACCTTGGATATCGAGAGATATTGTAGGCCTTGTCAAAAAGAAAAAGGAGGCATTTGTCAGGGCTAGAAGACTGGGAACAGACTACGCCTGTGTGGAATATGAGGAAAGTAGGAAGGAACTTAAGCAAAGAGTCAGGAGGGCTAGAAGGGTTCACAAAAAGTCATTGGCAAATAGGGTTAAGGAAAATCCCAAGGCTTTTTTCATGTACATAAAAAGCAAGAGGGTAGCCAGGGAAAGGGTTGGCCCACTGAAGGATAGGCGAGGGTGTGTGGAGCCAGAGGAAATGGGCGAGATACTAAATGAATACGTTGTATCAGCATTCACCAAAGAGAAAGAATTGGTGGATGTTGAGTCTGGAGAAGGGTGTGTAGATAGCCTGGGTCACATTGAGATCCAAAAAGACGAGGTGTTGGGCGTCTTGAAAAATATTAAGGTAGATAAGTCCCCAGGGCCTGATGGGATCTATCCCAGAATACTGATGGAGGCTAGAGAGGAAATTGCTGAGGCCTTGACAGAAATCTTTGGATCCTCACTGTCTTTAGGTGATGTCCCGGAGGACTGGAGTACAGCCAATGTTGTTCCTCTGTTTAAGAAGGGTAGCAAGGATAATCCAGGGAACTACAGGACGGTGAGCCTTACATCAGTGGTAGGGAAATTACTGGAGAGAATTCTTCGAGACAGGATCTACTCCCATTTGGAAGCAAATGGACGTATTAGTGAGAGGCAGCACGGTTTTGTGAAGGGGAGGTCGTGTCTCACTAACTTGATAGAGTTTTTCGAGGAGGTCACAAAGATGATTGATGCAGGTAGGGCAATGGATGTTGTCTATATGGACCTTCAGTAAGGCCTTTGACAAGGTCCCTCATGGTAGACTAGTACAAAAGGTGAAGTCACACGGGATCAGGGGTGAGCTGGCAAGATGGATACAGAACTGGCTAGGTCATAGAAGGCAGAGAGTAGCAATGGAAGGATGCTTTTCTAATTGGAGGGCTGTGACGAGTGGTGTTCCGCAGGGATCAGTGCTGGGACCGTTGCTGTTTGTAGTATACATAAATGATTTGGAGGAAAATGTAACTGGTCTGATTAGTACGTTTGCAGATGACACAAAGGTTGGTGGAATTGCAAATAGCGATGAGGACTGTCAGAGGATACAGCAGGATTTAGATTGTTTGGAGACTTGGGCGGAGAGATGGCAGATGGAGTTTAATCCGGACAAATGTGTGGTAATGCATTTTGGAAGGTCTAATGCAGGTAGGGAATATACAGTGAATGGTAGAACCCTCAAGAGTATTGAAAGTCAGAGAGATCTAGGTGTACAGGTCCACAGGTCACTGAAAGGGGCAACACAGGTGGAGAAGGTAGTCAAGAAGGCATACGGCATGCTTGCCTTCATTGGCCGGGGCATTGAGTATAAGAATTGGCAAGTCATGTTGCAGCTGTATAGAACCTTAGTTAGGCTACGCTTGGAGTATAGTGTTCAATTCTGGTCGCCACACTACCAGAAGGATGTGGAGGCTTTAGAGAGGGTGCAGGAGAGATTTACCAGGATGTTGCCTGGTATGGAGGGCATTAGCTATGAGGAGCGGTTGAATAAACTCGGTATGTTCTCACTGGAATGACGGAGGTTGAGGGGCGACCTGGTAGAGGTCTACAACATTATGAGGGGCATAGACAGAGTGGATAGTCAGAGACTTTTCCCCAGGGTCGAGGGGTCAATTACTAGGGGGCATAGGTTTAAGGTGCGAGGGGCAAGGTTTAGAGTAGATGTACGAGGCAAGTTTTTTACACAGAGGGTAGTGGGTGCCTGGAACTCGCTGCCGGAGGAGTGGTGGAAGCAGGGACGATAGTGACACTTAAGGGGCATCTTGACCAATACATGAATAGGATGGGAATAGAGGGATACGGACCCAGGAAGTGTAGAAGATTGTAGTTTAGTCGGGCAGCATGGTTGGCACAGGCCTGGAGGGCCGAAGGGCCTGTTCCTGTGCTGTACTTTTCTTTGTTCTTTGTTCTTGGAAGTACCGAAGAAGCAAGGGTTAAAAAATGTCCAGCAAGGGAAACTGGTGGGGTTGAACTGTTTATACTTCAATGCAAGGAGTATTACAAACAAGGTAGATGAGGTAAGAGCAGAGGTAGACACATGGCTGCAGAATGTCATTGCTATAACAGAAACCTGGCTAAAAGACTGGCAAAATTGGCAGCTCAATATCGCTGGATTCAGAGTGTTCAGGCAGGATAGAGTGGGAGATAAAAAAGGAGCGGAGTAGCACCAATGGCTAAAGAATCAACTTCAGCTGTGAGAAGGGATGATATACTGAACTGGTCAACAAACGAGGCTTTAGGGGTTGAACTTCGAAATACAAAAAGGGCAGTCACGCTACTGGGAGTACACCACAGACATCCAAATAGAAAAAGGGAGATAGAAGAGCAAATATCTAGGCAAATTTCTACAAGAACAAGAGGGCAATAATAGTAGGAGAATTTATTCCAGTATCAATTGGGATTCAAATAATCCCAGTACTTCCAAATCTAGACCCCCCCCCCCCCCCCCCCCCCCGGTTCTCGAGAGGAATACAGGGGAAAATCAAACAGAAAAAAAAAGCGTACAATAGGCAGGAAGAACTAAGCACTGCAGATAGCCTCAACGAGTATAGAAAGTGAAGGGATGAAGTCAAAAAGGAAATCAAAGAGATGGAATGAAAAAAGATTAGCAAGTAAAGTTAAAGAAAACCCAGAAGTTTTCCCAATATATTAATGGTAAAAGGTCGAAGTGGGACCGGAGAGATGAAGGGAATTTGTGTGTAGATGCAGAGGCTGTGGGAAGGGTTTTAAATTTATGTTTTGTCTCCATGTTTACAAAGGAAATGGTTAATGCAGATATAGTAGCCCAGGAGAAACACTTGAGATACTGGATGGGATAACCATAAAGAGAGAGGAAGTGCTCGAAGGGTTGAAATCCTTGAAAGTTGATAGGACGCCAGGGCCAGATGGATTGTTTCCAAGGCTACTGAAGGAGGTCAGGGAGGAGATAGCAGATGCTCGGAGGATGATTTTCCAAACCTCATTAGACACAGGGAGGTGACGGAGGACTGGAGAAATGCAAAAGTAGTTCCATTGTTTAAAAAGGGTTTAAAAAGGTGTCATGCGAGAGTGCCTTTAAGAACTGGATGTTTAAGCAATGTACCTTTAAGAAAACAGTGATGTCAGAGTGGGTGGAGCTCAGCTCAGGTCAGCCATTTTGGCAGTTTGGTTTTGCAGTTTTTGAAAAAGTGCCTCACTGGTTTTGCTGAGAGTAGTTTAAAAGTAGAAAGCCAGTTTGAGACAGCAGGTTGTATGTGTGTGTGTTTCCAGAGAGTTTGCAGGAAGAAAGCAAGGTGCTGGAGCTGAAGTCACCCAAGCTAATATATATATCCTTTAACCTGATGTGATACTGTTTAAAGGTGTTAAGTCTCTTGGAAGTTTGAAGAAACATTTTAAGGAGTTATTTACTGTTGCAATATTTTCTGAGTTATCTTTGAAGTAAGGGGTGTTAAGAGATCCAATGTTTAGTTAAGATGTTAAGTTGAGTTCATGGAATAAAGTGTTTTGTTTTTAGAAACCCACGTGTCCATAATTGTAATCCCACACCTAGGGAAAAAGCCATGTGCTAGGAAAAGCAACAAATCCATTAAAGGGAGAGGTTGGTTGAACTCCATGATACATTTTGGGGCTCTGAAAACGCCTCGCCCGTAACAAAAGAAATGCCAAACAATTATAGGCCAGTTAGTGGACAAATTATTGAATCAATCCAGAGAGATCGGATTAACTGTCACATAGAAAGGCATGGACTAGTCCGGGGTTGTCAGCACAGATTTGTTCAAGGAAGGCCTTGCCATAAAAATTTGATTAAATTATTTGAGGAAGTGACAAGAAGGGTTGATTAAAGTTAGTGCAGTGGATGCTGTGTATGTGCATTTTAGCAAGGCGTTTGACAAGATTGGTCAAGAAAGTGAAAGTCCATGGGATACAGGGCAATGTGGCAAACTGGATAAAAAGTTGGCTCAGTAACAGAAAACAAAGGATACTGGTCGATGGCTGCCCTTGCAATTGGAAAGTTGTTTCAAGTGGTGTTCCACAATCTTCGTTTGCGACCCTCACTGCTTGCGTTATAATTTAAAGATTGGCCGAGTGGTGGACAGTGTAGAGGATAACTATAATCTCCAAAATGATATATATGGTTGGTGGAGTGGGCGATAAAGTGGCAGATGGAATTTAACACAGAGAAGTGAGAGGTCATGCATTTAGAGATGTCAAACAGTTATAGGGAGTACACAAAAAAGGGGAATATACTGAGGGGGGTTGATGAAGTGAGAGATCTTGGTGTACAAGTACACTAAGTCCCTAAAGGCAGCAGTTCAAGCAGACAAGGTTGTAAAGAAAGCATATGGAGTACTCTCCTTCACTGGCAGAGGTATAGAATATAAAAGTAAGGATATAATGTTGGAATTGTATAAAACACTGGTGAGGCCACAACTGGAGTATTGTGTACAGCTCTGGTCACCACATTACAGGAAGGAGGTTCTTGCTCTGGAATATTCTCTTGGAACAAAGAAGGCGGAGGGGTGTCTTAATTGAGGAATACAAAATTCGGAGGGTTGGAGGTAGAGTGGACAGGACCAGATTGTTTCCATTGGAGGAGAATTCTAGAACCAGGGGACATAGATTCAAGATACGGCACAAGGAAGAACATTTTTACGCAGAGGGTAGTGGGAGTCTGGAATTGGTGGTGGAGGCAGAGACCCTAAACTCTTTTAAAAGGCACCTTACATGCTGTAAGCTATGGACCTGGTGCAGGAAGGTGGGACCATAAAGGGAACCTGGCTGTCCTCGGGCTGCCATGGACAAGATGGGCAGAATGACCTCCTTCTGTGCTGGAACTTTTCTATGATTCAATAATTCTCGGTGTCGCCATTATTTCATTCACTTTTTCCTCCCTCCGATTACTTCAATCCACAAAAGACCTTTCAGTGGAGATTTAGGATGAACGAGTATCGACAGACTAGAGCTGCAGCAATAAATATTACAAAAAGGGTTTAATAAGCCATTGTTATTAGAGGAAGGCAGCACCACAAGAGATAGAAAACACCCTTAAAAATACACTCGAGACAGCAGTTGCTGGGCAACAGCAAAGGCTCACCAGGGAGTCATTAAGAATACGGGATTAGAGCTGTCGGGGGTGAGGGCCATCGGGGGAGGGGGGCCGCAGCACAGCGTGCCATTTACCTTGTTATCGCCTGCTGGACCTGCATGCTTACTTTGTGACTTGTGTACGAGGGCACCCAGGTCTCGCTGCACATTATTCTCCCTCGATTTATAGCCATTCAGATTTACATTGACACATGCAAATGAAACAAAATGGAGGCCGAGATTACAGTCTGAAAGTGTTGGGCTCAAAAGTCGTGTCTGGAATGCTGCAAAGTGCTCAGTCGAAAGAGGTTATTCCGTCACAGGCATTTGTTGCCCATCGTGCAGATTCTGCACAGACAGCGACCCAGCGGGGAATCGAGTCTGCGACTCTGGCGCTGTGAAGCCAATTGTGCTACCCTGCTGCCCTTTGGAGAGAAGGATTTGTGCCACTAAAGCATAGGATAGTCTTACAAGTCTCGTCTCCCAACGATCAGAACATTAGATGGCCTTTTTTCATTAGAATCTGGGATTCCCCGAATCAGACATACAGAATTAGACTTCAGGCTCTATCAAAACATCCTCTGCAGTTTTCTGACCATACCTGGCCAATAGGATTGAGCCTTGAGACAAGTCCATAGACGATGTATATCGTCGCCCTCGACGACCTGGCACTTTAGGCATATTGGGGATAAAGCAGGATCAAAGCTGTGTCTAAGACTAGGCGTAATATGAGTGCGGTGGAGTATCTTGAACTGGGGTCACCATTTATTGCAAATTGAAATAATACCGTCATAGACCGATATGTTAGCGGAGTCCTTTTCCCATGCCTGCAGGCCACTCAGCCTGGAGTTCAAAACATCAGAGAATTTTCTAATCAATTAATTAAGCTCCACAGAATTCAGGATTCTTTCCACCGGGGAAATTGAGGAATCAAGAAGTAGAGAAGACTTATTCAGGATAAAGTCTTTAAGCTGTAAATGCTTAAATAAAGATCATCTTGCGATGTCAAATTGCTGACATAGTTGCTCAAAGGATGACACGGAAGCATCTCTGAACATGTCATCCAACTTAAAACCACCCCCCCCCCCCACCTCCGGCGGAAGAGGGCCGGTGAGGTGCAAAAGAGGGCGGAAATGAGCGCGGGAGACGGGAAAGCGCGAGACGCCAGAGGCCGCGGCCGGGGGTGAGAGGCCAGTGGGCGAGGCCGGGCGTGAGAGGCCAGAGGCCGAGGGTGAGACGCCAGAGGGTGAGGCCGGGCGCGAGACGCCAGAGGGAGAGGCGCCAGAGGGCGAGGCCGGGGGCGAGAGGCCAGAGGCCGAGGCGCCGGGCGCGAGACGCCAGAGGGCGATACGCCAGTGGGCGAGGCCGGGGGCGATACGCCAGTGGGCGAGGCCGGGGGCGAGACGCCAGAGGGCGAGGCCGGGGGCGAGACGCCAGAGGGCGAGGCCGGGGGCGAGACGCCAGAGGGCGAGGCCGGGGGCGAGACGCCAGAGGGCGAGGCCGGGGGCGAGACGCCAGAGGGCGAGGCCGGGGGCGAGACGCCAGAGGGCGAGGCCGGGGGCGAGACGCCAGAGGGCGAGGCCGGGGGCGAGACGCCAGAGGGCGAGGCCGGGGGCGAGACGCCAGAGGGCGAGGCCGGGGGCGAGACGCCAGAGGGCGAGGCCGGGGGCGAGACGCCAGAGGGCGAGGCCGGGGGCGAGACGCCAGAGGGCGAGGCCGGGGGCGAGACGCCAGAGGGCGAGGCCGGGGGCGAGACGCCAGAGGGCGAGGCCGGGGGCGAGACGCCAGAGGGCGAGGCCGGGGGCGAGACGCCAGAGGGCGAGGCCGGGGGCGAGACGCCAGAGGGCGAGGCCGGGGGCGAGACGCCAGAGGGCGAGGCCGGGGGCGAGACGCCAGAGGGCGAGGCCGGGGGCGAGACGCCAGAGGGCGAGGCCGGGGGCGAGACGCCAGAGGGCGAGGCCGGGGGCGAGACGCCAGAGGGCGAGGCCGGGGGCGAGACGCCAGAGGGCGAGGCCGGGGGCGAGACGCCAGAGGGCGAGGCCGGGGGCGAGACGCCAGAGGGCGAGGCCGGGGGCGAGACGCCAGAGGGCGAGGCCGGGGGCGAGACGCCAGAGGGCGAGGCCGGGGGCGAGACGCCAGAGGGCGAGGCCGGGGGCGAGACGCCAGAGGGCGAGGCCGGGGGCGAGACGCCAGAGGGCGAGGCCGGGGGCGAGACGCCAGAGGGCGAGGCCGGGGGCGAGACGCCAGAGGGCGAGGCCGGGGGCGAGACGCCAGAGGGCGAGGCCGGGGGCGAGACGCCAGAGGGCGAGGCCGGGGGCGAGACGCCAGAGGGCGAGGCCGGGGGCGAGACGCCAGAGGGCGAGGCCGGGGGCGAGACGCCAGAGGGCGAGGCCGGGGGCGAGACGCCAGAGGGCGAGGCCGGGGGCGAGACGCCAGAGGGCGAGGCCGGGGGCGAGACGCCAGAGGGCGAGGCCGGGGGCGAGACGCCAGAGGGCGAGGCCGGGGGCGAGACGCCAGAGGGCGAGGCCGGGGGCGAGACGCCAGAGGGCGAGGCCGGGGGCGAGACGCCAGAGGGCGAGGCCGGGGGCGAGACGCCAGAGGGCGAGGCCGGGGGCGAGACGCCAGAGGGCGAGGCCGGGGGCGAGACGCCAGAGGGCGAGGCCGGGGGCGAGACGCCAGAGGGCGAGGCCGGGGGCGAGACGCCAGAGGGCGAGGCCGGGGGCGAGACGCCAGAGGGCGAGGCCGGGGGCGAGACGCCAGAGGGCGAGGCCGGGGGCGAGACGCCAGAGGGCGAGGCCGGGGGCGAGACGCCAGAGGGCGAGGCCGGGGGCGAGACGCCAGAGGGCGAGGCCGGGGGCGAGACGCCAGAGGGCGAGGCCGGGGGCGAGACGCCAGAGGGCGAGGCCGGGGGCGAGACGCCAGAGGGCGAGGCCGGGGGCGAGACGCCAGAGGGCGAGGCCGGGGGCGAGACGCCAGAGGGCGAGGCCGGGGGCGAGACGCCAGAGGGCGAGGCCGGGGGCGAGACGCCAGAGGGCGAGGCCGGGGGCGAGACGCCAGAGGGCGAGGCCGGGGGCGAGACGCCAGAGGGCGAGGCCGGGGGCGAGACGCCAGAGGGCGAGGCCGGGGGCGAGACGCCAGAGGGCGAGGCCGGGGGCGAGACGCCAGAGGGCGAGGCCGGGGGCGAGACGCCAGAGGGCGAGGCCGGGGGCGAGACGCCAGAGGGCGAGGCCGGGGGCGAGACGCCAGAGGGCGAGGCCGGGGGCGAGACGCCAGAGGGCGAGGCCGGGGGCGAGACGCCAGAGGGCGAGGCCGGGGGCGAGACGCCAGAGGGCGAGGCCGGGGGCGAGACGCCAGAGGGCGAGGCCGGGGGCGAGACGCCAGAGGGCGAGGCCGGGGGCGAGACGCCAGAGGGCGAGGCCGGGGGCGAGACGCCAGAGGGCGAGGCCGGGGGCGAGACGCCAGAGGGCGAGGCCGGGGGCGAGACGCCAGAGGGCGAGGCCGGGGGGCGAGACGCCAGAGGGCGAGGCCGGGGGCGAGACGCCAGAGGGCGAGGCCGGGGGGCGAGACGCCAGAGGGCGAGGCCGGGGGCGAGACGCCAGAGGGCGAGGCCGGGGGCGAGACGCCAGAGGGCGAGGCCGGGGGGCGAGACGCCAGAGGGCGAGGCCGGGGGCGAGACGCCAGAGGGCGAGGCCGGGGGCGAGACGCCAGAGGGCGAGGCCGGGGGCGAGACGCCAGAGGGCGAGGCCGGGGGCGAGACGCCAGAGGGCGAGGCCGGGGGCGAGACGCCAGAGGGCGAGGCCGGGGGCGAGACGCCAGAGGGCGAGGCCGGGCGCGAGACGCCAGAGGGCGAGGCCGGGGGCGAGACGCCAGAGGGCGAGGCCGGGGGCGAGACGCCAGAGGGCGAGGCCGGGCGCGAGACGCCAGAGGGCGAGGCCGGGCGCGAGACGCCAGAGGGCGAGGCCGGGCGCGAGGCGCCAGAGGGCGAGGCCGGGCGCGAGACGCCAGAGGGCGAGGCCGGGCGCGAGACGCCAGAGGGCGAGGCCGGGCGCGAGACGCCAGAGGGCGAGGCCGGGCGCGAGACGCCAGAGGGCGAGGCCGGGCGCGAGACGCCAGAGGGCGAGGCCGGGCGCGAGACGCCAGAGGGCGAGGCCGGGCGCGAGACGCCAGAGGGCGAGGCCGGGGGCGAGACGCCAGAGGGCGAGGCCGAGACGCCAGAGGGCGAGGCCGAGACGCCAGAGGGCGAGGCCGAGACGCCAGAGGGCGAGGCCGAGACGCCAGAGGGCGAGGCCGGGGGCGAGACGCCAGTGGGCGAGGCGCCAGAGGGCGAGGTCGGGGGCGAGACGCCAGAGGGCGAGGCCGGGGGCGAGACGCCAGAGGGCGAGGCCGGGGGCGAGACGGCAGTGGGCGAGGCGCCAGAGGGCGAGGCCGGGGGCGAGACGCCAGAGGGCGAGGGCGAGACGCCAGTGGGCGAGGCGCCAGAGGGCGAGACGCCAGAGGGCGAGACGCCAGAGGGCGAGACGCCAGAGGGCGAGACGCCAGAGGGCGAGGTCGGGGGCGAGACGCCAGTGGGCGAGGCGCCAGAGGGCGAGGCCGGGGGCGAGACGCCAGAGGGCGAGGCCGGGGGCGTGACGCCAGAGGGCGAGGCCGGGGGCGTGACGCCAGAGGGCGAGGCCGAGGGCGTGACGCCAGAGGGCGAGGCCGGGGGCGAGACGCCAGTGGGCGAGGCCGGGGGCGAGGCGCCAGTGGGCGAGGCCGGGGGCGAGACGCCAGTGGGCGAGGCCGGGGGCGAGACGCCAGTGGGCGAGGTCGGGGGCGAGACGCCAGTGGGCGAGGCGCCAGAGGGCGAGGCCGGGGGCGAGACGCCAGAGGGCGAGGTCGGGGGCGAGACGCCAGAGGGCGAGGCCGGGGGCGAGACGCCAGAGGGCGAGGCCGGGGGCGAGACGCCAGAGGGCGAGGCCGGGGGCGAGACGCCAGAGGGCGAGGCCGGGGGCGAGACGCCAGAGGGCGAGGCCGGGGGCGAGACGCCAGAGGGCGAGGCCGGGGGCGAGACGCCAGAGGGCGAGGCCGGGGGCGAGACGCCAGAGGGCGAGGCCGGGGGCGAGACGCCAGAGGGCGAGGCCGGGGGCGAGACGCCAGAGGGCGAGGCCGGGGGCGAGACGCCAGAGGGCGAGGCCGGGGGCGAGACGCCAGAGGGCGAGGCCGGGGGCGAGACGCCAGTGGGCGAGGCCGGGGGCGAGACGCCAGTGGGCGAGGCCGGGGGCGAGACGCCAGTGGGCGAGGCCGGGGGCGAGACGCCAGTGGGCGAGGCCGGGGGCGAGACGCCAGTGGGCGAGGCCGGGGGCGAGACGCCAGTGGGCGAGGCCGGGGGCGAGACGCCAGTGGGCGAGGCCGGGGGCGAGACGCCAGTGGGCGAGACGCCAGTGGGCGAGGCCGGGGGCGAGACGCCAGTGGGCGAGACGCCAGTGGGCGAGGCCGGGGGCGAGACGCCAGTGGGCGAGGCCGGGGGCGAGACGCCAGTGGGCGAGGCCGGGGGCGAGACGCCAGTGGGCGAGGCCGGGGGCGAGACGCCAGTGGGCGAGGCCGGGGGCGAGACGCCAGTGGGCGAGGCCGGGGGCGAGACGCCAGTGGGCGAGGCCGGGGGCGAGACGCCAGTGGGCGAGGCCGGGGGCGAGACGCCAGTGGGCGAGGCCGGGGGCGAGACGCCAGTGGGCGAGGCCGGGGGCGAGACGCCAGTGGGCGAGGCCGGGGGCGAGACGCCAGTGGGCGAGGCCGGGGGCGAGACGCCAGTGGGCGAGGCCGGGGGCGAGACGCCAGTGGGCGAGGCCGGGGGCGAGACGCCAGTGGGCGAGGCCGGGGGCGAGACGCCAGTGGGCGAGGCCGGGGGCGAGACGCCAGTGGGCGAGGCCGGGGGCGAGACGCCAGTGGGCGAGGCCGGGGGCGAGACGCCAGTGGGCGAGACGCCAGAGGGCGAGGCCGGGGGCGAGACGCCAGTGGGCGAGGCCGGGGGCGAGACGCCAGTGGGCGAGACGCCAGAGGGCGAGGCCGGGGGCGAGACGCCAGTGGGCGAGGCCGGGGGCGAGACGCCAGAGGGCGAGGCCGGGGGCGAGAGGCCGAGGCCGAGGCCGGGCGCGAGAGGCCGGGGGCGAGACGCCAGAGGGCGAGGCCGGGGGCGAGACGCCAGAGGGCGAGGCCGGGGGCGAGACGCCAGAGGGCGAGGCCGGGGGCGAGACGCCAGAGGGCGAGGCCGGGGGCGAGACGCCAGAGGGCGAGGCCGGGGGCGAGACGCCAGAGGGCGAGGCCGGGGGCGAGACGCCAGAGGGCGAGGCCGGGGGCGAGACGCCAGAGGGCGAGGCCGGGGGCGAGACGCCAGAGGGCGAGGCCGGGGGCGAGACGCCAGAGGGCGAGGCCGGGGGCGAGACGCCAGAGGGCGAGGCCGGGGGCGAGACGCCAGAGGGCGAGGCCGGGGGCGAGACGCCAGAGGGCGAGGCCGGGGGCGAGACGCCAGAGGGCGAGGCCGGGGGCGAGACGCCAGAGGGCGAGGCCGGGGGCGAGACGCCAGAGGGCGAGGCCGGGGGCGAGACGCCAGAGGGCGAGGCCGGGGGCGAGACGCCAGAGGGCGAGGCCGGGGGCGAGACGCCAGAGGGCGAGGCCGGGGGCGAGACGCCAGAGGGCGAGGCCGGGGGCGAGACGCCAGAGGGCGAGGCCGGGGGCGAGACGCCAGAGGGCGAGGCCGGGGGCGAGACGCCAGAGGGCGAGGCCGGGGGCGAGACGCCAGTGGGCGAGGCCGGGGGCGAGACGCCAGTGGGCGAGGCCGGGGGCGAGACGCCAGTGGGCGAGGCCGGGGGCGAGACGCCAGTGGGCGAGGCCGGGGGCGAGACGCCAGTGGGCGAGGCCGGGGGCGAGACGCCAGTGGGCGAGGCCGGGGGCGAGACGCCAGTGGGCGAGGCCGGGGGCGAGACGCCAGTGGGCGAGGCCGGGGGCGAGACGCCAGTGGGCGAGGCCGGGGGCGAGACGCCAGTGGGCGAGGCCGGGGGCGAGACGCCAGTGGGCGAGGCCGGGGGCGAGACGCCAGTGGGCGAGGCCGGGGGCGAGACGCCAGTGGGCGAGGCCGGGGGCGAGACGCCAGTGGGCGAGGCCGGGGGCGAGACGCCAGTGGGCGAGGCCGGGGGCGAGACGCCAGTGGGCGAGGCCGGGGGCGAGACGCCAGTGGGCGAGGCCGGGGGCGAGACGCCAGTGGGCGAGGCCGGGGGCGAGACGCCAGTGGGCGAGGCCGGGGGCGAGACGCCAGTGGGCGAGGCCGGGGGCGAGACGCCAGTGGGCGAGGCCGGGGGCGAGACGCCAGTGGGCGAGGCCGGGGGCGAGACGCCAGTGGGCGAGGCCGGGGGCGAGACGCCAGTGGGCGAGGCCGGGGGCGAGACGCCAGTGGGCGAGGCCGGGGGCGAGACGCCAGTGGGCGAGGCCGGGGGCGAGACGCCAGTGGGCGAGGCCGGGGGCGAGACGCCAGTGGGCGAGGCCGGGGGCGAGACGCCAGTGGGCGAGGCCGGGGGCGAGACGCCAGGGGGCGAGACGCCAGAGGGCGAGGTCGGGGGCGAGACGCCAGAGGGCGAGGCCGGGGGCGAGACGCCGGAGGGCGAGGCCGGGGGCGAGAGGCCGGAGGCCGAGGCCGGGGGCGAGAGGCCGGGGGCGAGACGCCAGAGGGCGAGGTCGGGGGCGAGACGCCAGAGGGCGAGGCCGGGGGCGAGACGCCAGAGGGCGAGGCCGGGGGCGAGACGCCAGAGGGCGAGGCCGGGGGCGAGACGCCAGAGGGCGAGGCCGGGGGCGAGACGCCAGAGGGCGAGGCCGGGGGCGAGACGCCAGAGGGCGAGGCCGGGGGCGAGACGCCAGAGGGCGAGGCCGGGGGCGAGACGCCAGAGGGCGAGGCCGGGGGCGAGACGCCAGAGGGCGAGGCCGGGGGCGAGACGCCAGAGGGCGAGGCCGGGGGCGAGACGCCAGAGGGCGAGGCCGGGGGCGAGACGCCAGAGGGCGAGGCCGGGGGCGAGACGCCAGAGGGCGAGGCCGGGGGCGAGACGCCAGAGGGCGAGGCCGGGGGGCGAGACGCCAGAGGGCGAGGCCGGGGGGCGAGACGCCAGAGGGCGAGGCCGGGGGCGAGACGCCAGAGGGCGAGGCCGGGGGCGAGACGCCAGAGGGCGAGGCCGGGGGCGAGACGCCAGAGGGCGAGGCCGGGGGCGAGACGCTAGAGGGCGAGGCCGGGAGCGAGACGCCAGAGGGCGAGGCCGGGGGCGAGGCCGGGGGCGAGACGCTAGAGGGCGAGGCCGGGGGCGAGACGCCAGAGGGCGAGGCCGGGGGCGAGACGCCAGAGGGCGAGGCCGGGCGCGAGACGCCAGAGGGCGAGGCCGGGCGCGAGACGCCAGAGGGCGAGGCCGGGGGCGAGACGCCAGAGGGTGAGGCCGAGACGCCAGAGGGCGAGGCCGAGACGCCAGAGGGCGAGGCCGGGGGCGAGACGCCAGTGGGCGAGGCGCCAGAGGGCGAGGTCGGGAGCGAGACGCCAGAGGGCGAGGCCGGGGGCGAGACGCCAGTGGGCGAGGCGCCAGAGGGCGAGGCCGGGGGCGAGACGCCAGAGGGCGAGGTCGGGGGCGAGACGCCAGTGGGCGAGGCGCCAGAGGGCGAGGCCGGGGGCGAGACGCCAGAGGGCGAGGTCGGGGGCGAGACGCCAGAGGGCGAGGCCGGGGGCGAGACGCCAGTGGGCGAGGCCGGGGGGGCGAGACGCCAGTGGGCGAGGCCGGGGGGCGAGACGCCAGTGGGCGAGGCCGGGGGGCGAGACGCCAGTGGGCGAGGCCGGGGGGCGAGACGCCAGTGGGCGAGACGCCAGTGGGCGAGACGCCAGAGGGCGAGGCCGGGGGCGAGACGCCAGAGGGCGAGGCCGGGGGCGAGACGCCAGAGGGCGAGGCCGGGGGCGAGACGCCAGAGGGCGAGGCCGGGGGCGAGACGCCAGAGGGCGAGGCCGGGCGCGAGACGCCAGAGGGCGAGGCCGGGCGCGAGACGCCAGAGGGCGAGGCCGGGGGCGAGACGCCAGAGGGTGAGGCCGAGACGCCAGAGGGCGAGGCCGAGACGCCAGAGGGAGAGGCCGGGGGCGAGACGCCAGTGGGCGAGGCGCCAGAGGGCGAGGTCGGGAGCGAGACGCCAGAGGGCGAGGCCGGGGGCGAGACGCCAGTGGGCGAGGCGCCAGAGGGCGAGGCCGGGGGCGAGACGCCAGAGGGCGAGGTCGGGGGCGAGACGCCAGTGGGCGAGGCGCCAGAGGGCGAGGCCGGGGGCGAGACGCCAGAGGGCGAGGTCGGGGGCGAGACGCCAGAGGGCGAGGCCGGGGGCGAGACGCCAGTGGGCGAGGCCGGGGGGGCGAGACGCCAGTGGGCGAGGCCGGGGGGCGAGACGCCAGTGGGCGAGACGCCAGTGGGCGAGACGCCAGAGGGCGAGGCCGGGGGCGAGACGCCAGAGGGCGAGGCCGGGGGCAAGACGCCAGAGGGCGAGGCCGGGGGCGAGACGCCAGAGGGCGAGGCCGGGGGCGAGACGCCAGAGGGCGAGGCCGGGGGCGAGACGCCAGAGGGCGAGGCCGGGGGCGAGACGCCAGAGGGCGAGGCCGGGGGCGAGACGCCAGAGGGCGAGGCCGGGGGCGAGACGCCAGAGGGCGAGGCCGGGGGCGAGACGCCAGAGGGCGAGGCCGGGGGCGAGACGCCAGAGGGCGAGGCCGGGGGCGAGACGCCAGAGGGCGAGGCCGGGGGCGAGACGCCAGAGGGCGAGGCCGGGGGCGAGACGCCAGAGGGCGAGGCCGGGGGCGAGACGCCAGAGGGCGAGGCCGGGGGCGAGACGCCCGAGGGCGAGGCCGGGGGCGAGACGCCAGAGGGCGAGGCCGGGGGCGAGACGCCAGAGGGCGAGGCCGGGGGCGAGACGCCAGAGGGCGAGGCCGGGGGCGAGACGCCAGAGGGCGAAGCCGGGGGCGAGACGCCAGTGTGCGAGACGCCAGGGGGCGAGACGCCAGAGGGCGAGGCCGGGGGCGAGACGCCAGAGGGCGAGGCCGGGGGCGAGACGCCAGAGGGCGAGGCCGGGGGCGAGACGCCAGTGGGTGAGGCCGGGGGCGAGGTCGGGCGCGAGACGCAACAGCGGGAGGCAGGGCGTGAGGCGGAAAAGCCGGAGGTAGGAGGCGAGACGGAAAAGCCGCAGGTAGGGCACCAGGCGGAAAAGCAGGAGGCAGGGATCGCACAAGCCGGAAAAGCGGGAGGTGGGGCGCGAGACGCAACAGCGGGAGGAAGGGAGCGTGCAAGACGGTAAAGCGGGAGGAATGGCACGCTCGAGACGGCAAAGCGGGAACGAGAAAGGGCGCGAGATGGTGACGGGGAGGTAGGGTACAATATGGGAAAGCGGGAGGTAGGGCACAAGACGGATACGCAGTAAGTAGGGCGTGAACCGGACAAGCGGGAGGAAGAATGGGCGCGAGGCGGACAAGCGGGAGCTAGGACGCGAGACGGATACGCAGTAAGTAGGGCGTGAACCGGACAAGCGGGAGGAAGAATGGGCGCGAGGCGGACAAGCGGGAGCTAGGACGCGAGACGGAAAAGCCTGAGGCAGGGCGCGAGACGGAAAAGCCTGAGGCAGGGCGCGAGACGGAAAAGCCTGAGGCAGGGCGCGAGACGGAACAGCAGGAGGTAGGGCGCGAGACGGAAAAGCCTGAGGTAGGGCGCGAGACTGGAAAAGCCGGAGGGAGGGCACGAGGCGCAACAGCGGGACGTAGGGCACGAGGCGCAACAGCGGGACGTAGGGCACGAGGCGCAACAGCGGGACGTAGGGCACGAGGCGCAACAGCGGGACGTAGGGCACGAGGCGCAACAGCGGGACGTAGGGCACGAGGCGCAACAGCGGGACGTAGGGCGCGAGACGGAAAAGCCGGAGGCTGGGCGTGAGACGCAACGGCGGGACGTAGCGCGCGAGACGCAACAGCGGGACGTAGGGCACGAGACTGGAAAAGCCGGAAGTAGGGCACGAGACGCAACAGCGGGACGTAGGGCGCGAGACGCAACGGCGGGACGTAGGGCGCGAGACGCAACAGCGGGACGTAGGGCGCGAGACGCAACAGCGGGACGTAGGGCGCGAGACGCAACGGCGGGCACGAGGCGCAACAGCGGGACGTAGGGCGCGAGACTGGAAAAGCCGGAGGTAGGGCGCGAGACGCAACAGCGGGACGTAGGGCACGAGGCGCAACAGCGGGACGTAGGGCGCGAGGCGCAACAGCGGGACGTAGGGCGCGAGGCGCAACAGCGGGACGAAGGGCACGAGGCGCAACAGCAGGACGTAGGGCACGAGGCGCAACAGCGGGACGTAGGGCACGAGACGCAACAGCGGGACGTAGGGCACGAGACGCAACAGCAGGACGTAGGGCACGAGGCGCAACAGCGGGACGTAGCGCGCGAGACGCAACAGCGGGACGTAGGGCACGAGACTGGAAAAGCCGGAGGTAGGGCACGAGACGCAACAGCGGGACGTAGGGCACGAGGCGCAACAGCGGGACGTAGGGCACGAGGCGCAACAGCGGGACGTAGGGCACGAGGCGCAACAGCGGGACGTAGCGCGCGAGACGCAACAGCGGGACGTAGGGCACGAGGCGCAACGGCGGGACGTAGCGCGCGAGACGCAACAGCGGGACGTAGGGCACGAGACTGGAAAAGCCGGAGGTAGGGCACGAGACGCAACGGCGGGACGTAGGGCGCGAGACACAACGGCGGGACGTAGGGCACGAGGCGCAACGGCGGGACGTAGGGCACGAGGCACAACGGCGGGACGTAGGGCACGAGGCGCAACGGCGGGACGTAGGGCGCTAGACTGGAAAAGACGGAGGTAGGGCACGAGACGCAACGGCGGGACGTAGGGCGCGAGACACAACGGCGGGACGTAGGGCACGAGGCGCAACGGCGGGACGTAGGGCACGAGGCACAACGGCGGGACGTAGGGCACGAGGCACAACGGCGGGACGTAGGGCACGAGACGCAACAGCGGGACGTAGGGCACGAGGCGCAACAGCGGGACGTAGGGCACGAGATGCAACAGCGGGACGTAGCGCGCGAGACGGAAAAGCCGGAGGCTGGGCGCGAGACGCAACGGCGGGAGGCAGGGCGCGAGGCGCAACGGCAGGAGGCAGGGCGCGAGACGCAACGGCGGGAGGCAGGGCGCGAGACGCGGCGGCGGGAGGCAGGGCGCGAGACGCGAGGGCTGGAGGCAGGGCGCGAGGCGCAACGGCGGGAGGCAGGGCGCGAGACGCAACGGCGGGAGGCAGGGCGCGAGACGCGGCGGCGGGAGGCAGGGCGCGAGACGCGAGGGCGGGAGGCAGGGCGCGAGACGCGAGGGCGGGAGGCAGGGCGCGAGACGCGAGGGCGGGAGGCAGGGCGCGGGACGCGAGGGCGGGAGGCAGGGCGCGAGACGCGAGGGCGGGAGGCAGGGCGCGAGACGCGAGGGCGGGAGGCAGGGCGCGAGACGCGAGGGCGGGAGGCAGGGCGCGAGACGCGGCGGCGGGAGGCAGGGCGCGAGACGCGGCGGCGGGAGGCAGGGCGCGAGACGCGGCGGCGGGAGGCAGGGCGCGAGACGCGGCGGCGGGAGGCAGGGCGCGAGACGCGGCGGCGGGAGGCAGGGCGCGAGACGCGGCGGCGGGAGGCAGGGCGCGAGACGCGGCGGCGGGAGGCAGGGCGCGAGACGCGGCGGCGGGAGGCAGGGCGCGAGACGCGGCGGCGGGAGGCAGGGCGCGAGACGCGGCGGCGGGAGGCAGGGCGCGAGACGCGGCGGCGGGAGGCAGGGCGCGAGACGCGGCGGCGGGAGGCAGGGCGCGAGACGCGGCGGCGGGAGGCAGGGCGCGAGACGCGGCGGCGGGAGGCAGGGCGCGAGACGCGGCGGCGGGAGGCAGGGCGCGAGACGCGGCGGCGGGAGGCAGGGCGCGAGACGCGGCGGCGGGAGGCAGGGCGCGAGACGCGACGGCGGGAGGCGAGACGCGAGGGCGGGAGGCAGGGCGCGAGACGCGAGGGCGGGAGGCAGGGCGCGAGACGCGAGGGCGGGAGGCAGGGCGCGAGACGCGAGGGCGGGAGGCAGGGCGCGAGACGCGAGGGCGGGAGGCAGGGCGCGAGACGCGAGGGCGGGAGGCAGGGCGCGAGACGCGAGGGCGGGAGGCAGGGCGCGAGACGCGACGGCGGGAGGCAGGGCGCGAGACGCGACGGCGGGAGGCAGGGCGCGCGACGCGACGGCGGGAGGCAGGGCGCGAGACGCGACGGCGGGAGGCAGGGCGCGAGACGCGACGGCGGGAGGCAGGGCGCGAGACGCGACGGCGGGAGGCAGGGCGCGAGACGCGACGGCGGGAGGCAGGGCGCGAGACGCGAGGGCGGGAGGCAGGGCGCGAGACGCGAGGGCGGGAGGCAGGGCGCGAGACGCGAGGGCGGGAGGCAGGGCGCGAGGGCGGGAGGCAGGGCGCGAGGGCGGGAGGCAGGGCGCGAGGGCGGGAGGCAGGGCGCGAGACGCGAGGGCGGGAGGCAGGGCGCGAGACGCGAGGGCGGGAGGCAGGGCGCGAGACGCGAGGGCGGGAGGCAGGGCGCGAGACGCGAGGGCGGGAGGCAGGGCGCGAGACGCGACGGCGGGAGGCAGGGCGCGAGACGCGACGGCGGGAGGCAGGGCGCGAGACGCGACGGCGGGAGGCAGGGCGCGAGACGCGACGGCGGGAGGCAGGGCGCGAGACGCGACGGCGGGAGGCAGGGCGCGAGACGCGACGGCGGGAGGCAGGGCGCGAGACGCGGCGGCGGGAGGCAGGGCGCGAGACGCGGCGGCGGGAGGCAGGGCGCGAGACGCGGCGGCGGGAGGCAGGGCGCGAGACGCGGCGGCGGGAGGCAGGGCGCGAGACGCGGCGGCGGGAGGCAGGGCGCGAGACGCGGCGGCGGGAGGCAGGGCGCGAGACGCGACGGCGGGAGGCAGGGCGCGAGACGCGACGGCGGGAGGCAGGGCGCGAGACGCTACAGCGAGAGGTAGGGCGCGAGACGGAAAAGCCGGAGGTTGGGCGCGAGATGGAAAAGCGCGAGGTGGGGCGCGAGACGGAAAAGCGGGAGGTAGGACGCCAGGTGGAAAAGTGCTAGGTATGGCGCGAGACGGAAAAGCGAGAGGTGGGGCGCGAGACGGAAAAGCGGGAGGCAGGGATCGCACGAGCTGGAAAAGCGAGAGGTAGGGCGCGAGATGCAACAGCGGGAGGAAGGGAGCGTGCGAGACGGTAAAGCAGGAGGAAGGCCACGTGCGAGACGGGAAAGCGGGACCGAGAAAGGGCGCGCGATGGTAACGGGAAGGTAGGGCACAATATGGAAAAGCCGGAGGTAGGGCACGAGACGGATACGCAGTAAGTAGGGCGTGAACCGGACAAGCAGGAGGAAGAATGGGCACGAGGCGGACATGCGGGAGCTAGGACGCGAGACGGATAAGCGCGAGGGAGGGCGCTAGACGGAAAAACGGAGGTAGGGCGCGAGACTGGAAAAGCCCGAGGTAGGGCATGAGACGGAACAGCAGGAGGTAGTGCGTGAGACGCGGCGGCGGGAGGCAGGGCGCGAGACGCGGCGGCGGGAGGCAGGGCGCGAGACGCGACGGCGGGAGGCAGGGCGCGAGACGCGACGGCGGGAGGCAGGGCGCGAGACGCGACGGCGGGAGGCGAGACGCGAGGGCGGGAGGCAGGGCGCGAGACGCGAGGGCGGGAGGCAGGGCGCGAGACGCGAGGGCGGGAGGCAGGGCGCGAGACGCGAGGGCGGGAGGCAGGGCGCGAGACGCGAGGGCGGGAGGCAGGGCGCGAGACGCGAGGGCGGGAGGCAGGGCGCGAGACGCGAGGGCGGGAGGCAGGGCGCGAGACGCGAGGGCGGGAGGCAGGGCGCGAGACGCGAGGGCGGGAGGCAGGGCGCGAGACGCGACGGCGGGAGGCAGGGCGCGAGACGCGACGGCGGGAGGCAGGGCGCGAGACGCGACGGCGGGAGGCAGGGCGCGAGACGCGACGGCGGGAGGCAGGGCGCGAGACGCGACGGCGGGAGGCAGGGCGCGAGACGCGACGGCGGGAGGCAGGGCGCGAGACGCGACGGCGGGAGGCAGGGCGCGAGACGCGGCGGCGGGAGGCAGGGCGCGAGACGCGGCGGCGGGAGGCAGGGCGCGAGACGCGGCGGGAGGCAGGGCGCGAGACGCGGCGGCGGGAGGCAGGGCGCGAGACGCGACGGCGGGAGGCAGGGCGCGAGACGCGACGGCGGGAGGCAGGGCGCGAGACGCGACGGCGGGAGGCGAGACGCGAGGGCGGGAGGCAGGGCGCGAGACGCGAGGGCGGGAGGCAGGGCGCGAGACGCGAGGGCGGGAGGCAGGGCGCGAGACGCGAGGGCGGGAGGCAGGGCGCGAGACGCGAGGGCGGGAGGCAGGGCGCGAGACGCGACGGCGGGAGGCAGGGCGCGAGACGCGACGGCGGGAGGCAGGGCGCGAGACGCGACGGCGGGAGGCAGGGCGCGAGAGGCGACGGCGGGAGGCAGGGCGCGAGACGCGACGGCGGGAGGCAGGGCGCGAGACGCGACGGCGGGAGGCAGGGCGCGAGACGCGACGGCGGGAGGCAGGGCGCGAGACGCGACGGCGGGAGGCAGGGCGCGAGACGCGAGGGCGGGAGGCAGGGCGCGAGACGCGAGGGCGGGAGGCAGGGCGCGAGGGCGGGAGGCAGGGCGCGAGACGCGAGGGCGGGAGGCAGGGCGCGAGACGCGAGGGCGGGAGGCAGGGCGCGAGACGCGAGGGCGGGAGGCAGGGCGCGAGACGCGAGGGCGGGAGGCAGGGCGCGAGACGCGAGGGCGGGAGGCAGGGCGCGAGACGCGAGGGCGGGAGGCAGGGCGCGAGACGCGAGGGCGGGAGGCAGGGCGCGAGACGCGAGGGCGGGAGGCAGGGCGCGAGACGCGAGGGCGGGAGGCAGGGCGCGAGACGCGACGGCGGGAGGCAGGGCGCGAGACGCGACGGCGGGAGGCAGGGCGCGAGACGCGACGGCGGGAGGCAGGGCGCGAGACGCGACGGCGGGAGGCAGGGCGCGAGACGCGGCGGCGGGAGGCAGGGCGCGAGACGCGGCGGCGGGAGGCAGGGCGCGAGACGCGGCGGCGGGAGGCAGGGCGCGAGACGCGGCGGCGGGAGGCAGGGCGCGAGACGCGGCGGCGGGAGGCAGGGCGCGAGACGCGGCGGCGGGAGGCAGGGCGCGAGACGCGGCGGCGGGAGGCAGGGCGCGAGACGCGGCGGCGGGAGGCAGGGCGCGAGACGCGGCGGCGGGAGGCAGGGCGCGAGACGCGACGGCGGGAGGCAGGGCGCGAGACGCGACGGCGGGAGGCAGGGCGCGAGACGCGACGGCGGGAGGCAGGGCGCGAGACGCGAGGGCGGGAGGCGAGACGAGAGGGCAGGAGGCAGGGCAGGAGGCAGGGCGCGAGACGCGACGGCGGGAGGCAGGGCGCGAGACGCGACGGCGGGAGGCAGGGCGCGAGACGCGACGGCGGGAGGTAGGGCGCGAGACGCTACAGCGAGAGGTAGGGCGCGAGACGGAAAAGCCGGAGGTTGGGCGCGAGATGGAAAAGCGCGAGGTGGGGCGCGAGACGGAAAAGCGGGAGGTAGGACGCCAGGTGGAAAAGTGCTAGGTATGGCGCGAGACGGAAAAGCGAGAGGTGGGGCGCGAGACGGAAAAGCGGGAGGCAGGGATCGCACGAGCTGGAAAAGCGAGAGGTAGGGCGCGAGATGCAACAGCGGGAGGAAGGGAGCGTGCGAGACGGTAAAGCAGGAGGAAGGCCACGTGCGAGACGGGAAAGCGGGACCGAGAAAGGGCGCGCGATGGTAACGGGAAGGTAGGGCACAATATGGAAAAGCCGGAGGTAGGGCACGAGACGGATACGCAGTAAGTAGGGCGTGAACCGGACAAGCAGGAGGAAGAATGGGCACGAGGCGGACATGCGGGAGCTAGGACGCGAGACGGATAAGCGCGAGGGAGGGCGCTAGACGGAAAAACGGAGGTAGTGCGCGAGACGGAACAGCGTGAGGTAGGGCGCGAGACTGGAAAAGCCCGAGGTAGGGCATGAGACGGAACAGCAGGAGGTAGTGCGTGAGACGGAAAAGCCGGAGGTAGGGCGCGAGACGGAAAAGCGGGAGGTAGGACGCCAGGCGGAAAAGTGCTGGGTATGGCGCGAGACGGAAAAGCGGGAGGCAGGGATCGCACGAGCTGGAAAAGCGAGAGGTAGGGCGCGAGACGCAACAGTGGGAGATAGGGCGCGAGACGGAAAAGCCGTTGGAGGCGAGACGGAAAAGCCGCAGGTAGGGCGCGCGCGAGACGGAAAAGCCTGAGGCAGGGCGCGAGACGGAAAAGCCGGAGGTAGGGCGCGAGACGGAAAAGCTGGAGGTAGGGCGCGAGACGGAAAAGCCGGAGGTAGTGCGCGAGACTGGAAAAGCCGGAGGTAGTGCGCGAGACTGGAAAAGCCGGAGGTAGTGCGCGAGACTGGAAAAGCCGGAGGTAGGGCGCGAGACTGGAAAAGCCGGAGGTAGGGCGCGAGACTGGAAAAGCCGGAGGTAGGGCGCGAGACTGGAAAAGCCGGAGGTAGGGCGCGAGACTGGAAAAGCCGGAGGTAGGGCGCGAGATGGAAAAGCTGGAGGTAGGGCGCGAGACTGGAAAAGCCGGAGGTAGGGCGCGAGACTGGAAAAGCCGGAGGTAGGGCGCGAGACTGGAAAAGCCGGAGGTAGGGCGCGAGACTGGAAAAGCCGGAGGTAGGGCGCGAGACTGGAAAAGCCGGAGGTAGGGCGCGAGACGGAAAAGCCTGAGGCAGGGCGCGAGACGGAAAAGCCGGAGGTAGGGCGCGAGACGGAAAAGCCTGAGGCAGGGCGCGAGACTGGAAAAGCCGGAGGTAGGGCGCGAGACGGAAAAGCCTGAGGCAGGGCGCGAGACGGAAAAGCCGGAGGTAGGGCGCGAGACGGAAAAGCCCGAGGCAGGGCGCGAGACGGAAAAGCCGGAGGTAGGGCGCGAGACGGAAAAGCCGGAGGTAGTGCGCCAGACGGAAAAGCCGGAGGTAGTGCGCCAGACTGGAAAAGCCGGAGGTAGGGCGCGAGACTGGAAAAGCCGGAGGTAGTGCGCGAGACTGGAAAAGCCGGAGGTAGGGCGCGAGACGGAAAAGCCGGAGGTAGTGCGCGAGACTGGAAAAGCCGGAGGTAGGGCGCGAGACGGAAAAGCCGGAGGTAGTGCGCGAGACGGAAAAGCCGGAGGTAGTGCGCGAGACGGAAAAGCCGGAGGTAGTGCGCGAGACGGAAAAGCCGGAGGTAGGGCGCGAGACGGAAAAGCCGGAGGTAGGGCGCGAGACGGAAAAGCCGGAGGTAGGGCGCGAGACGGAAAAGCCGGAGGTAGGGCGCGAGACGGAAAAGCCGGAGGTAGTGCGCGAGACTGAAAAGCCGGAGGTAGTGCGCGAGACTGGAAAAGCCGGAGGTAGGGCGCGAGACTGGAAAAGCCGGAGGTAGGGCGCGAGACTGGAAAAGCCGGAGGTGGGGCGCGAGACGGAAAAGCCGGAGGTAGGGCGCGAGACGGAAAAGCCGGAGGTAGTGCGCGAGACTGGAAAAGCCGGAGGTAGGGCGCGAGACTGGAAAAGCCGGAGGTAGGGCGCGAGACTGGAAAAGCCGGAGGTAGGGCGCGAGACTGGAAAAGCCGGAGGTAGGGCGCGAGACTGGAAAAGCCGGAGGTAGGGCGCGAGACTGGAAAAGCCGGAGGTAGGGCGCGAGACGGAAAAGCCGGAGGTAGGGCGCGAGACGGAAAAGCCGGAGGTAGGGCGCGAGACTGGAAAAGCCGGAGGTAGGGCGCGAGACGGAAAAGCCGGAGGTAGGGCGCGAGACGGAAAAGCCGGAGGTAGTGCGCGAGACTGGAAAAGCCGGAGGTAGGGCGCGAGACTGGAAAAGCCGGAGGTAGGGCGCGAGACGGAAAAGCCGGAGGTAGGGCGCGAGACGGAAAAGCCGGAGGTAGTGCGCGAGACTGGAAAAGCCGGAGGTAGGGCGCGAGACTGGAAAAGCCGGAGGTAGGGCGCGAGACTGGAAAAGCCGGAGGTAGGGCGCGAGACGGAAAAGCCGGAGGTAGGGCGCGAGACGGAAAAGCCGGAGGTAGTGCGCGAGACTGGAAAAGCCGGAGGTAGGGCGCGAGACGGAAAAGCCGGAGGCAGGGCGCGAGACGCGACGGCGGGAGGCAGGGCGCGAGACGCGACGGCGGGAGGCAGGGCGCGAGACGCAACGGCGGGAGGTAGGGCGCGAGACGCGACGGCGGGAGACAGGGCGCGAGACGCGACGGCGGGAGGCAGGGCGCGAGACGCGACGGCGGAAGGCAGGGCGCGAGACGCGGCGGCGGGAGGCAGGGCGCGAGACGCGGCGGCGGGAGGCAGGGCGTGAGACGCGACGGCGGGAGGCAGGGCGTGAGACGCGACGGCGGGAGGCAGGGCGCGAGACGCGACGGCGGGAGGCAGGGCGCGAGACGCGGCGGCGGGAGGCAGGGCGCGAGACGCGGCGGCGGGAGGCAGGGCGCGAGACGCGGCGGCGGGGCGCGAGACGCGGCGGCGGGAGGCAGGGCGCGAGACGCGACGGCGGGAGGCAGGGCGCGAGACGCGACGGCGGGAGGCAGGGCGCGAGACGCGAGGGCGGGAGGCGAGACGCGAGGGCAGGAGGCAGGGCGCGAGACGCGACGGCGGGAGGCAGGGCGCGAGACGCGACGGCGGGAGGCAGGGCGCGAGACGCGACGGCGGGAGGTAGGGCGCGAGACGCTACAGCGAGAGGTAGGGCGCGAGACGCTACAGCGAGAGGTAGGGCGCGAGACGGAAAAGCGCGAGGTGGGGCGCGAGACGGAAAAGCGGGAGGTAGGACGCCAGGTGGAAAAGTGCTAGGTATGGCGCGAGACGGAAAAGCGAGAGGTGGGGCGCGAGACGGAAAAGCGGGAGGCAGGGATCGCACGAGCTGGAAAAGCGAGAGGTAGGGCGCGAGATGCAACAGCGGGAGGAAGGGAGCGTGCGAGACGGTAAAGCAGGAGGAAGGCCACGTGCGAGACGGGAAAGCGGGACCGAGAAAGGGCGCGCGATGGTAACGGGGAGGTAGGGCATAATATGGAAAAGCCGGAGGTAGGGCACGAGACGGATACGCAGTAAGTAGGGCGTGAACCGGACAAGCAGGAGGAAGAATGGGCACGAGGCGGACATGCGGGAGCTAGGACGCGAGACGGATAAGCGCGAGGGAGGGCGCTAGACGGAAAAACGGAGGTAGTGCGCGAGACGGAACAGCGTGAGGTAGGGCGCGAGACTGGAAAAGCCCGAGGTAGGGCATGAGACGGAACAGCAGGAGGTAGTGCGTGAGACGGAAAAGCCGGAGGTAGGGCGCGAGACGGAAAAGCGGGAGGTAGGACGCCAGGCGGAAAAGTGCTGGGTATGGCGCGAGACGGAAAAGCGGGAGGCAGGGATCGCACGAGCTGGAAAAGCGAGAGGTAGGGCGCGAGACGCAACAGTGGGAGATAGGGCGCGAGACGGAAAAGCCGTTGGAGGCGAGACGGAAAAGCCGCAGGTAGGGCGCGCGCGAGACGGAAAAGCCTGAGGCAGGGCGCGCGCGAGACGGAAAAGCCTGAGGCAGGGCGCGAGACGGAAAAGCCGGAGGTAGGGCGCGAGACGGAAAAGCTGGAGGTAGGGCGCGAGACGGAAAAGCCGGAGGTAGTGCGCGAGACTGGAAAAGCCGGAGGTAGGGCGCGAGACGGAAAAGCCGGAGGTAGGGCGCGAGACGGAAAAGCCTGAGGCGGGGCGCGAGACTGGAAAAGCCGGAGGTGGGGCGCGAGACGGAAAAGCCTGAGGCAGGGCGCGAGACGGAAAAGCCGGAGGTAGGGCGCGAGACGGAAAAGCCTGAGGCAGGGCGCGAGACGGAAAAGCCGGAGGTAGGGCGCGAGACGGAAAAGCCGGAGGTAGGGCGCGAGACGGAAAAGCCGGAGGTAGTGCGCGAGACTGGAAAAGCCGGAGGTGGGGCGCGAGACGGAAAAGCCGGAGGTAGGGCGCGAGACGGAAAAGCCGGAGGTAGGGCGCGAGACTGGAAAAGCCGGAGGTAGGGCGCGAGACTGGAAAAGCCGGAGGTAGGGCGCGAGACGGAAAAGCCTGAGGCAGGGCGCGAGACGGAAAAGCCGGAGGCAGGGCGCGAGACGCGACGGCGGGAGGCAGGGCGCGAGACGCGACGGCGGGAGGCAGGGCGCGAGACGCAACGGCGGGAGGTAGGGCGCGAGACGCGACGGCGGGAGACAGGGCGCGAGACGCGACGGCGGGAGGCAGGGCGCGAGACGCGACGGCGGGAGGCAGGGCGCGAGACGCGGCGGCGGGAGGCAGGGCGCGAGACGCGGCGGCGGGAGGCAGGGCGCGAGACGCGACGGCGGGAGGCAGGGCGCGAGACGCGACGGCGGGAGGCAGGGCGCGAGACGCGACGGCGGGAGGCAGGGCGCGAGACGCGACGGCGGGAGGCAGGGCGCGAGACGCGGCGGCGGGAGGCAGGGCGCGAGACGCGGCGGCGGGAGGCAGGGCGCGAGACGCGGCGGCGGGAGGCAGGGCGCGAGACGCGGCGGCGGGAGGCAGGGCGCGAGACGCGGCGGCGGGAGGCAGGGCGCGAGACGGGGCGCGAGACGCGACGGCGGGAGGCGGGGCGCGAGACGCGGCGGCGGGAGGCGGGGCGCGAGACGCGACGGCGGGAGGCGGGGCGCGAGACGCGACGGCGGGAGGCAGGGCGCGAGACACGACGGCGGGAGGCAGGGCGCGAGACGCGACGGCGGGAGGCAGGGCGCGAGGGCGGGAGGCAGGGCGCGAGACGCGAGGGCGGGAGGCAGGGCGCGAGACGCGACGGCGGGAGGCAGGGCGCGAGACGCAACGGCGGGAGGCAGGGCGCGAGACGCGACGGCGGGAGGCAGGGCGCGAGACGCGACGGCGGGAGGCAGGGCGCGAGACGCGACGGCGGGAGGCAGGGCGCGAGACGCGACGGCGGGAGGCAGGGCGCGAGACGCGATGGCGGGAGGCGAGACGCGAGGGCGGGAGGCAGGGCGCGAGACGCAACAGCCGGAGGTAGGGCGCGAGACGGAAAGAGGGAGGAAGGGCGCGCGCGAGACGGAAAAGCCTGAGGCAGGGCGCGAGACGGAAAAGCCGGAGGTAGGGCGCGAGACTGGAAAAGCCGGAGGTAGGGCGCGAGACTGGAAAAGCCGGAGGCAGGGCGCGAGACGCGACGGCGGGAGGCAGGGCGCGAGACGCGACGGTGGGAGGCAGGGCGCGAGACGCGACGGCGGGAGGCAGGGCGCGAGACGCGACGGCGGGAGGCAGGGCGCGAGACGCGACGGCGGGAGGCAGGGCGCGAGACGCAACGGCGGGAGGCAGGGCGCGAGACGCGACGGCGGGAGGCAGGGCGCGAGACGCGACGGCGGGAGGCAGGGCGCGAGACGCGACGGCGGGAGGAAGGGCGCGACACGCGACGGCGGGAGGCAGGGCGCGAGACGCGACGGCGGGAGGCAGGGCGCGAGACGCGACGGCGGGAGGCAGGGCGCGAGACGCGACGGCGGGAGGCGAGACGCGAGGGCGGGAGGCAGGGCGCGAGACGCGACGGCGGGAGGCAGGGCGCGAGACGCGACGGCGGGAGGCAGGGCGCGAGACGCGACGGCGGGAGGCAGGGCGCGAGACTGGAAAAGCCGGAGGTAGGGCGCGAGACGGAAAAGCTGGAGGTAGGGCGCGAGACGGAAAAGCCGGAGGTAGTGCGCGAGACTGGAAAAGCCGGAGGTAGGGCGCGAGACGGAAAAGCCGGAGGCAGGGCGCGAGACGCGACGGCGGGAGGCAGGGCGCGAGACGCGACGGCGGGAGGCAGGGCGCGAGACGCAACGGCGGGAGGCAGGGCGCGAGACGCGACGGCGGGAGACAGGGCGCGAGACGCGACGGCGGGAGGCAGGGCGCGAGACGCAACGGCGGGAGGCAGGGCGCGAGACGCGGCGGCGGGAGGCAGGGCGCGAGACGCGGCGGCGGGAGGCAGGGCGCGAGACGCGACGGCGGGAGGCAGGGCGCGAGACGCGACGGCGGGAGGCAGGGCGCGAGACGCGACGGCGGGAGGCAGGGCGCGAGACGCGGCGGCGGGAGGCAGGGCGCGAGACGCGGCGGCGGGAGGCAGGGCGCGAGACGCGGCGGCGGGAGGCAGGGCGCGAGACGCGGCGGCGGGAGGCAGGGCGCGAGACGCGGCGGCGGGAGGCAGGGCGCGAGACGCGACGGCGGGAGGCAGGGCGCGAGACGCGACGGCGGGAGGCAGGGCGCGAGACGCGAGGGCGGGAGGCGAGACGCGAGGGCAGGAGGCAGGGCAGGAGGCAGGGCGCGAGACGCGACGGCGGGAGGCAGGGCGCGAGACGCGACGGCGGGAGGCAGGGCGCGAGACGCGACGGCGGGAGGCAGGGCGCGAGACGCGACGGCGGGAGGTAGGGCGCGAGACGCTACAGCGAGAGGTAGGGCGCGAGACGGAAAAGCGCGAGGTGGGGCGCGAGACGGAAAAGCGGGAGGTAGGACGCCAGGTGGAAAAGTGCTAGGTATGGCGCGAGACGGAAAAGCGAGAGGTGGGGCGCGAGACGGAAAAGCGGGAGGCAGGGATCGCACGAGCTGGAAAAGCGAGAGGTAGGGCGCGAGATGCAACAGCGGGAGGAAGGGAGCGTGCGAGACGGTAAAGCAGGAGGAAGGCCACGTGCGAGACGGGAAAGCGGGACCGAGAAAGGGCGCGCGATGGTAACGGGGAGGTAGGGCACAATATGGAAAAGCCGGAGGTAGGGCACGAGACGGATACGCAGTAAGTAGGGCGTGAACCGGACAAGCAGGAGGAAGAATGGGCACGAGGCGGACATGCGGGAGCTAGGACGCGAGACGGATAAGCGCGAGGGAGGGCGCTAGACGGAAAAACGGAGGTAGCGCGCGAGACGGAACAGCGTGAGGTAGGGCGCGAGACTGGAAAAGCCCGAGGTAGGGCATGAGACGGAACAGCAGGAGGTAGTGCGTGAGACGGAAAAGCCGGAGGTAGGGCGCGAGACGGAAAAGCGGGAGGTAGGACGCCAGGCGGAAAAGTGCTGGGTATGGCGCGAGACGGAAAAGCGGGAGGCAGGGATCGCACGAGCTGGAAAAGCGAGAGGTAGGGCGCGAGACGCAACAGTGGGAGATAGGGCGCGAGACGGAAAAGCCGTTGGAGGCGAGACGGAAAAGCCGCAGGTAGGGCGCGCGCGAGACGGAAAAGCCTGAGGCAGGGCGCGCGCGAGACGGAAAAGCCTGAGGCAGGGCGCGAGACGGAAAAGCCGGAGGTAGGGCGCGAGACGGAAAAGCTGGAGGCAGGGCGCGAGACGCAACGGCGGGAGGTAGGGCGCGAGACGCGACGGCGGGAGGCAGGGCGCGAGACGCGACGGCGGGAGGCAGGGCGCGAGACGCGAGGGCGGGAGGCAGGGCGCGAGACGCGAGGGCGGGAGGCAGGGCGCGAGACGCGACGGCGGGTGGCAGGGCGCGAGACGCGACGGCGGGAGGCAGGGCGCGAGACGCGACGGCGGGAGGCAGGGCGCGAGACGCGACGGCGGGAGGCAGGGCGCGAGACGCGACGGCGGGAGGCGAGACGCGAGGGCGGGAGGCAGGGCGCGAGACGCGACGGCGGGAGGCAGGGCGCGAGACGCGGCGGCGGGAGGCAGGGCGCGAGACGCGGCGGCGGGAGGCAGGGCGCGAGACGGGGCGCGAGACGCGACGGCGGGAGGCAGGGCGCGAGACGCGAGGGCGGGAGGCAGGGCGCGAGACGCGACGGCGGGTGGCAGGGCGCGAGACGCGACGGCGGGAGGCAGGGCGCGAGACGCGACGGCGGGAGGCAGGGCGCGAGACGCGACGGCGGGAGGCAGGGCGCGAGACGCGAGGGCGGGAGGCGAGACGCGAGGGCGGGAGGCAGGGCGCGAGACGCGACGGCGGGAGGCAGGGCGCGAGACGCGGCGGCGGGAGGCAGGGCGCGAGACGCGGCGGCGGGAGGCAGGGCGCGAGACGGGGCGCGAGACGCGACGGCGGGAGGCGGGGCGCGAGACGCGGCGGCGGGAGGCGGGGCGCGAGACGCGACGGCGGGAGGCGGGGCGCGATACGCGACGGCGGGAGGCGGGGCGCGAGACGCGACGGCGGGAGGCAGGGCGCGAGACGCGACGGCGGGAGGCAGGGCGCGAGGGCGGGAGGCAGGGCGCGAGACGCGACGGCGGGAGGCAGGGCGCGAGACGCGACGGCGGGAGGCAGGGCGCGAGACGCGACGGCGGGAGGCAGGGCGCGAGACACGACGGCGGGAGGCAGGGCGCGAGACGCGACGGCGGGAGGCAGGGCGCGAGACGCGACGGCGGGAGGCAGGGCGCGAGACGCGATGGCGGGAGGCGAGACGCGAGGGCGGGAGGCAGGGCGCGAGACGCAACAGCCGGAGGTAGGGCGCGAGACGGAAAGAGGGAGGAAGGGCGCGCGCGAGACGGAAAAGCCTGAGGCAGGGCGCGAGACGGAAAAGCCGGAGGTAGGGCGCGAGACTGGAAAAGCCGGAGGTAGGGCGCGAGACTGGAAAAGCCGGAGGTAGGGCGCGAGACTGGAAAAGCCGGAGGTAGGGCGCGAGACGCGACGGCGGGAGGTAGGGCGCGAGACGCGACGGCGGGAGGCAGGGCGCGAGACGCGACGGCGGGAGGCAGGGCGCGAGACGCGACGGCGGGAGGCAGGGCGCGAGACGCGACGGCGAGAGGCAGGGCGCGAGACGCGACGGCGGGACGCAGGGCGCGAGACGCGACGGCGGGAGGCAGGGCGCGAGACGCGACGGCGGGAGGCAGGGCGCGAGACGCGACGGCGGGAGGCAGGGCGCGAGACGCGACGGCGGGAGGCAGGGCGCGAGACGCGACGGCGGGAGGCAGGGCGTGAGACGCGACGGCGGGAGGCAGGGCGCGAGACGCGACGGCGGGAGGCAGGGCGCGAGACGCGAGGGCGGGAGGCAGGGCGCGAGACGCGAGGGCGGGAGGCAGGGCGCGAGACGCGACGGCGGGAGGCAGGGCGCGAGACGCGACGGCGGGAGGCAGGGCGCGAGACGCGACGGCGGGAGGCAGGGCGCGAGACGCGACGGCGGGAGGCAGGGCGCGAGACGCGACGGCGGGAGGCAGGGCGCGAGACGCGACGGCGGGAGGCAGGGCGCGAGACGCGACGGCGGGAGGCAGGGCGCGAGACGCGACGGCGGGAGGCAGGGCGCGAGACGCAACGGCGGGAGGCAGGGCGCGAGACGCGACGGCGGGAGGCAGGGCGCGAGACGCGACGGCGGGAGGCAGGGCGCGAGACGCGACGGCGGGAGGCAGGGCGCGAGACGCGACGGCGGGAGGCAGGGCGCGAGACGCGACGGCGGGAGGCAGGGCGCGAGACGCGACGGCGGGAGACGAGACGCGAGGGCGGGAGGCAGGGCGCGAGACGCGACGGCGGGAGGCAGGGCGCGAGACGCGACGGCGGGAGGTAGGGCGCGAGACGCGACGGCGGGAGGCAGGGCGCGAGACGCGGCGGCGGGAGGCAGGGCGCGAGACGCGACGGCGGGAGGCAGGGCGCGAGACACGGCGGCGGGAGGCAGGGCGCGAGACGCGACGGCGGGAGGCAGGGCGCGAGACGCGACGGCGGGAGGCAGGGCGCGAGACGCGACGGCGGGAGGCAGGGCGCGAGACGCGACGGCGGGAGGCAGGGCGCGAGACGCGGCGGCGGGAGGCAGGGCGCGAGACGCGGCGGCGGGAGGCAGGGCGCGAGACGCGGCGGCGGGAGGCAGGGCGCGAGACGCGACGGCGGGAGGCAGGGCGCGAGACGCGACGGCGGGAGGCAGGGCGCGAGACGCGACGGCGGGAGGCGGGACGCGAGGGCGGGAGGCAGGGCGCGAGACGCGACGGCGGGACGCAGGCGCGAGACGCGACTGCGGGAGGCAGGGCGCGAGACGCGACGGCGGGAGGCAGGGCGCGAGACGCAACGGCGGGAGGCAGGGCGCGAGACGCAACGGCGGGAGGCAGGGCGCGAGACGCAACGGCGGGAGGCAGGGCGCGAGACGCAACGGCGGGAGGCAGGGCGCGAGACTCAACGGCGGGAGGCAGGGCGCGAGACTCAACGGCGGGAGGCAGGGCGCGAGACGCGACGGCGGGAGGCAGGGCGCGAGACGCGACGGCGGGAGGCAGGGCGCGAGACTCGACGGCGGGAGGCAGGGCGCGAGACTCAACGGCGGGAGGCAGGGCGCGAGGCGCAACGGCGGGAGGCAGGGCGCGAGACGCAACGGCGGGAGGCAGGGCGCGAGACGCAACGGCGGGAGGCAGGGCGCGAGACGCAACGGCGGGAGGCAGGGCGCGAGACGCAACGGCGGGAGGCAGGGCGCGAGACGCAACGGCGGGAGGCAGGGCACGAGACTCAACGGCGGGAGGCAGGGCACGAGACTCAACGGCGGGAGGCAGGGCGCGAGACTCAACGGCGGGAGGCGGCGCGAGACGCAACGGCGGGAGGCAGGGCGCGAGGGCGGGAGGCAGGGCGCGAGACGCAACGGCGGGAGGCAGGGCGCGAGACGCAACGGCGGGAGGCAGGGCACGAGACTCAACGGCGGGAGGCAGGGCGCGAGACTCAACGGCGGGAGGCAGCGCGAGACGCAACGGCGGGAGGCAGGGCGCGAGGGCGGGAGGCAGGGCGCGAGACGCGACGGCGGGAGGCAGGGCGCGAGACGCGACGGCGGGAGGTAGGGCGCGAGACGCGACGGCGGGAGGCAGGGCGCGAGACGCGGCGGCGGGAGGCAGGGCGCGAGACGCGACGGCGGGAGGCAGGGTGCGAGACGCGACGGCGGGAGGTAGGGCGCGAGACTCAACGGCGGGAGGCGGCGCGAGACGCAACGGCGGGAGGCAGGGCGCGAGGGCGGGAGGCAGGGCGCGAGACGCGATGGCGGGAGGCGAGACGCGAGGGCGGGAGGCAGGGCGCGAGACGTGACGGCGGGAGGCAGGGCGCGAGACGCAACAGCCGGAGGTAGGGCGCGAGACGGAAAAGCCAGAGGGCGCGCACGAGACGGAAAAGCGGGAGGTAGGACGCCAGGCGGAAAAGTGCTGGGTATGGCGCGAGACGGAAAAGCGGGAGGCAGGGATCACACGAGCTGGAAAAGCGAGAGGTAGGGCGCGAGACGCAACAGTGGGAGATAGGGCGCGAGACGGAAAAGCCGTAGGAGGCGAGACGGAAAAGCCGCAGGTAGGGCGCGCGCGAGACGGAAAGAGGGAGGAAGGGCGCGCGCGAGACGGAAAAGCCTGAGGCAGGGCGCGAGACGGAAAAGCCGGAGGTAGTGCGCGAGACTGGAAAAGCCGGAGGTAGGGCGCGAGACTGGAAAAGCCGGAGGTAGGGCGCGAGACGGAAAAGACGGAGGTAGGGCGCGAGACGGAAAAGCCGGAGGTTGGGCGCGAGATGGAAAAGCGCGAGGTGGGGCGCGAGACGGAAAAGCGGGAGGTAGGACGCCAGGTGGAAAAGTGCTAGGTATGGCGCGAGACGGAAAAGCGCGAGGTGGGGCGCGAGACGGAAAAGCGGGAGGTAGGACGCCAGGCGGAAAAGTGCTAGGTATGGCGCGAGACGGAAAAGCGGGAGGCAGGGATCGCACGAGCTGGAAAAGCGAGAGGTAGGGCGCGAGATGCAACAGCGGGAGGAAGGGAGCGTGCAAGACGGTAAAGCAGGAGGAAGGCCACGTGCGAGACGGGAAAGCGGGACCGAGAAAGGGCGCGCGATGTTAACGGGGAGGTAGGGCACAATATGGAAAAGCCGGAGGTAGGGCACGAGACGGATACGCAGTAAGTAGGGCGTGAACCGGACAAGCAGGAGGAAGAATGGGCACGAGGCGGACATGCGGGAGCTAGGACGCGAGACGGATAAGCGCGAGGGAGGGCGCTAGACGGAAAAACGGAGGTAGGGCGCGAGACGGAAAAGCCGGAGGTAGGGCGCGAGACGGATACGCAGTAAGTAGGGCGTGAACCGGACAAGCAGGAGGAAGAATGGGCACGAGGCGGACAAGCGGGAGCTAGGACGCGAGACGGATAAGCGCGAGGGAGGGCGCTAGACGGAAAAACGGTGGTAGGGCGCGAGACGGAAAGAGGGAGGAAGGGAGTGCGCGAGACGGAACAGCAGGAGGCAGGGCGCGAGACTGGAAAAGCCGGAGGTAGTGCGCGAGACGGAAAAGCCGGAGGTAGGGCGCGAGACGGATACGCAGTAAGTAGGGCGTGAACCGGACAAGCAGGAGGAAGAATGGGCACGAGGCGGACAAGCGGGAGCTAGGACGCGAGACGGATAAGCGCGAGGGAGGGCGCTAGACGGAAAAGCCGTAGGTTGGGCGCGAGACGGAAAGAGGGAGGAAGGGAGTGCGCGAGACGGAACAGCAGGAGGTAGTGCGCGAGACGGAAAAGCCGGAGGTAGTGCGCGAGACGGAAAAACGGAGGTAGGGCGCGAGACGGAAAAGCCAGTGGGCGCGCGCGAGACGGAAAGGCGCAAGACGGAAAAGCGCGAGACGGAATAGCGTGAGGTAGGGCGCCAGGCGGAAAAGCCGGAGGTAGGGCGCGAGACGGAAAAGCCGGAGGTAGGGCTCGAGACGGAAAAGCCGCAGGTAGGGCGCAAGACGGAAAAGCCGCAGGTAGGGCGCGCGCGAGACAGAAAAGCGAGAGGAAGATAGAGCGCAAGGCAGAATAGTGGCAGGATAAGAGAGGGCGGTGGTGGAGAAGCAGGAGGAAGTGGTGTTGCAGGGCAGTGAAGCACGGTGAAGGGAGCGCGCGAAACAGAAACGTGCGAGCAAGGGTGCGCGTGAGACGGAAAAAACAAGGAAGTGCGCGTGCAAAATGGAAAGCGTGAGGAAAGGAGCGCACGACACGGAAAAGCTAGAGGGAGCCTGTGTGCCGGAACTGCACGAGAATGGGAACGTGATACGGAAAACACAAGGACGTTCGCGGTCGAAATGGAAAAGCCCGAGGTTGCGCGCGAGACGAAAAAGCCGGAGGTAGGGCATGAGACGCAACAGCGGGACGTAGGGCGCGAGACGCAACAGCAGGAGGTAGTGCGTGAGACGGAAAAGCCGGAGGTAGCGCGCGAGACGGAAAAGCCGGAGGTAGGGCATGAGACGCAACAGCGGGACGTAGGGCACGAGGCGCAACAGCGGGACGTAGGGCGCGAGGCGCAACAGTGGGAGGTAGGGCGCGAGACGGAAAAGCTGGAGGTAGGGCGCGAGACGGAAAAGCGCGAGGTGGGGCGCGAGACGGAAAAGCGGGAGGTAGGACGCCAGGCGGAAAAGTGCAAGGTATGGCGCCAGACGGAAAAGCGGGAGGCAGGGATCGCACGAGCTGGAAAAGCGAGAGGTAGGGCGCGAGATGCAACAGCGGGAGGAAGGGAGCGTGCGAGACGGTAAAGCAGGAGGAAGGCCACGTGCGAGACGGGAAAGCGGGAACGAGAAAGGGCGCGCGATGGTAACGGGGAGGGAGGGCACAATATGGAAAAGCCGGAGGTAGGGCACGAGACGGATACGCAGTAAGTAGGGCGTGAACCGGACAAGCAGGAGGAAGAATGGGCACGAGGCGGACAAGCGGGAGCTAGGACGCGAGACGGATAAGCCGGAGGTAGGGCGCGAGACGGATACGCAGTAAGTAGGGCGTGAACCGGACAAGCAGGAGGAAGAATGGGCACGAGGCGGACAAGCGGGAGCTAGGACGCGAGACGGATAAGCGCGAGGGAGGGCGCTAGACAGAAAAGCCGGATGTAGGGCGCGAGACGGAAAAGCCTGAGGTAGGGCGCGAGACGGATACGCAGTAAGTAGGGCGTGAACCGGACAAGCAGGAGGAAGAATGGGCACGAGGCGGACAAGCGGGAGCTAGGACACGAGACGGATAAGCACGAGGGAGAGCGCTAGACGGAAAAGCCGGAGGTAGGGCGCGAGACGGAAAGAGGGAGGAAGGGAGTGCGCGAGACAGAACAGCAGGAGGCAGGGCGCGAGACTGGAAAAGCCGGAGGTAGTGCGCTCGACGGAAAAGCCGGAGGTAGGGCGCGAGACGGATACGCAGTAAGTAGGGCGTGAACCGGACAAGCAGGAGGAAGAATGGGCACGAGGCGGACAAGCGGGAGCTAGGACGCGAGACGGATAAGCGCGAGGGAGGGCGCTAGACGGAAAAGCCGGATGTAGGGCGCGAGACGGAAAAGCCGTAGGTTGGGCGCGAGACGGAAAGAGGGAGGAAGGGAGTGCGCGAGACGGAACAGCAGGAGGCAGGGCGCGAGACTGGAAAAGCCGGAGGTAGTGCGCGTGACGGAAAAGCCGGAGGTAGGGCGCGAGACAGAAAAGCTGGAGGTTGGGCGCGAGACGAAAAAGAGGAATGGAGCTCGCGAGACGGAAAAGCGCGAGGTCGGGCGCTAGACGGAAAAGCGGGACGGAGGGCGCGAGGCGCAACAGCGGGAGGTAGGGCACGAGGCGCAACAGCGGGAGGTAGGGCGCGAGACGCAACAGCGGGGGGTAGGGAGCGAGGCGGAAAAGCCGGAGGTAGGGCGCGAGACGGAAAAGCCAGAGGGCGCGCGCGAGACGGAAAGGCGCAAGACGGAAAAGCGCGAGGTAGGGCGCGAGGCGGAAAAGCCGGAGGTAGGGCGCGAGACGGAAAAGCCGGAGGTTGGGCGCGAGACGGAAAAGCCGGAGGTTGGGCGCGAGACACAACAGCAGGAGGTAGGGCGCGAGACGCAACAGCGGGAGGTAGGGCGCGAGACGGAAAAGCTGGAGGTAGGGCGCAAGACGGAAAAGCCGGAGGTTGGGCGCGAGATGGAAAAGCGCGAGGTGGGGCGCGAGACGGAAAAGCGGGAGGTAGGGATCGCACGAGCTGGAAAAGCGCGAGGTAGGGCGCGAGACGCAACAGTGGGAGATAGGGCGCGAGACGGAAAAGCTGGAGGTAGGGCGCGAGACGGAAAAGCGCGAGGTGGGGCGCGAGACGGAAAAGCGGGAGGTAGGACGCCAGGCGGAAAAGTGCTAGGTATGGCACCAGACGGAAAAGCGGGAGGTAGGACGCCAGGCGGAAAAGTGCAAGGTATGGCGCCAGACGGAAAAGCGGGAGGCAGGGATCGCACGAGCTGGAAAAGCGAGAGGTAGGGCGCGAGACGGAAAGAGGGAGGAAGGGAGTGCGCGAGACAGAACAGCAGGAGGCAGGGTGCGAGACTGGAAAAGCCGGAGGTAGTGCGCGAGACGGAAAAGCTGGAGGTTGGGCGCGAGACGAAAAAGAGGAATGGAGCTCGCGAGACGGAAAAGCGCGAGGTCGGGCGCTAGACGGAAAAGCGGGACGGAGGGCGCGAGACGCAACAGCGGGAGGTACGGCACGAGGCTCAACAGCGGGAGGTAGGGCGCGAGACGCAACAGCGGGAGGTAGGGCACGAGGTGCAACAGCGGGGGGTAGGGCGCGAGGCGGAAAAGCCGGAGGTAGGGCGCGAGACGGAAAAGCCAGAGGGCGCGCGCGAGACGGAAAAGCGCAAGACGGAAAAGCGCGAGGTAGGGCGCGAGACGGAATAGCGTGAGGTAGGGCGCCAGGCGGAAAAGCCGGAGGTAGGGCGCGAGACGGAAAAGCCGGAGGTTGGGCGCGAGACGGAAAAGCCGGAGGTTGGGCACGAGACGGAAAAGCCGGAGGTTGGGCGCGAGACAACAGCGGGAGGTAGGGCGCGAGACACAACAGCGGGAGGTGGGGCGCGAGATGGAAAAGCGCGAGGTGGGGCGCGAGACGGAAAAGCGGGAGGTAGGACGCCAGGCGGAAAAGTGCTAGGTATGGCGCGAGACGGAAAAGCGGGAGGCAGGGATCGCACGAGCTGGAAAAGCGAGAGGTAGGGCGCGAGACGCAACAGTGGGAGGTAGGGCGCGAGACGGAAAAGCTGGAGGTAGGGCGCGAGACGGAAAAGCGCGAGGTGGGGCGCGAGACGGAAAAGCGGGAGGTAGGACGCCAGGCGGAAAAGTGCAAGGTATGGCGCCAGACGGAAAAGCGGGAGGCAGGGATCGCACGAGCTGGAAAAGCGAGAGGTAGGGCGCGAGATGCAACAGCGGGAGGAAGGGAGCGTGCGAGACGGTAAAGCAGGAGGAAGGCCACGTGCGAGACGGGAAAGCGGGACCGAGAAAGGGCGCGCGATGGTAACGGGGAGGTAGGGCACAATATGGAAAAGCCGGAGGTAGGGCACGAGACGGATACGCAGTAAGTAGGGCGTGAACCGGACAAGCAGGAGGAAGAATGGGCACGAGGCGGACAAGCGGGAGCTAGGACGCGAGACGGATAAGCGCGAGGGAGGGCGCTAGACAGAAAAGCCGGAAGTAGGGCGCGAGACGGAAAAGCCGGAGGTAGGGCGCGAGACGGATACGCAGTAAGTAGGGCGTGAACCGGACAAGCAGGAGGAAGAATGGGCACGAGGCGGACAAGCGGGAGCTAGGACGCGAGACGGATAAGCGCGAGGGAGAGCGCTAGACGGAAAAGCCGGAGATAGGGCGCGAGACGGAAAGAGGGAGGATGGGAGTGCGCGAGACAGAACAGCAGGAGGCAGGGCACGAGACTGGAAAAGCCGGAGGTAGGGCGCGAGACGGAAAAGCTGGAGGTTGGGCGCGAGACGAAAAAGAGGAATGGAGCTCGCGAGACGGAAAAACGCGAGGTCGGGCGCTAGACGGAAAAGCGGGACGGAGGGCGCGAGGCGCAACAGCGGGAGGTAGGGCGCGAGACGCAACAGCGGGATGTAGGGCACGAGGTGCAACAGCGGGGGGTAGGGTGCGAGGCGGAAAAGCCGGAGGTAGGGCGCGAGACGGAAAAGCCAGAGGGCGCGCGCGAGACGGAAAGGCGCAAGACGGAAAAGCCGGAGGTAGGGCGCGAGACGGAAAAGCCGTAGGTAGGGCGCGAGACGGAAAAGCCAGAGGGCGCGCGCGAGACGGAAAGGCGCAAGACGGAAAAGCGCGAGGTAGGGCGCGAGACGGAATAGCGTGAGGTAGGGCGCCAGGCGGAAAAGCGCTAGGTAGGGCGCGAGACGGAAAAGCCGGAGGTAGGGCGCGAGACGGAAAAGCCGGAGGCAGGGCTCGAGACGGAAAAGCCGCAGGTAGGGCGCGCGCGAGACAGGAAAGCGAGAGGAAGATAGAGCGCAAGGCAGAATAGTGGCAGGATAAGAGAGGGCGGTGGTGGAGAAGCAGGAGGAAGTGGTGTTGCAGGGCAGTGAGGCACGGTGAAGGGAGCGCGCGAAACAGAAACGTGCGAGCAAGGGTGCGCGTGAGACGGAAAAAACAAGGAAGTGCGCGTGCAAAATGGAAAGCGTGAGGAAAGGAGCGCACGACACGGAAAAGCTAGAGGGAGCCTGTGTGCCGGAACTGCACGAGAATGGGAACGTGATACGGAAAACACAAGGACGTTCGCGGTCGAAATGGAAAGCGGGAGGCAGGGCGCGGGGCGCGACGGCGGGAGGCAGGGCGCGGGGCGCGACGGCGGGAGGCAGGGCGCGAGGCGCGACGACGGGAGGCCGGGCGCGAGGCGCGACGGCGGGCGCGAGACGGAAAAGCGCAAGACGGAAAAGCGCGAGGTAGGGCGCGAGACGGAAAAGCGGGACGGAGGGCGCGAGGCGCAACAGCGGGAGGTAGGGCACGAGACGCAACAGCGGGATGTAGGGCACGAGGTGCAACAGCGGGGGGTAGGGCGCGAGGCGGAAAAGCCGGAGGTAGGGCGCGAGACGGAAAGGCGCAAGACGGAAAAGCGCGAGGTGGGGCGCGAGACGGAAAAGCGCGAGGTAGGGCGCGAGACGGAAAAGCCAGAGGGCGCGCGCGAGACGGAAAGGCGCAAGACGGAAAAGCGCGAGGTGGGGCGCGAGACGGAAAAGCGCGAGGTAGGGCGCGAGACGGAAAAGCCAGAGGGCGCGCGCGAGACGGAAAGGCGCAAGACGGAAAAGCGCGAGGTAGGGCGCGAGACGGAATAGCGTGAGGTAGGGCGCCAGGCGGAAAAGCGCTAGGTAGGGCGCGAGACGGAAAAGCCGGAGGTAGGGCGCGAGACGGAAAAGCCGGAGGTAGGGCGCGAGACGGAAAAGCCGGAGGTAGGGCTCGAGACGGAAAAGCCGCAGGTAGGGCGCGCGCGAGACAGAAAAGCGAGAGGAAGATAGAGCGCAAGGCAGAATAGTGGCAGGATAAGAGAGGGCGGTGGTGGAGAAGCAGGAGGAAGTGGTGTTGCAGGGCAGTGAAGCACGGTGGAGGGAGCGCGCGAAACAGAAACGTGCGAGCAAGGGTGCGCGTGAGACGGAAAAAACAAGGAAGTGCGCGTGCAAAATGGAAAGCGTGAGGAAAGGAGCGCACGACACGGAAAAGCTAGAGGGAGCCTGTGTGCCGGAACTGCACGAGAATGGGAACGTGATACGGAAAACACAAGGACGTTCGCGGTCGAAATGGAAAGCGGGAGGCAGGGCGCGGGGCGCGACGGCGGGAGGCAGGGCGCGGGGCGCGACGGCGCGAGGCCGGGCGCGAGGCGCGAGGCCGGGCGCGAGGCGCGACGGCGGGAGGCCGGGCGCGAGGCGCGACGGCGGGAGGCCGGGCGCGAGGCGCGACGGCGGGAGGCCGGGCGCGAGGCGCGACGGCGGGAGGCCGGGCGCGAGGCGCGACGGCGGGAGGCCGGGCGCGAGGCGCGACGGCGGGAGGCAGGGCGCGAGACGCGACGGCGGGAGGCAGGGCGCGAGACGCGACGGCGGGAGGCAGGGCGCGAGACGCGACGGCGGGAGGCAGGGCGCGAGACGCGACGGCGGGAGGCAGGGCGCGAGACGCGACGGCGGGAGGCAGGGCGCGAGACGCGACGGCGGGAGGCAGGGCGCGAGACGCGACGGCGGGAGGCAGGGCGCGAGACGCGACGGCGGGAGGCAGGGCGCGAGACGCGACGGCGGGAGGCAGGGCGCGAGACGCGACGGCGGGAGGCAGGGCGCGAGACGCGACGGCGGGAGGCAGGGCGCGAGACGCGACGGCGGGAGGCAGGGCGCGAGACGCGACGGCGGGAGGCAGGGCGCGAGACGCGACGGCGGGAGGCAGGGCGCGAGACGCGACGGCGGGAGGCAGGGCGCGAGACGCGACGGCGGGAGGCAGGGCGCGAGACGCGACGGCGGGAGGCAGGGCGCGAGACGCGACGGCGGGAGGCAGGGCGCGAGACGCGACGGCGGGAGGCAGGGCGCGAGACGCGACGGCGGGAGGCAGGGCGCGAGACGCGACGGCGGGAGGCAGGGCGCGAGACGCGACGGCGGGAGGCAGGGCGCGAGACGCGACGGCGGGAGGCAGGGCGCGAGACGCGACGGCGGGAGGCAGGGCGCGAGACGCGACGGCGGGAGGCAGGGCGCGAGACGCGACGGCGGGAGGCAGGGCGCGAGACGCGACGGCGGGAGGCAGGGCGCGAGACGCGACGGCGGGAGGCAGGGCGCGAGACGCGACGGCGGGAGGCAGGGCGCGAGACGCGACGGCGGGAGGCAGGGCGCGAGACGCGACGGCGGGAGGCAGGGCGCGAGACGCGACGGCGGGAGGCAGGGCGCGAGACGCGACGGCGGGAGGCAGGGCGCGAGACGCGACGGCGGGAGGCAGGGCGCGAGACGCGACGGCGGGAGGCAGGGCGCGAGACGCGACGGCGGGAGGCAGGGCGCGAGACGCGACGGCGGGAGGCAGGGCGCGAGACGCGACGGCGGGAGGCAGGGCGCGAGACGCGACGGCGGGAGGCAGGGCGCGAGACGCGACGGCGGGAGGCAGGGCGCGAGACGCGACGGCGGGAGGCAGGGCGCGAGACGCGACGGCGGGAGGCAGGGCGCGAGACGCGACGGCGGGAGGCAGGGCGCGAGACGCGACGGCGGGAGGCAGGGCGCGAGACGCGACGGCGGGAGGCAGGGCGCGAGACGCGACGGCGGGAGGCAGGGCGCGAGACGCGACGGCGGGAGGCAGGGCGCGAGACGCGACGGCGGGAGGCAGGGCGCGAGACGCGACGGCGGGAGGCAGGGCGCGAGACGCGACGGCGGGAGGCAGGGCGCGAGACGCGACGGCGGGAGGCAGGGCGCGAGACGCGACGGCGGGAGGCAGGGCTCGAGGCGGAAAAGCCGGAGGTAGGGCGCGAGACGGAAAAGCCAGAGGGCGCGCGCGAGACGGAAAGGCGCAAGACGGAAAAGCGCGAGGTGGGGCGCGAGACGGAAAAGCGCGAGGTAGGGCGCCAGGCGGAAAAGCCGGAGGTAGGGCGCGAGACGGAAAAGCCGGAGGTAGGGCGCGAGACGGAAAAGCCAGAGGGCGCGCGCGAGACGGAAAGGCGCAAGACGGAAAAGCCGGAGGTAGGGCGCGAGACGGAAAAGCCGGAGGTAGGGCGCGAGACGGAAAAGCCGGAGGTAGGGCTCGAGACGGAAAAGCCGCAGGTAGGGCGCGCGCGAGACAGAAAAGAGAGAGGAAGATAGAGCGCAAGGCAGAATAGTGGCAGGATAAGAGAGGGCGGTGGTGGAGAAGCAGGAGGAAGTGGTGTTGCAGGGCAGTGAGGCACGGTGAAGGGAGCGCGCGAAACAGAAACGTGCGAGCAAGGGTGCGCGTGAGACGGAAAAAACAAGGAAGTGCGCGTGCAAAATGGAAAGCGTGAGGAAAGGAGCGCACGACACGGAAAAGCTAGAGGGAGCCTGTGTGCCGGAACTGCACGAGAATGGGAACGTGATACGGAAAACACAAGGACGTTCGCGGTCGAAATGGAAAGCGGGAGGCAGGGCGCGGGGCGCGACGGCGGGAGGCCGGGCGCGAGGCGCGACGGCGGGAGGCCGGGCGCGAGACGCGACGGCGGGAGGCAGGGCGCGAGACGCGACGGCGGGAGGCAGGGCGCGAGACGCGACGGCGGGAGGCAGGGCGCGAGACGCGACGGCGGGAGGCAGGGCGCGAGACGCGACGGCGGGAGGCAGGGCGCGAGACGCGACGGCGGGAGGCAGGCCGCGAGACGCGACGGCGGGAGGCAGGGCGCGAGGCGCGACGGCGGGAGGCAGGGCGCGAGACGCGACGGCGGGAAGCAGGGCGCGAGACGCGACGGCGGGAGACAGGGCGCGAGACACGACGGCGGGAGGCAGGGCGCGAGACGCGACGGCGGGAGGTAGGGCGCCAGGCGGAAAAGCGCTAGGTAGGGCGCGAGACGGAAAAGCGCGAGGTGGGGCGCGAGACGGAAAAGCGGGAGGTAGGACGCCAGGCGGAAAAGTGCAAGGTATGGCGCCAGACGGAAAAGCGGGAGGCAGGGATCGCACGAGCTGGAAAGGCGAGAGGTAGGGCGCGAGATGCAACAGCGGGAGGAAGGGAGCGTGCGAGACGGTAAAGCAGGAGGAAGGCCACGTGCGAGACGGGAAAGCGGGACCGAGAAAGGGCGCGCGATGGTAACGGGGAGGTAGGGCACAATATGGAAAAGCCGGAGGTAGGGCACGAGACGGATACGCAGTAAGTAGGGCGTGAACCGGACAAGCAGGAGGAAGAATGGGCACGAGGCGGACAAGCGGGAGCTAGGACGCGAGACGGATAAGCGCGAGGGAGGGCGCTAGACAGAAAAGCCGGATGTAGGGCGCGAGACGGAAAAGCCGGAGGTAGGGCGCGAGACGGATACGCAGTAAGTAGGGCGTGAACCGGACAAGCAGGAGGAAGAATGGGCACGAGGCGGACAAGCGGGATCTAGGACGCGAGACGGATAAGCGCGAGGGAGAGCGCTAGACGGAAAAGCCGGAGGTAGGGCGCGAGACGGAAAGAGGGAGGAAGGGAGTGCGCGAGACAGAACAGCAGGAGGCAGGGCGCGAGACTGGAAAAGCCGGAGGTAGGGCACGAGACTGGAAAAGCTGGAGGTTGGGCGCGAGACGAAAAAGAGGAATGGAGCTCGCGAGACGGAAAAGCGCGAGGTCGGGCGCTAGACGGAAAAGCGGGACGGAGGGCGCGAGGCGCAACAGCGGGAGGGAGGGCGCGAGGCGCAACAGCGGGAGGTAGGGCGCGAGACGCAACAGCGGGATGTAGGGCACGAGGTGCAACAGCGGGGGGTAGGGCGCGAGGCGGAAAAGCCGGAGGTAGGGCGCGAGACGGAAAAGCCAGAGGGCGCGCGCGAGACGGAAAGGCGCAAGACGGAAAAGCGCGAGGTGGGGCGCGAGACGGAAAAGCGCGAGGTAGGGCGCCAGGCGGAAAAGCCGGAGGTAGGGCGCGAGACGGAAAAGCCGGAGGTAGGGCGCGAGACGGAAAAGCCAGAGGGCGCGCGCGAGACGGAAAGGCGCAAGACGGAAAAGCCTGAGGTAGGGCGCGAGACGGAAAAGCCGGAGGTAGGGCGCGAGACGGAAAAGCCGGAGGTAGGGCTCGAGACGGAAAAGCCGCAGGTAGGGCGCGCGCGAGACAGAAAAGCGAGAGGAAGATAGAGCGCAAGGCAGAATAGTGGCAGGATAAGAGAGGGCGGTGGTGGAGAAGCAGGAGGAAGTGGTGTTGCAGGGCAGTGAGGCACGGTGAAGGGAGCGCGCAAAACAGAAACGTGCGAGCAAGGGTGCGCGTGAGACGGAAAAAACAAGGAAGTGCGCGTGCAAAATGGAAAGCGTGAGGAAAGGAGCGCACGACACGGAAAAGCTAGAGGGAGCCTGTGTGCCGGAACTGCACGAGAATGGGAACGTGATACGGAAAACACAAGGACGTTCGCGGTCGAAATGGAAAGCGGGAGGCAGGGCGCGGGGCGCGACGGTGGGAGGCCGGGCGCGAGACGCGACGGCGGGAGGCCGGGCGCGAGACGCGACGGCGGGAGGCCGGGCGCGAGACGCGACGGCGGGAGGCCGGGCGCGAGACGCGACGGCGGGAGGCAGGGCGCGAGACGCGACGGCGGGAGGCAGGGCGCGAGACGCGACGGCGGGAGGCAGGGCGCGAGACGCGACGGCGGGAGGCAGGGCGCGAGACGCGACGGCGGGAGGCAGGGCGCGAGACGCGACGGCGGGAGGCAGGGCGCGAGACGCGACGGCGGGAGGCAGGGCGCGAGACGCGACGGCGGGAGGCAGGGCGCGAGACGCGACGGCGGGAGGCAGGGCGCGAGACGCGACGGCGGGAGGCAGGGCGCGAGACGCGACGGCGGGAGGCAGGGCGCGAGACGCGACGGCGGGAGGCAGGGCGCGAGACGCGACGGCGGGAGGCAGGGCGCGAGACGCGACGGCGGGAGGCAGGGCGCGAGACGCGACGGCGGGAGGCAGGGCGCGAGACGCGACGGCGGGAGGCAGGGCGCGAGACGCGACGGCGGGAGGCAGGGCGCGAGACGCGACGGCGGGAGGTAGGGCGCCAGACGCGACGGCGGGAGGTAGGGCGCCAGGCGGAAAAGCGGGAGGCAGGGATCGCACGAGCCGGAAAAGCAGGAGGTAGGGCGCGAGACGCAACAGTGGGAGGTAGGGCGTGAGATGCAACAGCGGGAGGAAGGGAGCGTGCAAGACGGTAAAGCGGGACCGAGAAAGGGCGCGAGATTGTAACGGGGAGGTAGGGCACAATATGGGAAAGCGGGAGGTAGGGCACGAGACGGATACGCAGTAAGTAGGGCATGAACCGGACAAGCGGGAGGAAGAATGGGCGCGAGGCGGACAAGCGGGAGCTAGGACGCGAGACGGATAAGCGCGAGTGGGGGCGCTAGACGGAAAAGCCTGAGGCAGGGCGCGAGACGGAAAAGCCGGAGGTAGTGCGCGAGATTGGAAAAGCCGGAGGTTGGGCGCGAGACGGAAAAGCTGGAGGTAGGGCGCGAGACGGAAAAGCCGGAGGTTGGGCGCGAGACGGAAAAGCGCGAGGTGGGGCGCGAGACGGAAAAGCGCGAGGTGGGGCGCGAGACGGAAAAGCGGGAGGTAGGACGCCAGGCGGAAAAGTGCTAGGTATGGCGCGAGACGGAAAAGCGGGAGGCAGGGATCGCACGAGCTGGAAAAGCGAGAGGTAGGGCGCGAGACGCAACAGTGGGAGGTAGGGCGCGAGACAGAATAGCTGGAGGTAGGGCGCGAGACGGAAAAGCGCGAGACGGAAAAGCGGGAGGCAGGACGCCAGGCGGAAAAGTGCAAGGTATGGCGCGAGACGGAAAGGCGGGAGGCAGGGATCGCACGAGCTGGAAAAGCGAGAGGTAGGGCGCGAGATGCAACAGCGGGAGGAAGGGAGCGTGCGAGACGGTAAAGCAGGAGGAAGGCCACGTGCGAGACGGGAAAGCGGGACCGAGAAAGGGCGCGCGATGGTAACGGGGAGGTAGGGCACAATATGGAAAAGCCGGAGGTAGGGCACGAGACGGATACGCAGTAAGTAGGGCGTGAACCGGACAAGCAGGAGGAAGAATGGGCACGAGGCGGACAAGCGGGAGCTAGGACGCGAGACGGATAAGCGCGAGGGAGGGCGCTAGACGGAAAAGCCGGATATAGGGCGCGAGACGGAAAAGCCGGAGGTAGGGCGCGAGACGGAACAGCCGGAGGTAGGGCGCGAGACTGGAAAAGCCGGAGGTAGGGCGCGAGACGAAAAAGAGGAATGGATCTCGCGAGACGGAAAAGCGCGAGGTCGGGCGCTAGACGGAAAAGCGGGACGGAGGGCGCGAGGCGCAACAGCGGGAGGTAGGGCGCGAGACGCAACAGCGGGATGTAGGGCACGAGGTGCAACAGCGGGATGTAGGGCACGAGGTGCAACAGCGGGGGGTAGGGCGCGAGGCGGAAAAGCCGGAGGGAGGGCGCGAGACGGAAAAGCGCGAGGTGGGGCGCGAGACGGAAAAGCGCGAGGTAGGGCGCCAGGCGGAAAAGCCGGAGGTAGGGCGCGAGACGGAAAAGCCGGAGGTAGGGCACGAGACGGAAAAGCCGGAGGTAGGGCACGAGACGGAAAAGCCAGAGGGCGCGCGCGAGACGGAAAGGCGCAAGACGGAAAAGCGAGAGGTAGGGCGCGAGACGGAATAGCGTGAGGTAGGGCTCGAGACGGAAAAGCCGGAGGTAGGGCTCGAGACGGAAAAGCCGCAGGTAGGGCGCGCGCGAGACAGAAAAGCGAGAGGAAGATAGAGCGCAAGGCAGAATAGTGGCAGGATAAGAGAGGGCGGTGGTGGAGAAGCAGGAGGAAGTGGTGTTGCAGGGCAGTGAGGCACGGTGAAGGGAGCGCGCGAAACAGAAACGTGCGAGCAAGGGTGCGCGTGAGTCGGAAAAAACAAGGAAGTGCGTGTGCAAAATGGAAAACGTGAGGAAAGGAGCGCACGACACGGAAAAGCTAGAGGGAGCCTGTGTGCCGGAACTGCACGAGAATGGGAACGTGATACGGAAAACACAAGGACGTTCGCGGTCGAAATGGAAAGCGGGAGGCAGGGCGCGAGACGGAACGGCGGGAGGCCGGGCGCGGGGCGCGCCGGCGGGAGGCCGGGCGCGGGGCGCGCCGGCGGGAGGCCGGGCGCGGGGCGCGCCGGCGGGAGGCCGGGCGCGGGGCGCGCCGGCGGGAGGCCGGGCGCGGGGCGCGCCGGCGGGAGGCCGGGCGCGGGGCGCGCCGGCGGGAGGCCGGGCGCGAGGCGCGCCGGCGGGAGGCTGGGCGCGAGACGCGCCGGCGGGAGGCAGGGCGCGAGACGCAACAGCCGGAGGTAGGGCGCGAGACGCAACAGCCGGAGGTAGGGCGCGAGACGCAACAGCCGGAGGTAGGGCGCGAGACGCAACAGCCGGAGGTAGGGCGCGAGACGCAACAGCCGGAGGTAGGGCGCGAGACGCAACAGCGGGAAGTAGGGCGCGAGACGCAATAGCAGGAGGTAGGGCGCGAGACGCAACAGCGGGAAGTAGGGCGCGAGACGCAACAGCCGGAGGTAGGGCGCGAGACGCAACAGCCGGAGGTAGGGCGCGAGACGCAACAGCCGGAGGTAGGGCGCGAGACGCAACAGCGGGAGGTAGGGCGCGAGACGCAACAGCCGGAGGTAGGGCGCGAGACGCAACAGCCGGAGGTAGGGCGCGAGACGCAACAGCCGGAGGTAGGGCGCGAGACGCAACAGCCGGAGGTAGGGCGCGAGACGCAACAGCCGGAGGTAGGGCGCGAGACGCAACAGCCGGAGGTAGGGCGCGAGACGCAACAGCCGGAGGTAGGGCGCGAGACGCAACAGCCGGAGGTAGGGCGCGAGACGCAACAGCCGGAGGTAGGGCGCGAGATGGAAAAGCGGGAGGTAGGGCGCGAGACGCAACAGCGGGAGGAAGGGAGCGTGCGAGACGGTAAAGCGGGAGGGGGAGAGTGCGCGAGACGGCAAAACGGGAAGTAGGGTGCGAGACGCAACAGTGGGAGGTAGGGCGCGCGACACATCAGCGGGAGGAAAGGAGCATGCGTGACGGTAAAGCAGGAGGAAGAGCACGTGCGAGACGGCAAAGCGGGACCGAGAAATGGTACGAGACGGTAACGGGGGAGGTAGGGCGCGATATGGAAAAGCGTGAGGTAGGGCACGAGACGGATACGCAGTAAGTAGGGCGCCAACTGGACAAGCGGGAGGAAGGGTGCGAGGCGGACAAGCGGGAGCGAGATGGAAAAGCGCGAAGTAGGGCATGAGACAGAAAAGCGCGAGGTAGGGAGCGAGGCGGAAAACCGAGAGGAAGATAGAGCGCAAGGCGGAATCGTGGCAGGATAAGAGAAGGCGGTGGTGGAGAAGCAGGAGGAAGTGGTGTTGCAGGGCAGTTAAGCATGATGAAGAGAGCACGCGAGACAGAAAATTGCGAGAAAGGGAGCACGCGAGACGGAAAAAACAAGGCAGTGCGCGTGCAAAATAGAAGCGCGAGGAATAGCGCGCACGACAGGGAAAAGCACGAGGGAGCCTGTGTGCCGGAACTGCACGAGAATGGGAACGTGATACGGAAAACACAAGGACGTTTGCGGTCGAAATGGAAAGCGCGAGGAAAGGTACGCACGAGAGGGAAAGGCGCCAAGGAGCGCGAGAGCCGGCAAAACGCAAACAAGGGAGCGTATGTGGCGGAAAGCGCGAGCGAAGAAGCGTGAGAAGGAAAAGCACGAGCGAAGAAGCGGGTGAGACGGAATGTAAAAAGGAGCACGAGGCAGGAAATGCGGGACGGAGAGGGTGGTGACAGAGAAGCGGGAGGAAGAGAGGTCGCAGGGCAGAAAAGCACAATGAAGAGAGCACATGTAACAGAAACATGGGTGCAAGGGAGCATTCGAGACGGAAAAGCGAGAAAGACAGAAGGAAGGGAGCGCTCGAGATGGAGAAGCGGGAGGAAGAGGGAGCGTAGGATGGAAAAGCGGAAGAGAGCACACGAGACGGAGAAGCAGGAGGAAGAGATCACGTGAGGTGGAAAGCAAAGGAAGTGCTCTTGCGAGATGGAAAGCGCGAGGTGGAAAAGCGCAAGGGAGCCAAGAGACAGCAAAGCGCAACCAAAGGAGCGCAGGTGACGGAAAAGCGTGAGTGAAGCGCGCGAGACGGAACGCACGAGGAAACGCGAGGCTGAAAAGTGGTGGTAGGGTACAAGACGGAAAAGCAGGAAAGAGGGAGGACGTGAGGAGGGAAAACAGGAGCAAGAGCACGCGATACGGGAAAGCGCTAGGTAGCGCACACGACATGGAAATGCATGAGGGACGCGTGACCCAGAAAAGTGCAAGGAAACACAAGGAAGGGGGCGCGAGAAATGGAAAGCGTGAAGGAGCGCACGACACGGAAAAGCGCGAGGAAAAGAGCGCGCGAGATGGAAAGCACAAGTGCTCGAGCGAGTCGGAAAGTACGAGGAAAGGAGCGGGAGGCAGATAAGCGTGGTGTAGGGTACGAGACGGAAAAGCGGGAGGCAGAGGGCACTAGACGGAAAAGCAAGAGGAAGAGGGAGCGCGAGGCAGATCAGCGAGAGGAAACGTGCACGGGGCGCGAGACGGAAAAGCGCGAGGTAGGGCGCGAGACAGAAAAGCGTGAGCTAGGGAGCGAGCCGCAAAAGCAGGTGGCAGGGTGCGAGACGCAAAACCGGTAGGTAGGGCGCAAGACGCAATAGCGTGATGTAGGGCGCGAGACGCAAAAGTGGGGGGGGGAAAGGAAGGGCTTGAGGCGGAAAAGCGAGAGGGAGAGAGCGAGCGAGGTGGAATCGTGAGAGAGAGCGAGCGAGGCGGAATCACAGGAGGGAGAGAGCGAACGAGGCGGAATCGCAGGAGGGAGAGAGCGTGCGAGGCGGAATCGCGGGAGGAAGAGAGCGTGCGAGGCGGAATCGCGAGAGGCGGAATCGCAGGAGGAATAGAGCGAGCGAGGCGGAATCACGGGAGTAAGAGCGTGTGAGGAGGAATCGTGGGAGGAAGAGAGTACAGGAAGCGGACACATGGGAGTAAGGGTACACACAAGGCAGAAGCGCGGGAGAAATTGACCACGTCAGACGGGAAAACGCAATGATTATGATGTGGAAAAGCAGGACGGGGTGTGCAGCACTGGAGGGGGTGTGCGGCGCTGAAAAGCGGCGGAAGTGTGCGACACGGAAGAGCGGAGGAAGTGTGCAACGCGGAAAAGTGGAGGAAGTGTGCGACGCGGAAGAGCGGAGGAAGTGTGCGGCGCGGAAGAGTGGAGGAAGTGTGCGACGCGGAAAAGCGGAGGAAGTGTGCGACGCGAAAAAGCGGAGGAAGCGTGCGACGTGGAACAGCGGAGGAAGTGTGCAACGCGGAAAAGCGAAGGAAGTGTGTGCCGGAAAAGCGGAGTGCAACACGCAAAAACAGTGGAAGTTGAGACATGGAAAAGCGGAGGAAGTTGCGACACGCAAAAAGCAAGAGGAAGAGTATGACTCGGAAAGGCAGCAGGAAGAGGGCGGGAGAGAATACAATGCAGAGAAAAAGGGAAACAACGAGAAAAGTGGGGTTAAAGAATTGTATGTCAGGGAGAAATACGCAATAGTGATGGAAAGACATGTGCACAAGGGAGGGACACAAGTAAACATGATGGTGAGTGCAGATGCAAACATGGGCAGAGAGAGAAAATTACACATTGGTGGAGGAACTAGATACAGTAGAAGTAACAGGACAGGTGCAGCAACCCCATATGGGAAAGGGCAGAGGTGGCAATTTATAATGCACAACAGGCAACAGCAGAGGCTTAAACATATAGGGAAGTGCAAAGGGTGAAGAGACCTGGAGAGTTTCTGAGGCATACCACAGAGTTCAGATTAAGATCAGAGAAGGCAGTACAAGTCCTATTCTAGGAAAACTGAACAACCTGAAGTCTGTCTGCCTAATATGCACGTCCTTACAGAATCATTTACCTCAGTTGTTAATCACACATTTCAGGCTGATCGATAGACCAAACCTGTGTTTTTATATTGTCCAGTGCCCAACAACTTGTGTCATTATGATACACCAATGGCACTCAGAACACTGGAGTAATAGAGATCATTCTCATTGTACACTTTACGTGAAAGAAAAGTCAAGGAGAGAACAGAATTAAAAATACAACGTTAGACGCAGCTTTACTGACAATTCAGAACTTTCTTCATACAACCAATATTTTTTAAAAAACCAAACAAATTAAAGGTCAAAGTTCAGCACTGGCCTAAAATTCCACTTGGAAGGAATAAAAGGACTATTATGGTAAATGGTAAAAACAGTACAGAATTAGACGACTAAAAGTTCTGGTGCAGACACGTATTTGTTTGGTTTAGCAATTATTGTCCCAAAGTCACTTGAACTGAATGGCAGTCCCAACAAGAATTACACTTTATCTCTCAGACAGAGTCCCGTACTATTACCACAATCAAATGTTCTTCATCTACTTTCCCCAATGTCCTCATGGCTGTCTGCAGGAATTGCTGGGAGAAGCTACAGGGCGGGAAGGCATAAAGCATGCCTGCGTTGTCTTTGTCCTTAACCCCCCTGACGGGCAAACTGATCACCCCTGCCGCCTGCTTCTGCTTCAGATACGACACCAGATTGCGCAGAAGGCGCTGCTGGAGGCCAGGCTCCACAGCCACAGCCCCATCTCCACCCTCAGCCCCCTGGGGAGCCTGCACAGCAAGCAGCACCACGTAGCCATCAGGGCTGCCCTGCTTGATGCGGCGGGTCACCTCGTCCAACTTGGGCTGGTCAAGACGGAGACGTTGTGCGATCTTCAGCTGAGTCACTCGGGCGCCAGTCGCAGAATCCTTGAGGAGGGAATGGGTGATGGCAGTGTCGCCCTCTAGTGTGAACATATTTGTTGGAAAGCAGCTGTTTTTGAGTACAAGGACACCGTTCCAAGCCAGTGTCAGTGCTTGGGCAAACTCCGATAAATTGGCTGGCTTCTTGATCTCAGGTTTTGGAGGTTCAACACTTGCTTTAGCCTCATACTCAATCTCATTAGTTCTGTGATTACGCTCATTGTCTTTCTTTTTTAGCTGCACAGAGTCATGAGCATCTGACAGAACCTTGTCCTCAACAGGTGGACGCCGGTCCTCTGGTGGGACAGCGGTGACCAGCTCCTTGGCAGCCGTACCATCTGCTCCACGAGCATCTCGGTTCCTTTTGTCCGGGCTCGGTTCCAAAGAACCCCGAGGCTTGGCCCTCGCCCGCTCCTCGTAGGGCGAGAGCACAGGCCGGACACGCTCATTCGAAAGGCTCCGGCGCTTCCGCCGCTCCTCCCACGGCTTGGCAGCAACAGTGCCACGGTCATTCTCCCGCTCATTCGGCCAGCGGTCCCGGTTGCGGATGGAGACACTGTAGCCGTCAGCATTGTTTCGACGCTCCAGATTTTTGGCTGGACTGCTCCAGTCACCATCCAAGTAGCTCCTCTCTCGTTCATGATAAAGGGGCAGAGGCGGGGTTCGCTCACGTGCCCGGGTTTCCCGCTCCAGGCTACGGTGCCGGCCAAACCCATCTGCCAGCAGCTCAAAGGGTACCGGAAGCGGCGTCGGTGGATAAGGCTGCTGGTAGCGTGTATCCTCCACCTTGGCAAAGTCAACTCTCAGCCGTCGATCAGGCCCTCCAAGGGGAAAACCACGCATCTGGGCACAGGCAGCCTGCGCAGCATCCAAACTCTCGTACTGTATATAAGCAAAGCTGTCGCCTTTCACATAGTCAATAGTGCGAATGCTGCCAAACCGGTCAAATTCCCGGGCGAGAGCAGCCAGTGAAGTCAAAGGCCCCAGACCACCCACCCACAATCGAGTCGTTGGGTTGGCTTTGCCATATCCAATTTTAACATGGTTCCTGCCGATCACCCGGCCTGACATTGCCACCTTGGCTCGGTGCGCCATGTCTAAATTCTGAAATTTTAAGAACCCATAGGCACCACCTTGTCCTCTGGCCGGGCGTTTGATGACAACCTCCTCGATAATGCCATACTTCTCAAAAGCACGTCTCAAATCGCTCTCTGAAATGTTGTGGTCCAAGTTGCCAATGAACAAATTCCTCGTAGCTCGCTGGTCATCCTCAGGCATCAAATCATCTTCCTGTACAGGGTAGCTGTAAGCACGCCCACGCTCATCGTACAGTCCATAATAATCTAATGACCGCTCCCGCTCCCTCGTCAGAGGTACAGCCTCAATGGGATAATTAGCATGTCTTGTCCTCTGCTCTCGGAGGGCACAAGCCCCTGGCGACAAAGAGCGCTGCCGATACTGGTATCCAGTGTGGCTAGGCACGTAGTTGATGTCAGGCGGAGTGCAGCTCCTCCTCTTGGGGTAAACTGGCTCAATTTTCAGGGGTCGGTCGTAGAGCACAAGCCGGCCCTTCGCATGCCTAGCCTCCTTGGCATCCTCATGGTGACGGAAGTGTACGTATGCCAGCCGGCCGCCCTCAGGGGTGTGCGTGGCACTGACGCTCACCTCCCCAAACTTCTTGAACTCATGGAAGAGGCCATCCTCCACTGCCTCATCGGTCAGCTGCGATCCCAGGTTGCTGACCACCAGGGTCTTGTACTCTAGGCCAGCTGGCCTGCTGTTGTCACCTTTGTTTTTCTGGGTGGAGCTGGTTCTGGCAGAGGGCAGCCTGGCAGACTCATGGTGGTGATGGTGGTCCCCCCTCTCTTCCCTGCGGCTATTACTGTTGGATTTCTCCCCACCTCCCCCCGGCCTGTCCCGGCTCCTGCTCCTACTACGGCCCGGGTGCTTGGTGTTGAGGCCGGCCTTGTGGTAGTTGCCGACTCCCCCTGCCCCTCCTCGCCCCGAGTCTCCCTCCTCCCGGCTGGCTCTGCTCTCCCGGTCCCTGTCTCGTTCCCGGGGTCTCTTAGCCGCCCTGCCCCCGGGCCCGCCGCCTTGGGCCGAGCCGGGACTCGAGTCGCGCTCGCTCTGTCTCTTCATCGCGGGCCCGCCGCCTCTCTCCCCCTCCCGGCTTCTCCTCAGGCCCAGGCCGCGCTAGGCCACCAGCCCCCCCCCTCCCTGCGTCTGGAAACCAGGGCCCGGCTCCTCCACCAGCTAAACCCCAATCCCCGCCCCGGGAGAAGGAGGACCTGCCGGCCCCGGCACAAAGGCGGCGCCGCCACAACCGTCGCTCAGTCTCCGAGTTCCCCACTCGCCATATGTCAGAGGGTTCCCCTCCTCTCTCGCCGCCGAAAGAATGCGCGCCGCTTCCCCTCCCCCAACCTGTGCTCTACCTCACCCTCACTCGACGCTCTGACCTCACCGCTTCCTGTGTTCTTTACGCCGGTGACGTTCCGGGCGCCCAGCTTCTGGTGACGTCACCGTTCCCCGTGCCGCTCGCGTATCGACAACGTTGTGACGTCATCCCGTCGCTTCAGATGCTTGGAAATGATGGATGGGGAGGGGCAATGAGGGGGAGGGGGGATGAGGGGGAAGTGGGGAGGGGGGATGAGGGGGAAGTGGGGAGGGGGGATGAGGGGGAAGTGGGGAGGGGGGATGAGGGGGAAGTGGGGAGGGGGGAAGTGGGGAGGGGGGATGAGGGGGAAGTGGGGAGGGGGGATGAGGGAGAAGTGGGGAGGGGGGATGAGGGGGAAGTGGGCAGTGGGGATGAGGGAGAAGTGGGGAGGGGGATGAGGGGGCGGGAGGGGGGAGACAGTTTCATTACGATCGCAGACCAGGCCCCAACAGTTGCGAGGTACAGAACAGAAACCCCAATATTTTATTTAATTTGTAAGATTGTGAGGAAAGGATGCTTCACTCCCAGAGTGACTGCATGCACAAATAGGGACCTGGTATATTAAAACAAACTTTATTATTAACAATACTGGTGTCAATGATTGAGGGTCACAGTCTGAGTGTCAATTATTGAGGGTCACAGTGTAGATGCCAATGATTGGGGGTCATAGTATAGGTGTCAATGATTGAGGGTCACAGTCTGGTGTCAATGATTGAGGGTTACAGTCTGGGTGTCAACAATAGAGGGTCAAATTCTGGGTGTCAATGATTGAGGGTCACAGTGTAGGTAACAATGATTGAGGGACACAGTCTGGTGTCAATGATTGAGGGTCACAGTCTGGTGTCAATGATTGAGGGTCACAGTCTGGTGTCAATGATTGAGGGTCACAGTGTAGGTAACAATGATTGAGGGTCACAGTGTAGGTAACAATGATTGACGGTCACGTTCTGGGTGTCAATGATTGTGGGTCACAGTCTGGTGACAAAGATTGAGGGTCACAGTGTAGGTAACAATGATTGAGGGTCACAGTCTGGTGTCAATGATTGAGGGTCACAGTGTAGGTAACAATGATTGAGGGTCACAGTGTAGGTGTCAATGATTGAGGGTCACAGTGTAGGTAACAATGATTGAGGGTCACAGTCTGGTGTCAATGATTGAGGGTCACAGTCTGGGCGTCAATGATTGAGGGTCACGTTCTGGGTGTCAGTGATTGAGGGTCACAGTCTGGTGTCAATGATTGAGGGTCACAGTCTGGTGTCAATGATTGAGGGTCACTGTCTGGGCTTCAATGATTGAGGGTCACAGTCTGGGTGTCAATGATTGAGGGTCAGAGTGTAGGTGTCAATGATTGAGGGTCACAGTGTAGGTAACAATGATTGAGGGTCACAGTCTGGTGTCAATGATTGGGGGTCACAGTGTAGGTGTCAATGATTGAGGGTCACAGTGTAGGTGTCAATGATTGAGAGTCACAGTCTGGTGTCAATGATTGAGGGTCACAGTGTAGGTAACAATGATTGAGGGTCACAGTCTGGTGTCAGTGATTGAGGGTCACAGTCTGGTGTCAATGATTGAGGGTCACAGTCTGGTGTCAATGATTCAGAGTCACAGTCTGGTGTCAATGATTGAGGGTCAGAGTGTAGGTGTCAATGATTGAGGGTCACAGTCTGGTGTCAATGATTGAGGGTCAGAGTGTAGGTGTCAATGATTGAGGGTCAGAGTATAGGTGTCAATGATTGAGGGTCACAGTCTGGTGTCAATGATTCAGAGTCACAGTCTGGTGTCAATGATTGAGGGTCACAGTCTGGGCGTCAATGATTGAGGGTCACAGTCTGGTGTCAATGATTGAGGGTCAGAGTATAGGTGTCAATGATTGAGGGTCACAGTCTGGTGTCAATGATTGAGGGTCACAGTCTGGTGTCAATGATTGAGGGTCACAGTCTGGGCTTCAATGATTGAGGGTCACAGTCTGGGTGTCAATGATTGAGGGTCAGAGTGTAGGTGTCAATGATTGAGGGTCGCAGTGTAGGTGTCAATGATTGAGAGTCACAGTCTGGGTGTCAATGATTGATGGTCACAGTGTAGGTAACAATGATTGAGGGTCACAGTGCAGGTGTCAATGATTGAGGGTCACAGCACAGGTGTCACTGATTGAGGGCCACACTATAGGTGTAATTGATTGAGGGTCACAGTCTGGGTGTCAATGATTGAGGGTCACAGTCTGGGTGTCAATGATTGAGGGTCACAGTCTGGGTGTCAATGATTGAAGGTCACAGTCTGGGTGTCAATGATTGAGGGTCACAGTCTGGGTGTCAATGATTGATGGTCACAGTGTAGGTAACAATGATAGAGGGTCACAGTGCAGGTGTCAATGATTGAGGGTCACAGTGTAGGTATCAATGATTGAGGGTCACAGCCTGGGTGTCAATGATTGAGGGTCACAGTCTGGGTGTCAATGATTGAGGGTCACAGTCTGGGTGTCAATGATTGAGGGTCACAGTCTGGGTGTCAATGATTGTGGGTCACGTTATTAGTGTGAATAATTGAGGGTCAGAGTATGGATGTTAATGATTGAGAGTCACAGCACAGGTGTCACTGATTGAGGGCCACACTATAGGTGTAATTGATTGAGGGTCACAGTCTGGGTGTCAATGATTGAGGGTCAGAGTGTAGGTGTCTATGATTGAGGGTCACAGTCTGGGTGACAATGATTAAGGGTCACGTTATTAGTGTGAATAATTGAGGGTCAGAGTATGGATGTTAATGATTGAGAGTCACAGTACAGGTGTCACTGATTGAGGGCCACACTATAGGTGTAATTGATTGAGGATCACAGTATGGGTGTCACGTTTTGAGTATCAGTGGAAATTATTGAGGGCTACAGTGTGGGTATCAATGATTGAAGTCACAGTATGGATGTCAATGATTGACACAGTATGGGTGTCAATTTTTTTTAAAAATATAAATGTTTTTATTGGATTTTTGAACAGAGTATATTTGCCGTTGTGTACACAGGATATGACATATATATATAAGTAGGCATCTGTTTGTGCCGGAGAGACAATTCCGGAGGGCACTCCTCAAATGGGTCTAGTGCCGGGGTTGCCCCTTCTCCCGGACGGATTTCGCCGTCGTTGTCTTCTCGTGCACACTACCACTTCAGCCGACCCTCCCATCCTCCGCCTGTATTCTCCTTTTTCTCTGTTCCTGTGGATGTCAAGTTAGTTTACGTTTCCCTGCCTCCCCCCCTCCCATTCCCCCCACCTACCTAACTCCCTGGCTCTCCTCTATTGTTTCCTGTCTCTTCCCTCCTCCCCCCACCTCCCCTGTGGTTCGCCTTTCCTTCTTCTTAGATTGAGCTGCCGTCAATGACCCTCAATCATTGACACCCAGACTGTGACCCTCAATCATTGACACCCAGACTATGATCCTCAATCATTGACACCTACACTGTGACCCTCAATCATTGACACCCAGACTGTGACCCTCAATCATTGACACCCAGACTGTGACCCTCAATCATTGACACCTACACTGTGACCCTCAATCATTGACACCCAGACTGTGACCCTCAATCATTGACACCTACACTGTGACCCTCAATCATTGACACCCAGACTGTGACCCTCAATCATTGTTACCTACACTGTGACCCTCAATCATTGACACCTACACTGCGACCCTCAATCATTGACACCTACACTGTGACCCTCAATCATTGTTACCTACACTCTGACCCTCAATCATTAACACCCAGACTGTGACCCTCAATCATTGACACCTACACTGTGACCCTCAATCATTGACACCTGCACTGTGACCCCCAATCATTGACATCTACACTGTGATACGCAATAATTGACACACAGATTGTGACCCTCTATTATTGTCACCTGCACTGTGACTCTCAATAATTGATACCCATACTGTGACCCTCAGTCAGTGACACCCATATTGTGAACCTCAATCATTGGCACCCATACTGTGACCCTCTATTTTTGACACCCATACTGTGACCCTCTGTTATTGATACCTGTATTGTGACCCTCTATTATTGACACCCACACTGTGACACTCAATCATTGAAACCCATATTGTGAACCTCAATCATTGGCACCTACAGTGCGACTCTCAATCATTGACACCTACAGTGTGACCCCCAATCATTGACACCTACACTGTGACCCTCAATCATTGACACCCAGACTGTGACCCTCAATCATTGACACCTACACTGTGACCCTCAATCATTGACACCCAGACTGTGACCCTCAATCATTGTTACCTACACTGTGACCCTCAATCATTGACACCTACACTGTGACCCTCAATCATTGACACCTACACTGTGACCCTCAATCATTGTTACCTACACTCTGACCCTCAATCATTAACACCCAGACTGTGACCCTCAATCATTGACACCTACACTGTGACCCTCAATCATTGACACCTGCACTGTGACCCCCAATCATTGACATCTACACTGTGATACGCAATAATTGACACACAGATTGTGACCCTCTATTATTGTCACCTGCACTGTGACTCTCAATAATTGATACCCATACTGTGACCCTCAGTCAGTGACACCCATATTGTGAACCTCAATCATTGGCACCCATACTGTGACCCTCTATTTTTGACACCCATACTGTGACCCTCTGTTATTGATACCTGTATTGTGACCCTCTATTATTGACACCCACACTGTGACACTCAATCATTGAAACCCATATTGTGAACCTCAATCATTGGCACCTACAGTGCGACTCTCAATCATTGACACCTACAGTGTGACCCCCAATCATTGACACCAATACTGTGACCCTCAATAATTCACACCTATAGTGTGACCCTCAATCATTGTCACCCGTACTGAGACACTTAATCGTTGACACCTAGAGTGACCCATAATCATTGACGCCTATAGAGTGACGATCAATCATAAACACCTGTACAGTATCCATAAATCATTGAAAGCTATACTGTTAACCCTCAATAATTGACAACTATACTGTGACCCTTAAGCATTGACACAAATACTGTGTCCCTCAATCATGACACCTGTACTCTGTCCATCAATCATTGTCACCTGTAATGTGATGCCTATCATTGACACCCATGCTGTCAGCCTCAATCATTGACAGCGGACTGTGACCCTCATACACTGACACCTATAGTGTGACCCTCAACCATTGACACCCGTATTTAGACCCTTAATCATTGACACCTCTAATGATCTGCAATCATTGATGCCTATCGTGTGACACTCAATCATAAACACATGACGAGTGTCCATCAATAATTGAAAATTGTGACTCTCAATCTTTGACACCTGTACAGTGACCCTCAATCATTGACACTTCTGGTGTGGCCCTCACTCATTGACTCTCAGACTCTGACACTCAGTCATTGACACCAATACTGTAATCCTCAATCATTGACATGCATATTATGAACCTTAATAATTGACACCTATACTGTGCCGTCAATCATTGACATCTGTAGTGTGCCCATCAATCATTGTCACCTGTGCTGTGATGCTCATTGACACCCACACTGTCACCCTCAATTCGTGACACCCATAATGTGACCCTTAAGCATTGACATATATACTGTGTCCCTCAATCATTGACACCCAGACTGCCACCCTCAATCATTGACCCCCATACTGTGAGTCTCAATCATTGACAGCAGACTGTGACCATCATACATTGACACACATATTGCCACCCTCAATCATCGACTCCCATATGTGGACCTCAATCATTGACACCTAGACTGGCCCTCAATCACTGACACCCATATTGTGACCCGCAATCATGAGCACACTAAGAAGTCTTACAGCACCAGGTTAAAGTCCAACTGGTTTGTTTTGAATCACTAGCTTTCGGAGCACAGCTCCTGCCTCAAGTGACTATATGAGTGCCAATGATTAGAGGCTGGTGGGGGAGATGGTGAGGATAGACAGGAGGTATGCGGAAGTGCCGGAGGAGAGACTGTTGAAGAGGCGTAGCCTCCAGGCCAAATTTGACCTGTTGACCACCAGGAAGGTGGAGGTGCAGTGGAGGAAGGCCCAGGGGGCGATTTATGAGTATGGGGAAAAGGCAAGTCGGATGCTGGCGCATCAGCTTCGGAAGCGTGACGCAGCTAGGGAGATCGGGGGAGTTAAGGTAGGGGAGGGAGTGTGGTACGGAGTGGGGTTGACATCAATGGGGCCTTCAGGGACTTTTATGAGGAATTGTATCAGTCCGAGCCCCCACGGGAGGAGGGAGGGATGGACCGCTTTCTGGACCAAGTGAGGTTTCCGAAGGTAGAGGAGGGACTGGTAGCGGGATTGGGGGCCCCGATTGGGCTGGAGGAGCTGGCCAAAGGGATAGGGAGCATGCAGGCGGGGAAGGCACCGGGGCCGGACGGTTTCCCAGTCGAATTCTACAAGAAATATGTGGACCTGTTGGGCCGGTTGCTAGTTAGGACCTTCAATGAGGCAAAGGAGGGGGAGCTTTGCCCCCAACGATGTCCCGGGCACTGATCTCCTTGATCCTCAAGCGGGACAAGGATCCCCTGCAGTGTGGACCTTACAGGCCGATTTTGTTGTTAAATGTAGATGCCAATGTGCTGGCGAAGGTCTTAGCCACAAGAATTGAGGATTGTGTGCCGCAGGTGATTCACGAAGACCAGACGGGATTCGTGAAGGGGAGGCAGTTGAACGCGAATGTGCGAAGGCTCCTGAACGTTATTATGATGCCGGCGAGGGAGGGGGAGGCGGAGATAGTGGTGGCGATGGACGCTGAGAAGGCCTTCGATAGGGTAGAGTGGGGGTACTTGTGGGAGGTACTGAAGAGGTTCGGGTTTGGGGAGAGGTTTGTCAGGTGGGTTAGGTAGTTGTACGAGGTCCCGATGGCGAGTGTGGCCACGAATAAGATGAGGTCTGAGTACTTCTGGTTGCATCGAGGGACGAGGCAGGGGTGTCCCCTGTCCCCCCTGCTCTTCGCACTGACGATTGAACCCCTGGCTATGGCACTGAGGGAATCGAGGAACTGGAGGGGGCTGGTGCGGGGCGGGGAGGAGCATAGGGTGTCGCTCTATGCAGACGACTTGCTGCTATATGTGGCGGACCTGGTGGGGGGAATGCCGGAGGTAATGAGGATCCTCAGGGAGTTCGGGGATTTCTCAGGGTACAAGCTCAACATGGGGAAGAGCGAGTTATTCGTGGTTCACCCAGGGGACCAGGAGAGGGGGATTGGCGAGCTCCCACTAAAAACGGCGGAGAGGAGCTTCAGGTACTTGGGGGTCCAGGTGGCCAGGAGCTGGGGGGCCCTGCATAGACTTAATTTCATGAGGCTGGTGGAGCAAATGGAGGAGGAGTTCAAGAGGTGGGACGCATTGCCGTGGTCCCTGGCGGGTAGGGTGCAGTCAATTAAGATGACGATGCTCCCAAGGTTTTTGTTCCTGTTCAAGTGCCTCCCCATGTTTATCCCGAAGGCCTTCTTTAGGCGGGTCAACAGGAGCATAACGGGGTATGTGTGGGCGCGAGGGACTCCGAAGGTGAGAAGGGTGTTCCTGGAGCGGAGTAGGGATGGGGGTGGGGGCTGGCACTGCCCAACCTCTGTGGGTACTACTGGGCCGCCAATGCGGCGATGGTGCGCAAGTGGATGATGGAGGAGGAGGGGGCTGCATGGAAGAGGCTGGAGACGGCATCTTGTGAGGGTACGAGTCTGGAGGCGCTGGCAACGGCATCCCTGCCGCTCCCTCCAATGAGGTATACCACGAGCCTGGTAGTGGTGGCTACCCTCAAAACCTGGGGGCAGTGGAGGCGGCACAGGGGGGAAGTTGGGGCCTCGGTGTGGACCCCAATACGGGGGAACCACCGGTTTGTCCCAGGGAGAATAGATGGAGGGTTTTCGGGGTGGCACAGGGCAGGGATAAGAAGGTTGGGGGACCTGTTTGTGGACGGGAAGTTCGCAAGCCTGGGTGAATGGGAGGAGAAGTATGGGCTCCCCCCGGGGAACACCTTCAGATATTTACAGGTAGGGGCATTTGCCAGACGGCAAGTGGTGGAATTCCCGCGACTGCTGCCATGCACAGTACAGGACAGGGTGCTCTCGGGGGGGGGGGGGGGGGGGGGGGTAGGAGTGGGGAAGATCTCGGAAACTTACCAGGTGATGCAGGAGGAGGAGGAGGCCTCGGTGGTGGAGTTGAAAGGTAAGTGGGAGGAGGAGTTGGGAGAGGAGATCGAAGAGGGGATGTGGGCAGATGCCCTAGGGAGGGAGAACTCTTCCTCTTCGTGCGCGAGGCTCAGCCTCATACAGTTTAAGGTGCTGCACAGGGCACACATGACCGGGACAAGGATGAGCCGGTTCTTTGGGGGTGAGGACAGGTGTGTTAGGTGCTCAGGGAGCCCAGCAAATCACACCCATATGTTCTGGGCATGCCCAGCGCTGGAGGAATTTTGGAAGGGCGAGGACGGTGTCGGGGGTGGTAGGATCCAGGGTCAAGCCAGGCTGGGGGCTCACAATATTTGGGGGTGCAGGGGAGCCGGGAGTGCAGGAGGCGAAAGAGGCCGTATTCTGGCCTTTGCGTCACTGGTAGCCCAGTGAAGGATTCTTCTTCAGTGGAGGGATGCGAGGCCCCCAAGCGTGGAATCCTGGATCAACGATATGGCGGGGTTCATTAAATTGGAGAGGGTGAAATTCGCCTTAAGGGGATCGGGACAAGGGTTCTTTAGGCGGTGGCAACCGTTCTTGGACTTCCTGGCAGAACGGTAGACAATGGTCAGCAGCGGCAGCAACCGGCGGGGGGGGGGTGGGGGCGTTCTATTTTATCTTTGTTTGTTTACCCTGGGGGATCTGAAGGGGTGTATATGTTCGCTATGTTTGCTTTGTGTTAACTCGGGGTGTTAATTTATTATTTATGTCTGGGGGGAGGGGGGCACGGGGGTTGTTTTACTTTGTTCTGTATTTAATTCTATTGGGTTTCTTTTTCATTCTGTTGTTGATATTTTGTGAAAATCCTAATAAAAATTATTTTTAAAAATAAAAAATGAGTTCCAATGATTGAGAGTGACAATGTGGGTCATCATCTAGTTTCAAAATTTTAGAAAGTCGTAGGATATATTTCAATATTTTGTAACAAAGAGCACAAGGTCTTAGCTCGTTATACAAATGATGCGACCATCAATTCACACGAGACAGAGAGTTGAAGTGAACAGTGGCTTTAATCAACTAGAACAGTGCCTGCCTGCGACAGCTCTGCACTGAGAGCTGCCTACAGGACAGCTGCTCTATATACCTCCTCTCAAGGGAGCGGAGCCAGGGGCGGAGCCCTCAAGGGCACCAACAAGATACAAGCAGTGTAATACAGTACAATGGTCCATAGGTGAGCCTGTGAATTAGTTTCCCTTCAGTCCAGATGAAATGATCAATCGAACACCAAGTTACTTCAACGTACGTTTATTCACGTCCGGGACTTGAGCACTGTACATCAGAGTGTCTACAGTAGCAAATCGAAGTTAATACAGCAGACAATTATTTAAATAATTAAATGACAATGTTTCCTTCCTAAGGACAGCCCCCTTAGAGGAGGCCTGAGAAATACAGCATTCTGTGGCTCTCAGCTAAAATATAGTTATCTGTAGAATTAGAAACGATTCCCAAGGCCGTGTTTTGTTACTGCAAACTGTCTAGCGCAAAAACATAAGAGATAACAAAAATGCCTTGAAATTCCATTAGACCTAAAGCTCTCTTTGACATTTCATTTTCCCATCAAGCTCAATTCTAGCTCCAGACTAAAACTGTTTGACATTCTATAGCTTGAGCCATATTCTCATTCCCCCCTTTTATCATTTCATGATAACTTCTAATCCATAGCCAATTGTCTCAGTCTCTCCCATTCTATCTGTACTTCTATCATTTTCTTACGTTCCTCTGCACTTTCTTTCACATCCATTAACTCGTCAAGGCGCACTTCATGTTGCTGCATTAACTGTTGAGAAATTACTGCTGCACTGACACTTTTACACAAGAATTTCATTAGGAAGCTAAGCATAATTATTACAAGTATTACAACTACCAGGATTATTAATCCATGCACCAGGAAAGACCCCCATGATCCGGCAAATAACCAATCTAACCACCCATCCCTTGATGTTTCATGCAGTTTCTTAACCTCTTTGTGGATATGATCCACGAGGTGAGTGATGTTCTCCGAACTATCAGGGATGTAGGTGCAACATTCCGAACCGATCATGGCACAAGTCCCACCTTTGTTTGCAAGGAGGTAATCGAGGGCCATTCGGTTTTGTAGGGCTACGGTTCTTATTGCCACCATTTCATTATTTACCTCAGACAATGCTTCAGTGGTGTCGTTTGCTACCACCTCCAGGATTTTTGCTATCTTCCTTATTTCCTTCATTGCAAGAGCTACCCCGATAGGGGGAAGCAGGATCCCAAAGTATTGTTGCGTTTTCGTTATTTCTCTCTTTTGTCGCTTCATCATTTGGTAATGGTCGCCTAAATTGGGGAGGTGGTGTATAAAGGGGACTACATACCCCAGATAACAGGATCCCGTCCAATTCTCTGGCAACCAGGGATGTGCCTTTTGGCCACAAATAAAGTATGTCCCATTGTACTAAGTGAGTTTGTCCACATCAAACCCTTCAGCAATTAAGGAGTACTTGAAGGTACCTGTCCCATTTGCGTATGGGACGTCCAGTGTACACCCATAAAACTGAGGAGACGTATATACGGGATAGACCTCGGATATGTTGCCCACCACAAATCTGTGCTCGCATTGACTCGCACCTACAGATATCCCTTTAACCACATTCCTAACCAAACATATTATTCCCAGTGGTCTTCCCATGTTGGTGGTATCAGTGAGGGTAAGAAACGGAGGCTGGTGGGATTTGTTATAACTTGGTTGGTACCACATCTCAAAGGCGTTCATTGGATAGCCCCCCTCTTTCCAAGGTCTTGGGGATATGGGGAGAAACGATAAACTAGAAGCTGCCCCGCCGTCTGGGTGTCTTACCATAGATGCAATTCTTATAGTCCTGGGGGATTGACGAGTACCATCCTGGTAAATATACCATTCTACTGTTTCTGACAGGTTAAGGGGAACAGGTCTGAGGGGGATCCTTCCCTTAGCATGGGTCGGGATATGTGTACATACCCAGCAACCAGAAACATTCATGTCCTTTGCGTACACATATGACATATACAGATACGTGTTTACATGTAATTCCCTTTTTTTCCGCAGCCTTACCCTCCCTTGGTCAACGCATCCCAAGGGTAAAGTCTTTTTTTTGTATCTGCAGCTATAGTCCCATTTACAGTTGACCTGATGACAGGGTAGGTTGCCCTTAGTCACTCCACTGATGAGTATGGTCCGATTGCATCGTTGTACGTAGGCCGAACATCCGTCCGCAGGGGTCGCGTTCCAAGGTCCTTCTCCTGGGCCTTGACTGGTGCATTGTAAGGTGTCTCCTCGACAGAGGTGATGAGTCTGTCTTCCCTTGGGGCCACAGGTTCTTCACTTGGCCTCTCCTCCCATTTCCAAAAGTCCCAGCAGGGTTACGATAATAAATGTGGCCTTCATCCTTGAAGTGATGTCGGAGTTATTACCTAGGGCTCGAAACAGAGGGTTATTCTCTATTGCATTTTCACAACCTTACAATGGTGGATGTGGATCCAGGCATTTCTGCCTTCCACTTTTACAGCAGTGGGAGTAGTGAGTAGGACCTGGTGTGGTCCTTCCCATCGGGGTTCTAATCCTTTCCTAACCCAATTATGAATCAGAACATACTCCCCCGGATTAATAGTGACGGAACTGGACAAGGGAGGTATCTCCTCATAAGCAGCTCGTACCCGTGAATGGAGGCCTTTTAGTACTTTAGTCAAGGCTATCACATAGTTGGCCATTTCAGTGGTCATATGGTGAAACTGTACTTCCTTATGTTTCCCTTGATCCCAAGGAGTACGCAAGGGTCTTCCGTATAGAATTTCGGCGGGACTCAGTCGTGTCTTTCCAGCTGGGGTTGCACGTATTTGGAAGAGGGCAATAGGCAATAATTTGAGCTAAGTGGCTCCAGTCTCTGCCTGTAGTTTTGCCAGTTTTGTTTTTAATGTCTGATTAGCCCTTTCTACCATTCCCACTGCTTGGGGTCGGTATGCGCAATGTAATTGTTGTTTTATTCCCAGCTGAGTACAAAATTCCTCATTGATCTGTCCCACAAAATGAGGTCCATTATCAGAGCTTAATCGATATGGAATCCCAAATCTAGGAACAATTTCTCGCATCAAAACTTTTACTACCGTGGAAGCTTTGTTATCTACAGTGGGGTAAGCTTCTATCCATTTGCTAAATACATCAACAATAACCAATACATGTTTATAACATTGGCATCTTTCCAACTCAATGTAATCCATCTGGAGTGTCTCAAAGGGACCTTCCGGTAGCGGGGTTTTACCCATTTCCCAGGGTATTGCTTTACCAGGATTATACTGCTGACATACTAGGCAACGACTGCTAATGTTTTGTGCTATGTCCTGCAGTCTTGGATGCCACCAAGTTTTGAGCAATACATCACCCGTAGCTCGCGCACCACAATGAGTTGCAAAGTGAACACATTCGGTGACCCAGGCACCGAATGCATCGGGCATACACGTTTGCCCTGCCGGGGTGACCCACAATTTGTTTACAGGATCATAACAACATCCCAATTCTTCCCATAGCCTTTTTACACAGACTGGAGTGTCCTCCTGTAACTGAATGACGTCAGTGATGGTCGGCATTGGCTTTTCAGAGGGAGACTAACCCTTAGAGCTTTTAGTCTGGCTCATCATTTTTGGTACCACCATGTCTTTTAAGCGAGAAGCCTCTTTGGTTTGGTGGTCCGCCTGCCGATTACCCGCATCCACCAGGGTTTTGCCTGTCGTATGGGCAGCGAACTTTATTACGGCTATTTGTTTAGGGAGCATTAAAGCCTGTAGTAATTATGAAACTAACTGTGGGATATCTGAATGCCTGCAGATGTAAGAAATCCCCTGTTCTTCCATAATTGACCAAAGTCGTGTGTGACTCCAAATGCGTATCTGGAGTCTGTGTAAATGTTTATTTTCTTATTCTCTCCTAACACACACGCTCGGATAAGTGTAAATAGCTCGGCTTGTTGGGCGGAGAACGGCGTTTCAAATGCTGCTGCTTCCAAGGTTTCTCCCTGCTGATTAACTATAGCGTACCCTGATAATCTATCCCCCCTTTCGCCGACGGAAGCACTGCCGTCGGTGAAAACAGTTAAGTCTACATCGGGCAGGGGAGTATCAGTGAGATCATCTCGCACGGAGGCTTCCTCTCTGAGGAGCGTCAGGCAATCGTGGCCCGGCTGTGAGCATTCCGAGGGTGGTTCGGAGAGAAAACTTGCTGGATTGATAGTGGTGCAGTGGCGAAATTGGAGCTTGGGATTATTCAGGAGATAAATCTCGTATTTGTTCTGCCGAGCCATGGTTAAATGTTGGGTTTGGAGCTGTCCGAGCAGTGCCGTGACAGAGTGGGAACTGTAAACCACAATGTCCTGCTGGAGGGTAAGGTTAGCCGCCGACTGGAGGCTGTTGTAAATAGAAGCAAGGATCTGAGTGCAGGCGGGATAGTCAAGAACTGTCAATTTAAGAGAACTGTCATTATTCTGAATATTGCTTTATTAATTTTAAGAAATTAACATGTCTTGTTAGTTGTGCTTTCTTTAATAGAATCAACAAATTCATCTACAGAAAACCAAGAGACAGCATGAGATTGGTTCAGTTATATGTTTAATAAGTTATTGTGTTTGATATTTTAAAATAAATGTTTAGAATTAACCTGGGAATTAAAACTTCAAACAATGTGGAAGCTGGTTTTTTAAAAAAACCAAACAACTTTGATTAAAAGCAAATCTATAGTCCAAAAGAACAGATCGTTCAAAGACATTTGATAACGGGAATTTGGCAGCAATCCAACTTTTACTCCCAGTCCATTTGAGTGACAAATATTTTTTTTTAAGTTTTGAGATGCGAATGGCATCATTCCAAGCTGTACACCTCTTTTTGTCTCTGCAAGAAAATTAACCCTTTCAACAAGCTTTTGTGTATAATCCAGAAGATGTCAAAGTGCAGAATGTTGCACTTTCATTCCCAATAACTCGAAAGAAGTTAAAGATTTGGCATTACATTGCCAAAAAGAAATCAAAAAACTTGATCCACCCCAATTTATCTCTTTCTGGGATAAAATTTGTGGGTGGCTTGGACACACTGGAATGTCCACAATAAGAATAATCTTATTCTCCTGTGTAGCTGTATTCACCATTTACATAACATACCAATGTGCTAAGTGCACAAAAAAACTATTCGCTAAACGCAGGGGACCAACTATTAAGAATGATTCAAACTAACCCAACTGTACCCCCAATCGATGAATTTGAGCTGAAATACTATTATTGAAATGTTACTGATCAATCAACCGTTTGACTGTATTATTAACATATTGTATAATTTATTAATACTGAATCAGTAGTATCAAATTTGATTAATTAATTAATTATAATAATTATTTTGAAATGCCTGGTTGTTGGGCCCCGGGGGTTGGCAGGGTTGTATGCTGTATTGGGAACTTGCCGGACGAGGAACTGACACTGCGGTTGATAATTGTCTGGGTAATCAGGGAAATCCACCTCTAGTGCCCCCTCTTTTCCCAGGACTAACTCTTGATTCATCTGTGGGAATTGATTAGCATGGGTTTTAGAATGAGTGCGAGTCGCCGGACCTCCTTGCGATGGCGGAGGTGGTGGTAGGGGCGGTGGGAGCGGTGGATAAAGGGCTTGAATGTGGAGGCGGTCGTAGTGGCGGTGTAACGGTCGGTCGTCCCCTATATTGCCAATTTTCAGGGTCATCCTCATTGTCTCCCTCGGTCAAGGCAAGGCCGGCCATTTGACCGTACGGTCCTGATTTAGAAATGGGGGGGGTTTTACAGACTTCGGTCTTTTTCTATGGTGGGCACCCTTCTCAAAACCTCCGCAGTCTTAACAATTCCCCCTTCTGCTAATTCAATACCCAATTTTAAAGCGTTAGCCTGCCAACTAGCCAATAAGGATGTATCTTTTAATTTTTGGCAGTACTCCCGCCATAACTCAATCAATTTCTTAGCCGTGGAGCTACGGTTATGTTGCCAAATAATCTGCTGTGCCTCTATAACCGTAGGCAAATCTTTTGATCCTCCCAGGGGCCATTTCCCCTTTCCCAATTTCTTATGCAATTCTCCCGATAACTGCCGCAGTTGCTGAGAATGTTCCGGATACTGTTCGCAAAGAGTCTGAAGTGCACTTCCACTATCAGAGGTGCTATCCAGAGTATTACCCATTGTCTCCTATCCTCGGATGATCTTTGTGGTTACCTATTTAATTTTGGTAGCGATCCTAAATCGCCTATTCAATCAAGAATTTAAACAGGTTTATCCTGCCCCGTTACCCAATCAGGAGGCTTAGTCAATTGTTCAAAAGTGACTTTTAGAAGGTCAAAGTCTGGAAATGAAACATGAAAAGAGAGAGAGAGAGGACTGATTTAAACAGACTGACAGACTCAGGGAATCAAAGACAGAACAACAGACAAACAGACTCAGAGAATTAAAGACAGAACTAACAGATTTAAGAAATTGTTTGAGTGTTCCGACAGGGTACGCAACGTTGTAACCCTGTTTACTGTGGAGTTTAAGGCGTCATCCGCACCTGGTGAGAAGTACTATAATTTAGACGGAGTTATCCGTTCTCCGCTGTAGCCAATAGTCAACCCGGAGTGTCGAACAAGTCGAGACACTGGTTGAGACAATCACTTGTTTTAAAGGCAACCTTTTATCGCGAAGGTATCAAGCAACCAGAAGGATCATCAACAGCCAAGCACCTTTCTAATTCGAAGAGGACTTTAACCTCTTACGGGCATCTAACCCAGAATTCAAAGAGGACTCTAACCTCTTACGGGACTCCAACCCAGAATTCAAAGAGGACTCTAACCTCTTCCGGGACTCCAACCCTGGAATTTGAGGAGGACTCTAACCTCCTACGGGACTCCACCCCTTCCCGGGCCTCTAACCCGGACTGTAACGGGTTCGCCGGACTGACCTGATCTTGTAAGAGTCTCTCCAGAAACAGATGGTAGGGCTAGGTCGCGCTCGGTACAGCGGAAGGGGAAACCAAAGTGGTAACAAGGGTACTCACATTTGGGGGCCCAATTCCTCCTTCGCCTCCGGACACGATCAGTCAGTTACACCGTCTGCTCCTGGCAAGGCTCCGTGAGAACCATTCTCTGCTACCAAATGTGAATTAGTTTCCCTTCAGTCCAGATGAAATGATCAATGGAACACCAAGTTACTTCAACGTACATTTATTCACGGCCGGGACTTGAGCACTGTACATAAGAGTGTCTACAGTAGCAAGTCTAAGTTAATACAGCAGACAATTACTTAAATAATTAAATGACAATGTTTCCTTCCTAAGGACAGCCCCCTTAGAGGAGGCCTGAGAAATACAGCATTCTGTGGCTCTCAGCTAAAATATAGTTATCTGTAGAATTAGAAACGATTCCCAAGGCCGTGTTTTGTTACTGCAAACTGTCTAGCGCAAAATCATAAGAGATAACAAAAATGCCTTGCAATTCCATTAGACCAAAAGCTCTCTTTGACATTTCATTTTCCCATCAAGCTCGATTCTAGCTCCAGACTAAAACTCTGTTTGACATTCTATAGCTTGAGCCATATTCTCAAGCCCACATGGGCAACAGCATAGTACAATGTAATACAATGGTGAATGGTTACCATAATACGTTCACCACATTCACCCCTGTTAAAAAATTGAAGTCCAGCGGGGGTGAAGGGCTCACAGGTTGAGTATGTCCGCCACCCTGACGTGCGCTGCGATCGCCTGAGCTCTGGTTTCGCAGTGAGCACAGGTGTTGAACTCGTCGGTGCGGGCACAGTAGTGGACTCCGGGAGCGTGTCCTCTAGAGCTTCATCCCTGTAGGTCGGCGATGGGGGGAGGGGGTAAAGGAGGGGGTGTGGAGGCCATGTAGGGGCGGGTCGCTGTTCGGTGTAGGTTGGGGGGGTAGGTGATGGTAGGGGATCCTGCGGGTGCCAGGTCCCGGAGGGAGATCGTATCCTGTCGGCCGTCAGGGTGCGCTACGTATGCATACTGGGGGTTGACGTGAAGGATCTGGACCCTCTCGACCAGGGGGACGGACTTATGGCTCCTCACGTGTTTCTGGAGTAGTACGGGCCCCGGTGTCTTCAGCCAGGACAGTAGCAAGACCCCGGAGGTGGATTTCCTAGGGAAAACAAATAGGCGGTCATGAGGGGTCTCGTTCGTGGCTGTGCAAAGAAGCGACCTAATGGAGTGGAGCACGTCGGGGAGGACCTCCTACCAGTGGGAAGTTGGGAGATTCCTAGACCGTAGGGCCAGGAGGACGGCCTTCTATACCGTCGCATTCTCCCTCTCCACCTGTCCGTTTCCCCGGGGCTTGTAACTGATAGTCCTGCTTGAGGCGATGCCCTTACCGAGCAGGTACTGACGCAGTTCGGCGCTCATAAACGAGGAGCCTCGGTCACTGTGGACATTGTCATGATATCCACATTAACATATCATGGTGCAATCACACACACACACTGATGGACAGGTAGTTGGACCAACCAACACACACACAACATCGCAGCCAATCACCAGTGAGAGCACACGCACTATAAAACAGGGAACACCACAGTTCTCGCTCATTCTACCAGGAGATAGCTCAGAGCACAGAGCTCACAGCGTGCCACTCAGACATACACCATATGCTGAGTGCCTCACCAAGATAGTGCAAGGGCTGGGTCCACAGGTTAGCTGGTGAAGTACGAACCACAGTCAGAAGTTAATAGTTATTATTGTACAGAATAATAAAACAGAGTTGTACCATCCACAACCATGTTGGATCATTTGTGCATCGGAATACCCAACACGACACGCTACCAGTAGTGGAAGCTAACCAGCGACTGTGAGACCTACCTGCACCTCTTCAGAAACCCGCCATCCTGCACCATGGAAACTATCAGCCCGCCGCAGCCGCTCCGAATCGCTGAAAATCTTGGCGTCAACTGGAAGCTGTTTAAACTGCGCTTCCAACTCTTCCTAGAAGCCACAGACAGGGAGAATGCATTGGACACCAGGAAGATCACCCTCCTCCTCTCCACGGCGGGGCAACACGCCATCCACATCTACAACTCCCTGGCATTCGCGGAAGGCGAGGACAAGACGAAGTACAAGACGGTCCTTCTGAAATTTGAGGAACACTTCAGCGTGGAAGTTAATGAAAGTTTCAAGAGGTACCTCTTCCAGCAGCGCCTGCAGGGTAAGGATGAGCCTTTTCAGTCTTATTTGACACACCTCCATATCCTCGCGCAGTCCTGCGGCTATGAGGCCACCTCCGACTCCATGATTTGGGATCAGATAGTTTTTGGGGTCACCTCGGACACTCTACGCCAGCAGCTCCTCAAAATAAAGCGCCTCACCCTAGCGACTGCCATCGAGACCTGCGTCCTCCACGAAAACACGACCAGCCGGTACTCCCAATTCCAGGCGGCCGAATCGGCACGGCAGGGGTCCTACGAGGCCGAGCGGGTCCAGTCAATCGAGTTCCTCCTGGTCCGCGGCCCGGATGGGGGCGGCCATTTCGCGCGCTTTCCGAGGCCTCCCGCGCTTGTACGCGCCAAAAGAGGGGACGTCAACGCAGAGGGACGGGATGCACAGGCGCGCTCTACGCAGCACCGCACTGCGCATGGGCGGTGGCGCAACGAACGCCATGACGTCACTATGTGCGGCAACTGTGGATCCACACACTTAAAGCGGCAATGTCCAGCCAAAGCGCGACAATGCCTCCGCGTGGCAGGATGGGCCACTACGCTGCCTGCTGTCGAGCAGCTCAACCTGCCAACTCTCTGCAATTCCGCCAGCCTCGCAGGGACGTGCGCGCCATTCAGCCCCCATACACTGAGTCATACCCTGACGACGTGCAGACCGGTGATACCGACAACTGGGAACCCTTCTGCGTTGCGGTAATAAACAAGAACCGGATGTCCCCAAGTCGGACCCACCAGCCGATGCCAGTGCACAGCATTGATCCGGGCGATGAATGCCACCCTAACGGTCAACCGATCACCAATCACATTCCGCTTAGACACTGGTGCCTCCGCCAATCTCATTGCATGGTCAGCCTTCCACACCTTGAAGGTTAAACCACCGATTCTGCCATCCCACTGTCAGCTGGTTGATTATAACGGAAACGTTATCCTGGCCATGGGTTCCTGCCAGCTCGAGGTTACACACAATTCATACACAGCCACACTGTCTTTTGAGATAGTTGGATCCTCGAAGGACTCTCTGTTAGGCGCACAGGCGTGCAAGATCCTCCACCTCATTCAGCGAGTACACACTCTGTCTCCAGTAGGCACGTCCAATTTCCCGGATGCAGACTTTAGGGCGCAGCTCCACTCGCTCCTCGCCCACAACCAGGAGGTTTTCGAGGGCATGGGCACACTGCCCTACACATACAGAATACGACTCAAACCAGACGCCACCCCGGTCATTCACGCACCTCGTAGAGTCCCAGCACCACTCAAGGACCGCCTCAAGCAGCAGCTGCAGGACCTGCAGGACCAAGGAGTGCTTTCCCGGGCCACGGAGCCAACGCCAATGGTCAGCTCCATGGTGTGCATAAAAAAGCCCTCCAGTGAGCTCCGGATCTGCATCGACCCAAAAGACCTGAACAACAACATCATGAGGGAACACTACCCCATACCCAAACGGGAAGAAATCACGAGCAAAATGGCCCGCGCAAAAATATTTACCAAGCTTGATGCCTCAAAGGGTTTTTGGCAGATTCAATTGGATCAGTCCAGCAGGAAGCTGTGCCCTTTCAACATTCCATTTGGCAGATACTGCTACAATAGGATTCCATTCGGCATCATCTCGGCCTTCGGGTGTTCCATCGCATCATGGAACAGATGATGGAGGGCATCGAAGGGGTACGCGTCTATGTTGACGACGTTATCATCTGGTCCACCACACCACAGGAGCACATCAGTCGTCTCCAGCATGTCTTTGCACGGATACGAGATCAGGGCCTGCGCCTCAACCGAGCCAAGTGCTCTTTTGGCCAGACTGAGCTAAAGTTTCTGGGGGACCACATATCCCGATCAGGGGTGTGGCCGGATGCCGACAAAGTGGCAGCTATCGCAGCCATGCCGCAGCCGGCAGACAAGAAGGCAGTGTTACGCTTTCTCGGGATGGTCAACTCCCTGGGGAAGTTTATTCCCAACCTTGCCTCGCACACAACGGCTCTTCGCCACCTGGTCAAGAAGACAACGGAATTCCAGTGGCTGCCGCACTACCAGAAGGAATGGGAGGAGCTCAAGAACAAGCTCACCACCGCCCCGGTATTGGCGTTCTTCGACACCACTCGAGACACGAAGATCTCGACTGATGCCAGCCAGTCCGGCATTGGAGCGGTACTCCTGCAACGGGACGACACTGCGTCATGGGCCCCGGTCGCCTATGCCTCACGGGCCATGACCCCCACAGAACAGCGCTATGCGCAGATTGAAAAGGAGTGCCTCGGTTTGTTGACCGGCATCGACAAATTCCACGACTATGTGTATGGTCTTCCGCAGTTCACTGTGAAGACCGACCATTGCCCCCTGGTCAGCAACATTCAGAAGGACCTCAACGATATGACCCCTTGCCTCCAGCGCATTCTGCTCAAGCTCCGGAGGTACGACTTCCAACTTGTCTACACCCCGGGAAAGGATCTCATCATCGCAGATGCTCTGTCCAGGGCAGTGAACACACCGCCCGAAGCGGAGGATTTCATTTGTCAGGTCGACGCACAAGTAGCCTTCACATTGGTCAATCTGCCGGCTACCGACGCACATCTGGCCCACATTCCCTGTGAGACTGCGGCTGACCCCCTTTTACAGCGTGTAATGCGCCACATGACGAAAGGGTGGCTCAAGGGGCAGTGCCCACAATTCCAAAATGTCCGGGACGACTTGGCCGTCATTGATGGTGTCCTCCTAAAGTTGGACCGGATTGTGATCCCACACATCATGCACCGGCTTGTCCTCGAACAATTGCACGAAGGCCATCTCAGAGTTGAAAAGTGCAGGTGGAGGGCCCGAGAAGCTGTGTACTGGCCGGGCATCAGCGATGACATCGCCAACATGGTGCTCAACTGCCCCACCTGCCAAAGGTTTCAGCCGGCGCAAACCCATGAGACACTTCAGCCCCTTGAGTTGGTCACGTCCCCCTGGGCAAAGGTGGGCGTGGACCTCTTTCATGCGCTCGCAGGGACTACGTCATTATAATTGACTATTTTTCAAATTATCCGGAGGTCATACGCCTGAACGACATGACATCATCAGCTGTCATCCGAGCATGCAAAGAAACCTTCACTCGCCATGGAATTCCGCTCACCATCATGTCTGACAACGGGCCCTGTTTTGCGAGCCAGGAATGGTCTTCTTTTGCCGCTTCATACGACTTCACACACGTGAGGTCCAGCCCTTTGCATCCCCAGTCGAATGGCAAGGCGGAAAAGGGCGTCCATATCGTGAAGCGGCTCCTCTGCAAGGCTGCTGATGGTGGATCTGACTTCTGTTTAGCCCTGCTGGCCTATCGCTCGGCCCCACTGTCCACGGGCCTCTTGCCATCCCAGCTGTTGGTGGGTCACACCCTCAGGACCACTGTGCCATCCATTCATGTTCCTGAACCCGACCATGCTCCAGTACTGCAGAGGATGCAACAGCAGCGTGCTCAGCAGAAGGTGGCACATGACGCTCAGGCAACTGATCTTCCTGCCCTGGCGCCTGGAGACAACGTCCGCATACACCTACCGGAGGGTGTCTGGTCGGCAACCGCCGAGGTTCTCTGCCGCGTGGCTCCCCGCTCGTTCCTGGTTCGCATGCCTGATGGCTCCATTCGCCGGTGTAATCGGCGGGCCCTTCGGCTGCTTCCACGCTCGCTACGAGATTCTGCACCGGTGCCACGCCCTACTGTTGTCCCTGATGTCGACTTTGTGGAGTTCCTGCCACTCTGCCTATTCCTCTCTCGCCCATGGCCAGGCCCATTCCTGAGCCGATGGATCCTGACCCACTCTTGAGGCGGTCAATCCGAATTTGTCGCCCACCTACTAGACTGGACTTATGAGCCTGTTAGCACACTGGACTCACTGAATTGTTTTACAGTACTGTTAACGTGTTTCTTTCTTGTCGTTCCAGAAGTTCTCTTTCGATGTTTGCTAATTGCACTTGTTTTGTTAGTGGTACAATCTCGTTGCTCTGTTGCACCTGACACCTTCCTATGTATGTAGTTTAGCCTCATGTACATGTTGTAAATATTGCACACACATACTCAGATGCACTCAGTACACACCAATATTTATTAGCATGTCGGCACATATCCTTGTGAAAAGGGGGGGATGTCATGATATCCACATTAACATATCATGGTGCAATCACACACACACACTGATGGACAAGTAGTTGGACCAACCAATACACACACAACATCGCAGCTAATCACCAGTGAGAGCACACGCACTATAAAATAGGGAACACCATAGTTCCTGCTCATTCTACCAGGAGATAGCTCAGAGCACAGAGCTCACAGCGTGCCACTCAGACATACACCATATGCTGAGTGCCTCACCAAGATAGTGCAAGGGCTGGGTGCACAGGTTAGCTGGTGAAGTACGAACCAGAGCCAGAAGTTAATAGTTATTATTGTACAGAATAATAAAACAGAGTTGTAGCATCTACAACCGTGTTGGATCATTTGTGTATCAGAACACCCAACACAACAGACATAAGTGGGAAAACCGAACAAGGTGAAGATACTATGTAGGGCCTTAATGACAATGGTCGCGGTCATGTCGGGGCAAGGGATTGTAAAAGGGAAACGGGAGTACTCGTCAACGACGTTGAGGAAATACGTGTTGTGGTTGGTAGAGGGGAGGGGCCCTTTGAAGTCGATACTGAGGCGCTCGAGGGGCCGGGATGCCTTCACCAGGTGGGCCTTATCCGGTCAATAGAAGTGCAGCTTGCACTCCTCACAGATTTGGCAGTCCCTGTTCATGGCCCTGACCTCCTCGGTAGAGTAGGGCAGGTTGTGGGCTTTGATGTAGTGGAGAAGCCGGGTGACCCCCAGGTGGCAGAGGTCATCGCGGATGGCCCGGAGTCGGTCATCTTGCACGCTGGCGCATGTGCCGCGGGACAGGGCATCTGGGACTCGTTGAGCATCCCAGGACGATACATTATATCGTAATTATAGGTGGAGAGTTCGATCCTCCACCTCAAGATTTTATTGTCCTTGATCTTACCCCGCCGTGTATTATCGAACATGAAGGCTACCGACCGTTGGTCGGTGACGAGGGTAAACCTCCTACCAGCGAGGTAGTGCCTCCAATGCCTTACAGCTTCCACGATGGCTTGAGCTTCTTTTTCGACTGAGGAGTGGCGAATTTCGGAGGCGTTGAGGGTACGGGAGAAAAATACTTCTGGCCTGCTTGCCTGGTTAAGGGTGGCGGCGAGGGCAACCTCTGGCGCGTCGCTCTCCACCTGGAAGGGGACGGACTCGCCCACCGCGCGCATCGCAGCCGTGGCAATATCTGCCTTGATGCAGCTGAAGGCCAGGCGGGCCTCAGCCGCCAGCGGGAAGATGGTGGCTTTGATCAGTGGGCGCGCTTTGTCCGCAAAGTTGGGGACCCACTGGGCATAATAGGAAAAGAACCCGAGGCACCTTTTCAGGTCCTTGGGGCAGTGGGGAAGGGGGAGTTGCAGGAGGGGGCGCATATGGTCAGGGTTGGGCCCTAGAACTCCGTTTTCCACGACATAGCCGAGGATGGCTAGTCTGGTTGTTCGGAAAACGCATTTCTCCTTGTTACAAGTGAGGTTGAGGGCTTGGGCGGTTTGGAGAAAATTCTGAAGGTTGGCATCGTGGTCCTGCTGGTCATGGCCGCAGATGGTGACGTTGTCCAAGTACGGAAATGTGGCCCGCAGCCCATACTAGTCCACCATTCGGTCCATCGTTCTTTGGAAGACCGAGACCTCACTGGTGACACTGAAGGGGACCAGGAGGAAGTGGAAGAAGCGGCCGTCTGCCTCAAAGGCCATGTAGTGGCGGTCCTCCGGGCGGATTGGGAGCTGGTGATATGTGGACTTCAGATCTACCGTGGTGAACACCCGGTAGTGTGCAATCTGATTAACCATGTCTGCGATCCGGGGAAGGGGGTACGCATCGAGGTGCGTGTACCGGTTTATGGTTTGGCTGTAATCTACAACCATCCGGTTCTTTTCCCCGGTCCTGACGACCACCACCTGGCAATTACTGGCCTCGATGATCCCTTCCCGCAAGAGCCGCTGGACCTCGGACCTGATAAAAGTCCTGTCCTGGGCACGGTACCGCCTGCTCCGGGTGACGGGTTACAGTCGGCGGTGAGATTCGCGAATAGCGGGGGAGGGTTGACCTTCAGGGTCGCGAGGCTACAAACGGTGAGGGGGGGGTAGGGGCCCGCCGAACTTTAGGGTCAGGCTCCTGAGGTTGCACTGGAAATCCAGTCCCAACAGAAGAGGAGCGCAGAGATTGGGGAGTACATACAGTTTAAAGTTAGTGTATTCGACGCCCTGTATTGCGAGGTTCGCCACGGTGTACCCCCGGATCTGCACTGAGTGCGATCCGGAAGCGAGGGAGATTGTTTGGAATGCGGGGGAGATTTGGAGAGAACAGCGCCTTACCGTGTCTGGGTGAACGAAGCCCTCCGTGCTCCCGGAGTCAAACAGGCAGGGCGTTTCGTGCCCATTGACCCGGACGGTCATCATGGAGTTCCTGAGGTGCTTTGGGTGTGACTGGTCAAGGGTGACCACGCCAAGTTGCGGGTAGCCGGCGTGGTCAGAGGTGGTGGGGTGGTCCCAAGATGGCTGCCCCCGTCGGTTGCACGTGTCGGGCGGCATTGAAGATGGCGGCCAAGATGGCGGCCCCCGTCGGTCGCACGTGTCGGGCGGCGGTGAAGATGACGGCCAAGATGGCGGCCCCCATGAGTCGCACGTGTTGTGTAGAGTCGAAGATGGCTGCCCCCATGGACAACACGAGGCAGGTGATGCGTCCGAAGGGGGTGGAGCCGGCAGGCACCCAGCCACGCTGCGGGCCTGTGAGCCTGAGAGTCGGGCCTGTGATTTGGAGGACTTGGACCTGGCCAGGCAAGGTTTGGCAAAGTGTCCTTTCTTGCCGCAGTCGCTACAGTTCGCATTCTGAGCCGGGCAACACTGCCTGGCGTGCTGGCTCTGGCCGCAAAAGTAGCAGGGCAGCCCCCCGGGATGGGAGGGCAGCCGCGCGGCACAGATCTGGGGTACTCTCTGGTCGGGAGTCCACGAGGAGGTCGCGTGGTCAGAGGGAAAAGCAATGAGGCTCTGGAAAGCTACTTCTAGGGAGGTGCCTAGTTTTACCGTATCTTCTAGGTCGAGGGCGCCCTTCTCGAGCAGGTGCTGTCTGACGTAGTTGGACCGGACTCCAGCCACGTAGGCGTCCCGGAAAGCGAGTTCCATGTGTTGGGAGGCCGTGATGGCCTTGTAGTTGCAGCTTCGCGCGAGGACTTTGAGGTCGCGTAGGTACTCCTCCAGCGATTCCCCGGGGCGTTGGCGGCGCGCGGTGAGGGGATGCCGCGCGAACACTTCGTTCACCGGTTCACGTATTGACGCTTCAGCATTGTGAGCAGGTCTGCGTCTGTGGTCGCTTCCTCGAGTTGCACGGAGATTCGATGGCTCACCCGGGCGTGGAGGAGGCTCAGCTTCTGTTCGTCGATGATGGAGGGCGAGGAGGAGGCGGCGAGGTAGGCCTCGAAACATCGGAGCCAGTGTGAAAAAATCCCTTTGGCTTCCGCGGTCTGTGGGTCGAGTTCCAGTCGGTCAGGTTTGAGGGCTGCTTCCATCACGATGTTGTAGTTTATTAAATTGATGCGACCATCAATTCACACGAGACAGAGAGTTGAAGTGAACAGTGGCTTTAATCAATTAGAACAGTGCCTGCCTGCGACAGCTCTGCACTGAGAGCCGCCTACAGGACAGCTGCTCTATATACCTCCCCTCAAGGGGGCGGAGCCAGGGGCGGAGCCCACAAGGGCACCAACAAGATACAAGCAGTGTAATAAAGTACAATGGTCCATAGGTGAGCCCACATGGGCAACAGCATAGTACAATGTAATACAATGGTGAATGGTTACCATAATATGTTCACCACAACATATATATTCCATGCATTTATTTTTTATCCTGTTCATTTTTGAAGGCAAGGGCACACAGAATGATATCGCAGGTAGTGGTAGGTCCAACAGTTCCTTGGATGACCATGTAGTTTCTCAAGCTAAAGGGCTGCTCCTGGGCTATGATAAATACTGAGAACCCTGGGCTCTGGGTCTATAGGAACAGTGAATGACAACAGAACATGCCCTCCTAAAGATGGGAGCAGTGGATATAAGCTGAAATTGTTGAATTCATTGTTGAGTCCAGAAGGTTTGAAGGTGCCTGATCTAAAGATGAGGGGTTGTACCTTGAGCTTCCATTGAGCTCGATTGGGATAGTGTCTGTAGGGGGCCAAGAACAGAGAGAGATCAGAGTGGGAATGGAATGGAGAATTAAAGTGGCAAGTGATCAGAAACTCAGAGTCACAGTTAATGGAGGTGTTCAGCAAGACGATCGCCCAAGTGGTGTTTGACGTCTCGAATATCGGAGAGACTACATTATGAGCAGTGAGCACACATACTAAATTGAAAGAAATAGAAATGGATTAATGTTTCATCTGCTGGGAGTATTGGGGACTTGGAGGGTGAGAAGGGAGGGGTTGCATTTCCTGCCCTTGCATTGGAAAGCGCTGTTGCTAAGGAGGATGGTGGGCATTAGAGTTACTGAGGAGTGAACCAGGGTATTGCAGAGGGAACAACTTCTTTGGAAATACTGAAAATGAGAGGTGAGGGGAAGATGGGTTTGGTCATGGTAGTGTACTGGTGCTGGCAGAAATGGCAGAGGATGATCCATTTAATGTGGAGACTGGTGGGGTAAAAGGTGAGGACAAGGGGCTCCCATATCATATTTCAAGGATGGAGGGGATGGGGTGAGGGTAGAAATGTGATATAGAACAGATATAGTGGGGCACCCTGTCGCCTACATTGTAGGGGAGGGAACCCTTTGTTGAGGAAAAAAGAAAACATATCAATAGAATTTTAGATTAAGTTTGGAGGTGATGTAATTCAATCGCAAATTCATCTTAACAAAGGAAATTACAAAGGCATGAGGGGCAAGTTGGCTGTGGTAGCTTGGAAAACTACACTAAAAGGTATGATGGTAGACAGGCAATGGCAAACATTTAAACATGGTTTACAACATAATATTTCTTTGAGGGACAAAAAACATCAGGATCGTGTGCTCCAACCATGGCCAACAAGAGAAGTTAAGGATTGTATTCGACTGAATGAAGAGGTCGAGGATTTGCTGAAAGAGAAAATAGAATATGGAAGTTAACTAGTGAGAAAGATAAAAATGGATTGTAAAAGCTTCTATTGGTATGTGAAAAGGAAAAGATTGGCAAAGACAAATGTTGGCCATAACAGAGACAGGAGGATTTATAATGGGGAATAAAGAAATGGCAGAGAAACGAAATAAATACTTTGTATCTGGCTTCATGGAAAAAGATACAAAAAACTACCTGAACTACTAGATAACCAAGGGACTAGCTAGATTGAGGTCCTGAAAGAAATGAGTATTCATGAAAAATGGGACTGCTGGTGAGATTTTGCGTCTTCTTCTTCAGCACTATGTCAGAGATTTTACAGATGCATTTGGAGCCCAGTTCCCTCACGGCCATATTTGGGGTATCGGACCTGCCGGAGTTTCAGACGGGTTCGGGGGCGGATGTCTTAGCCTTTGCCTTGTTGATCACTTGCAGACGGGTTCTGTTGGAGTGGGGGTCAGCTCCTCCACCCAGTGCCAAGGTGTGGCTTGGGGGGGGGGGGGGGGGGGGGGGAGACACGTCCTGGATTCCTTGCATCTTGAGAAAGTTAAATACACGTTAAGGGGTGCAATTGAGGGGTTCTACAAAAGATGGTGTCCTCTTATTGTGTTATTTAAAGAGCTAGTTACCGGTTCCGGGTGCGGCTATGCAGAGCTAGGTCGCATATTCGGCAGCTCCTGCTTGGAACGGACTTTTGGGCTCTTTTACAGGGCCCCCACGGCATTTGTTTGACATTTCCCGGTGTGGGAAGAAGGCGGCAATATTCCCCCGACAGTGTCCCCCAGGAAGGGTATGTCTCTTGGTTGCCAGACACACGCAGAAACAGTGAAAGATTTGGCTGCAACTACAGGATAAACAGGGCCTCTTCCAGCATGCAGGCGGGGGAAGGGCAAGCTTAAAGCTGCAAGCTGACCTGAGGGCCTGTATCAAAGGTGAATTCTAGCAGCAGAGGGAACAACTGTGAAAAGACCTCATCAAGGCCACTGAAGGGACTTCCGGTTGCGGTGATGCCTAGCTAGCCGCACGCTTCGGCGGCTCCAGCTCCGACGGACCTTCGGGCTCTTTTAAGAGCCTCAACGGGGAATTTTTCGACGACGCAACCCGGTGTGGGGCGTGTGAGAAGGGAGTCCCCCCCAAACGAAGGAGGAAAAAACCGGCGGCGGCGGCTGCAGCGCGAGGAATCGTCGACCAAAGGGTCAGAAAGAGAGAAGTACAAGATGGCGGCGGAGAAAGCGCAGGCGACATGGGGGCCTGAGCATGAAATTGTGAGACGGTGCGTGGAGCTGCTGAAGAGGGAGGTGCTGACCCCGTTGCTACAGGCAATTGAGGGGCTCAAGGAGACATTAAAGACCCAGGAGACAGAGCTCCGTGTGGTGGAGCAGAAGGTGACAGATATTGAGGACGAGATCCTGGGCCTGGCGGTTAAGACACAGACGCACGAGGCACTTCATAAAAAGTGTACTGAAAGGATCGAAGCCCTAGAAAATGGAGCGCGAAGGAAGAACCTTCGGATACTGGGTCTCCCTGAGGGTGTGGAAGGAGTGGACTGTGGAGCGTACGCAAGTACGATGCTGAGCTCACTGATGGGTGCTGAGGCCCCTACGGGCCCCTTGGAGGTGGAGTGGGCAAATCGGATTCCGGCGAGAAGACCAAAAGCGGGAGAACCACCCAGGGCGATAATCGTGCGATTTTACCGCCTTAAGGATAGAGAAGAGGTCCTGAGATGGGCTAAAAAGGTGCGGAGTAGCAGATGGGAGAATGCAGTGGTACGGGTATACCAGGATTGGAGTGCGGAGGTGGCGAGAAGGAGGGCGAGCTTCAACCGAGCCAAAGAGGTGTTGCATAAAAGGAAGGTGAAGTTCGGGATGCTGCAGCCGGCAAGACTATGGGTCACGTATCAGGAGAGACACCATTATTTCGAGACGGCGGAGGAAGCATGGACCTTCATCAAAGAAGAGAAATTGGATCGGAACTGAGGGACTGATGCTGCAGGAAATGTTATTGTTAATGTTACGGTGGAAGTTAATTGAGAAGTAAACAGGGAAGGGGGGAGACATTGGGGAAATGTGGGCGCCGGTGAGGGGGGAAAGACGGGACATAGTTGGAGAATGGGGAAGGGGAGGGGGAGGGGAAAGGGAGCTGCGCCATAAGAGGCGGGTCAGGTAAAGGGATGTTCCCGCACCAGAAAGAATAAGGCGGGAAGACAGGCGCAAGGCGGATGGGAGTTCCCCACATGGGGGGGGTCGAGGAGTGAGCAGGAGTAGCCGGGGTCAGTTGAAGTCAGCTGACTTACGGAAGTAATATGGGGGGAGCAATCAAGCTAGAAAGAGATCTAGCGGGGAGGGGAGGAGGGAGGGAGAAGGGGGGGGGGGGACAACTGGGTTGCTGCTGCGGAAATCCAAAAGGAAATGGCTAAAGAGTGGGTGGGCGGGGATGGTGTGCGACGCTGGGGGAGCGAGCGGGAGCGTGGAGGCGGGATATGGGACTGGCCTAGAGAAGGTAATGGCTAGTCGACACGGGAGGGGGGCAGGTAGCCCCCTAGTGAGGCTGATCACGTGGAACGTGAGAGGCCTGAACGGACCGATAAAAAGGGCCCGAGTGCTCGCGCATTTGAAAGGACTAAGGGCAGACGTGGTTATGCTCCAAGAGACGCACCTAAAGGTGGCGGACCAAGTTAGGCTAAGGAAAGGATGGGTGGGACAGGTGTTCCACTCAGGACTGGACGCAAAGAATAGAGGGGTGGCCATTTTGGTGGGGAAACAGGTCGCATTTGAAGCAAAGAACATCGTAGCAGATAGCGGAGGTAGATATGTAATGGTGAGTGGCAGGCTGGAGGGAATGGAGGTCGTGTTGGTTAACGTGTATGCCCCAAACTGGGACGATGCGGGATTTATGAGACGGATGCTGGGGCGTATACCGGACCTGGAGGTAGGAAACTTGATTTTAGGAGGGGACTTTAATACGGTGCTGGACCCGGGGCTAGATAGATCCAGCTCAAGGACCGGAAGAAGGCCAGCAGCGGCCAAGGTACTTAAGGGGTTTATGGACCAAATGGGGGGAGTGGATCCATGGCGATTTCTTAGACCTAGGGCTAGGGAGTATTCCTTCTTCTCCCATGTCCATAAAGTGTACTCCCGGATAGATTTTTTTGTTTTGGGAAGGTCGTTGATCTCTAGGGTGGAAGAAGCTGAGTACTCAGCCATAGCGGTTTCGGATCATGCCCCACATTGGGTGGACCTGGAATTAGGAGAGGAAAGGGAGCAGAGAACACTCTGGCGATTAGATGTGGGACTGATGGCGGATGAGGGAGTGTGTGCAAGAGTGCGGGGGTGTATTGAGAGATACCTGGAGGTCAATGACGACGGCGAGGTCCCTGTGGGAGTGGTATGGGAAGCACTAAAAGCGGTGGTCAGAGGAGAGCTGATCTCCATTGGGGCCCACAAAAGGAAAACAGAGGCCAAGGAAAGAGAAAGATTACTGGGGGAGATTTTAAGGGTGGATAGGGAATTTGCAGAGACCCCGGAGGAGGAATTGTACAGGGAGAGGAGACGACTCCAGACGGAATTTGACCTTCTGACCACCAGAAAGGCGGAGGTACTGTGGAGGAAGGCACAGGGGAGGAGGTATGAATATGGGGAAAAGGCGAGTCGCCTGTTGGCTCATCAATTGCGAAAGAGGGCAGCAGCGAGGGAAATAGGAGGAATTAGAGACGAAAGGGGAGACACGGTGCGAAGGGCAGGAAAGATAAATGAGGTGTTCAAGACCTTCTATGAGGAACTGTATAGGTCTCAACCCCCAGAGGGAGAGGAGGGGATGCGGCAGTTCCTGGACCAATTGAGGTTCCCGAAAGTGGAGGAGCGGGGGGTGGTAGGCCTGGGGGCACCGATTGGGGTGGACGAGGTTATTAAGGGACTGGGAAGCATGCAAGCAGGGAAGGCCCCAGGACCAGACGGGTTCCCGGTGGAGTATTACAGAAAATATGTGGACTTGTTGGCCCCGTTGATGGTGAGGACGTTCAATGAGGCCAGGAAAGGGGGGACTCTACCCCCGACGATGTCGGAGGCGACGATATCGTTAATTTTGAAGAGGGATAAAGATCCGTTGCAGTGCGGGTCCTATAGACCCATTTCATTGTTGAACGTGGACGCCAAATTGTTGGCAAAGGTACTGGCATCGAGGATAGAGGACTGTGTCCCGGGGGTGGTGCACGAAGACCAGACAGGGTTCGTAAAAGGGAGACAACTGAATGTTAACGTGCGACGACTATTAGGGGTGATAATGATGCCCCCAGTGGAGGGGGAGGCAGAGATAGTGGCGGCAATGGACGCAGAGAAGGCATTTGATAGGGTGGAGTGGGAGTATTTATGGGAAGTGTTAAGGAGGTTTGGGTTTGGGAACGGGTTTATTAGCTGGGTTAGACTTCTTTATGGGGCTCCAACGGCAAGCGTAGTTACAGGTCGACATAGATCGGAGTATTTCCGACTATATAGGGGAACAAGACAGGGATGCCCGCTGTCTCCATTGTTGTTCGCGTTGGCAATTGAACCTCTGGCCATGGCGTTGAGAGACTCCAGGAAATGGAGAGGGGTGATTAGAGGGGGAGAAGAACACCGAGTCTCGTTATATGCGGATGACCTATTGTTATACGTGTCGGACCCAGCGGGGGGAATGATAGAGGTTATGCGAATTTTGAGGGGGTTCGGGGATTTCTCGGGGTATAGGCTAAACATGGGGAAGAGTGAATTATTTGTGATACATCCAGGGGACCAGAGTAGAGAGATAGAAGGCTTGCCTCTAAGGAAAGTGGAAAGAAACTTCCGATACCTGGGGATTCAGATCGCTAGGAGCTGGGGAACCTTGCACAGACTTAATCTGACACGGTTGGTAGAACAAATGGAGGAGGACTTCAAGAGGTGGGACATGCAGCCTCTATCGCTGGCGGGCAGGGTGCAAGCAATTAAGATGATGGTCCTCCCGAGGTTCTTATTTGTATTTCAATGTCTCCCTATACTAATCACTAAGACCTTTTTTAATAAAATAGACAGGAGCATCACGAGCTTCGTGTGGGCAGGGAAAGTTCCGAGAGTAAGGAGGGGGTTCCTTCAGCGTAGTAGGGACAGAGGAGGATTGGCACTACCGAACTTGGGCGATTACTATTGGGCCGCCAATGTGGCAATGATACGTAAATGGATGATGGAGGGTGAGGGAGCGGCGTGGGAAAGACTGGAGAGAAAGTCCTGTAAAGGGACGAGTTTAGAGGCGCTGGTGACGGCGCCGCTACCGATCTCACCTAAAAAGTTTACCACGAACCCGGTGGTGGCGGCAACATTGAATATCTGGGGACAGTGGAGGCGACAGAGAGGGGTGCGGGGAGCCCTGGTGGGGTCCCCAATCAGGAACAACCATAGGTTCGCCCCAGGAAGAATGGATGGAGGATTTCAGAGCTGGTTCCAGTTGGGAATTAGGAGGGTGGGAGATTTATTTATAGATGGGACTTTTGCGAGCTTGGGAGCATTGGAGGAAAAGTATAAGTTGCCCCGGGGAAATTTCTTGAGATATATGCAGGTGAGGGCATTTACTAGACAACAGGTGAGGGAATTTCCATTGCTCCCGACACAGGGGATACAGGACAGGGTGCTTTCAGGGGTGTGGGTCGGAGAGGGCAAGGTGTCAGAGATTTACCGAGAGATGAGGGAAGAGGGGGAGGAGTCGGTGGGCGAACTAAAAGGAAAGTGGGAAGAAGAACTAGGGGAGGAGATAGAGGAGGGTATGTGGGCTGATGCCCTAAGCAGGGTAAATTCCTCTTCCTCATGCGCCAGGCTTAGCCTGATTCAATTTAAGGTGCTACATAGAGCACACATAACGGGAGCAAGATTGAACAGGTTCTTTGGAGTGGAGGACAAATGTGGGAGGTGTGGCGGGAGCCCGGCAAACCACGCACATATGTTTTGGGCATGCCCGGCACTGGAAGGGTATTGGAAGGGAGTGACGGGAGTGATTTCGCGGGTGGTGAGGGCCCGGGTCAAACCAGGCTGGGGGTTAGCTCTATTTGGAGTTGCGGAAGAGTCGGGAGTGCAGGAGGCGAAAGAGGCCGACGTTGTGGCCTTTGCGTCCCTAGTAGCCCGGCGCAGGATCCTACTCATGTGGAAGGAGGCGAAACCCCCCGGACTGGAGGCCTGGGTAAATGATATGGCGGGGTTCATTAAACTGGAGCAGATAAAGTTTGCCCTGAGAGGATCGGCTCAAGGGTTCACCAGGCGGTGGCAGCCATTTCTCGACTACCTAGGGGAACGTTAGAGGGAAGACAGATGACCAGCAGCAGCAACCCAGGGGGAGGGGGGGGGGGGAGGGGGGGTTTAGTTTAGGTCAAAGATAAAGGGGTTTTGTTACTTGTGTATTGTTTAAAATTTCTGTATTGTTATTGTTGCGTTTGCTTTGTAAGAGGGGAAAAATTGTTGTTTGGGAAAAAATTTTCAATAAAACATTTATAAAAAAAAAAAATAAATAAAAAAAAAATAAAGAGCTAGTTACCGTCAACTGTTGTGGGGGGACGTGGTTGATGCTGCTGTGTTTGGTTGTTTGTTTTGTTTCATGGTTTTCGTATTTATTAAAATATGTTTCATAAAAATATTTTTATTTGAATAAAAAATGGGACTGAAAGTTGATAAATGCCCTGGATCTGATGATCTACATCCCGTGTTGTGGTTGGTAGAGGGGAGGGGCCCTTTGAAGTCGATACTGAGGCGCTCGAGGGGCCGGGATGCCTTCACCAGGTGGGCCTTATCCGGTCAATAGAAGTGCAGCTTGCACTCCTCACAGATTTGGCAGTCCCTGTTCATGGCCCTGACCTCCTCGGTAGAGTAGGGCAGGTTGTGGGCTTTGATGTAGTGGAGAAGCCGGGTGACCCCCAGGTGGCAGAGGTCATCGCGGATGGCCCGGAGTCGGTCATCTTGCACGCTGGCGCATGTGCCGCGGGACAGGGCATCTGGGACTCGTTGAGCATCCCAGGGCGATACATTATATCGTAATTATAGGTGGAGAGTTCGATCCTCCACCTCAAGATTTTATTGTCCTTGATCTTGCCCCACCGTGTATTATCGAACATGAAGGCTACTGACCGTTGGTCGGTGACGAGGGTAAACCTCCTACCAGCGAGGTAGTGCCTCCAATGCCTTACAGCTTCCACGATGGCTTGAGCTTCTTTTTCGACTGAGGAGTGGCGAATTTCGGAGGCGTTGAGGGTACGGGAGAAAAATACTTCTGGCCTGCTTGCCTGGTTAAGGGTGGCGGCGAGGGCAACCTCTGGCGCGTCGCTCTCCACCTGGAAGGGGACGGACTCGCCCACCGCGCGCATCGCAGCCGTGGCAATATCTGCCTTGATGCAGCTGAAGGCCAGGCGGGCCTCAGCCGCCAGTGGGAAGATGGTGGCTTTGATCAGTGGGCGCGCTTTGTCCACATAGTTGGGGACCCACTGGGCATAATAGGAAAAGAACCCAAGGCACCTTTTCAGGTCCTTGGGGCAGTGGGGAAGGGGGAGTTGCAGGAGGGGGCGCATATGGTCAGGGTTGGGCCCTAGAACTCCGTTTTCCACGACATAGCCGAGGATGGCTAGTCTGGTTGTTCGGAAAACGCATTTCTCCTTGTTACAAGTGAGGTTGAGGGCTTGGGCGGTTTGGAGAAAATTCTGAAGGTTGGCATCGTGGTCCTGCTGGTCGTGGCCGCAGATGGTGACGTTGTCCAAGTACGGAAATGTGGCCCGCAGCCCATACTAGTCCACCATTCGGTCCATCGTTCTTTGGAAGACCGAGACCTCACTGGTGACACTGAAGGGGACCAGGAGGAAGTGGAAGAAGCGGCCGTCTGCCTCAAAGGCCATGTAGTGGCGGTCCTCCGGGCGGATTGGGAGCTGGTGATATGTGGACTTCAGATCTACCGTGGTGAACACCCGGTAGTGTGCAATCTGATTAACCATGTCTGCGATCCGGGGAAGGGGGTACGCATCGAGGTGCGTGTACCGGTTTATGGTTTGGCTGTAATCTACAACCATCCGGTTCTTTTCCCCGGTCCTGACGACCACCACCTGGCAATTACTGGCCTCGATGATCCCTTCCCGCAAGAGCCGCTGGACCTCGGACCTGATAAAAGTCCTGTCCTGGATACTGTACCGCCTGCTCCGGGTGACGGGTTACAGTCGGCGGTGAGATTCGCGAATAGCGGGGGAGGGTTGACCTTCAGGGTCGCGAGGCTACAAACGGTGAGGGGGGGGGGGTAGGGGCCCGCCGAACTTTAGGGTCAGGCTCCTGAGGTTGCACTGGAAATCCAGTCCCAACAGAAGAGGAGCGCAGAGATTGGGGAGTACATACAGTTTAAAGTTAGTGTATTCGACGCCCTGTATTGTAATGTTATTTAAAGAGCTAGTTACCGTCAACTGTTGTGGGGGGACGTGGTTGATGCTGCTGTGTTTGGTTGTTTGTTTTGTTTCATGGTTTTCGTATTTATTAAAATATGTTTCATAAAAATATTTTTATTTGAATAAAAAATGGGACTGAAAGTTGATAAATGCCCTGGATCTGATGATCTACATCCCAGAGTGTTGGAAGAGTTGGCTGCAAAGATAGTAGATGCATTGATGGTCATTTTCCAAAATTCTATAGATTCTGGAACTGTTCTTGCAGATTGGAGGGGAGAAAATGTAACCCCAGTGTTTCAGAAAGGAGGGAGAGAGAAAATGGCCAAAGTACAGACCTGTTAGCCTGACATCAGTTCTCAGGAAAGTGCTCGAGTCTATGGTAAAGGGTGTAATAACTGTACTTAGAACCTAATGATAGGTTTGGGCAGAGTTGACGTGGATTTATAAAAGGTAAGTCATGTTTGACAAACCTATTAGAGTTGCTTGACGATGTAACTAACTTGGAGGGGGAGAGGGGGCGGGGGGGAATATTACTTCGTGTTATTTGGTTAGTTTACCATGTTAGTTACATAATGTTATACTGCAGTTATCATGTTACCTTTATTTTTATTTTTTTGATTTGTAAGGGAAAAAATTGTGTTTGAAAACTTTAATAAAATATATTTTTTTTAAAAAGGGGATGTAACTAACAGAGTAAATATGTGTGGTGGTTTTAAAATTAAGCCTGCAGGTTTCAGAGGTTCAAATAACAAAGAGCATTATTCAGGAGATGTTAACACTACAGGCTGCAATTTTTAGAAAAATCTATATATTTATTGAAATTTTATAAACAAGCATTAACCATGTTATAAAAAAATCAACCAGCAAAGATATAAAAGTACAAAGTCAAAAGATTATATACAACTCCTTTTTCAAAATTGCAACATAAAACAGGGGCTGGTTTAGCACAATAGGCGAAACAGCTGGTTTGTAATGCAGAACAATGCCAGGAGCACGGGTTCAATTCCCGTACCGGCCTCCCCGAACAGGTGCCGGAAAGTGGTGACTAGGGGCTTTTCACAGTAACTTCATTGAAGCCTACTCGTGACAATAAGTGATTATTATTATTAACCCCACTATAAACTAAACCCCCTCATGTGTCTAAATCTTTAAAAAAGATTAATGGATATCATGTTAGGCAGTTTCACAGTAACTGCAGTGTCAATGTAAGCCTACTTGTGACAAGAAAGATTATTATTATAGAATCTACCCACCAATGATGTACTTAATTTTTTCCAAGTGTAGAAATGGCATCAAATCATCCAACCAGGCAGATGCACTAGGTGGTGTGGGAGACCTCCAGCTAAACAATATTAGCCTCCTGGCCACCAAAGAGGCAAAGGCGAGAACATCCGCCCCCACCCCAGAGTGAAATGCTGGTGAGTCTGAGACGCCAAAAGTGAGCAACAATCACACTTGTCCTCCACATCCTGGAAAAACCCACTCATCCTCACCTTGGTCCAATGTGTTCTGTGCAATATTTTAAACTGAACTAGACTCAGTCGGGCGCAGGAAGAAGTGGAGTTCACCCCGTAGGAGGGCTTCCCTCCACACCTCATCAGTAAGTACAGGACCCAGTTCCCTCTCCCACTTCTCCCTCACTCCATCTAAAAGGGCGGGATCTGTCGCAAGGATAAGGCCATACAGATCCAAAATAGATCCCTTGTCAGGCTTCGTCAAGGACAAAGCCCTCCTCAGCAAAGAGGAAGGCGGGCGAAGGGAAAAGAAGAAAGAACTTTACGAGAAGAATCACAAATTTGAAAGTAATGAAAGAGATTAGAACTGGGCAACTAAGGACTGCACTGTGGTGCATTGGCACCGAGGACCTGGGTTCGATCCTGGCTCCGGATCACTGTCCGTGTGGAGTTTGCACATTCTCCCTGTGTCTGCATGGGTTTCGCCCCCACAACCCAAAGATGTGCAGGTTAGGTGGATTGGCCACGCTAATTTGCCCCTTACTTGGAAAAAAAAGAGCTGGGCAACTGAAATTTGTCAGCCAGCTCCTCAAAACTGGCGAATCTCCCCTCTACGAATAGATCCCCAAAATGCACAAGTCACTATGCCTTCCATGACCTGAACGAGGAGCCCAGCCCGAAGGCAAAAAGAGGTGATTATTACAAATAGGTGCTAAAGAAGACAGGGAGAGAAGTTTGAAATGCTGTCAAAACTGTTTCCAAATCCTGAGGGAGGAAATCACCACAGGATTAGAAGAAAATCCCACAGGGGAGAAAGGCAGTGGTGCAGTAATTATAGCGTGAAGAGAGGAGGTGGTGCATGAGCGAGCCTCCATTTTGCCCCAAATCGAGTCAGGGTCATTAAGCCAATGCAGGATTTTCTGAATGTTGGCAGCCTAATAAGTAAAACAAAAAGATTCGGGAGGGGCAAGCCTCCCGATCCTCTATCTCTCTGGAGCAGAGCGCTGCGGATTCTGGGAGACCTACCTGCCCAGATAAAAGCAGAAATCAATTTGTTGACCTTAATAAAAAATGATTTGTGAAAAAAAATAGGGACACATGGAATGAAATATAGAGATCTTGGAAACACATTCATTTTAATTGTCATGGACAGAGGGAGGCTATTCCACCTTTGCAGATCCACCCTGACATTGTTGATAATAATAATAATCTTTATTGTCACAAGTAGGCTTACATTAACACTGCAATGAAGTTACTGTGAAAATCCCCCAGTCGCCACATTCCGGCGCCTGTTTGGGTACACAGAGGGAGACTTCAGAATGCCCAATTCACCTAACAGCACGTCTTTCGGGACCTGTGGGAGGAAATCGGAGCACCCAGAGGAAACCCACGCAGACACAGGAGCACGTGCAGACTCCGCACAGACAGTAACCCAAGTCGGAAATTGAACCTGGGACCCTGGCGCTGTGAAGCAACAGTGCTAACCACTGTGCTACCATGCCACCCCAAGGCCCAAGTAATTTAATTTGTGAAGTGAGACCCAATTGTGGGCAACACGGAGCCCCAAATAACGGAAACTAGTGTCAGAGGAGTGAAATGGCAATTAATTAAATTGAGTTCCTTTGGCAGGTGGATTCACTGGAAAACACTCTCTCTTACCTACCATGTTTACCTTATAGCCGGAAAAAGCTCCAAATGTAGTGAGCGTCCTCATTAAGTTATCTATGGAGGAAGTCGGGTCTGTGATGCACAAAAATAGATTGTCTGCATAAAGCAATATCCGATGCTCCACTCCCTTCCAACAAATATCCCTCCACTGATCGGAGGCCCTCATCAAGAGTGGCTCAATACACAAGGCGAAGAGCAGCAGGTAAAGAGGGCAGCTTGGCTCGTGTCCATTCCGAAGGGAAAGGAGTCTGAGAATGCAGTGTTTGTGCGAATACTGGCCTTAGGTGCATTATGCAAAGAACTCCAGGAGGTAAATTTAGGGCCAAATCCAAATCTCCCAAGAATCTTGAGTAGATATTCCCGTTTCACTTTACCAAATACTTTTTCTGTATCCAAACACACTATAACCTCAGGTTCTAGAGCTGTGGAGGGGGTGAAGGTGACATTCAGAAGGCGTCAACTATTGGTCAATAATTGTCGGCCCCTCACAAAACCTGTTTGGTCCTCTGATATTATGCTCGGCAGATAAGACTCCAGCCGGAGCGCCAGGACCTCCGCCGACAGCTTGAAGTCTGTATTCAAAAGTAAGATGGGTTAGTATAAACCACACTCTACTGGGTCCCTGCCCCCCCTTAAGGAGCAAAGAAATTGAGGCTTGAGTAAGGGTCGGGGGCAATGAATCCCTCGACAGTGAGTCATTAAACATACCCATTATTAAGGGTATGAGCTGTTCCGAGAACATTTTCTAAACCTCAGCTGGGAGTCCATTCGGACCCAGGTTGCCAGATTGCAGCAGCCCAATACACTTTAAAACCTCTCCTGGGCATAATGGAGAATCCATCTCTTATCCCCTGCTCTCTTCATTAGTTGGGATATGCAAACCGTCCAGAAAGCTAGTCATACTTGATTTGTCCAGAGGCGATTCTGATTCATACAGGTCACTGTAATATGATCTGAAAGCTGCATTGATCTGGAAAGGAGCGGAAACAAGATTGCCGTCTTTATGATGAATCATAGGGATCTCTCGAGAGGCAATCTGCCGCTTGAGCTGATGAACCAGAAGACAACTGGCTTTCTTCCTATGTTCATAGAAGGTACCCTTAGAGCGCCCTAACTGACGCTCAGACTTACTCGTAGACAACAGTTCGAATTAGAATTATAGCTTTTTCCTGTGTGTCACTGGCTCCGGAGTTGTGGCAAGTGAGCCTCAGTGGCCCACTTCAAAGATGGAGTCCACCAACGTCTGTCGCTCCAACCGTTCCATTTTCAAGGTATAGGCCCTATATAGTTTCCCCCCTTATGATGGCCTTGACAGCCTCCCAAAGTGTGGAAGGAGAGATTGAATCTGATTTGTTGAGCTTAATGAAATCCTCTATGGAGGTAGATAAATGGCCACAAAATCTGTCATCTGACAACAAAGTGGTGTCTAGTCTCTGGGGGGGCACTGGAAAGGACCATAATCAAACAGTAAATCAACAGAATGTGGGGCCTGATCTGAGATGATAATCGCCGAGTAGTCAGCTGCAACTTCCGAAGGGAGGGGCTTTATCAAAAATAAAGAAGTCGATTTAAGAATATACATGGTGCACATGCAAAAAAAAGGAAAACTCTTTATTGTTTGGGTGCAGAAAACGCCACGGATCTACCCCAATAATCTGCTCCACAAACAAGGACAGATCCCTGGCCATCCCAGATGGGACCAGAAATTTTGGTTTGGAACGATCCAATTTAGGGTCCAAGACACAATTTAAGTCACCTCCCAGAATCATCCGGTGCAAGTCAAGTTGGGGAGAAAGAAAATTCACCAACGAATATATCAAGTTTGGGTCGTCCAGGTGGGGGCACAGATGTTTACCAGGACTATTGGAGTGTTTGCCAGTGAACCACAACAATAATATAGCGACCATTAGGGTCAGCTATAATCTGAAAGGAGGAGAATTGTATTCTCTTATGAATTAAGATTGCCGTGCCTCTGGGCCTACAATTAAAACTGGAGTGGACAACCTCCCCCACCAAATTCTTAAGAAATCTTGTCTGGTCCTTGACATGAAGGTGGGTTTCCTGTAAAAACACAACATCAAATTTTAGATTCTTAAGGTGGGCAAAAGCTCTAGACCATTTAACTGGGCCATTCAGACCCCGAACATTCCAGGTTACCAAATGAATTGGAGGTCCCCCCACCCGGATGCAGCCATTTCCAAGGAGGGATACCAGACAGGGGATCTTGGAAAGATAAAGTGAAGAGACCCACCCAAGACGGCAACCAAGCCAATCATACGATCTGACGAAAAAGCATTCACAGATCTGCCAGCCAACTAACATTAAAACCCCTCCCCCTCCCCACCTCAATAACACCTGAAATGAAAATCACTTATTGTCACAATTAGGCTTCAAATGAAGTTACTGTGATAAACCCCTAGTCGCCACAATCCGGCGCCTGTTCGGGGAGTCTGGTACAGGAATTGAACCCGCGCTGCTGGCCTGCCTTGATCTGCTTTCAAAGCCAGCGATTTAGCCCTGTGCTAAACCAGCACCTCTTTGCAATATTAAGATACAATACCCTATTCCTAAACCCCCAATTAACAAACCCCACTAACTTATACAATCAAAGCTCATATTCACAAACTGTTTGTGAAGAGCTGCAGTAAACCTTCTCTTACTGCCTCCATTAGCTAATTTCATCATTAGCTGAGAGAATTCCCACCACAAAATATAATTAAATCCCGTCTAATTTACAGGGTGATGCACTATCAATTACGACGAGACGAGAGTAGAGAGTAATCGAGGCTTTATTAAGCAGAGATGTGTTACCTCCTGCAGCTGCTGCCGAAATGGCTGCAGCTCGGTGAGCACACACATTTATACTCCGCCTACTGGACGGAGCCAGCAGGCAGGGATCTACCCACGTACCTGTAGTACAGGAGCCTTACCGTATTACTTCTCATATAGGTAATATATGCAAACAGATGTGACTGCCACATTCACCCCCTGTTAAAAAGAGTCCAGCGGGGGTAGTGGAAAAACTATTTACATGTATGTGAGCATTTTAAAAGTGTACAGTTTAGGGAAAGTTCACAAATTTAGCCGGTCGGGTGCCTTGATCCTGCGTTGAGAGCGCCGCAGTCCCGGTGGTGTTGCAGGCGACGGCTTGGTCGTCGGTGACTCCGGGAGCGTGTAGTCCTCATCTTCATCCCCGGGTGGGACCAAGGGGAGGACGGATCATCTTGGAGCGGGAGCTGTGGTGAGGTGCGCTGGGGGGAGGATGGGTGACGCCGGGGCAGTTGGGGGGGGGGTGGGGGACCAGCTGGTGCCAGGTCCCTGAGGGAGACTGTGTCTTGGCGGCCGTCGGGGTATGCCACATAGGCGTATGGAGTAGCTGTACACTCTCAACCAACGGGTCCGCCTTGTAGAACCACAAGTGCTTGTGGAGGAGAACGGGTCCTGGAGCTGCCAGCCACGTTGGCAGCGAAACCCCGGAGGTGGACTTTCTGGGGAAGGCAAGGAGACATTCATGGGGGGTCGCATTAGTTGCAGTGCAAAGTAGTGATCGGATGGAATGGAGGGCGTCGGGGAGGACCTCCTGCCAGCGGGAGACCGGGAGACCTTTAGACCGTAGGGCCAGCAGGACGGCCTTCCAGACCGTCCCGTTCTCCCTCTCTACCTGCCTGTTTCCCCGGGGGTTGTAGCTGGTCGTCCTGCTCGAGGCAATGCCCTTGCTGAGCAGGAATTGATGCAGCTCATCGCTCATAAAGGAAGATCCCCGGTCACTGTGGGCGTAAGCGGGGAAACCGAACAGGGCAAAGATGGTGTTGAGGGCTTTGATGACTGTGGCAGACGTCATATCGTGCATGGGATGGCGAAGGGGAATCTGGAGTATTCATCGACCACGTTAAGGAAGTACGTGTTTCGGTCGGAGGAGGGGAGGGGCCCTTTGAAGTCCACGCTGAGGCGTTTAAAGGGACGGGAGGCCTTCACCAGGTGCGCTCGGTCTGGCCGGTAGAAGTGCGGTTTGCACTCCGCGCAGACCTGGCAGTCTCTGGTGATAGCCCTGATCTCCTCAATTGACCGCCCTGACTTCCGCAACGGAGTAGGGTAGGTTGTGGGCCTTTATGAAGTGAAAAAACCGGGTGACCCCTGGGTGACAGAGACCATCGTGTAGGGCCCGGAGTCGGTCCACTTGTGTGCTGGCACATGTACCTCGGGATAGGGCATCGGGGGGCTCGTTGAGCTTACCGGGGCAATACAAAATCTCGTAACTGTAGGTGGAGAGCTCGATCCTCCACCTCAAGATTTTATCATTTTTGACCTTGCCCCGCTGTGTGTTATTAAACACGAAGGCAACTGACCGTTGGTCAGTGAGGAGAGTGAATCTCCTGCCGATCAGGTAATGCCTCCAATGCCGCACAGCTTCTCCGATGGCTTGGGCCTCCTTTTCGACGGAGGAGTGCCGAATTTCGGAGGCGTGGAGGGTGCGGGAAAAGAATGCCATGGGTCTGCCTGCCTGGTTGAGGGTGGCAGCCAGAGCGACGTCTGATGCATCGCTCTTGACTTGAAAGGGGAGCGTCTCGTCGACTGCGTGCATCGCTGCCTTGGCGATGTCGACCTTGATACGGTTGAAGGCCTGGTGAGCCTCGGCCGTCAGGAGTGAATGAGTGGGTGGGCCTTGTCAGCATAGTTAGGGACCCACTGGGCATAGTATGAGAAGCACCCCAGGCGTTGTTTAAGGGCCTTGGGGCAGTGGGGGAGGGGGAGTTCCATGAGGGAGCGCATGCGGTCGGGGTCGGGCCCTAGAATTCCATTTTGCACCACATAGCCCAGGATGGCTAAGTGGTTGGTGCTGAACACGCACTTCTCCTTGTTATACGTAAGGTTCAGGAGTTTGGCGGTGTGGAGAAATTTGGAAAGGTTAGTGTCGTGGTCCTGCTGGTCGTGGCGACAGATGGTGACGTTATCCAGGTACGGGAAAGTGGGCCGCAGTCCGGACCGGTCAACCATTCGATCCATCTCCCGTTGGAAGACCGAAACCCCATTAGTGACGCCGAAGGGAACCCTAAGGAAGTGATAAAGGCGGCCGTCTGCTTCGAACACCGTGTATTGGCGGTCCGCCTTGTGAATGGGGAGCTGGTGGTAGGCAGATTTCAGGTCCACTGTAGAGAAGACCCGATACTGTGCGATTTGTTTGACCATATCAGATATGCGTGGGAGGGGGTACGCGTCGAGCTGTGTGTACCGATTGATGGTCTGACTGTAGTCAATGACCATCCTGTGTTTCTCCCCAATCTTTACAACTACCACTTGGGCTCTCCAGCAGCTGTTGCTGGCCTCGATGATGTCTTCCCACAGTAGCCGTTGGACCTCCGACCTGATGAAGGTCCTGTCCTGGGCACTGTACCATCTGCTCCTGGTGGCGACGGGTTTGCAACCCGGGGTGAGGTTTGCAAACAGGGAAGGTGGGTCGACCTTAAGGGTCGTGAGGCCGCAAACAGTAAGGGGTGGTAGGGGTCCGCCGAATTTCAGAGTTAGACTTTGGAGGTTGCACTGGACGTCCAGGCCGAGTAGCAAGGCAGCGCAGAGGTTGGGGAGGATGTAGAGCCGGAAGGCGCGGAACTCTACGCCCTGGACGGTGAGGGTGGCGGCGCAGTACCCCCGGGTCTCCACGGAGTGGGATCCGGAGGCCACGGAGATTCATTGGGTAATGGGGTGCACCGCGAGGAGCAGCGCCTTACCGTATCGGGGTGGATGAAGCTCTCCGTGCTCCCGGAGTCGAGAAGGCAAGGTGTCCTGTGGCCATCGACTTTAACCGTCGTTGTCGCGGTTGCGAGATTGTGCGGCCGGGACTGGTCGAGCGTGATGGAGGCGAGCTGCTGTTGGTAGGCCCCAGGCTGGTCGGCGGCGGTTGCGGGTGATGAGTGGCCCGATGAGGTGCCTGCCGAGCAGGGGACCTGAGGCGCATCCAAAATGCGCAGAAGATGGCGGCATTAAAGATTGCGGCGCCCATGGGCCGCACGAGGTCTGATGGGGGGAAGATGGCGGCACCCACAGGCCGCACGTGGGTTGCGGGGACGGAAATGGCGGCGCCCACGGGTCGCACGCGCGGGGTGCAGGAACAATGGGCCTGGTTACAGCGGCGATCGACCGGACCTGGCACACCGCAGCGAAATGTCCCTTCTTCCCGCAGGCCTTGCAGATTGCGCTCCGCGCCGGGCAGCGCTGCTGGGGGTGCTTTGTCTGTCCGCAGAAATAGCACTTGGGCCCCCCGGGGTTGGCTGGCTGCCGCGCGGCGCAGGCTTGGGGTTGGCTGGGGGCGGTCGCTGGTGGGGTCCACGATGTCCAGGACGGGGGCGCCGTGCGGTCGGGGGCGTAGGCTTGTACATTACGGGAGGCTACCTTTAGTGAGGTTGCGAGTTTCTTGTTCGCCGCGAGGTCGAGCGTACCAGCCTCCCCGAACAGGCGACGGAATGTGGCGACTAGGGGCTTTTCACAGTAACTTCATTGAAACCTACTCGTGACAATAAGTGATTTTCATTTCATTTCATTTTTCACCCCCTTCTGAGGCGCTGGCGGATGTACGCCGACCCTATGCCCGGCCAAAACTGCCTGGCAATCGCAGTTCCTCACCAGGGCGTGCATGGCACGCCAGAAATCTTCCAATGACTCACCGAGCAGTTGTTGCTGCATGGACAGGAGGTGCCTGGCATAGAGTTTGTTGATCGGCCTGGTGTAGTTCTCTTTCAGAAGCTCCATGGCCTCAGTGTAGTTGGGTGCGTCCTGGATAAGTGGAAAAATATCAGAGCTCAACCATGTGTAGAGGATCTGGAGTTTCTGTGCTTCTGAGGGTGGTCCTGTCGCTGATCCGATGTAGGCTTCAAAGCAAGCTAGCCAGTGGTTGAAGGCCGACGTGGCGCTGTCTGCTTGAGGGTGTAGCTGCAGGCGATCTGGCTTGATGCGAAGGTCCATTGCTGTAAAACCTCTGCGTAATAAATTGATGCACTATCAATTACGACGAGACGAGAGTCGAGAGTAATCGAGGCTTTATTAAGCAGAGATGTGTTGCCTCCTGCAGCTGCTGCCGAAATGGCTGCAGCTCGGTGAGCACACACATTTATACTCTGCCGACTGGGCGGAGCCAGCAGGCACGGATCTACCCACGTACCTGTAGTACAGGAGCCTTACCGTATTACTTCTCAGATACGTAATATATACAAACAGTGGTGACTACCACACAGGGCAACAATAACATTCAAATATCAAACCCAACAGCAATTACAAACCCCAAACCTGATAAACACAAGAAATGTGAAACTCCCGGTCACCAGTTCACACAATAGAATAAACACGCACATGTATTAAAGAGAGTTCAAGTTAAGTTTTTGATCAAAGGAGTTTGTTTCCTCCGTTGGTCTTTTTCCTCCAACAGTCACTCTGAGGTGAGGCTGGGTAGATCAGTGTTTTTCAAACTTTTTTTCCGGGGACCCATTTTTACCAAACGGCCAACCTTCGCGACTCACGCAGGCCGACCTTCGCAACCCACATTAATCCCCAACCAACGTGACTGAAAAATTATTTGGTCATTGTTTGTGGGAGCCTGTGTGTACATATTGACTGCTGTGTTTCCTACCTTACAGCAGTGATTACACTTCAGAAGTACTTACTCGGTTGTAAAGCATGAGGTCATGAAAGGTGCTACATAAATGCAAGGTGCTACATAAATGCAAGGTGCTACATAAATGCAAATTCAAACAGTCCCTGGATGAGCTCGCAGTGCCGGTAAAGACCACTCTATCTATCCGGACTCTGTTCGGGGCCTCAGCGGGGGACATCCTGCCGAGGGCGCACTTAATCCTGTTTCCTGCACTGAGGAGCTCCACTTGCCAGAACCCCTCAGTGCAAGAAGACATCAGGGAAGGGAGGGGGCGCCGCTTTGCAGTCAGCGGGAGCCGGGGCTGCACCTCAGCAACAACAGAGGCAGGAAGAGACTCTTCTTTGGCCGCTCATCAGCTCAATTGAGCTCTTGCAAGGTGGCTTGGTGGCAGGAAAATTTCAGGTATGGCTCCACCACTCCAAATGTGCATCCTTGCTGCCTCCCTATATCACTGTGTGGGCCACCTTGCCTCCCAGCCCATCTCCTGCTGCCTGATAAAATCCACCGTAATGACTTTGCATCCCACAATCAATTAAAATTTCTTGTCTTGTCAGTTCAAGAAGCTTGCAGGAAAAACCTACCCAACAAGCAGTTACAAGGCATAAACACTCACAATGCATATCAAAGTGTTTTGTTATTAGAATACATGTGAGTAATGTGGTTCTGCACATGCGCACCGATGAGTGGTGGACGCAAATTTTTTATGGTCGCGGCTGTCATTTTGAAGGGCTCTCACAGGCAGCATTGTGAAAAGTCGGCTGCTGCGCGTGAATTTGCGCAATTAGGAGCACCGCGATGGACGGCTCCGCGACCCTCCCGACACCCGCCCACGACCTACCCGCATGTCGCGACCCCCACTTTGAAAATGCCTGGGGTAGATCATGCCAGATCCCATTCCTTTTTGGTACAGGATGGATTTCACTCCGTTGAAGGCATCTCTTCATTTAGCCCGGTCTGCACACTGATCCTGATAAAGTTGGATGGAGTGGCCCTCCCACCTTGCATCCCGATGCTCCCTCGCCCAGCAAAGGACCCGTTCTTTCGTTTTGAAGCTGGATATGGATGACTACCAGTGACGGTGATGTGCTGAGCGGACGCATTATCAGGTGGCTCTCCTCCAAACCAGAACATGAAAAGGGCACTTTTAGTCGAATTTTCCCCAAAATTCGAAGACCAAACTACCTCAACAATGAGAAGAAAACAACCACGAGAGTATGCTGGCAAACGGGAGCTCGAGGTGTTACTGTGTTATGGTGTTACTGGCATGTTCAAAGTGCATGACTTTTTATTTTTCTCATAAAGTACACACAGAATGGAGATTGAACTATTCTTTATCTCAGTTACACATTGGGATTCACCAGCCCTGTCAGGATGATGAGTAACACTGCTGTTCTAAATTAGACACCTGTGGTATTGAATCCCGGGAGAGAAAGCTCCCAAGGGTAGACTCCTGTGCAGTTTACACGATGATCTGTTGTTGCTGGTTTGTACAAAGAGCAGGATTGAAACTGAATATCCTGACATGCATCCCATCTGAGGGAAATGCACTTTTACCCACCAGTGACCACATCTGATGTTTCTACATGAGTGACACCAACAGCAGTTAAACAAGATACAAGAATTTACCTGTAATTTAGTTTTAGCCCCTGCTCAGTTGGTGGCACACTTGCTTGTTCAATCAGAAGATCGAGGGTTCAAACCGCACCCCAGAGACTTGAGTGCACAATCTAGGTTTGGCATCCCAGAGCAGATTTTCAGTCTGGAATATTTTGCTTGTTATACGAATCGCAGCTGCAGGTAAACGAGGCCCAACCCTGACGTCAAGATGATGCAGAACTCCAAGGGAAATCATCTTGCTTATTTGAACACAGGAGACATAATCATCAAAACAGATTATCTGTTCATTATCACCTTGCTGTACACAAATTGGCTGCCGTGTTTCCTACAGTGGCCATATTTGAAAAGAAACACTTAATTGGTTGTGAAGCACTTTGGACGTTGTGAAAGCGGCAAGCTCTTTCTTAACTGCAGTAAAGTTGTGCAACTTAGTTGGCAATGCTGATGCCAGCCTGCAGAATAAAACACGTGACTTTGCTGGTTCCTCCAACGTCTCAAGTCTTCAGAGGTTGCGTTAAATTGCCAGGAGCCTCGACTAATAAGATGGAGCATCAATCATCCCCTCCCCCCCCACCCCCCCCCCCCCACCCACCCCCACCCACACACACACACACACACACAAAATATAATTGTCAAAATGCACTGAAGTAGTCTGACTCCCTTCAAGTTCCCAATTACAATCTGGTTGAAACTATTGGAATGTTACAAAACTATGAGGGGCATAGACAGAGTGGATAGTCAGAGGCTTTTCCCCAAGGTAGAGGGGTCAATTACTAGGGGGCATAGGATTTTAAGGTGCGAGGGGCAAGGTTTAGAGTAGATGTACGAGGCAAGTCTGTTACACAGAGGGTAGTGGGTGCCTGGAACCCGCTACCGGAGGAGGTGGTGGAAGCAGGGACGATAGTGACATTTAAGGGTGTGGTGGTATGTATTGGGGTATTAAGGTACCCTGTGATGCCGAGAGGCTATTGGTGGATAGACACTGGGTCCCGATTGAATCAGCCGCCTACTGGCTCCACCCAGTAAGGCGGAGTAAGGCCCGGGTTCTCCCAGCAGCCGCATTCTGTAACTGTGCTGCTGGGGAACAAGTCTGCGTAATAAAGCCATCGTTCGACTCCTTCTCATCTTGTCTCGTGAGTGATTGATTGTGCTACAATTTATTATGTAAACTTTAAAGGACATGGAGCTCCGAATCATTCCGGAGTGTCTGTGAATCAGCCCCCACGCGGCAAACTCAGCGGCCACTTTTAAATATTGGTTAGCGTGTTTTCATGGATACCTCCGAACGGCCCCCGGCATACCTACAGAAGACCAGAAAATGCAGGTCCTGCATGCCAGGGTGAGCCCTGAAATCTACACTCTCATAGAGGATGCGGACGATTTCCAGGCGGCGCTCGCCATGCTGAGAGGAATCTACGTTCGTCCCGTCAACCAGATCTACGCATGCCACCAGCTCGCGACGAGATGGCAAATCCCCGGGGAATCGCTGGACGAATTCTACAGTGCGCTGTTAATACTGGGGAGAAACAGGACTTCCGGGTGCGGCGATGACCAGCTAAGTCGCACGTTTCAGCACCTCCCATTTTAACGGACTTTTGGGCTCTTATCGGGAGCCCCAACGGCAATTTTCGAAGGCTAAACCCACTGTGAGGCGACATAGAAGGGAGTCCCCCCGGATGTGAATGGACAGACGAGATAATAGTGGCCAGATTGCGGAGGATCCTCTGGAGCAGCGGCAAAGAAGGGAAGTGAGAAGCAAGATGGCGGCGGAGGGAGGCCAGTTGGTATGGGGCCTGGAACAGCAGGAGTTCCTCCGGCGATGTGTGGAGGAGCTCAAGAAGGAGGTGCTGGCGCCGATGCTGCAGGCGATTGAGGGGTTAAAGGAGGCGCAGACGACCCAAGAGATGGAGCTCCGTGGAGTGAAGGCAAAAGCTGCCGAAAATGAGGACGAGATACAGGGCTTTGTGGTGAAGACGGAGACGCACGAGGTACTGCATAAGAGGTGTATGGAGAGACTGGAAGCCCTGGAAAATAGCTCGAGGAGGAAGAACTTAAGAATCTTGGGTCTTCCCGAAGGGACAGAGGGAGCGGACGTTGGGGCGTATGTGAGCACGATGCTCCATACCTTAATGGGAGCTGAGGCCCCGACAGGCCCCCTGGAAGTGGAGGGAGCGTATCGAGTCCTCGTGAGAAGACCAAAGACAGGAGAAATACCTCAAGCAATAGTGGTGAGGTTCCACAAGGACAGGGAGATGGTCCTGAGATGGGCGAAAAAGACACGGAGCAGCAGGTGGGAGAACGCGATGATCCGCGTGTATCAGGATTGGAGTGCGGAGGTGGCGAGAAGGAGGGCGAGTTTCAATCGGGCCAAGGCGGTGCTCCACAAGAGGAAAGTGAAGTTCGGAATGTTGCAGCCGGCAAGACTGTGGGTTACATACCAGGGTAAACACCACTACTTCGAGACGGCAGAAGAGGCGTGGACATTTATTGAAGAGGAGAAGTTGGACTAGATTGGAGAAAGAGTGTTTGAAATGAAGTAGTGAGGTGGTGGCAAGGGACTGTGAATCAGATGGGGGAAAATTTTCTTTCCCCTCGAAGTGGGGGACACACGAAGAAATGTGGGCGCTGGTGGGGAAGGGGAGGGGGAAGGAGAGAGGAAGCTGCGCCATCAGGGGCGGGGCCGAGAGGGAAGCGCGGGCTTTGTTCCCGCGCTATGGAAATTGTGGCGGGAAAAGGGGGCGCAGGAAGGAGCGGGGCCTCACATGATGGGAGGCTAAGGATAAACGGGGGAAGCCGAGGTCAGCCAGAGTTTGCTGACTTCCGGAAGCAATATGGGGGGAGCAACTAAGCTAGAGAGGGATCTAGTGGGGGGGGGGGGGGGGGTGCTGCTAAGGGGAAGGGGGAGCTGTTACGGGATGGGATGGTCGGGACGGGAGGGCGCCGTCGGGGGGATAAGCGGGTGCGTGGGAACCGGGTGAGGAGCTGGTCTAAAAAAGGGGATGGCTAGTCGACGAGGGGGGTGGGGTAAAGAGCCCCCCAACCCGGTTGATCACGTGGAACGTGAGAGGGTTGAATGGGCCGATTAAGAGGGCAAGGGTACTTGCGCACCTAAAGAAGCTAAAGGCAGGCGTGGTCATGCTTCAGGAGACGCACCTGAAACTGGCAGATCAGGTCAGATTAAGAAAAGGATGGGTGGGACAGGTATTCCACTCGGGCTTGGATGCGAAAAATAGAGGGGTGGCAATACTGGTGGGGAAACAGGTACTGTTTGAGGCGAAGACCATAGTGGCGGACAGTGGGGGTAGATACGTGATGGTGAGTGGCAGATTGCAAGGTGAGGCGGTGGTGCTGGTGAATGTATATGCCCCGAACTGGGATGACGCGACCTTTATGAAGCGTATGTTGGGGCTCATCCCGGACCTGGAGATGGGAAAGTTGGTAATGGGGGGGGACTTCAACACGGTGCTGGACCCAGGGCTGGACCGGTCCAGATCTAGGACCGGGAGGAGGCCGGCAGCGGCCAAGGTGCTTAAGGGCTTTATGGAGCAGATGGGAGGAGTGGATCCCTGGAGATTTACTAGGCCAAGGAGTAAAGAGTTTTCCTTCTTCTCCCATGTCCACAAAGTGTACTCCCGGATAGACTTCTTTGTCCTGGGAAGGGCGCTGATCCCGAAGGTGGCAGGAACGGAGTATTCGGCTATAGCCATTTCAGATCATGCCCCACATTGGGTAGATCTGGAAGTAGGAGAGGAAAAGGAACAGCGCCCACTCTGGAGATTAGATATGGGACTGTTGGCGGACGAGGGGGTATGTGTAAGGGTGAGGGGATGTATTGAAAGGTACCTAGAGATTAATGAAGACGGAGAGGTCCAGGTGGGAGTGGTCTGGGAGGCGCTGAAGGCGGTGGTTAGAGGGGAGCTGATCTCCATAAGGGCCCATAAGGGGAAACAAGAGGGTAAAGAAAGGGAGAGATTGTTGAGGGAGATTTTGAGGGTGGATAGGCAATATGCGGAGGCTCCAGATGAAGGGCTATACAGGGAAAGACGGAGATTGCACACGGACTTTGACTTGTTGACCACGGGTAAGGCGGAGGCACAATGGAGGAAGGCACAGGGAGTGCAGTATGAATATGGAGAGAAGGCGAGCCGGCTGCTGGCCCAACAACTTAGGACGAGGGGGGCGGCGAGAGAGATCAGAGGGGTTAGAGACGAGGAGGGTAAGATGGAACGGGGAACAGAGAGGGTGAACGGGGTGTTTAAGGTATTTTACGAGAGGCTATATAAGGCTCAACCCCCGGAAGGGAAAGAGGGAATGATGCGTTTCCTAGACCAGCTGGAGTTCCCGAAGGTTGAGGAACAGGAGATGACAGGACTGGGAGCGCAGATTGAGGTGGAGGAGGTGGTAAAAGGAATTGGGAACATGCAGGCAGGGAAGGCCCCGGGACCGGATGGGTTCCCGGTGGAGTTCTATAGGAAATACGTGGACCTGCTGGCCCCACTTCTGCCGAGAACCTTTAATGAGGCTAAGGAAAGGGGGACACTACCCCCGACGATGTCGGAGGCGACGATATCGCTGATCCTGAAAAGAGACAAAGACCCGCTGCAGTGCGGGTCATACAGGCCTATTTCCCTCTTGAACGTAGATGCCAAGCTTTTGGCCAAGGTGATGGCGATGAGGATAGAGGACTGTGTCCCTGGGGTGGTGCATACAGGCGGAGATAGTGGTGGCGATGGATGCAGAGAAAGCATTTGATAGAGTGGAGTGGGACTACCTGTGGGAAGTACTGAGGAGATTTGGATTTGGAGAGGGGTTCATTGGATGGGTTCAGCTCCTGTACAGGGCCCCGGTGGCAAGTGTGATTACATATAGGCAACGATCTGACCACTTCCGACTATATAGGGGTACAAGACAGGGATGTCCCCTGTCCCCGTTACTGTTTGCGTTGGCAATTGAGCCACTGGCCATAGCGCTGAGGGGCTCTAGGAAGTGGAGGGGGGGGGGTACTCAGAGGAGGAGAAGAGCATCAGGTGTCATTATACGCGGATGATTTGTTGTTGTATGTCGTGGACCCAGTGGAGGGGATGCCTGAGATAATGCAGACACTCAGGGAGTTTGGAGAATTTTCAGGATATAAATTGAATATGGGGAAGAGTGAACTGTTTGTGATGCACCCCGGGGAACAGGGCAGGGGAATAGACGATTTACCGTTGAGGAGGGTAACAAGGGATTTCCGGTATTTAGGGATCCAGGTGGCCAGGAACTGGGGAACCTTGCATAAGCTTAACTTGGTACGACTGGTAGAGCAGATGGAAGAGGACTTTAGGAGGTGGGACATGGCGCCCCTGTCATTGGCGGGCAGGGTGCAGGCAGTTAAAATGGTGGTCCTTCCGAGGTTTCTTTTTGTGTTCCAGTGCCTCCTTGTACTGATTACAAAGGCCTTTTTTAAGAAGGTGGACAAGAGTATTATGAGATTTGTGTGGGCTGGAAAGACCCCAAGAGTAAAGAGGGGGTTCCTGCAGCGCAGTAGGGACAGAGGGGGACTGATACTGCCGAGTCTAAGTGATTATTATTGGGCCGCCAACGTGTCAATGATATGTAAGTGGATGAGGGAAGGGGAAGGAGCGGCGTGGAAAAGACTGGAGATGGCGTCCTGTACGGGAACTAGCCTAAAAGCACTGGCGACGGCGCCGTTACCGTTCTCCCCGAAAAAATACACCACAAACCCAGTGGTGGTGGCAACTCTGAAAATTTGGGGGCAGTGGAGACGACATAAGGGAGTGACGGGTGCCTCAGTGTGGTCCCCGATAAGGAACAACCACAGGTTCGTCCCGGGAAGGATAGATGGGGGATTTAAATCTTGGCAGCGAGCAGGAATTGCGAAATTGAAGGACTTGTTTTTAGACGGGACGTTCGCGAGTCTGGGAGCACTGACAGAAAAATATGGGTTGCCACCTGGGAATACATTTTGCTACATGCAAGTGAGGGCATTTGTGAGGCAACAGGTGAGGGAATTCCTGCAGCTCCCGGCGCAAGAGATCCAGGACAGAGTGATTTCGGGGGCATGGGTGGGTGATGGCAGGGTGTCAGATATATATAGGGAAATGAGAGACGAGGGGGAGATGATGGTAGAGGAGCTGAAGGGAAAATGGGAGGAGGAGCTGGGGGAAGAGATTGAGGAGGGGCTGTGGGCAGATGCCCTAGGTAGGGTAAACTCTTCGTCCTCGTGTGCCAGGCTCAGCCTGATACAATTCAAGGTTCTACACAGGGCGCATATGACTGGAGCAAGGCTGAGTAGATTTTTTGGAGTGGAGGATAGGTGCGGGAGATGCGCGGGAAGCCCGGCGAACCACACCTACATGTTTTGGTCATGTCCGGTATTGCATGGGTTCTGGGTGGGTGTGGCAGAAGTGATTTCAAAAGTGGTGGGGGTCCGGGTCGAACCAGGATGGGGGTTGGCTATATTTGGGGTTGCAGATGAGCCGGGAGTGCAGGAGGCGAGAGAGGCCGATGTTTTGGCCTTTGCGTCCCTAGTAGCCCGGCGAAGGATTCTACTTATGTGGAAAGAAGCTAAACCCCCGGGCGTGGAGGCCTGGATAAACGACATGGCAGGGTTCATAAAATTGGAGCGGATAAAGTACGCACTAAGAGGTTCGGCTCAGGGGCTCACCGGGCGGTGGCAACCGTTCCTCGACTATCTCGCAGAGCGATAAGGGAAAATAGGAAAGGTAGCAGCAGCAACCCAGGGGGGAGAGGACTCATTTGGATCCTCAGGGGTTTTTATGTGTGTGTTTATATATTAGTTATTTATATTAGATTTTACGAAGTTACTATTTTAGTTACTATTTCTGTTGTTTCTTATTTTGTTGTTGGCAGTTGCCGTTAGTTAGCATATTATTTATTTCAAAAACGATCAATGTATATATTATTACAAAGTTGTAAAATGGGAAATTTTTGTTTTTGTTTGATCGAAAAACTTTAATAAAATTTTTTTTAAAAAAAATACTGGGGAGAAACTGCAACTGCCTATCGGTTTCGGCTAACGAACACACAGAGCTACTGGTTCGAGATGCGTTCGTGGCAGGTATGCTTTCATCCCAAATTCGCCAGCGATTGCTGGAAAGAGACGCACTAGGCGTCAAAGAGGCACGGGCCCTCGTGGCCTCGTTCGATGTGGCATCGCAGAACGCCCGTGACTATGCCCCCGACTGCGCGGCAGCCCCTTGGGCACCGTGGACCCCCGCCGTGACTGAACCCCCGGGACCCCCCCGCAGACCTGCGCTGCCAGAGCGGCAGATCACCCGGGGGGGGCCCCGCTGCTACTTTTGTGGGCAGGGGAAACACCCCCGAATGCGCTGCCCGGCCCGCTTGGCCCTCTGTAAAGGGTGTGGCAAAAAGGGGCACTTTTTAGCAGTGTGCCAGGCCCGGGGTGTAGCCGCAATCTCCGGGCGAGAACCCCAAACTCAACCCCCCCAGCGATCCATGTGCGGCCAATGGCGCCGCCATCTTGGGTCCCGGACTCCATGCGGGAGGGATGGGCGCCGCCATTTTGTGCTCCTCCGGCAACGTGCGATCCATGGGCGGCACCATCTTGTCCACCCCTGACCATGTGCAACCAGTGGATGCCGCCATCTTGGCTGATGGCTAAGGACCCTGGGATGGACGGCCCCATGGGGCCTGAAGAAAACATCCCGATGCAGCAACTACGACTGGCTTCTGTGACCCTGGACCAGTCGCGGCCCCGGACGCTCCAAACAGCAACAACGACAGTATTTATAAATGGGTACAAGACGCCCTGCCTGATCGACTCTGGGAGCATGGAGAATTTTATACATCCCGATGCGGTGAGACGCTGTTCCCTTCCGATCCACCCGAGTAATCAAAAAAAAATTCTGGCGGCAGGGTCCCATTCGGTAAAGATCTGCATCGCGAGCCTCACGGTGCAGGGGAGGGAGTTCAAGAACTACCGGCTTTACGTCCTTCCACACCTCTGCGCTGCCACACTCCTGGGATTGGATTTTCAGTGTAACCTCCAGAGTTTAACGTTTAAATTCGGCGGCCCTATACCCCTACTCACTACCTGCAGCCTCGCGACCCTCAAGGTCGATCCGCCTTCCCTGTTCGCGAACCTCACCCCGGATTGCAAACCAGTCGCCACTAGGAGCAGATGGTACAGCGCCCAGGAACGATCTATTATCCGGTCAGAAGTCCAGCGGCTGCACTGAAGATTTGGGGACAGTGGAGACGGCATAGGGGAAAGACTGGAGCCTTGGGGGGGTCCCCGATAAGAAACAACCATAGGTTTGCCCCGGGGGGAATGGATGGGGGATATGGAATGTGGCAAAGAGCAGGAATAACGCAACTGAAAGACCTGTTTGTGGATGGGAAGTTCGCGAGTCTGGGAGCGCTGACCGAGAAATATGGGTTGCCCCAAGGGAATGCATTCAGGTATATGCAACTGAGGGCTTTTGCGAGGCAACAGGTGAGGGAATTCCCGCAGCTCCCGACACAAGAGGTGCAGGACAGAGTGATCTCAAAGACATGGGTGGGGGATGGTAAGGTGTCAGATATATATAGGGAAATGAGGGACGAAGGGGAGACTATGGTAGATGAACTAAAAGGGAAATGGGAAGAAGAGCTAGGGGAGGAGATCGAGGAGGGGCTGTGGGCAGATGCCCTAAGCAGGGTAAACTGGTCGTCCTCGTGTGCCAGGCTAAGCCTGATTCAGTTTAAGGTATTACACAGGGCGCATATGACTGGAGCACGGCTCAGTAAATTTTTTGGGGTGGAGGATAGGTGTGCGAGGTGCTCGAGAAGCCCAGCGAATCATACCCATATGTTTTGGTCATGCCCGGCACTACAGGGGTTTTGGATGGGGGTGACAAAGGTGCTTTCAAAAGTAGTGGGGGTCCGGGTCGAACCAAGCTGGGGGTTGGCTATATTTGTGGTTGCACAAGGGCCGGGAGTGCAGGAGGCGAGAGAGGCCGATGTTTTGGCCTTTGCGTCCCTAGTAGCCCGGCGCAGGATATTGTTAATGTGGAAAGAAGCCAAGCCCCCGGGGGTGGAGACCTGGATAAATGACATGGCAGGGTTTATAAAGCTAGAGCGGATTAAGTTCGTCCTAAGGGGATCGGCTCAAGGGTTCACCAGGCGGTGGCAACCGTTCGTCGAATACCTCGCAGAAAGATAGATGGAATGGAAAAAAGAAGGCAGCAGCAGCAGCCCAGGATTGGGGGGGGGGGGGGGGGGGGGGGGAGGAGGAACCAGAAGGACTCTCAGGGTTGTTAATATATACTGTATAATATGTATAGGTCGTTGCGACAGATAATTATATATTGGACTGTTAAATTATATTTTTGGAGAGTGTTACTTGTGATAAGGCAGTTGCCAATTAGGGTTAGTTTTCATTTTTGTTATTTATTATTTATTCATTTTTTGTTTATAAAATAGGTCATTGTTATTTGTGTTGTTATAATATTGTGTAAAGGATGCACAATGTACTGTATTGGTTGACCAAAAATTTTCAATAAAATATTTATAAAAAAAAAAGAAGTCCAGCGGCTGCTGAGGGAAGGCATAATCTAGGCCAGCAATAGTCCCTGGAGAGCTCAGGTGGTAGTTGTAAAGGTGGGGAGAAGCAGAGGATGGTCGTAGACTATAGTCAAACCATCAATAGGTACACGGAGCTGGATGCGTATCCTCTCCCCCGCATATCCAACATGGTCAATCGGATTGCACAGTACAAGGTCTTTTCCATGGTGGACCTTAAGTCCGCCTATCACCAGCTGCCCATCCGCCCGAGCGACCGCAAGTACACTGCTTTTGAAACAGATGGGCGGCTCTATCACTTTTTAAGGGTTCCATTTGGCGTCACTAACGGGGTCTCGGTCATCCAACGGGAGATGGACCGAATGGTTGACCGGTACGGTTTACGGGCCACGTTCCCGTACCTCGACAACGTCACCACCTGCGGCCACAACCAGGACCAGAACGCCAACCGCCGCAAATTCCTCCAGACCGCGAACGCCCTGAATCTCATACAACAGGGAGAAATGCGTGTTTAGCACTGACCGTCTAGCCATCCTTGGCTACGTAGTGCGAAATGGAGTGATAGGCCCAGCCCCCTCATGGAGTTCCCCCTCCCCCACTGCTCCAAGGCCCTGAAACGCTGCCTGGGCTTTTTCTCTTATTACACCCAGTGGGTCCCCAACTATGCAGACAAGGCCCTTCCGCTAATCCAGTCCACGGTTTTTCCCGTCGACAGAGGCCCGCCAGGCCTTCAGCCGCATCAAAGCGGATATCGCAAAGGCCACGATGCACGCGATCGACGAGTTCCTCCCCTTCCAAGTCGAGAGCGACGCGTCCGACGTAGCTCTGGCGGCAACCCTCAACCAAGCAGGCAGACCCGTGGCCTTCTTTTCACGCACCCTCCACGCTTAAGAAATCCGCCACTCCTCAGTGGAAAAGGAGGCCCAGGCCATAGTGGACGCTGTGCGGCATTGGAGGCATTACCTGGCCGGTAGGAGATCCACTCTCCTCACTGACCAACGGTCGGTGGCCTTCATGTTCGATAATGCACAGCGGGGCAAGATCAAGAACGACAAGATCTTGCGGTGGAGGATCAAACTCTCCACCTATAACTATGAGATCTTGTATCGTCCCAGAAAGCTGAACGAGCTGGCCGATGCCCTATCCTGCAGCACATGTGCCAACGCACAAGTGGACCGTCTCCGAACCCTCCACGAGGACCTCTGCCACCCGGGGGTCACTCGGTTCTATCACTTCATAAAGACCCGCAACCTGCCCTACTCCATCGAGGAGGTCAGGACCGCCACCAGGAACTGCCAGATCTGCGCAGAGTGCAAGCCGCATTTCTACCGGCCAGATAAAGCGCACCTGATAAAGGCTTCCCGTCCCTTTGAACGCCTCAGTCTGGAATTCAAAGGCCCCCTCCCCTCCACCGACCACAACACGTACTTCCTGAACGTGATTGACGAATGCTCCCGGTTCCCTTTCGCCATCCCCTGCCCCGACATGACCGAGACCACCGTCATAGAGCCCTCGGCACCATCTTTACACTGTTCGGTTTCCCCGCCTATATACATAGCGATAGGGGGTCCTCCTTCATGAGCGACGAACTGCGTCAATTCCTGCTCAGCAAGGGCATCGCCTCGAGCAGGACGACCAGTTACAAGCCTCGGGGGAACGGTCGGGTAGAGAGGGAGAACGGAACGGTCTGGAAGACCGTCCTGCTGGCCCTACGGTCCAGAAGTCTCCCAGTTTCCCGCTGGCAGGAAGTCCTCCCGGGTGCCCTCCACTCCATCCGGTCGCTGCTGTGTACAACAACAAATTAAACACCTCATTGTCTTCCATAGGAAGTCCTCCTCCGGAATGTCACTTCCGACCTGGCTGGCAGCCCCGGGACCCATCCTGCTCCGGAAGCATGTGCAGACTCACAAATCAGACCTGTTGGTCGAGAGGGTTCATCTCCTCCATGCGAACCCTCAATACGCCTACGTGGCATACCCCGACGGCCAACAGGACACGGTCTCCCTGCGGGACCTGGCATCCGCCGGAGCTGCACCCCCCCCCCCCCCAACACCAATCACCCCCTCCCTCCCACCACCCCACAGCCGCCCCCTTCCCGGGTGGATCGGTCCTTCCCCCGGCCCCGAATAGGGGTATTGGAGCGGGAAGAGGCATCGCGACGCTCCCAGAGATGACAGAGCCCGAACCAGCGCCTGCATTACCATCGGGGCTGAGACAATCGGCGAGGACGACCAGGGCACCCATTCGACTCATCGAAGCAGTATACTAAAGCAAGAAATGCCTCTGTAAATAAATTTTTTTTGGTTGCCCAGTAAAAGCGGCATCGTAATTAGTACTAGTAGTTGATATCGGAGCATAGCTGCCATGTTAGCGGCTCCTAGGTACCGACTCTGTAAACCCCTACCACCATACGGCCCACTACCCTGCCGGGTTCTTTTTCAACAAGGGGTGAATGTGGTGGTATGTATTAGGGGTATTAAGGTACCCTGTGATGCCGAGAGGCTATTGATGGATAGACACTGGGTCCCGATTGGATCAGCCACCTACTGGCTCCACCCAGTAAGGCGGAGTATAAGAGCCCGGGTTCTCCCTCCAGCCGCATTCTGTAACTGTGCTGCTGGGGAATAAGTCTGCGTAATAAAGGCATCGTTTGACTCCTTCTCATCTCGTCTCGTGAGTGATTGATTGTGCTACAAAGAGGCATCTTGACAAATACATGAATAGGATGGGAATAGAGAGATACGGACCCAGGAAGTGTCGAAGATTGTAGTTTAGTCGGGCAGCATGGTCTGCAAGGGCTTGGAGAGCCTGTTCCTGTGCTGTACTTTTCTTTGTTACACAGTATAACCTGGTTGAAACTATCAGTCTTTATCCTCTCCTGTTTCGTTGACCTGGAAGCAAACAGGCCAACATAACACAGTGAAACAAAGTCTAATGTTAGCTATGTAAGTCACCATAGTCCCAGATGACAATAGGGATAGGCTTCTTTCCCCTTTGCGGGGGAGAACTGACTGGTGGTGGTTTAACTCGAGACTCACCCACACCTCATGTGAGGCAAGGGGCAAGGTTGAGAAGGCAGCGCCTTCATGAATAACCTCAGCTGGTAGGGAAATTGAACCCACACTGTTGGTCTCACTCTGCATCACAAACCAGCCAACTGAGCTAAACTGGTCCCTGTTGACTATGGGATTTAATTGAAGCTGAAACTCTTCAAGATTCCACTCCCTGCTCCTCTCATCAGCTGACCGCAGCACTCCTGATTCAACTAGCAGGGAGACCTGTCATTACTCTGTGTCCCCCAGACCCATGGAATTATCCAGCCTCCATTCAAGCTCCTCTCCACTATGGTTAACTAGGGTGCCAACCCACATCTCCCAATAATAATGTGCTCCAGTATATGGAAGAAACAAAGCTTTTTACAATGCTCTGCACCCATTGATTTTCAGAATGGAGTTCTACCTCTGAGAAAGCATCATGCAGGAAAATCTGCATAGCACCTAGCAAAATGCCCTGAAGCACAGGAAGAGGCGGCATGAAGAAAATGTTTGCTAAGACAAGAGATGAAGAGGGGGTGACTAAAAGCTTAGTCAAAGAGGTGTGTTTCAGTGAGGGTGGGGTGGGAAGGTACAGAAAAACAAAGATGTGAGCGGAACACCAGATTTGGGAATAGGCACCTGAAGGCTGAATCGAGTCTGTTCGGCCATTAGTTACAGAAATCAGAAGGGCCAATCGCTGACACAAAAAACAAGAATTTAATACTTGAAGAATTGGGAAATCAACAATAACTGATGTTTGTCAGCAAGGGGGATAAGGTAGGAAGAGCTGAGGTATGGGCGAGTTGGAATTTTGAGAGTCCAGGACTACGAGAGTCTGGAAATGACATGATTGAGGACTTAAGTAGTAAATGGGCCAAAGCAGGGTGGGGACAGTGACTCTTGCAATGTACATTTGCAATGGAAAGGAAACTGGGTCAATAAATCATCATATAATTTACAGTGCAGAAGGAGGCCATTCGGCCCATCGAGTCTGTACCGGCTCTTGGAAAGAGCACCCTACCCAAGGTCAACCCCTCCACCCTATCCCCATAACCCCACCCAACACTAAGGGCAATTTATCATAGCCAATCCACTGTGAGCGGGAACCGGACTCGGTGCTCGAGGGGGAGAGACTGTGAGCGGGAACCGGACTCGGTGCTCGAGGCGGGGAGACTGTGAGCGGGAACCGGACTTGGTGCTCGAGGCGGAAACTTGCACATCTTTGGACTGTGGGAGGAAACCCACGCACACACGGGGAGGATGTGCAGACTCCGCACAGACAGTGACCCAAGCCGGAATCAAACCTGGGACCCTGGAGCTGTGAAGCAATCGTGCTATCCACAATGCTACCGTGCTGCCCAAAGTGGCGCAGTTACAGGTGACTAAGCCACCAGGCATAAACCTGCGTCAGTTCTGGCAAGTTATTCTTGATGAGGTTTGGGTGGCACGGTAGCTAGCACTGCTGCCTCACGGGCAGGGAACCAATTCAATTCTAGCCTTGGATCACCATCTATGTGGAGTTTGTACATTCTCCCCGTGGGTTTCCTACCAGTCGAAAGATGTTCACGTTAAGTGAATTGGCTATGCTAAATTGCCCCTTGTGTCCAAAAAGGTGTGTTGGTTAGATTGGGGGGGGGGGTGTTAATGGGATAGGGCGGGGGAGTGAGCTTGGGTGAAGTATGCTTTCAGAGAGTCAGTGCAGACTTCACAGGCCGAATGGTCTCCTCCTGCACTGTAGGGATTCTATGAAATTCTAAGATAATTGGTGCGGTGGAGCAGTTTTAAGAGGTTTATAGACAGACACCGAGGCACCACTTATTTTGAGGTCTTATGAGTGCAGCTAAGAGGCTGGCAAAATCTGGGACGGTGGGCCAAGGGCTGCAGCAATCACAGAGAAGCCATTATATAATGCAACCTAAGACAAAAAGAACTCCATAGTACATACATTTATTTTAAAAATGTTTAATGAGCAAGGAAAAGATTTTTGTAAACACAACAAAAAAATAGTGGGTTATAGATGTCTGCACTGTACAGGCAGCCTCGTGCGAAACTGGGCAATTAATTGGCGTTTCCCCTTATGGGGCTGGAAATGGGAATGGCTATGAGTCTCGTGCCCACAGCCAGGGACTCAAGAATTCACCAGTGCAAATTTCACTTCCCACACCTTTGAGACTCGTAGCTAGTATTTCCAAGAAATGTGCCTTTGCTGCCCCCTCTGGACTGCAGTCTCTGGTGCTTCTTCCCCACCCCCATTGTTGCTCACAGAAGCTCCCTCAACACTTGCGTCCACACTATACAAATGTTTCTCGAGCCAAATAAGTTAGGGGAAAGAGATATCATTGCAGTTCAGTCAGGCCCATATTTCTTCAGTGTCGACAAACATAACATCTTCCAGTAGGGATTGCTGTACAGTACAAATTAAGATTGCAGATCCTTGTTGATCTCAGTCCAGCGTGCATTTCACCAAATGGATCTACTGGGAAATTCCTGGGCACGTGGTCCATTGCCACAGGACCTCCCTGAACTGGAGTGTCAAAAATACCAAACTAATAAAGTTATGCTTACAGCTCATGCCCGCTAGGGATGGGTTCAGACTGTCCCAAATCCATTTCACATGAGGTACTGCAAGAATGGAGACTAAGCCAGCCAATTAGAATAGATTTAAACTAAAGGCCTTTAAGATAAATCACAATGTAGAAGTGGGTTAACGATAAAACAAACGTCTTTATACCCTCGGAGCTGCTGGATGGTCACATTTCCACAGCACTGCTCAAAAAACCAGCCAGCATAACTTTTACAAGCACTTCTTTCTCCCAAAACACCACAAGGAACACTTCCCAAAAATCAGTTTATTTTATAGCAAATCTCAAGACATTAAAGTCCCCTTTTTATTAATAAATACAAAAAAGGCAAGTGGAAAAACCAATGGAAATGTACAATAACGTGGTGGAGGCAGGGCACACTTGGGGCTTCACTAGAGTTCGCTCCGTGATTTGGCAGCGAGGGGGGCATATTTGGGCATCAGATCAGTGATTTTCCGAATGAAGTCAGATTTCTCTGCGCAACCTTTACACGACTCGCCCCACTCTTCCAGGATCTTCTTCAGCTCCTTGACTCGCAGCTTCTTCAGATCAACCGTGCTCAGGTCCACTTGTTTGTCTGTTTCAGTACAACAGAAAGAAACAGATGGTCAGCAGCACTATCCTTTCCCAATACATGCCCTCCCACTATACAGTACTCAATTTGGGGGACAAATAATCTTGTGTAGGCTGGACCTTGAGGATTATCTCACTTTTCTGTGTAGGCACCCTACTCTACATGCTAAAACCTGGACTTTGCAATGTCTTCACACAAATGCATATTTTCCCTTACTGTTGTGTGATGCACGCCTGCACTGCACAAAGCCCCAATGGTTAAACAAAATTGTCTCCATCTTCAGCAAGATGCAGCAGCTTGTTGACCAAAGAAAGCATCAATGTTTGCAGCGACTTTGACAACCTTGGACCAGCCAAAGTCGACTTTTGAACAGCAGTCACTATCGTAATGTAGGGAATGCAATAGCTAGTCCTGAACAATAAAGAAATGAGATTCATTGCATTATCTCCTACTCTAAACATTACCCAGTAACTCAGACCACCCCACAAGGGTGGAAATGAGAGAAGTTGGGGGAAATAAAGGCTTTTGAAACCCAAACTTGGGGTAACCTAGCATTCCACAATATTCCCAGCCTGCTTTTGTTTCTAACTCTTGGTGTTTTGCACTATGGGTCTGAGCTCAATCATTGACTACACTGATTAATGAATTCTTAAAATGCTGCACCTTACTACCCTAGTAGTCATGTAACTGTGCTGATGACAATATCCCATTAATTCACCCTAATCTCCATTCACTGCGCCCTCGTTATAGATTATTACTGAGAAAATGGGGCCCACTCACCTGTGCTGATTTGGACACTGTTTAAAAGAGAGCAAGAACTGACCATTGAACACAGGTCTCGGAAGCAAATCTTGACTCAACAGCAACCATTGCAAACTAGTAAATCCCAAATTAGATGTCCCCAGAATTCACAGCCTTGAAAAAAGGCTGCAGCCGGGCTCAGCTGCTCCTGCGTATCTTTGGTCTCCTGGACCTTCCCAAGCTCCACTAACTTGGTCTGTGTCCACTTGTTAACAGTGAAGCAGAAAGCCCAGCCAGCAAAATAGATTCAATGCATTGTGAGCCTGCCCCTCCCAGACCCAACTCCGATGGACATCAGTCAAAGTCAAAAACACATTCAGGAAAGCTGGGATAAGATTTTTAATCAATTGTTAAAGACTGAATAGATGGCAGTCATCTGTGGAAAGCTTAAAGTGCGACCTTTGTTTTAGACAGAAATGATACTAGTATTTGCTTTACAGCTGTAAGCACAACTTAATAAAATGCATTGCGTGCCTCAACCTCTTCCACATTCTTGGATATTCTTAACTGATCAAAATCTATTACTCAGCCTTGAAATGTTCTTTTGTCTACAGCCCACTGGGTTGAACTCCAGATTTCCAATACCCTTTATTTGAGGAAATGCTTTCTGATATCACCCCAAACAGCCAGTTTTAATATTAAGGTTCTGTCTCCACCCCAACACCCTCCCCACCATCCTCAAATTCTGGATTTTCTCAGAGGAAATATAGTTATTCTCTACCCTTTCAAATCGTTGAACCATTTTGTATACCTTGATGAAATCACCCCACAATCCTCCAAACCAATCATTCAACCAACATTTTGCAATCAGTCTTCTTAATTTAACCATTCAAACACCTGCACTGGCCCTTACCATATTTCAGATCACAGATCTGACTGTCGGTCTTCTTCAGTTTTTCACAGATTTTATTAACTGGCACATGATTGCTCATGGGTCTGGAGACTTCTTTAACTATCTTGGTGGCTGCATCAGCCGTTGCACCGATGTAATAGCACTGGAAACACAGCATAAAGATGCATTAGTGGTATTTGCATTTCCCAGTTCTTCTCCCTTTCCAGGTTGCCCTGCTGTTTCAATCATTGACCACCACACTTCCTTCCAAGCTTCAATTATTGCAGCAGTCTTGGATACGGACACGCGTTCATCACCAAATTAATTGACTGATTGTTCAGAGATACAGAAATAAGCTGCCCCAAAATAAATCCACGGCACAATCCATAAGAGTAGGAAATATGTTGGATTTAATAAAGTCCGATATGACTAATGGATCCAAAATGCAAACAATTCAAAGGTCTTCGATCAATTATGTGATTACTGATCATCTAATATGAATTACTCACCATATTAGAGTTAAATTAAACATTTCCCATCTGCCAAGGTTTATTAAACTACTCCTGGAATGATCATGGAGAATAGTCGCACATTTGGCGGCTCCTGCTCGAGGCGTTTTTTTCGGATTTTTTCCCCGCTTGTAGGGTGGAAGTTGATGAAAAAATGTGCAGGGTAATTGGAGAAAGTTAAACTCCACTGGTGTAGCTGGTGGATGGATCCATGGACCAGACGTAAGGGAGCAGTTGGAGCAAAGTAACCTTTGTGCGCCACAGGTCAAGATGGCAGAGGGTAAAGGGCCTGTCCTGCCCAGTGGTCGATGGAGCAACTGATGGACTTCTTGAATGAGAAGTTCTGCCAACAGAGAAGGGAAGCCCAGGAGGACCTAGCCAGGGTGGTGGAGTTGCTGAAAGTGGGGATTGACCATGTGGAACAGAGGCTGGAGTCTCAGGGCCAGGCGATTCGGCAAGTGGAGGAGATGGTGGGGAGAGCACAAGGAGCAGCTTGCCTCGCTGGCGGCCGAGATAGGTGTGATGCGGGAGACTCAGAAGCGACTGAAGGAGAAGGTGGAGGACTTGGAGAATCGCTCCATGAGACAGAATTAGCAAATCGTGGGGATGCCTGAAGGCATCAAGGGAGCGGACGCCGGCACGTATGTAGCTAAGATGCTGGAGAAGTTGATGGGGGAGGGGGCCATTGATGGGCCCTTGGAGGTCAACCGAGCGCACAGGACGCTGATGCAGAAGCTGCAGGCGAACGAGCTGCCAAGGGCAAAGGTGGTGCGTCTCCACTGGTTCCTGGATAAGGAAAAGATATTGAGATGGATGAGGCTGGCGAGGAGGTGCACCTGGTAAGGAAATGAGCTGCAGGTGTGCCAGGACCTGGGACCTGGTAAAGAGGTGGGTCGTGTTTAAGTGGGTTAAGGCTGCCCTTTTTAAGAAGGGGGAGAGGTTTGGAATGTTATACCCAGTCAGCCTCTGGGTGACCTTTAACAATCTAGAACATTATTTCAGAATGCCAGAGGAGGCAATGGAATTTTTGGGGGTTAATGGACTGGCAGTAGAAACTTTAGAGGAGGTGTTTGTTTTTCTTGTCTTCTCTTTTGACGGTTGTTGGAGAACTTTTCTTTTGAGATGTATTGTTGGGTTTGGTGGCAGGGTGCTTGGGGAGCGTCGAGGGCAAGTGCACTTTTTTCTGTTTCTTTGTTGTTTATTACATGAAGGGTGAGAGTGGGGTTGGGGAAGGGAAATCAGTGGGGGGGTAGCAAGCTCAGAGGCCTTGGGCGGGGACTGGAAGGCAGGTGTAGCTGCTGTGGCTCAGGAAGAAAACGAGTGATGATAGGGGGCACCAGAGGGTGCATCTGGGGGAGCCCCGATAGGAGAAGTCAATGGGAGGAGGTGGCCTGGTGAGTGAATGCGTTCTCATCACGTGAAAGCGTTATTATTATCCAGTTCAAAGTAGTTCACAGGGCTCATATAACGGTGGCTAGAATGAGCAGTTTTTTCAGGGGGTGGAGGATAGGTGTGGGAGGTGCACAGGGAGCCTGCAAACCATGTCCACATGTTCCGGATATGTCTGAAACTAAGGAGGTTCTGGCAGGGGTTTCAGACATAATGTCCAAAGGTGCTGAGGGTAAAGGTGGTCCCGAGCCCAGAGGTAGCGATATTTGGGGTGTCAGAATATTTGGGAGTCCAGGGGGCGAGAGAGGCCGATGTCTTGGCCTTTGCCTCCCTGACAGCTCGGAGACAGATTTTGCTTGGGTGTAGGGACAGTGGGTTCAAACCTTCACCTGAAATTTGGGGGTCCTGTTGTTTACACTAACGCATACCAGACTGGTCCTCGAAGCAAAAAGTTCTGTTTTCACAAATGAGGACACAAATAAGATACCAGTAACTTTGGGGAATGCAGGATTTAGTGAGGGAGGGAGGAACTAAAGGTGATCAATATCAGTAGAGAAATGGTGTTGGGGAAATTGATGGGATTGAAGGCTGATAAATCCCCAGGACTTAATCATTTTTTGTATTCGTTCATGGGATGTGGGCGTCACTGGCATTTATTGCCCATCCTCGAGGCCAGGCAAGGGTGGCAGATTGTGTTCACCTGATTCACCTCATTTCCTGCAAGAGGTGTGTACATTGGTTTGGGGAGGGAATAGCAGGGTATTGGGGAGCAGGGAAGAAGGACTTCAACACTAAAGCAGTTTTTGGAGAGCTGTGAAATACCTCTGGATTTAAACAAAGTCAGCACTGCACTGTCCTTCACACACATGCTGGCACAATCTACCTCAGCACATCAAACTGAATTGCACATACAAGACATGACATTGTAAATTATCAACCACTTACAAATCGGTTCTCCTTGCTTTTGACATCTTTGCATGCCTGGATTAGATGTTCCTCTATAACGTCAGGAGTGAAGTTTATACCTTGTTCAGTCAGTGAGTTGTAAAACCGCTCCAGAAATGACAAACATACTGTTACGGAAAAAATAACTTTCATTATCATTTGGCTTAACACTTAAAAAAAAAATGCTCATTTAGCTGCCATTGGAAGAGGAGACCATTAAGCTGGAATTAACCCCCAGCATTTTGCTGGAAGGTTCCAGGTTTCTTTCACCCTTGGGGGAAAAAATGTTCCCCAATTTCACTTTGAACAGCCTGGCTCTAACTTCAAGGCTACGCACTCTTGTTCTCGATTTTCCAGTGGAAATAAATTCTCTCTATCGACCTTGAAGTGCCATTTTAAAAATGCCTCAAGTAAAAACTTCAAACTCCAAAACTCAACTGAATACAAACAAAGTTCTCACGATTCTGTTTTTTAAGTCCCAGTATAATTCTGCTGAATCTGCAATGCATCTCCTGCAAGATCAATACATCCACCCCACAACTAAATACAGTATTGCACATGGGGTCTGTACGTGGCAATAATAAGTTACAAGCACCACTTTCTCCCTTTTATAGTCTAGCTCAGCCAAAACTTTACTACCTGGGTACCAACTCATTCCCAACCCTGGTTATCTGCTCAGAATAAACTGTCAGTGCCCAAACTGGTGATCCTGAGCCGAGCCCCACGATCAGTAGGTGCCCCACTTCCAATCACCTCAAAACAATCATTTGGTTACCCCAGCATTGCCTCAGAGACCCTCAACTCCTTCAAAACTGGGCCATGTGTCCAATCTCACACACCCATTATCCCTGTCCTCAATTTCCAAGTACTTCATAAAATCCCCAAATTGATTGAATTCAAGCCTCTGATCTTTAAATCCTGTGCAATCTTCTCCAGCCCTATGCAAAAACTCACAAACCACAGAAAGAGACCATATCAGCTCTTTGAAGGACCCTTGTTTTTCTATCTCTGATCCACTGCACACCCACATTTCCCATTCAACAGTTTCTGCCACATATAGTGTTTACAACATGGAATCCCACGACTGCATCTCACCACACAGTGCCACCTCAATTATCTTTGAACCTGCCATTAATCACCATCCCAACTGTGAATGGACAACCTTCCAACTCCCAGCCCTGACCAGAATCTAGTAACAGCACAGGGCTACTTCACTCAACTCAAAAAAACACAATCGGGAACCGTCAACAGTAGGGAGGTCTCCAAATGACAGCCCTTTTGCAAATACTGGAAGCAATGAGCCAACAAAAATTATTGTAAATCCCGAGGTGAGTATATCAAGTGGAAAGTCTGCTTAAGTACTTTGACTTAATGCCCTTCACTCCAATTAAATAGCAAGGTGGTTAAAGCATATGGTTTACTTGCCTTTATTAGTTGAGGCATAGAATATAAGATCACAGAGGTTGTGATGGAGCTGTATAAAACGATGGTTAGGCCACTGCTGGAGTACTGTGTGCAGTATATCTGGTCAGCATACCACAGGAAGGAAAACATTGCACTAGAGAGGGTACAGAGGAGATTCACCAGGATGTTGCCTGGGCTGGAGTGTTTCAGCTATTAAGAGGGGGCTGGATAGGTTGGGGCTGTTTCCTTGGAGCAGAGAAGGCTGGGGGAGGACCTGATTGAGGTGTATAAAATTATGAGGGGCATAGACAGGGTGGAGAGGAAGGAATTTTGCCTCTTAAGAGGGGTCAATACCGGGGGGCGGGGCAGCACGATGGCGCAGAGGTAGCACTGCAGTCTCACGGCGCCGAGGTCCCAGGTTCAATCCTGGCTCTGGGTCACTGTCCGTGTGGAGTTTGCACATTCTCCCCGTGGTTTCGCCCCCACAACCCAAAGATGTGCTGGGTAGGTGGATTGAACACGCTAAACTGCCCCTTAATTGGTAAAAATGAATTGGGTACTCTAAAATTTATTAAAAATAAAATAAAAAATAACCATTGGGCGAAGATTTAAGGTAAGGGGCGGATGCGAGTAAAAACCTCTTCACCCAGAGGGTGGTGGGAATCTAGAACTCACTGTCTGAAAGGGTGGTAGAGATGGGAGCCCTCATAACATTTAAGAAGTGCTAATCAAGTGCTTGAAACACCACAGCAAACAAGGCTACGGACTATGTGCTGGAAAATGGGATTCGAATAGAAAGGTGCTTGATGGTCAACACAGACATGGTGGGTCGAAGGGCTTCTTTCTATGCTGTAAAACTCTGAAATACAGTTCCATGGACTAAGATACAGGACCAGGTTGAATCCAGAATTACTCTTCCACCTGGTGCCCAACAGGTTTCATTACTGTGTGATCATCCTCTGCATGCTAAAGAAATTTTGTAGTGCTTTTCACAGCTGTGGGACGTCCCAAAATGCTTCACACCCAAAGAGGTAATTTGGAATCAAATTGGAACATGAGACAATTAGCAGCCTGTTTAAACACAATAAGCAAATAAGACAAGTGACCAGATAATCTCATTGAAAGCACTGTGCCACAAGGAAACTGCCCCTCGTGCCCTGGACAACCACACGTGCACGAGGTGCTTCAGCAGCTGATGTCACTGCAGTTATCTATAAGGCTGGTAGATTCCTGGCGAGGACATGTTGGGAGGTGTTCACTCTGCAGCTTAAAGAGTGTGCAGACACGGGGGAATGGGTGACCCAGAGGGTGGTAAGGATCTGGAACTCCCTGCCTGAAAAAGGAGGTAGAGGCAGAAACACTTGCCGCATTTAAAAAATACTTGGAAATGCACTTAGAAGTGCTCTAACCTACAGGGACACCAGACCAATTGTTAAATTTTAAACTGTGATGGATAGATTATTGCTAATCAGAGGTATTGAGCGATATGGGGAAAAAACATGGTGTGGAGATAGGTTGCAAATCAGCCATGATCTCATTAAATGGCTTCCTTCTCTTCCTATCGCATGGATGAAGAGCTGCAAAGTGGGATTAGACTGGATAGCTTTCTTGGCCAGCACATACATGATGGAACAAATGGCTGCTTTCTGTGCTACAGGTTTTCTAAGCCCCTATTGTTTATGGGGTAGGTATTGGCTAGGACCACAGGAGAATTGCCCTGCTGTTTGTATAATCATAGAATTTTACAGTGCCGAAGGAGGCCATTCGGCCCATCAAGTCTGCACCAGCTCCTGGAAAGAGCACTCTACTTAAGCCCCAGCCTCCACCCTATCCCCACCTAACCTTTTGGACACTAAGGGCAATTTAGCATAGCCAATCCACCTAACCTGCACATCTTTGGACTGTGGGAGAAAACTGGAGCACCCGGAGGCATGCAGACACAGGGAGGAAGTGCAAACTCCACAGTCACCCGAGGCCAGAATTGAACCCAGATCACGAGTTGTGAGGCAGCAATGCTAACAACCACTGTGCCACCATGCTGCCTATAATGCCAAGTGATCCTTTAGATTCACTAAAGCGGGAAAAAGGTGGTCATTTAATATCTCATCTAAACGTTGGCAGCTGACAGTGTGGCACTCCTTCAGTGCTGCAATGTCAGCAGAGAGTATGTCCCAAGGATCTGGAGTGTGGCTTAAACTGGTGAAGAAAGTGCTGCCTTTGAGTGAAGACTGTCGCCTGAAATGACTCCTACGACGTAATGCTTCATTGGAATCATTATAACCACTATAGCTCACCGTATTTAAGGTGTACGTCGTCTGTGGAGTTTAACCCGGTCTGTGCCTTATCCAAAGCTTATTTTAAAGTGGGGGTACAGGGTCTCGACCAGAATCTTAAGGCTTAACTATCCAGGCTGGAGGTCAAACCCTTTCACTCTTCTGATTGGGATAGGTCGCCCAGAGATTAAACCAGGGACCTTCCCCATCGATTGGTGACGGAAAGGGATAAATTCCTTCATTGTCACACTCCAGCTTCAAGCAGGTACCAGTTGCCTGCCATCGGTATTGTACATGTATATCAAATTGCATGCACCACAACAGTGCAAAACATGCTGTACAAGATGTAGTCAGTATGTGTAATAATACTTGCACCTATCATTCAATTTAAACCAGCACAGCCGTCCCTATACGTTGGGAAGTGGGAGACTAATTTGAATCATAGAAAAAGATGGTGAGAATGAGGCCATTTGGCCTGTCAGGTCTGCATTGGCTCTTTTGTCAGGCAATTCAGTCAGTTCCACCTCCACACATTTTTCTGTATCCCTGTAATCCCCTCTTGTGAAAGGCAGGAAATAGGGACATTGTACAAAAAACATGTAATAATGTTTTAAAAAGTCTACTGTATCTGAATGCAGGGAGCAGTAACAATAAAGTAGACTAATTAACAGCACAAATTGGTATACATACACTGGTAGGGTATGATTGTCATTATGGAGACGTGGCTGCAGGGTGACCAAGACTGGGAACTGAATACCCCAGAGCACTTGATATTTAGACAAAAAGGAAAAAGGTGGGCGGCAATATTATTTGAGGAAGAAACCAGCACAATAGAAAGAGGATTTTGTGGAAGGGGTAGCAATCAAGCAGGATGATTTTGTACTGGATGGTGTCGAGCTTCTCAAGGTGTTGTTACAGCTGCAGTCATCCATGCAAGTGGAGTATTCCATCACACTCACTTGTGCCTTGTAGATGGTGGACAGGCTTTGGGGAGTCAGGAGACGAGTTACTCACCGCAGGATTCCTAACCTCTGACCTGCTCTTGTCTCCACGGTATTAACCTTGGGACATACTCTCGGCTGACATTCCATTGCAGTACCGAAGGAGTGCCACGCTAGTCTAGTTCAGTTTCTAATCAATGGTAACCCCAGGATGTTGATAGTGGGGAATTCAGCGATGGTAATACTATTGAATGTCAAAGGATGATGGTTGGACCTTCTGTTGCTGGAGATGGTCAGTACCTGGCACTTCTCAGCCCCAGTGGTTAGCATTCTATGGACATGGACTGCTTCAATATCTGAGGAATCACAAATGGTGCTGAGAATTGTGCAGTCATCAGTGGACATTCCCACTTCGGACCTCATGATGGAGGGGAGATCACTGATGAAGCAGCAGAGATGGTTGGACCGAGGGCATTATCCCGAGGAACTCCTGCAGTGATGCCCGAGGACCAACCATCAAAATAGGGAGAGGCGGCCATTCAAGCCTGATTCGATACCTTGTTCCCCTTGTCCCAAGTGCTACATATAAACTGCTTCTTGAAAATATACAATGTTCTGGCTGCAACTACTTCCTGTGGTAACAAATTCCATAGACTGACCACTCTCTGAGTGAATTCTCCTCATCTCAGTCATAGAATCATAGAATTTACAGAGCAGGAGGCCATTCAGCCCATCAAGTCTGCACCTGCCCTTGGAAAGAGCACTCTACTTAAGCCCATGCCTCCACCCTATCCCCAGTAAGCCCACCTAACCTTTTTGGACATCAGGGGCGATACCATTTGCCTTCTTTATTGCCTGCTGTACCTGCATGCATACCTTCAGCAACTGGTGTACAAGGACACCAATATTCCCCTCTCCTAATTTATGGCCATTCAGATAATAGTCTGCCATCTAATTTTTGCTACCAAAGTGGATAACCTTGCATTTAATCAAATTATACTGCATCTATCATTAATTTGCCCACTCACTCACTTGTTCAAATCACTCTAAAGGATCTCTGGAGGGAACACGAGTTCGAATCCCACCACGGCAGCTGGTGGAAATCAATTCAATTAATAAAATCTGGAAGTCTCACTCACGGTGACTGTTGATTGTTGTGAACCCCCCCCCCCCCGCATCTGGTTCAATGTCTCCTTTATGGGAGGGAAATCTTCCATCCTAACCCCTGTCTGGCCTATATATAGAATGCCTACAGTGCCGAAAAAGGCCATTAGGCCCATGGCATCAGCACCAACCCTCCAAAAAAGCACCCTACCTAGACACATTCCCCCACCATATCCCCGTAACCCCACCCAACCATTTGGACACTAAGGGGCAATTTAGCATGGCTAATCCACCTAACCTGCATATCTTTGGACTGTGGGAGGAAACCGGAGCAAACCCACAGACACAGAATGTGCAAACTCCACACAAGACAGCCACCCAAGGCTAGAATCAAACCCAGGTGCCTGATGCAGTGAGGCACCAGTGCTAACCACTGTGCCGTCATGCCACATGACTCTATACCCCACAGCAACGCGGCCAACTCTCAACAGCACCTCGGAGATAGGCTTGGCGACACACTCACTTCAAGGGGCAATTTTTAAAAATGCTAGAGAAATCCCCAGCACCTGAAATCTACATCCCAAGAGGTGACCATGAAAATAGTGGATGCATTGGCTGTCACCTTCCAAAATTCTATAGATTCTGGAACAGTCTTAAGAAAGTTAAGAAAACCTGTGATCAAGTCTCACTTGAGAGAGGTGTGTGTAAAATGTAAGCACAGAGGATTGGAGGAAAATCGAGCGGCAGATTGCACAGTGGTTAACATTGCTGCCTCACAGCGTCAGGGACCCAGGTTCAATTTTGACCTTGGGTAACTGTCTGTGTGGAGTTTGCACTTTCTTCGAGTCTGCGTGTGTTTCCTCCGGGTGCTCCGGTTTCCTCCCACAGTCCAAATATGTACAGCTTTGGTGGATTGGATATGCTCAATTGTCCCTTGGTGTCCAAAAGATTAGGTAGGGTAATAGAGAAGGCCAGGGCAGCACATTGGTGCAGTGGTTAGCATTGCTGCCTCACGGCGCCGAGGTCCCTGGTTCGATCCCGGCTCTGGGTTACAGTCCGTGGAGTTTGCACATTCTCCCAGTGTTTGAATGGGTTTCGCCCCCACAACCAGAAAATGTGCAGGGTAGGTGGATTGGCCATGCTAAATTGCCCTTAATTGGAAAAAATGAATTGGGTACTCTAAATTTAAATTTATTAAAAAAAATAATGGAAGAGTAGGCCCAGGTGGGGTGCTCTTCCAGAGGGTTGGTGCAGACTCAATGGGCCAAAGACTCCATTCTGCACTGTAGGGATTCTATGATATTGGATGGAGAATTAATTAGCAGAAAGGAAACAGTAGGAATAAATGGGTCTTTTTCAAATTGTCAGGTGGTGATCATGTAGGGATCAGAATTTGGACCCCAGCTATTCACAATATATATCAATAATTTGGATGAGGGAACCAAATGGAATATTTAAAAGTTTACTGACAACCTAAACTTTAGTGGAAATATGAATGGTGAGGAGGATGTTAAGAGGCTGCAAAGGTGATTTGAACAAATTGTGTTAATGGGTAAATGCATGGCAGATGCAGTATAACCTGAATAAATGTGAAATGATCCACTTTGTACAGAGAAACAGAATGGCAGAGTATTATTTGAGTGGTGATAGGTTGGGAAATGTCGACCTACATAGGAACCTGGATTTCCTGGTACACCAGTCATTGAAAGCAAGCATGCAGGTACAGAAATCAGTTAGGAAGGCAAATGGTATGTTGGCCTTCATTGCAAAAGGACTTGAGTAACACATAAAATAGGAGCAGGAGAGGAATATTCGGCCCTTCGGGCCTGCTTCGCCATTCAATATGATCATGGCTGATGTCCCAACTTTCCCCCAAAATAGGAGGAAAGATGTCTTACTGCAGCTGTACACAGCCTTGGTGAGACTACACCTGGAGCAGTGCGCGCAGTTTTGGCCTTCTTATACAAGAAGGATGTAATTACTATTGAGGGAGCACAGCCAAGTTCCATCAGACGGATTCCTGGGAAAGCAGGATTGCCGTAGTGGAGAGATTGGGTCAATTGGGCCATATTTACTGGAATTTAGAAGAGTGAGAGGGGATCTAATTGAAACATATAAAATTCTGATAGATTTGATGTGATGCGGATTTGTTATTTCCTCTGGCTGAAGGGTCTATAAGGGTGCCATATTCTCAGGATACAACATTGGCCATTTAGGACAGATGAGAAGTTTCTTCATTCAGAGGATGGTGAATTTGTGGAATTTTCTGTCGCACAAGGCTGTGGAGGCCAAGTCAGAGTATATTTGAGAATATAGATGAATTTCTAGACCCTGCAGGAATATGGTGTGGAGATAGAGGATAAGCTACAATCAGATTGAATGTTAGAGCAGACTCAACTGGGCCAGATGGCCTACTCTTGCACCTATTTTCTATGTTTCACTCCTCAGGGAATTCCTCAACAACATGAAGGGGCACTCACTGCTGTTGAGGACACTGAATGATCCATTTGAGGAAGACATCTGGTCAGTCTTGGAACAATTGGTCTCAAGATCCCTCATGGCTGAAGGTACAGAAGGCAATAGTCTACAGCAGCAGCACTCCCTCAACTAAATTCAACCACCCCATCCTCCCATATAGTCATAGAGGTTTACAACACAGAAACAGGTCCTTCGGCCCAACTTGCCTATGCCAGTTTTTAACCACTAACCTAGTCACAATTGCCCACATTTGGCCATATCCCCATCTTACCTATATAATTGTCTAAATGTGTTTTAAAAGACAAGATTGTACCCACCTCAACTACTGTCTCTGGCAGCTTGTTCCAGACGCTCGCCACTTTCCCCTCTCACCTTAAACCTATGCCCTCTAGTTTTAGACTCCCCTACATTTGGGAAAGATGTTGACTATCTACCTTTTCCATACCCTTCATTATTTTATAGACCTCTAAAGATCACTCCAAGCCTCCTAGGCTCCAGGGAAAAAGTCCCACTCCATCCAGCCTCTCCTTATAACTCAAAACCATCAAGTCCTGGTAGAATCCTAACAAACCTTTTGTGCACTCCATTACTTCCCGATATCCTCCATTACCACCCCCCCATACCCTCCATTACCACCACCCCCCCCATACCCTCCATTACCACCACCCCCCCATACCCTCCATTACCACCACCACCCCCCCATACCCTCCATTACCACCACCACCACCCCATACCCTCCATTACCACCACCACCACCCCATACCCTCCATTACCACCACCACCACCCCATACCCTCCATTACCACCACCACCACCCCATACCCTCCATTACCACCACCACCACCCCATACCCTCCATTACCACCACCACCACCCCATACCCTCCATTACCACCACCACCACCCCATACCCTCCATTACCACCACCACCACCCCATACCCTCCATTACCACCCCATACCCTCCATTACCACCACCCCATACCCTCCATTACCACCACCACCACCCCATACCCTCCATTACCACCACCACCACCCCATACCCTCCATTACCACCACCACCACCCCATACCCTCCATTACCACCACCACCACCCCATACCCTCCATTACCACCACCACCACCCCATACCCTCCATTACCACCACCACCACCCCATACCCTCCATTACCACCACCACCACCCCATACCCTCCATTACCACCACCACCCCATACCCTCCATTACCACCACCACCATCCCATACTCTCCATTACCACCACCACCCCATACCCTCCATTACCACCACCACCACCCCATACCCTCCATTACCACCCCATACCCTCCATTACCACCACCACCACCCCATACCCTCCATTACCACCACCACCACCCCATACCCTCCATTACCACCACCACCACCCCATACCCTCCATTACCACCACCACCACCCCATACCCTCCATTACCACCACCACCACCCCATACCCTCCATTACCACCACCACCACCACCCCATACCCTCCATTACCACCACCACCACCACCCCATACCCTCCATTACCACCACCACCACCCCATACCCTCCATTACCACCACCACCACCCCATACCCTCCATTACCACCACCACCACCCCATACCCTCCATTACCACCACCACCACCCCATACCCTCCATTACCACCACCACCCCATACCAAGAGAAAATGCTGGAAAATCTCAGGTCCAGCAGCATCTGTTGGGAGAGAAAAGATGACCCGTTGTCAGTCCAGATCACCCCCCTATATCCACCATCACCACCACTATATCGTCCATCACCCCCTCTATATCCTCCATTACCTCCCATACCCTTCAATTCTTCTCCCAATTCTACATTACCTCCCCATCACTACCTTCACATTCCCCTTCCTTCAGTGCCTCAGACGGCGCCACCAAAAACACGAAAGCCGCAGCCACACCGCTCGCCAAGAGCATTCCGCCCATCTTCAGCTCCAAGTACACCAAAGCCGCCCCAGGTATCGGCCAGTAGCACACCCCTCAGTGCAACCAAACCAACGTAACCCGCTCCTATTGGACGACGTTCTCCGTTGACATGGCCCCGCCCCTCACGTTCTCCACGCTGATTGGTTACGTTGGAGGTCATTCAGCTGACGACAGTGAGCGGCCCGCGATCAGGTTCGGTTACGCCCGGTGAAGGCTCCCAGCGGCCAGTTGGCGGCTCGCGATTGGGCGAGGGGAAACCAGCCAATCGGAATCATCCACCAAGTAACCTCAAAGTAGACGTCACTTACTGGAGACGAATTACAGGGCGGGGCCTGACCACTCGGCAAACGTTTGCGGGGCCAAGCAGTGGAGTGGGGCGGAGCCAGAAATGGGCGGGGCCAGGACCAGGGACGGGATCGGGGTCATCTCGGGGCGGGGCCTTTAGGACATGAGCGGGGACACTAAGGGGCGGGGTTTGGGTCAGGGGAAGCTGCAGGGCGGCCATTTTGTGACTATCGATGTGACAATTAATAGTTTGGAAACAAGACACTGGAGCCAACCTGTCCAGTGGTAATAATACTCACGTTTATCCACCTTATTCCCATAGTTTTTCTTATCTTTTCTTTCATTTACCTATCCAAAGTAATCTTGAGTGGTTGACATAGTTTCCATGTCAACCACTAACTTTCCAGGGGAGCAAAATGACACAATTCCGTGTGATACCTGACAAGCAGCTTAACGGAGTAACCAAACATGACCAACAATTTTCCACAATTTCCACAAGGAACGTTCCACCCTCTCTGAATTATAGGAACAGGAGTAGGCCATTCAGCCCCTCGAGCCTGTCCTGCCATTTAATGTGATCATGGGTGATCTGTGACCTAACTCCCAGCCTTTGGTCCATATCCCTTCCTATCAATGCTTAACAAAAATCTATCTCAGATTTAAAATTAACTTTTGAGTTCTGATAATTCAGTTCTCTAGATATAAAAGCCAGCATTCCATTAGCATTCTTGATTGCTGTCATGACCCCCTTGGGGGCGGTGTTCTGTGCTTCATTCGATTTCCCTCTTACAAATATTTTAAGTTTATTGACAACTCACGAATACAAACGAATCAGCAACATGCTAAAAACAGTCACAAAAATCAGTACTATACATTTACAAGACGCCACAAAAGAAACCTACCAGCTCTCAAGCCAGCACACACCCACTTCCCCCACAATGGTGGCCCCACATCGGTGGAAAGGCACCCTGTCACATGAGAATGCCTTTAAGAAATGGGTGTTTAAGAAATGTACCTTTAAGAAATGGGTGTTTATAAATGGGTGTGTATATAAATATCTGTAGTGAGAGTACCTTTACGAAATGGGTGTTTACTACCGCAGTGATGTCAGAGTGGGTGGAGCTGGGCTGTCTGCCAGCTTTTTACTTTCGTTTTAGGCTGTTTGTTGCAGGGTGTGTTTTAGTTTTGTTTTCAGTGTTGGAGCTGAAGCCAGACCAAGCAGGTGTATTGCTGTTCTCTCTGCCATCAAAAGACTATCTCTTGATCATTTGGTGAATTCAGAATTATAAATGTTCTCAGTAGTGAATGTAAACCTAATGTACTTCTGTTGAAAGGTGTTTTACGTCTTATGGATGTCAAAAGGAAAGCTTAAAGGATTACTTTGTGTTGTATTCTTTGGGGGTTGTATTTGAATTAATGGTTGCTAAGATGTTCACTGTATGTTTTTAAAAGTTCATAGAATAAACATTGTTTTGCTTTAAGAAATACTTTTCCATTTCTGCTGTACCACACCTGTAGAGTGGGCCGTGTGCTCTCCATACCACAATCTATTAAAAGTTGTGGGTCAGGTGAACTCCATGATACACTTTGTAGTTCTCTAAAGACTGGCCCATAACAAATTGGGGGCTCGAGGGGGATAAAAGTCTATCTATTGGATTGGCTTAGGGAACTTAAAGACAGTGAGGGATGAGCATATTGTGGTTGCTTATCAGGTGTATTCTATTTTAAGTGGGAAGTGTGTTGTGGACAATGGCTCTTTCAGAGGCTCTGAAGTCTTTGGGGGTGGAGACGGTCACACGCAGTACCTTAAGGACAGAGACTAAAAGCAGACTGTTAGATTTGGCAAAAACATTGCAGTTAACATTACCTGACAAAATGCGAAAAATGAGGTAATTATGGCGGTGGCGAAGCATTTAAAATTGCCTGAGATACAGTTTGACTCATTGGAAATGGCAAAAATTCAGTTGCAAATTAAACAAATGGAGCATGAGAAAGAATTAAAGCAGATTGAATACGAAAGAGATAGAGAGGAAAAAGAAAGAGAGAGAGAGGAAAAAGAAAAGGAGAGAGAAGAAAGGAGAATAGAAAGAATAGCCCTAGCAGAACAAAAAGAAAGCGAAAGGGAGATACAGATCAGGGAAAATAAAGAGAGAGAGTTTGAACTTCAGAAAATAGCCATGAAACATGACAGTCAGTTAAAATTGGCAGACGTAAAGGGAAACGTACAGTTGGATGATAGTGATGAGGATAGTGAGAAATAGCGTCATAGTCGAAGGCTTGGTGGGGTTCTATTTAAATATGTCCAATCATTGCCAAGGTTTAACGAGAAGGAGGTAGAAGCCTTTTTCATTTCATTTGAGAAGTGGCTAAACAAAGTAAATGGCCACAGGGCATGTGGGTATTACTGATTCAAACAAAGCTGGTAGGTAGGGCTAGTGATGTGTTTGCATCACTACAGGAGGAGGTATCTGAGACATATGAGGAAATGCAAAAATCCATCATAGGTGCATATGAACTAGTGCCTGAAGCCGACAGACAAAGGTTTAGAAATTTAAGGAAAGAATTTGGTCAAACATACATGGAGTTTGAAAGGACCAAACAGAGTAATTTTGATAGGTGGATAAGAGCTTTGACAGTAGACCAAATGTATGAAGCTCTCCGAGAAATTATACTTTTGGAGGAGTTTAAAAATTCAATTCTTGATGTAGTGAGAACTCATATGGAAGAACAGAGTGTTAAAACTGCGAGATTAGCAACAGAAATGGCAGATGATTATGAATTAGTTCATAAATCAAAGCTTGGTTTCCGACATCAGTTTCAGCCTGAGAGGGATAGAAACTGGGGATATGAATATTCAAGTGGTAAAAGTAAAGGTGATCTGATGGGAGATAATAAGGAGAGTGTACCTCAGATTAAAAAAGAAATCCAGAAGGGTGGAAGAGACATGAAAAGTTTCAAATGTTTTCACTGTAATAAACTAGGTCATGTAAAGTCACAGCGTTGGTGGTTGAAGAAAAGCACTGAGAAGGCTGATGTGGTAAAATAGGATAAGGCAGTGGGGTTTGTTAAAGTGGTAAAGGAAAGCCCAAGTGAAGCGAAGGAGGTGCAAAATATTGTACAGCCTGATCAAGAGGCGATTGATAAGAAGGTGTCAGATCTCATTAAATAATTTACTTGTGTGGGAAAGGTTTACTCGTGTATCAGGAGGAGCAGGTAAAGAAGTCACAATTTTAAGAGATACGGGAGCTAGTCAATCTTTAATGGTAAGAGATGAGGAGTTACGTAGTTTGGGAAGAATGTTGCCAGCAAAGGTGGTAATATGTGGAATTCAGGGTGAGAGGAGTAGTCTTCCATTATATAAGGTAAGGTTGGAAAGTCTAGTGAAGAGTGGTGAAGTGGTAATGGGAGTAATAGAGAAACTATCTTGTCCAGGAATACAGTTTATCTTGGGTAATGATATCGCTGGATCGAAAGTGGGAGTGCTGCCTCCTGTGGTTGATAAGCCAGTGGACAATCAGACAACTGAAGTGTTGAAGGACGAATATCCTAGGATTTTTCCAGATTGTATAGTAACAAGGTCGCAAAATCACAGGTTAAGACAAGAGGATAAAGCAAAGAGTGAAGTTGAAGTGCAATTATCAGAAATGATTTTTGATCAGATGGTTGAAAAAGAATAAGAACAGGTGGAGGATGAGGCGGATATTTTTAGTTCTGGAAAATTGGCGGAGTTACAACAAAATGATATAAAATAAATGGATGTATCAGAAAGCATATACGGAAGAGGAATCTGAGTGTATACCAGAGTGTTATTACCATAAAAGTAATGTCTTGATGAGAAAATGGAGACCTTCACATATGCAGGCGGATGAAAAGTGGGCAGACGTTCATCAAGTAGTATTGCCGGTAGAGTATAGAAAGGAGGTGTTGCGAGTTGCACATGAGATACCAGTGGGAGGTCATTTGGGAATAAGGAAAACGTAAGCTAAAATCCAAAAACATTTTTATTGGCCTGGACTACATAAAGATGTAGTTAAATTTTGTCAATCATATCACACATGTCAAGTGATAGGGAAACCTCAAGCAGTGATAAAACCAGCGTCCTTAATACCCATTCCAGCATTTGAGGAACCTTTTACAAGGGTCCTAATTGATTGCGTAGGACCGCTTCCTAAAACAAAAAGTGGGAATCAATATCTTTTGACTATAATGGATGTGTCTACTAGGTTTCCAGAGGCCATTCCAGTATGTAATATTACAGCTAAAAAGATTGTGGAGGAGTTACCTAAATTCTTTACCAGATATGGACTACCCACAGAAATCCCACAGTGGATCAATGATCGAATTTTACCTCAAGGTTATTCAAAGAAGTTATGGATAGCTTAGGAATAAAACAATTTAAATCAACTGCGTACCATCCAGAATCGCAGGGAGCATTAGAAAGGTGGCATCAGACATTAAAGACAATGTTGAGGGCTTATTGTCACGATTATCCAGAGGATTGGGATAAAGGAATTCCATTCATACTGTTTGCAATTAGGGATGCACCTAATGAGGCAACCAAATTCAGTTCTCTTGAACTAATTTTTGGTCATGCGGTAAGAGGACCACTTAAATTGATTAAGGAAAAATTGGTGAATGAGAAATCGGAAATTACATTGTTGGATTACGTGTCAAATTTTAGGGAACGATTAAATAGAGCAGGTGAAAGTTGCACAAAATGTGATGAAATGGGTCACGGACAATAAATCCAAAGTTTGTTGTTTTGCCTGTGGAGATAAAGTTTTATTATTGTTCCCAGTGGTAGGTGAACCTTTAAAAGCAAGGTTTTGTGGACCTTATCAGATTGAAAGGAAATTAAGTGAGGTGAATTATGTGGTAGAAACACCAGATAAAAGGAAGACTCACCGAGTGTGTCATGTGAATATGCATAAAACGTACTTTGAAAGGGAAGGAGAGAAAAAGGAGGAGGTTTTAATGATTCTAACTCAAAGTGACGAACCAAATCCAGATGACTGTGGATTTGACATACCTCAAATTAAATTGGAAAACGAGGATGTTCTTAAAAATTGGGATAAATTGTTGAGTTACCTTCCAGAGGAAGACGGACTGACCTGAAAGAGTTATTGATATCACGTGGGCAAGTTTGTAGAGATAAATTGGGAAGTACTAAAATGGCTATACATGATGTAGATGTGGGAAATGCTGTTCCAATCAAACAACATCCATATAGACTTAACCCTTTAAAATTGGCACAGGTTAACAAAGAGATTGAGAGTATGCTTAAAAATGGCATAATTGAAGTGGGTTGCAGCCAATGGTGCTCACCCATAGTGGTGGGTACAAAAACCAGACGGTACCCAACGGTTATGTGTGGACTATAGAAAAGTTAATGCAGTTACAAGAATGGACTCTTATCCTATCCCACGTTTGGAGGATTGCATTGAGAAAGTGGGACAATCAGCTTTTATTTCCAAACTGGATTTACTTAAAGATTACTGGCAGGTACCTTTATCCGAAAGGGCGAAGGAGATTTCAGCTTTTGTAACTCCAGATGGTATCTACCAATTCAAAGTTATGCCATTTGGCATAAAAAACGCACCAGCCACATTTCAACAGTTAACTAACAAAGTTGTTTCAGGATTACCCAATTGTGCGGTATACATCGACGATCTGATAATTTTCAGCCAGACATGGACAGGACATTTAAAACATCTGATGGAGTTATTTGATCGACTTCAGGAGGCGGGTTAGGTGATAAACCTAGCCAAAAGTGAATTTGGAAAGGCCCAAGTCACTTTCCTTGGCCATACAATCGGACAGGGTTGAATGGTCACACAGGATGTGAAACCAACAGTTATTGAGGAGTTTCCAATACCCTCAAGACAAAGGGAAATAATGCGATTTCTTGGCATGAGTGGATTTGCTTGAACATAGAACAAAGAACATAGAAAATACAGCACAGAACAGGCCCTTCGGCCCACGATGTTGTGCCGAACCTTTGTCCTAGATTAATCATAGATTATCATCGAATTTACAGTGCAGAAGGAGGCCATTCGGCCCTTTGAGTCTGCACCGGCTCTTGGAAAGAGCACCCTACCCAAACTCAACACCTCCACCCAACACCAAGGGCAATTTTGGACATTAAGGGCAATTTATCATTGGCCAATTCACCTAACCTGCACATCTTTGGACTGTGGGAGGAAACCGGAGCACCCGGAGGAAACCCACGCAGACAAAGGGAGGACGTGCAGACTCCGCACAGACAGTGACCCAAGCCGGAATCGAACCTGGGACCCTGGAGCTGTGAAGCAATTGTGCTATCCTCAATGCTACCGTGCTGCCCTTAAGAACAAATAAATCTACACTATATCATTTTACCGTAATCCATGTACCTATCCAATAGCTGCTTGAAGGTCCCTAATGTTTCCGACTCAACTACTTCCACAGGCAGTGCATTCCATGCCCCCACTACTCTCTGGGTAAAGAACCTACCTCTGATATCCCTCCTATATCTTACACCTTTCACCTTAAATTTATGTCCCCTTGTAATGGTTTGTTCCACCCGGGGAAAAAGTCTCTGACTGTCTACTCTATCTATTCCCCTGATCATCTTATAAACCTCTATCAAGTCGCCCCTCATCCTTCTCCGTTCTAATGAGAAAAGGCCTAGCACCCTCAACCTTTCCTCGTAAGACCTACTCTCCATTCCAGGCAACATCCTGGTAAATCTTCTTTGCACCTTTTCCAAAGTTTCCACATCCTTCCTAAAATGAGGCGACCAGAACTGTACACAGTACTCCAAATGTGGCCTTACCAAAGCTTTGTACAGCTGCATCATCACCTCACGGCTCTTAAATTCAATCCCTCTGTTAATGAACGCGAGCACACCATAGGCCTTCTTCACAGCTCTATCCACTTGAGTGGCAACTTTCAAAGATGTATGAACATAGACCCCAAAATCTCTCTGCTCCTCCACATTGCCAAGAACTCTACCGTTAACCCTCTATTCCGCATTCATATTTGTCCTTCTAAAATGGACAACCTCACACTTTTCAGGGTTAAACTCCATCTGCCACTTCTCAGCCCAGCTCTGCATCCTATCTATGTCTCTTTGCAGCCGACAACAGCCCTCCTTACTATCCACAACTCCACCAATCTTCGTATCGTCTGCAAATTTACTGACCCACCCTTCAACTCCCTCATCCAAGTCATTAATGAAAATCACAAACAGCAGAGGACCCAGAACTGATCCCTGCGGTATGCCACTGGTAACTGGGATCCAGGCTGAATATTTGCCATCCACCACCACTCTCTGACTTCTATCGGTTAGCCAGTTCGTTATCCAACTGGCCAAATTTCCCACTATCCCATGCCTCCTTACTTTCTGCATAAGCCTACCATGGGGAACCTTATCAAATGCCTTACTAAAATCCATGTACACTACATCCACTGCTTTACCTTCATCCACATGCTTGGTCACCTCCTCAAAGAATTCAATAAGACTTGTAAGGCAAGACCTACCCCTCACAAATCCGTGCTGACTATCCCTAATCAAGCAGTGTCTTTCCAGATGCTCAGAAATCCTATCCTTCAGTACCCTTTCCATTACTTTGCCTACCACCGAAGTAAGACTAACTGGCCTGTAATTCCCAGGGTTATCCCTAGTCCCTTTTTTGAACAGGGGCACGACATTCGCCACTCTCCAATCCCCTGGTACCACCCCTGTTGACATTTGTGAAAAAGTTTTGTGGCATGATTGCTCCACTGATGGACTTGCTGAAGAAACGTCAACAATTTCAGTGGACAGCGGACTATCAACAGGCATTTGAAGGCCTGAAAGCTGTGATAACCAATGCTGCTGTGTTGGAGAATTACAGGGGACTCTGGTGATCAGATTGAACGAAAGTATCTGACTTTAAAGAGACATGCCGAGGCATAGAGAAATGGACGGATCAAGCAGAGACCTTCTTGTTCAAAGAGACTGTCAATCAGGAAGGATTTCAGTTGGAGGAAGAACAAAAATGGACTATATTACTATATCTGTTTGCGTGTGTTGTTTTTTGAAACAAAAAAGTATATTTACTGTGTGGATTTCTTAAAGAATGGTGAAAAGGTGAAAAATGAAACCATCTTGAAGTTGATGTTTTTTTTTTCTTGGGGGAGGTGTCGTGAAAGTACCTTTAAGAAATGGGTGTTTACTACCGCAGTGATGTCAGAGTGGGTGGAGCTGGGATGTCTGTCAGCTTTTTACTTTCATTTTAGGCTGTTTGTTGCAGGGTGTGTTTTAGTTTTGTTTTCAGTGTTGGAGCTGAAGCCAGACCAAGCAGGTGTATTGCTCTTCTCTCTGCCATCAAAATGCTATCTCTTGATCATTTGGTGAATTCAGAATTATAAATGTTCTCAGTAGTGAATGTAAACCTAATGTGCTTCTGTTGAAAGGTGTTTTAAGTCTTATGAATGTTAAAAGGAAAGCTTAAAGGATTACTTTGTGTTGTATTCTTTGGGGGTTGTATTTGAATTAATGGTTGCTCAGATGTTCACTGGCTGTTTTAAAAAGGTTAACTTGAGTTCATAGAATAAACGTCGTTTTGCTTTAAGAAATACCTTTCCATTTCTGCTGTACCACACCTGTAGAGTGGGCCGTATGCTCCCCATACCACAATCTATTAAAAGTTGTGGGCCAGGTGAACTCCATGATACACTTTGTCGTTCTCTAAAGACTGGCCCATAACAACCCAAACAAGACCACCGTAAAAGGACATACCGTTACGGGACTTGCAGGAAGAGAGAGAGATGGAACTCCCTTAACAAAAGAAAAGACAAAATGCAGAGCAACCACCGGAAACTCAAGCCAGCGCATGCTCCCACCCTCCACCAGCTCCTGCAACAGCCCCATGTCGGTGGAGAGGCGCCAGCAAGCAGCACAGTCTGCCGAAAAAGGACAAGCAGCGCATGGTTGAGGAGAGAGAGAAAGAGAACACCCTTCCCCATCTCGAGCACCGGGAGGGACTCCTCAACTCCCAGTGCACAGGAGGGCCGCAACTGGCAAGCACCCAGCCGCTAGGCATAAAACAACACACAACAAAAATACAATAACTACAATCCCCCAACAAGAAACCAAAAACCAACATCAGTACAAGCAGTACACAGAGTCAATTGGGACACCGCCATGTCGCTCTCACAGTACCGGCATCCGATCTCTGCATACCATCCAATCCAAAACAGCAAAAGTGAGCCCGTTCTCCCCCACTTTCAGTCCGGGAGCAGGCCAACCAATATCTGCCCCGTTCTCCACTCCAACCCTCCCAGAAAGCGCCTCATCTCCTCTTCCCCGGCTGGGGGTTCCGACTCATACAATTTGCTGTAAAACTCCCTAAATACCCCATTCACCCCCGCCGGTTCCAAGACCGTATTCCTACCTGTGTCCTTCGCTTTCCCAAACTCTCTTGCTGCATCCTGCTTCCTCAACTGGTGCGCTAACATCCTGCTCGCTTTCTTCCCATACTTATATACCACCCCTCTGACCCTTTGCAGCTGCCCTACCGCCTTACCCGTGGATAACAACCCAAATTCCATTTGCAGCCTCTGGCGTTCCTTTAACAGCCCTTCCTCCGGGGTCTCTGCGTATCTCCTGTCCAATTGGAGGATTTCCTCCACTAACCTTTCTATCTCCACCCGCACCGCCATTCTCCCTGTGTGCCCGAATCAAAATAAACTTTCCCCTGACCCCTGCTTTCAGTGCCTCCCAAACAATACCTGCCGAAACCTCCCCCGTGTCATTAATCTCAACATACCCCCGGATGGCCTTCCTCACCCGCTCACACACCTCTTCCTCCGCTAACAGTCCCACATCCAGCCTCCATTGCGGGTGCTGGCCCCCCTTGCACACTCCACCCAGTGTGGGACATGGTCCAACATCACTATTGCCGATTACTCGACATCTACCACCCCTACCAACAACGTCTCTTCCAACACGAAGAAATCTATTCGGGAGTACACCTTGTACACATGGGAGTAAAATGAAAATTATTTCGCCCTCGGCCTCCCAAATCTGCACGGATCCCCCCCCCCCCCGCCCCCATGTGCTCCATGAACCCCCAAAGCTCCTTAGTTGTAGCCAACACCCTCCCCGACGTCAAGCTCGACCAGTCCAATCTCGGATCAAGGACCATATTAAAGTCCCCCCCACACCCGCCGTAATCAGCCGATGAGAGTCCAGGTCCGGAATCTTCCCCAGCACCCGCCTCATAAATTCCACATCGTCCCAGTTCAGGGCATAGATGTTTACCAACACCACCAGCATCCTTTCCAATTTCCCGCTTACCATAACCTACCTTCCCCCAGAGTCCGCCACTATATTTCCCACCTTGAACACCACCCACTCGTTAACCAAAATCGCCACCCCCTTGGATTGGATTAGATTTGTTTATTGTCACGTGTACCGAGGTACAGTGTAAAGTATTTTTCTGCGAGCAGCTCAACAGATCATTAAGTACATGAGAAGAAAAGGAAATAAAAGAAAATACATAATAGGGCAACACAACATATACAATGTAACTACATAAGCACTGGCATCGGATGAAGCATACAGGGTGTAGTGTTAATGAAGTCAGTCCATAAGAGGGTCATTTAGGAGTCTGGTGACAGTGGGGAAGAAGCTGTTTTTGAGTCTGTGCGTGCGTGTTCTCAGACTTCTGTATCTCCTGCCCGATGGAAGAAGTTGGAAGAGTGAGTAAGCCGGGTGGGAGGGATCTTTGATTATACTGCCCGCTTTCCCCAGGCAGCGGGAGGTGTAGATGGAGTCAATGGATGGGAGGCAGGTTTGTGTGATGGACTGGGCGGTGTTCACGACTCTCTGAAGTTTCTTGCGGTCCTGGGCCGAGCAGTTGCCATACCAGGCTGTGATGCAGCCCGATAGGATGCTTTCTATGCTGCATCTGTAAAAGTTGGTAAGGGTTAATGTGGACATGCCAAATTTCCTTAGTTTCCTGAGGAAGTATAGGCGCTCTTGTGCTTTCTTGGTGGCAGCGTCAACGTGGGTGGACCAGGACAGATTTTTGGAGATGTGCACCCCTAGGAATTTGAAACTGCTAACCATCTCCACCTCGGCCCCGTTGATGCTGACAGGGGTGTGTACAGTACTTTGCTTCCTGAAGTCAATTACCAGCTCTTTAGTTTTGCTGGCATTGAGGGAGAGATTGTTGTCGCTACACCACTCCACTAGGTTCTCTATCTCCCTCCTGTATTCGGACTCATTGTTATTCGAGATCCGGCCCACTATGGTCGTATCGTCAGCAAACTTGTAGATGGAGTTGGAACCAAGTTTTGCCATGCAGTTGTGTGTGTACAAGGAGTAGAGTAGGGGGCTAAGTACGCAGCCTTGCGGGGCGCCGGTGTTGAGGACGATTGTGGAGGAGGTGTTGTTGTTCATTCTTACTGATTGTGGTCTGTTGGTCAGAAAATCGAGGATCCAGTTGCAGAGTGGGGAGCCAAGTCCTAGGTTTTGGAGCTTTAATATGAACTTGGCTGGGATTATGGTGTTGAAGGCGGTGCTGTAGTCAATAAATAGGAGTCTAATGTAGGAGTCCTTGTTTTCGAGATGCTCGAGGGATGAGTGTAGGGCCAGGGAAATGGTGTCTGATGTGGACCGGTTGCAGCGGTATGCGAATTGCAGTGGATCAAGGCGTTCTGGGAGTATGGAGGTGATGCGCTTCATGATCAACCTCTCGAAGCACTTCATTATGACTGAAGTCAGGGCCACTGGTCGGTAGTCATTGAGGCACGTTGCCTGGTTCTTCTTTGGTACCAGTATGATGGTGGTCTTCTTGAAGCAGGTGGGGACCTCGGAGTGGAGTAGGGACAGGTTAAAGATGTCCGTGAATACCTCTGCCAGCTGGTCCGCGCAGGCTCTGAGTGCACGACCAGGGATCCCGTCTGGGCCCGTCGCCTTCCGAGGGTTCACTTTCAGGAAGGCCAATCTGACTTTGGAAGCTGTGATGGTGGGTATGGGTGAATTATGGGCTGCTGGTGCACTCGCCAGCGGATTGTTGGTTACCTGCTCGAACCGAGCATAGAATGCATTGAGTTCATCGGGGAGGGGTGCGCTGCTGCCAGAGATACTGTTCGGCTTCGCTTTGTAGCCCGTTATGTTGTTTAGTCCTTGCCACAACCGCCGAGAGTCTGTCTGTGACTCTAGCTTGGTTTGATATTCTCTCTTGGCATTCCGGATGGCTTTGCGGAGGTCGTACCTGGACTTCTTGTATAGGTCAGGGTCGTCTGCCTTGAATGCCTCAGATCTGTCGTTTTAAAGCCCAATCCCGAGTGAAATACTTGCCCCACCCATCCCGTCCTCAGCCTAATCTGGTCCCCACCTTCAGGTCTGTCTCTTGTAGCATGGCGACATCCGCCTCAAATCGCTTTAAGTGTGCGAAAAAACGGGCCCTCGTGACTGGCCCATTCAATCCTTGCACGTTCCATGTGACCAGCCTGGTCAGGGGACACCCTGCCCTCCCCGCCCCCTCCCCAAATCCCACAGCAGAAATAGAAAAGTAATTTTTAAAGCAAAACAATGTTTATTCTATGAACTCAAGTTAACCTTTTTAAAACAGCCAGTGAACATCTTAGCAATCATTAATTCAAATACAACCCCAAAGACTACAAAACTAAACCTTTAAGCTTTCCTTTTTAACATCTATACGGCTTAAAAACAAAACCTTTATCAGAAGCACATGAGGTTAAAGTCACTACTGAAAACATTTATAATTCCGAATTCACCAAATGATCAAGAGATAGCCTTTTGATGGCAGAGAGAACAGCAGTACACCTGCTTGGTTGGCTTCTGCTCCAACACTGAAAACAAAACTAAAACACTATAAAACTCAAAAACTATAGTAAAAAGCTGACAGACAACCTAGCTCCACCCACTCTCTCACATCACTGCAGTAGTAAACACCCATTTCTTAAAGGTACACTCACTACAGATATTTATATACACACCCATTTATAAACACCCATTTCTTAAAGGTACTCTCACATGACACCTTCCCCAAGAAAGAAAACCCATCAACTTCAAGATCGTTTCATTTTTCGCCTTTTCACTATCCTTTAAGAAATGCACACAGTAAATATACTTTACTTTTCAAAAAACAACACACGCAAATAGGTATAATAATATAGTCCATTTTTTTTCATTCCTCCAACTGAAATCCTTCTCGATTGACAGTCTCTTTGAACAAGAAGGTCTCTGCACAATCCGTCCATTTCTCTACGCCTCGGCATTTCTCTTTAAAGTCAGATACTTGAGTTCAATCTGATCACCAGAGTCCCCTGTAATTCTCCAACACAGCAGCATTGGTTATCACAGCTTTCAGGCCTTCAAATGCCTGTTGAAAGGCCGCTGTCCATTGACATTTTCGACGTTTCTTCAGCAAGTCCATCAGTGGAGCAACCACGCTACATTAAAAAAAATATATATATATTTATTAAAGTTTTTTAACACAATTTTTCTCCCTTACAAACAATAACCCCCCCCCCCCCCGTAACAAAAAACAAAAACGAGAAATCGCGCAGAGCAAGATATATACATGGCAAAATGATATATTTACACAGCTTTGTACACTGGCCCTCACCCATACGTGCCAGTTTCCCCAACCCTTCATGTTATCTCTTGCTCATCCACCCTCCCAGGCAGTCCCCCCCCCCCCCAAGGTTGCTGCTGCTGCTGACCGACATTCCTCTAACGCTCCGCGAGATAGTCTAGGAACGGTTGCCACCGCCTGTAGAACCCCTGCGCAGATCCTCTCAAGGCGAACTTAATCCTCTCCAGCTTTATGAACCCAGCCATATCATTTATCCAGGCCTCCAGGCTGGGGGGGCTTCGCCTCCTTCCACATTAGCAAGATCCTTCGCCGGGCTACTAGGGACGCAAAGGCCAGAATGCCGGCCTCTTTCGCCTCCTGCACTACCGGTTCGTCCACTACTCCAAATATAGCTAGCCCCCAACTTGGCTTGACCTGGACTTTCACCACCTGAGATATTGCTCCCGCCACTCCTCTCCAGAACCCCTCCAGTGCCGGGCATGACCAAAACATATGGACATGGTTCGCCGGGCTCCCTGAGCACCTTCCATATCTGTCCTCTACCCCAAAGAACCTACTCAACCTCGCCCCCGTCAGGTGCGCTCTGTGGACTACCTTAAATTTTATCAGGCTGAGCCTGGCACATGAGGAGGAGGAATTAACCCTACCTAGGGCATCAGCCCACAGACCTTCCTCGATCTCCTCCCCCAGCTCCTCCTCCCACTTACCCTTCAACTCTTCTACCAGCGCTTCCCCCTCTTCTTTCAACTCCTGGTGTATTTCCGACACCTTGCCCTCCCCGACCCATACACCCGAGATCACCCTATCTTGAACTTCTTGTGCCGGGAGCAACGGGAATTCCCTCACCTGTTGCCTCACAAAAGCCCTCACCTGCATATATCTAAAGGCATTTCCCGGGGTAACTCGAACTTCTCCTCCAGTGCCCCTAGGCTCGCAAACGTCCCGTCGATGAACAGGTCCCCCATTCTTCCAATCCCCGCCCGATGCCAGCTCTGGAACCCCCCGTCCATCTTCCCCGGGACAAACCGGTGGTTACCCCTGATCGGGGACCACACCGATGCTCCCATTGCACCCTGGTGCCGTCTCCACTGGCCCCAGATCCTTAGCGTTGCCGCCACCACCGGGCTCGTGGTATACTTTGTCGGCGAGAGCGGCAGCGGTGCCGTCACCAACGCCCCCAGGCTCGTTCCTTTACAGGACGCCATCTCCATCCTCTTCCATGCCGCCCCCTCTCCCTCCATAACCCACTTGCGGATCATCGCCACATTTGCTGCTCAGTAGTAGCTCCCCAGGTTTGGCAGCACCAACCCTCCTCGGTCCCTACTGCGTTCCAGGAACCCTCTCCTTACTCTCGGGGTCTTATTCGCCCACACAAACCTCATAATACTCCTGCCTACTCTCTTAAAAAAGGCCTTAGTGATCACGATGGGAAGGCACTGAAACACAAACAGAAACCTCGGAAGGACCACCATTTTGACCGACTGCACTCTACCCGCCAGCGAGAGCGGTAACATGTCCCATCTTTTGAAATCTTCCTCCATTTGCTCCACCAACCTCGTCAGATTCAGTTTATGAAGGGTCCCCCAACTCCTGGCTATCTGGATCCCCAGATACCGAAAGCTCCCCTCCGCCCTCCTCAGCGGTAGGTCCCCTATCCCTCTTTCTTGGTCCTTCGCCTGTAATACAAAGAGCTCACTCTTCCCTACATTGAGCTTATAGCCCGAAAACTCCCCAAACTCCCTTAGAGTCTGCATGACCTCCACCATCCCCTCCATTGGATCTGCCACGTACAGCAACAGGTCATCCGCATATAGCGACACCCGATGCTCTTCTCCCCCTCGGACCACCCCCCTCCATTTATTAGACTCCCTCAATGACATGGCCAATGGTTCGATTGCCAATGCGAACAACAGGGGGGACAGGGGGCACCCCTGCCTCGTCCCTCGGTACAGTCGAAAGTACTCCGACCTCCGTCAGTTCGTCACTACACTCGCCATTGGGGCTCTGTAAAGGAGCTTAACCCAATTGATAAATCCTACCCCGAACCCAAACCTACGCAGCACCTCCCAGAGGTACTCCCACTCTACTCGGTCAAAGGCCTTCTCCGCGTCCATAGCTGCCACTACCTCCGCCTCTCCCTCCTCCGATGGCATCATTATCACGTTTAAGAGCCGCCGCACATTGGTGTTTAGTTGCCTGCCCTTTACAAATCCCGTCTGGTCCTCGTGGATTACCCCCGGGACACAGTCCTCGATCCTCGTGGCCAGCACTTTTGCATCCACATTGAGGAGCGAGATCGGCCTGTACAATCCACATTGCAGTGGGTCCTTGTCCCGCTTTAGGATCAAAGAAATTGTCGCTTCTGACATTGTCGGGGGCAGGGTCCCCTCCTCTCTTGCCTCATTAAAGGTCCTCACCAGTAGCGGGGCCAACAGGTCTGCATACTTCCTGTAGAACTCCACCGGGAATCCGTCCGGTCCCGGGGCCTTCCCCGCCTGCATGCTCCCCAAACCCTTGCTCAGCTCCTCCAACCCAATTGGTGCCCCCAAACCAGCCACCTCTTGTTCCTCCACCCTCGGGAATCTCAGCTAATCTAGGAATCGTCTCATCCCCTCTTCCCCCGCTGGGGGCTGGGATCGGTACAGCTCTTCATAAAAGGCCTTGAATACCTCGTTTATTTTCGTTGCACTCCGAACCGTGGCTCCCCTTCCATCTTTGACTCCCCCTATTTCCCTCGCTGCCATCCTCTTACGGAGCTGGTGTACCAGCATCCGACTAGCCTTTTCCCCATACTCGTAGGTCGCCCCCTGCGCTTTCCTCCACTGTGCCTCCGCCTTCCCTGTGGTCAACAGGTCAAACTCCGTCTGGAGCCGTCGTCTTTCCCCAAGTAATCTTTCTTCCGGGGCCTCTGCGTATCTCCTGTCCACTCTCAAAATCTCCCCCACTAACCTCTCCCTTTCCATACCCTCTGTCTTCTCCCTATGAGCCCTAATGGAAATTAGCTCTCCCCTGATCACCGCCTTCAACGCCTCCCATACCACCCCCACCCGCACCTCCCCGTTGTCGTTGGCCTCCAAGTACCTTTCGATACACCCCCTCACCTTCCCACACACCACCTCGTCCGCCAGCAGTCCCACATCCAGCCGCCACAACGGGCATTGGTCCCTCTCCTCTCCCAGCTCCAGTTCCACCCAGTGCGGGGCATGGTCCGAAACGGCTATAGCCGAATACTCCGTCCCCTCCACCTTCGGGATGAGCGCCCTACCCAGAACAAAGAAATCTATCCAGGAGTAGGCTTTGTGTACATGGGAGAAGAAAGAAAATTCCCTGGCCTGCGGCCTTGCAAACCGCCATGGGTCCACTCCCCCCATCTGATCCATAAACCCCCTAAGTACCTTGGCCGCCGCCGGCCTCTTTCCAGTCCTTAATTTGGAGCGGTCCAGTGCTGGATCCAACACTGTATTGAAGTCCCCTCCCATTATCAGGCCTCCTATCTCCAGGTCCGGAATGCGCCCCAACATGCGCTTCATGAATCCTGCATCATCCCAGTTCGGGGCGTATACGTTTACCAACACCACCCACGTCCCTTGCAGCCTACCGCTCACCATTACATATCGCCCTGCATTGTCCGCTACAATAGTCTTGGCCTCAAATGACACCCGCTTTCCCACCAATATTGCCACCCCTCTATTCTTCGCGTCCAGTCCCGAGTGGAATACCTGTCCTACCCATCCCTTTCTTAACCTGACCTGATCCGCCACCTTCAGATGTGTCTCTTGGAGCATGGCCACGTCCGCCTTCAGTCCCTTTAAGTACGCGAACACTCGAGCCCTCTTCACCGGCCCATTCAGGCCCCTCACATTCCACGTTATCAGCCGGATTGGAGGGGCTCTCACCCCCCCCCCCCCACCCCCGCCGACTAGCCATCTCCTTTTCTGGGCCAGTCCCGTGTCCACGCCTCCCTCACCCTCCAGTCCCCCAGGCAAACACCCTACATAACCTTTGCACAAATGTTCGATCAAATCCACTCATGCCAAGAAATCACATTATTTACCTTTGTCTTGAGGGTATTGAAAACTCCTCAATAACTGTTGGTTTCACATCCCGTGTGACCATTCGACCATGCCCGATTGTATGGCCAAGGAAAGTGACTTGGGCTTTTCCCAAATTCACTTTTGGCTGGGTTTATCACCAAACCCGCCTTTTTAGCATACTCTCAATCTCTTGTTAACCTGTGCCAATTTTAAAGGGTTAAATCTGTATGGATGTTGTTTGATTGGAACAGCATTTCCAACATCTACATCATGTATAGCCATTTTAGTACTTCCCAATTTATCTCCACAAATATGCCCATGTGATATCAATAACTCTTTCAGGTCAATCCGTTTTTCCTCTGGAAGGTAACTCAACAATTTATCAAAATTTTTAAGAACATCCTCGTTTTCCAATTTAATTTGAGGTATGTCAAATTCACAGTCATCTGGATTTGGTTCTTCACTTTGAGTTAGAATCATTAAAACCTCCTTCTTTTTCTCTCCTTCCCTTTCAAAGTACCTTTAAGCATATTCACATGACACACTCGGTGAGTTTTCCTTCTATCTGGTGTTTTTACCACATAATTCACCTCACTTAATTTCCTTTCAATCTGATAAGGTCCACAAAACCTAGCTTTTAAAGGCTCACCTACCACTGGCAGCTTTATCTCCACTGGCAAAACTACGAACTTTGGATTTCTTGTCCGCTCCCCGTTTCATCACATTTTGTGCAACGTTTAAATGTTGTCTAGCCAATTCACTTGCTCTATTTAATCGTTCCCTAAAATTTGACACGTAATCCAATAATGTAATTTCCGATTTCTCACTCACCAATTTTTCCTTAATCAATTTAAATGGTCCTCTTACCTCATGACCAAAAATTAGTTCAAAAGGACTAAATTTGGTTGATTCATTAGGTGCATCCCTAAAAGCAAACAGTATGAATGGAATTCCTTTATCCCAATCCTCTGGATAATCTTGACAATAAGCCCTCAACATTGTCTTTAATGTCTGATGCCACCTTTCTAACGCTCCCTGCGATTCTGGATGGTATGCAGTTGATTTAAATTGTTTTATTCCTAAGCTATCCATAACTTCTTTGAATAACCTTGAGGTAAAATTTGATCCTTGATCCGATTGTATTTCTGTGAGTAGTCCATAACGAGTAAAGAATTTAAGTAACTCCTCCACAATCTTTTTAGCTGTAATATTACGTACTGGAATGGTCTCTGGAAACTTAGTAGACACATCCATTATTGTCAAAAGATATTGATTCCCATTTTTTGTTTTAGGAAGCGGTCCTACGCAATCAATTAGGACCCTTGTAAAAGGTTCCTCAAATGCTGGAATAGGTATTGAGGGTGCTGGTTTTATCACTGCTTGAGGGTTTCCTATCATTTGACATGTGTGACGTGATTGACAAAATTTAACTACATCTTTATGTAGTCGAGGCCAATAAAAATGTTTCTGGATTTTTCCTTATTCCCAAATGACCTCCCACTAGTACCTCATGTGCAACTCGCAACACCTCCTTTCTATACCCTCCGGCAATACTACTTGGTGAACTTCTGCCCACTTTTCATCCGTCTGCATATGTAAAGATCTCCATTTTCTCATCAAGACATCACTTTTATGGTACTAACACTCTGGTATACACTCAGATTCCTCTTCCGTATATGCTTTCTGATACATCCGTTTTATATCCATCTCTTTTTGTTGTAACTCCACCAATTTTCCTGAACTAAAAATATCCGCCTCATCCTCCACCCGTTCTTGTTCTTTTTCAACCATCTGATCAAAAATAATTTCTGATAATTGCACTTCAACTTCACTCTTTGATTTATCCACTTGTCTTAACCTGTGACTTTGCGACCTTGTTACTACACAATCCGGAAAAATCCCAGGATATTCGTCCTTCAACACTTCAATTGTCTGATCTTCCACTGGCTTATCAACCACAGTAGGCATCACTCCCACCTGCGATCCAGCTATATCATTACCCAAGATAAACTGTATTCCTGGACAAGATAGTTTCTCTATTACTCCTACTACTTGTCATGTGAGAGTACCTTTAAGACATGGATGCTTAAGCAATGTACCTTTAAGAAAACTGATGTCAGAGAGTGGGTGGGGCTGAGCTCAGGTCTGCCATTTTGAAGTTTAGTTTTGCAGTTTGGAAAAGCAGCTTGTGTGTGTCTGTGTGTTTCCAGAGAGCTGCAGTTTGGCAGTTTGAAAAGAGCTTGGGAGTGTCTGCGTTTGCAGTGAGCTGGATCTCTGCCATGAAAGACTATCTCTGGATCATTTGGGTGGTTTAAACTCGTAATAGTAAAGCCTTTAACCTGATGTGATTCTGTTTAAAGGTGTTAAGTCTCTTGGAAGTTTCAAGGAACATTTTGAGGAATTATTTACTGTTGCAATATTTCAGAGTTATCTTTGAAGTAAGGGGTGTTAAGAGATCCAATGTTTATTTGAGATGTTAAGTTGAGTTCATGGAATGAACAGTGTTTTGTGTTTAAAAACCCACGTGTCCATAATTGTAATCCCACACCTAGGGAACAAGCCGTGTGCTAGGAAAAGCAACAAATCCATTAAAGGAAGAGGTTGGTTGAATTCCATGATACATTTTGGCATTCTGAAAACTCCTCGCCCATAACATACTACTTCACCATTCTTCAGTGGACCTTCCAACCTTACCTTCTATAATTGAACACTACTCCTCTCACCCTGAATTCCACATATTACCACCTTTTCTGGCAACATTCCCAAACTACAGAACTCCTCATCTCTTACCATTAAAGATTGACTAGCTCCCGTATCTCTTAAAATTGTGACTTCTTTACCTACTCCTGATACACATGAGTAAACTTTACCCACACAAGTAAATTCTTTAAAAAGATCTGGCACCTTCTTATCAATCACCTCTTGATCAGGCTGTACAATCTTTTGCACCTCCTTCGCTTCACTTGGGCTTTCCTTTACCACTTTCACAAACCCCACTGTCTTATCCTGTTTTACCACACCAACCTTCCCAGTGCTTTTCTTCAAGCACCAACACTGTGACTTTACATGGCCTAGTTTATTACAGTGAAAACATTTGAAACTTTTCATTTCTTTTCCACCCTCCTGGATTTCCTTTTCAATCTGAGGTACACTCTCTTTATTGTCTCCCATCAGATCACCTTTACCTTTACCACTTGAGTATTTCTCATGTCCCCAGTTTCTATCCCTCACAGGCTGAAACTGATGTCGGAAACCAAGCTTTGATTTATGAACTAATTCATAATCATCTGCCATTTCTGCTGCTAATCTCGCAGTTTTAACCCTCTGCTCTTCCACATGAGTTCTCACTACATCAGGAATTGAATTTTTAAACTCCTCCGGAAGCATAATTTCTCTGAGAGCTTCATACGTTTAGTCTATTTTCAAGCCCTTATCCACTTATCAAAATTACTCTGTTTGAGCCTTTCAAACTCCATGTATGTTTGACCAAATTCTTTCCTTAAATTTCTAAACCTATGTCTGTTGGCTTCAGGCACTAGTTCATATGCACCTAAGATGGATTTTTTCACCTCCTCATATGTCCCAGATACCTCCTTCGGTAGTGATGCAAACACTTCACCAGCCCTATCTACCAGCTTTGTTTTAATCAGTAATACCCACATGTCCTGTGACCATTTTATTTGTTTAGCCACCTTCTCAAATGAAATGAAAAAGGCTTCTACCTCCTTCTCGTCAAACCTTGGCAATGCTTGGACATATTTAAATAGATTCCCACCAAGCCTTCGACTTTGACGCTCCTTCTCACTATCCCCATCACTATCATCCAACTGTACGTTTTCCTTTCTTTTTGTCCTGCTAGGGCTATTCTTTCTGTTTTCCTGTCTTCTCTGTCTTTTCCCTCTCTTTCTCTTTCTTTTTCCTCTCTCTCTCTTTCGTATTCAAGCTGCTTTAATTCTTTCTCATGTTCCATTTGTTTAATTTGCAACTGAATTTGTGCTATTTCCAATGAATCAAACTGTATCTCAGGCAACTTTAAATGCTGAGCCACCGCCATAATTACCTCATCTTGTCACATTTTGTCAGGTAATGTTAACTGCAATGTTTTTGCCAAATCTAACAGTCTGCTTTTAGTCTTTGTCCATAAGGTACTGCGTGTGACCGTCTCCACCCCCAAAAACTTCAGAGCCTCTGGAAGAGCCATTGTTCACAACACACTCCCTACTTAAACTAAAATACCACACCTGAAAACGACCCGCAATATGCTAACCCCCCACTGTCTTTAAGTTCACTAAGCCAATCCAGTAGATAGACTTTTATCCCCCTCGAGCCCCAAATTTGTTATGGGCCAGATTTTAGAGAACTCCAAAGTGTATCATGGAGTTCACCTGACCCACAACTTTTAATAGATTGTGGTATGGGGAACACACGGCCCACTCTACAGCTGTGGTACAGCAGAAATGGAGAAGTATTTTTTAAAGCCAAATATTGTTTATTCTATGAACTCAAGTTAACCTTATTAAAACATACAGTGAGTATCTTAGCAACCATTAATTCAAATACAACCCCCAAAGACTACAACACTAAGTAAATCTTTAAGCTTTCCTTTTTAACATCCATACGACTTAAAAACAAAACCTTTATCAGAAGCACAGGTTAAAGTCACTACTGAAAACATTTATAATTCTGAATTCACCAAACGATCAAGAGATAGTCTTTTGATGGCAGAGAGAACAGCAGTACACCTGCTTGGTCTGGCTTCAGCTCCAACATGAAAACAAAACTAAAACACACCCTGCAGCCTGCTCAAAAACGAAAGTAAAAAGCTGGCAGACAGCTCAGCTCCACCCACTCTCTGACATCACTGCAGTAGTAAACACCCATTTCTTAAAGGTACTCTCACTACAGATATTCATATACACACCTATTTCTAAACACCCATTTCTTAAAGGTACTCTCACATGACAGGGGGCAATGGAAGAGGGGCTGTGGTGTGAGGTGCTGCGAAGGGTGAACACCTCAACCTCTTTGCGAGATTGGGACTGATGCAATTGAAGATTGTGTATTGAGTGCACCTCACAAATTCAAGAATGAGCCGGCTGTTTGAGGTGGTGAGCTATGTGGGAGGGGCCCCGCAAACTATGTTCATATGTTTTGGTCCTGTCCGAAGCTGGAAAGTTATTGGAGGGAGATATCTAGCACTCTCTTGGGGGTTTTGCATATGGATATGGAGCCTGGTCCCCGAAAAGCCATTTTCGGGGTGTCGGACAGGCCCGAGTTGCACGCAGGTGCGTGGGCAGACGTTTTAGCCTTCGCCTCGGTGATCACTCATAGGCGGGTCTTGGGGTGGAGGTCAGCTTCTCCTCCCTGGACCTCGGCATGGCGGGGGCCCTGCTGGGGATTTTCACCCTGGAGAAAGTTTGAGCTGAGGGGCACGAAGATCGGGTTCTACAATTCTTGGGGTTTGTTTACTTTGCATTTTCGGGGGTTGGCTGCCGTTGAATAGGGGGGAGGGAGGGGGATTTTGTTTATGTTTGTGTTCTATGAGTCTGTGTTTTATGTTTTATATTGTTGAGGTTGTTCTACATAGAACATAGAACGATACAGCGCAATAGAGGCCCTTCGGCCCACGATGTTGCACCGAAACAAAAGCCACCTAACCTACACTATGCCATTATCATCCATATGCTTATCCAATAAACTTTTAAATGCCCTCAATGTTGGCGAGTTCACTACTGTTGCAGGTAGGGCATTCCACGGCCTCACCACTCTTTGCGTAAAGAACCTACCTCTGACCTCTGTCCTATATCGATTACCCCTCAGTTTAAAGCTATGTCCCCTCGTGCCAGCCATTTCCATCCGCGGGAGAAGGCTCTCACTGTCCACCCTATCTAACCCCCTGATCATTTTGTATGCCTCTATTAAGTCTCCTCTTAACCTTCTTCTCTCCAACGAAAACAACCTCAAGTCCATCAGCCTTTCCTCATAAGATCTTCCCTCCATACCAGGCAACATCCTGGTAAATCTCCTCTGCACCCGCTCCAAAGCCTCCACGTCCTTCCTATAATGCGGTGACCAGAACTGTACGCAATACTCCAAATGCGGCCGTACCAGAGTTTTGTACAGCTGCAACATGACCTCATGACTCCGGAACTCAATCCATCTACCAATAAAGGCCAACACTCCATAGGCCTTCTTCACAACCCTATCAACCTGGGTGGCAACTTTCAGGGATCTATGTACATGGACACCTAGATCCCTCTGCTCATCCACACTTCCAAGAACTTTACCATTAGCCAAATATTCCGCATTCCTGTTATTCCTTCCAAAGTGAATCACCTCACACTTCTCTACATTAAACTCCATTTTCCACCTCTCAGCCCAGCTCTGCAGCTTATCTATGTCCCTCTGTAACCTGCTACATCCTTTAACACTGTCGACAACACCACCGACTTTAGTGTCGTCTGCAAATTTACTCACCCACCCTTCTGCGCCTTCCTCTAGGTCATTGATAAAAATGACAAACAGCAACGGCCCCAGAACAGATCCTTGTGGTACGCCACTTGTAACTGAACTCCATTCTGAACATTTCCCATCAACCACCACCCTCGGTCTTCTTTCAGCTAGCCAATTTCTGAACCACATCTCTAAATCACCCTCAATCCCCAGCCTCCGTATTTTCTGCAATAGCCTACCGTGGGGAACCTTATCAAACGCTTTACTGAAATCCATATACACCACATCAACTGCTCTACCCTCGTCTACCTGTTCAAAGAACTCAATAAGGTTTGTGAGGCATGACCTACCCTTCACAAAGCCATGCTGACTATCCCTGATCATATTATTCCTATCTAGATGATTATAAATCTTGTCTCTTATAATCCCCTCCAAGACTTTACCCACTACAGACGTGAGGCTCACCGGTCTATAGTTGCCGGGGTTGTCTCTGCTCCCCTTTGTGAACAAAGGGACCACATTTGCTATCCTCCAGTCCTCTGGCACTATTCCTGTAGCCAATGATGACATAAAAATCAAAGCCAAAGGTCCAGCAATCTCTTCCCTGGCCTCCCAGAGAATCCTAGGATAAATCCCATCAGGCCCCGGGGACTTATCTATTTTCAGCCTGTCCAGAATTGCCAACACCTCTTCCCTACGTACCTCAATGCGATCTATTCTAATAGCCTGGGTCTCAGCATTCGCCTCCACAACATTATCTTTTTCCTGAGTGAATACTGACGAAAAATATTCATTTAGTATCTCGCCTATCTCTTCAGACTCCACACACAACTTCCCATCCCTGTCCTTGACTGGTCCTACTCTTACCCTAGTCATTCGCTTATTCCTGACATACCTATAGAAAGCTTTTGGGTTTTCCTTGATCCTACCTGCCAAATACTTCTCATGTCCCCTCCTTGCTCGTCTTAGCTCTCTCTTTAGATCCTTCCTCGCTACCTTGTAACTATCCATCGCCCCAACTGAAACATCACACCTCATCTTCACAGAGGCCTTCTTCTTCCTCTTAACAAGAGATTCCACTTCTTTGGTAAACCACGATTCCCTCGCTCTACGCCTTCCTCCCTGCCTGACCGGTACATACTTATCAAGAACACGCAGTAGCTGATCCTTGAACAAGCTCCACTTATCCAGTGTGCCCAACACTTGCAGCCTACCTCTCCAACATATCCCCCACAAGTCACGTCTAATGGCATCATAATTGCCCTTCCCCCAGCTATAACTCTTGCCCTGCGGTGTATACTTATCCCTTTCCATCACTAACGTAAACGTCACCGAATTGTGGTCACTGTCCCCAAAGTGCTCTCCTACCTCCAAATCCAACACCTGGCCTGGTTCATTACCCCAAACCAAATCCAACGTGGCCTCTCCTCTTGTTGGCCTGTCAACATATTGTGTCAGGAAACCCTCCTGCACACACTGTACAAAAAACGACCCATCTAATGTACTCGAACTATATCTTTTCCAGTCAATATTTGGAAAGTTAAAGTCTCCCATAATAACTTTCGCTCTTATCCAGGATCATCCTCGCCATCCTTTCCTCTACATCCCTAGAACTATTTGGAGGCCTATAGAAAACTCCCAACCGGGTGACCTCTCCTTTCCTGTTTCTAACCTCAGCCCATACTACCTCGGAAGATGAGTCCCCCATCTAGCATCCTCTCCGCCACCGTAATACTGCTCTTGACTAGCAGCGCCACACCTCCCCCTCTTTTGCCTCCTTCTCTGAGCTGACTAAAACACCTAAACCCCGGAACCTGCAACATCCATTCTTGTCCCTGCTCTATCCATGGGCGTCACTCTCCGACCCCCCAGAGGGTCGGAGAATGGCCGTTGGCCGCCGTGAATCCCGCCCCCACCGGTTGCCGAAGTCTCCGAAGGGAGAAAAGTCGGCGGGGCGTTAATGGCGTCGCTGCCGCGGAGAATGTCACGGGTCTGCGCAAGGCAGCCGATTTTCGGCCTGCCGATATTCTCCCTTCCGGATGGGCCGAAGTCCCGTCGACGTGATGACCGTTCACGTCGACGTAAATTAAACCTCCTTTTCATCGGCGTGACCCGGTGCTCCAGGCTCACGCCGACCAGCGTGGAGGTGAGTGACGGCCTGGGGGGTTGGCTCTGGGCAGGCAATGGCGTGGCCGCAGTCTGAATGCGTGAGGAGAGGTGTGTCTCGGGATGTGTGTGTGCGGCGGGGGGGTGGGGTGGTTAGAGTAGGCTGGGCTCCGGGGGAGTGCCGTGGGGGGTCCGTGCCGGGGTGGAGGTTGGGGGGGGTTCCGTGCCGGGGTGGAGGTTGGGGGGGGGGGTCCGTGCCGGGGTGGAGGTTGGGGGTCCGTGCTGGGGTGGAGGTTGGGGGTTGGGGGGGGTCCGTGCTGGGGTGGAGGTTGGGGGGGGGGTCCGTGCTGGGGTGGAGGTTGGGGGGGGGTGTCCGTGCCGGGGTGGAGGTTGGAGGGGGGGTCCATGCCGGGGTGGAGGTTGGGGGGGGGTCCGTGCCGTGCCGGGGTGGAGGTTGGGGGGGGGGGTCCGTGCCGTGCCGGGGTGGAGGTTGGGGGTTGGGGGGGGTCCGTGCTGGGGTGGAGGTTGGGGGGGGTCCGTGCTGGGGTGGAGGTTGGGGGGGGGGTCTGTGCCGGGGTGGAGGTTGGGGGGGTCCGTGCTGGGGTGGAGGTTGGGGGGGGGGGGCCGTGCCGGGGTGGAGGTTGGGAGGGGTCCGTGCCGTGCCGGGGTGGAGGTTGGGGGGGGGGGGTCCTTGCCGTGCCGGGGTGGAGGTTGGGGGTTGGTGGGGGTCCGTGCTGGGGTGGAGGTTGGGGGGGGTTCGTGCCGGGGTGGAGGTTGGGGGGGTCCGTGCCGTGCCGGGGTCAGGTTGGGGGGGGGTCCGTGCCGGGGTGGAGGTTGGGGGGGGTCCGTGCTGGGGTGGAGGTTGGGGGTGGGGTCCGTGCCGGGGTGGAGGTTGGGGGGGGTCCGTGCCGTGCCGGGGTGAGGTTGGGGGGGTCCGTGCCGGGGTGGAGGTTGGGGGGGGGGTCCGTGCTGGGGTGGAGGTTGGGGGGGGTCCGTGCCGGGGTGGAGGTTGGGGGGGGTGTCCGTGCCGGGGTGGAGGTTGGGGGGGGGTCCGTGCTGGGGTGGAGGTTGGGGGGAGTCCGTGCCGTGCTGGGGTGGAGGTTGGGGGGGGGTCCGTGCTGGGGTGGAGGTTGGGGGGGAGTCCGTGCCGTGCCGGGGTGAGGTTGGGGGGTGTCCGTGCCGGGGTGGAGGTTGGGGGGGGGGGGGTCCGTGTTGGGGGGGGGGGGTCCGTGCTGGGGTGGAGGTTGGGGGGGGGGGTCCGTGCCGAGGAGGGGGATGGGAGGGCAAGTGAGTTGGTCCACCTGGCCAGGTGCCAGCCTCCAACAGTTGGACCCATGCGGTCCATGCCACCTGGCTGGGGGGAGGAGGGGATATGGGCAATGATGACATGTCGTCGTTCCCCTCCCCCCCCACCAGGCCGTCATGTTTTCAGATCATCCAGCGATGTTGGCCGCCGTGGTGGCAGCCGCTCATGTCTATGTTGCCCTGGATGAGGAGGAGGAGGAGCGTGCCAGAGAGGCGGCGCAGGCTGCCGCAGAGGGGCAGGCGGCAGCCGCCCAGGCTGGAGGGACACCTGACCGACAGGACGAGGAGGGGGAGGAGGACGTCGCGGCCCCACGGCAACGGAGGCACCCGAGGGCGCCCCGTGTGTACCGGCCCCGGCAGTCATACCAGGACCTCACGGACCGGGAATGCAGGAGGAGACTCCGGATGAGCCGGGAAACCGTGGCACACATCTGCCACCTGCTGGCACACCTGTCACCGCGTGGCACTGGCGGGGGACACCCTCTCCCCGTGTCCGTCAAGGTTACGGTGGCCCTGAACCTTTATGCAACGGGGTCATTCCAGGCACCGAGTGGGGACTTGTCCGGCATATCGCAGACATCGGTGCACCCGGGCAGTGACAGATGCCCTATATGCCATGGCGCACCGCTACATCCGCTTCCCCGTGGACCGGGCCAGCCAAGATGCCCGGGCCGTGGGCTTCTCTGCCGTGGCCGGGTTCCCCATGGTCCAGGGCGCGATCGATGGGATGCACGTTGCCGTGCGGCCACCTGCAGATAACAGGGCCGTGTTCACTAATAGGAAGGGGACCTATTCGATGAACGTACAGGTGGTCTGCGATCACTGCATGATGATCCTGCACGTCTGCGCCCGTCACCCAGGCAGTGTACACGACTCATTCGTGTTGTCGCGGTCATCCATCCCCGGCATGTACGAGGGACGCCATCCCCGGCTGAGGGGCTGGTTGCTGGGCGACAGGGGCTACCCATTGCGATCGTGGCTGATGACGCCTATACGGAGGCCACGCAATGAGGCGGAGAACCGCTACAATGATGCCCATGTAGCGACAAGGGGAGTGATCGAGAGGTGCTTTGGCGTGCTGAAGATGCGTTTCAGGTGCCTGGACCTCTCTGGGGGCGCCTTCCAGTATCGGTCAGATAGGGTCGGCCGCATCATTGTGGTGTGCTGCGTCCTGCACAACATAGCCCAGCAGAGGGGCGATGTGCCGCAGGCAGAGGAGGGCGGAGTGGAGGAGCAGCAGGAAGAGGCCCAGTCCTCCCCAGATGAGGGGGATGGGGGCAATGGTCAGGGCAGACGGGGTAGACACAGGCGGGTGGCTGTCCACCGTTACCGGCTGGCCCAGCGGGCACGGGACAGACTGATAGACGCCCGCTTCACTGACAAGATGGGCGTGGGAATCGGGTAGTATGGCCACAGACCGCACACCATGGCAACAGCCGACCACCCACACCCCCCACCCATCCACCCACCCAGCACTCTCACCCCCCTCCCCAACCCCACCTACCCCACCCGCATGCACCCCCCCCCCCCCCCCCCCCCCCGCCCCCCCATTGCCGATCCACCTGCGGCACAACGGGCCGGGCTCACCCAGTTGCGGGTGGACGCGTGTCTATCGCAGGCCATGGAGGATGATGACAACCCGCCCTGCGATGAGCTCCTGGCTCTACATCGTTGGACTATGTCTGACCCATGGCCACAGTACCACCATCCACCCGGACCATCCCTGCATGCGGCTGTGACACTGCAGCGCACGGTCCCGTCCTCTGCCCGGGGGATGTTGATGGCGGCCCAGGGGGAAGGGGGCAGACTCACCTGGGGCTGAGGTAAGACCACCCCTCACACACACACTTGCGCTCAACGTACATGACACCCCCGCACACTTTGGACAGAGCACAAAGGCAGCTTCGGTAGGTGTAACATTGACTTTAATAACCAAAGGAGTTCATCTACGTGCCCTGACCCCTAAAACTCATCTGTGCCCTGCACCCGTGCCAACTTACTCAGTGTCTAATTGTTTGGCCTTACGGGCCCTTTGACTACGTCTACGTGGTTCCCCAGACGGTACAGCAGAACTGGAGGTGGACTCCTGTGATTCCTGCCCTCTGACACTGGATCCCTTTGGCGGCCGTTTCCTGGGGCGTCCTGGCCTAGATGGGCCAGGCTGCGGCCCGGGCGACTGGGATGGCGAGCTGCCAGCCTGTCCTGCCCGTTGCCCACCCGATGCACCTGGGACGGAAGGGGGGGGAGTCCGAGGTGTCGCGGTGTACCGGGACCTCCCCTACAGAGGGAGTTGGGACGGACCACACCACCTCCTCCTCCCTCGGGGTGCCCGATGGCCCCCAGGCCTCTACATGGGTGGGGGATGCGAACGGACTGGCCATCCGACGCCCCCCCCGACATCTGGCGCTGCCAGTCCTGGAGGCCCGTGCTGGTATCAACAGGGGTCTGCAGGTTTGCAGCCATGGAGCCCAGGGGGTTGGCAAACCCTGTCTGTGACAGTGCGACGCCAGCTCGCACATGGCCACTGGTGCCGATGCCCTCAGCGATGGCCTGCAGAGACTGGGCCATGGCCTGCTGAGACTGGGCCATGGCCTGCAGAGACTGGGCTATGGCGTTGAGCGCCTCTGCTGGCACTGGCTCATGGCCTCCTGTGAGAGGGCAGCCATTTCCTGGGCCACAGACGCCGCCTGCACGGAAGGCCCCAGGCCTCGCAAACCGTTCCCCATGTCTGACACCGTCGCACCCATTGCCTCCACCGCGGACGCCACCCGTGCGGTGTCGGCCTGGGTGGCACGCATGACCGGCACCACTCCCAGCTCCTGGACGCCGGTGGACTCCTCCACCTGCGACCGCAGCCGCCGCAAGCCGGCCGTCACCCTCTTCGCTCGTCTCCGGGTCGGTGGTTGCATCGGATCTATGTGTGGGTGTGGTAACTGCAGGAACCCGGGATCCAGCTGGGCGGCAGATGTTCCCTTGGGCTGGGCTGCCCTCCGACCGCCCGGTCCCTCTGCTGCTCCTACCTCCACCTGCTGTACCGGGACGGCTGTGTTGTGCGCACCAGTGAGTGTACCAGACGCCTCATCACTAAAGTGCCCAACCGTGGTGAGTGTTTCTGCGATGGTGGAGGGTGTTGGTGACAGCAGTGGCGTTGTGTCGTGCTCTTCGTCCCACTCTGAGTCCATGGCACTTTGGGGTGGGGGTTCGTCTCCACCCATCCACTCTGAGTCACGGTCCGGTATTTCGTCTTCCTGGGTAGTGCTGTCCCGGGTAGGGGTGTCCTGGGTAGTGGTGTCCTGGGTAGTGGTGTCCTGGATAGTGGTGTCCTGGGTAGTGGTGTCCTGGGTAGTGGTGTCCTGGCTCGGATGTGACGGGGGCCTGTGGCTGCCCCCCTCGTCGCTGGGTGGTCGCTCCCGCACGTGACGGGGGTGTCGTCTCCCTGTTGCTCCAGGTCTCTCCGTCTCCCGTGGTGTGCGAGGGGCATCCTGCGGGCGTCGCATGCTGGAGGGTGCGGGTCTCTCCGTCTCCCGTGGTCTCCGAGGGGCATCCTGCGGGCGTCGCATGCTGGAGGGTCCGGGTCTCTCCGTCTCCCGTGGTCTCCGAGGGGCATCCTGCAGGCGTCGCATGCTGGAGGGTTCGGGTCTCTCCGTCTCCCGTGGTCTCCGAGGGGCATCCTGCGGGCGTCGCATGCTGGAGGGTGCGGGTCTCTCCGTCTCCTGTGGTCTCCGAGGGGCATCCTGCGGGCGTCGCATGCTGGAGGGTGCGGGTCTCTCCGTCTCCTGTGGTCTCCGAGGGGCATCCTGCGGGCGGTCTGCATCTGCGGGGATGGGTGCCTGGACGTTTGGTCCTGCGATACACAATGAAGCATGCATGGTTAGACATCAGGCAGTGATCAGGTGATACGGGGGAGGGGGATATAGGGGAGGGGGATATGGGGACGGGCTGTCGGTGGCTCACTCACTAGTACGCCCCCGACCTCTGCATCAGCAACCTCCCGGTCCTCAGGTCCGCCAGCCAGTTCCAGGGCCCTTTTCTCGTGTACGGTCAGTGGCCTCTCATCAGCGGGCCCTCCTCCAGTCCTCACATGCTCCCTATTGTTGTGTGCGCGCTTCTCCTGTGGGGCGGGGGGGGGGGCAGGGGTAAAAGGCAACAGTGTTAGGCAGGTATATGAATGCACGCCATCGGTTGCGCGTGCATTGCAGAGGTTAAGGTTAGGGCTGGATTCACTTGGGTATATGGGGGATATGGGGGAGGGGTGGATATGGGGGATATGGGGGAGGGGGGATATGGGGGAGGGGGATATGGGGGAGGGGGATATGGGGGAGGGGGGATATGGGGGATATGGGGGAGGGGGGATATGGGGGAGTGGGGGATATGGGGGAGGGGGGATATTGGGGAGGGGGGATATGGGGGAGGGGGGATATGGGGGAGGGGGGGATATGGGGAGGGGGGATATGGGGGAGGGGGGATATGGGGGAGGGGGTTTATGGATATTGGGCAGGGGGGGAGGCTCACCCTGCCTGCTCTGACGAGGTCGTTCACCTACTTGTGGCACTGGGTGCTTGTCCGTGGTGTCAGGGCCACAGCGGTGACGGCCTCTGCCACTTCCCTCCACAGACGCCGGCTGTGGCGTGGGGCAACTCTGCGGCCGTGCCCGGGATACAGGGCGTCCCTCCTCTGCTCCACCGCGTCCAGGAGCGCCTCCACATTGCGTGACTCGAACCTCGGGGCTGAGCGACGGCCAGCCATCCAGTCGGGTGTTGCGGTCGGGTGTTGCGGTCGGGTGGGGGGGAGCAGCGCGGCCTTATGAGCCGTCACGCCGTGCAGCGCGTATGACGCTGCACGGCGTGAACCACTGCGCAAGCGCGGATCCCGTTACGTCGCTGCTATCCCATTTCGGGCCGGAGACTATCGACCCATTTTTCCGACGTGACGCAAGTCGGATTTGCGCCGTTTTTTGCGCCGATCGGCGGACTTTCCGCCGATAACGGAGAATTTCGCCCCATGTCTCCGAAATGGCCACAACATCGAAGTCCCAGGTACCAACCCATGCTGCCAGTTCCCCTACCTTATTTCGTATACTCCTGGCATTGAAGTAGACACACTTCAAACCACCTATCTGAACACTGGCCCCCTCCTGCGACGTCAAATCTGTGCTCCTGACCTCTATACTCTCATTCTCCCATACCCTAAAACTACAATCCAGGTTCCCATGCCCCTGCTGCATTAGTATAAACACCCCCAAAGAGCACTAACAAATCTCCCCCCCAGGATATTTGTGCCCCTCAGGTTCAGATGTAGACCATCCTGTCTGTAGAGGTCCCACCTTCCCCAGAAAGAGCCCCAGTTATCCAGAAATCTGAATCCCTCCCACCTGCACCATCCCTGCAGCCACGTGTTTAATTGCTCTCTCTCCCTATTCCTCATCTCACTATCACGTGGCACGGGCAACAACCCAGAGATAACAACTCTGTTTGTTCTAGTTCTGAGCTTCCATCCTAGCTCTCTGAAAGCCTGCCTGACATCCTTGTCCCCTTTCCTACCTATGTCGTTAGTGCCAATGTGGACCAAGGCTTGGGGCTGCTCCCCCTCCCCTTAAGGACCCGGAAAACACGATCCGAGACATCACGTACCCTTTCACCTGGGAGGCAACATACCAAACGTGAGTCTCTCACGCTCCCACAAAATCTCCTATCTGTGCCCCTGACTATCGAGTCCCCAATTACTAATGCTCTGCTCCTCTCCCCCCTTCCCTTCTGAGCAACAGGGACAGACTCCGTGCCAGAGGCCCGTACCCCATGGCTTACCCCTGGTAAGTCCCCCCCCCCCACAAGTATCCAAAGCGGTATACTTGTTTCTCAGGGGAACGACCGCAGGGGATCCCTGCACTGACTGCTTCTTCCCAGTCCCTCTTACAGTTACCCATCTATCTCCAATCTTTGATGTAACTAATTCCCTAAAGCTGCTACCTATGACCCCCTCTGCCTCCCGAATGATCCGAAGTTCTTCCAAATCCAGCTCCAGTTCCCCAACTCGGTCTTGGAGGAGCTGGAGATGGCAGCACTTCCTGCAGGTAAAATCAGCAGGGACACTGACGGCATCTCTCACCTCAAACATCCTGCAGGAGGAACATTGCACTCCCTTCCCTGCCATCCCTCTAACTTTCTACCAAGATCTGGCTAACAACTAAATTTAAAAAAAATAAAAAATAATAATAATAATACAATATGGTACTTACCACACACCAATGGGTTTTATTATTAGGTTAGAGGAGGAGGGCGGGTGAGAGACACTACACGTGTAGTGTCTCGGGTTTCCTCTCCACCAGAATTTATTGGTGAGGGTCTTCCCAGAAGTCCGCAGGTCGAACTTCCTGTTCCCGCCTTAAAAAATAAAATTTTAAAAAAACAACAGCAAAGAGGGACAGAAACGGGACCAGGTAAGTGTTTATTTAAATACTCACCCACCAGCTGCCTCTGCACTCCGCTCCCGCTGAAACTCCAAGAGATGCCCCTGCAAGGTAAGTTCTTTTAAACCTAAATACTCACCCACCAGCTGCCTCTGCGCTCCGCTCCCGCTGAAACTCCAACTGATTGCCCCTGCAAGGTAAGTTCTTTTAAACCTAAATACTCACCTACCGGCAACCCCTGCATTCCGCTTCCCAGAAGTCTGCGGGTCGAACTTCCTGTTCCCGCCTTAAAAAATAAAATTAAAAAAAAACAACAGCAAAGAGGGACAGAAACGGGACCAGGTAAGTGTTTACCTAAATACTCACCCACCAGCAGCCCCCGCACTCCGCTCCCGCTGAAACTCCAAGAGGTGCTTGGAGTTTCGGCGGGAGAATCAGCTGGTGAGTCAGTTTCAGCGGGAGCATTGCGGAAGTGGCTGCTGGGAGGTAAGTCAACCTTTAAAAGCACTTGTCTTTGCAGGGGCAGGCCAGTCGATTTCGGCGGGAGAATCAGCTGGTGAGTCAGTTTCAGCGGGAGCATTGTGGAAGTGGTTGCTGGGAGGTAAGTCTGTCCTTTAAAAGCACTTGTCTTTGCAGGGGCAGGCCAGTCGATTTCGGCGGGAGAATCAGCTGGTGAGTCAGTTTCAGCGGGAGTATTGCGGAAGTGGCTGCTGGGAGGTAAGTCAACCTTTAAAAGCACTTGTCTTTGCAGGGGCAGGCCAGTCGATTTCGGCGGGAGAACAGCTGGTGAGTCAGTTTCAGTGGGAGCATTGCGGAAGTGGTTGCTGGGAGGTAAGTCTGTCCTTTAAAAGCACTTGTCTTTGCAGGGGCAGGCCAGTCGATTTCGGCGGGAGAATCAGCTGGTGAGTCAGTTTCAGCGGGAGCATTGCGGAAGTGGCTGCTGGGAGGTAAGTCAACCTTTAAAAGCACTTGTCTTTGCAGGGGCAGGCCAGTCGATTTCGGCGTGAGAACAGCTGGTGAGTCAGTTTCAGTGGGAGCATTGCGGAAGTGGTTGCTGGGAGGTAAGTCTGTCCTTTAAAAGCACTTGTCTTTGCAGGGGCAGGCCAGTCGATTTCGGCGGGAGTGGAGCTGGCTGGTTAGTCAATTTCAGCAGGAGCTGAGAATTTTTCTTTTTTTTAAATTAGTTTTTTAGGCGGGATCAGGAAGTCGACCCGCGGACGTCTGGGAAGACCCTCACCAATAAATTCTGGTGGAGAGGAAACCCGAAACACTACACGTGTAGTGTCTCCCACCCGCCCTCCTCCTCTAACCTAATAATAAAACCCATTGGTCTGAGGTAAGTACCATATTTTATTATATTATTATTATTTTTTATAAAAATTTAATTTAGTTGTTAGCCAGATCTTGGTAGAAAGTTAGAGGAATGGCAGGGAAGGGAGTGCAATGTTCCTCCTGCAGGATGTTTGAGGTGAGGGATGCAGTTAGTGTCCCTGCTGATTTTACCTGCAGGAAGTGCTGCCATCTCCAGCTCCTCCAAGACCGAGTTAGGGAACTGGAGCTGGAGTTGGAAGAACTTCGGATCATTCGGGAGGCAGAAGGGGTCATAGATAGCAGCTTCAGGGAATTAGTTACACCAAAGATTGGAGATAGGTGGGTAACTGTAAGAGGGACTGGGAAAAAGCAGTCAGTGCAGGGATCCCCTGCGGTCGTTCCCCTGAGAAACAAGTATACCGCTTTGGATACTTGTGGGGGGGGGGACTTACCAGGGGTAAGCCATGGGGTACGGGCCTCTGGCACGGAGTCTCTCCCTGTTGCTCAGAAGGGAAGGGGGGAGAGGAGCAGAGCATTAGTAATTGGGGACTCTATAGTCAGGGGCACAGATAGGAGATTTTGTGGGAGCGTGAGAGACTCACGTTTGGTATGTTGCCTCCCAGGTGCAAGGGTACGTGATGTCTCGGATCGTGTTTTCCGGGTCCTTAGGGGGGAGGGGGAGCAGCCCCAAGTCGTGGTCCACATTGGCACTAACGACATAGGTAGGAAAGGGGACAAGGATGTCAGGCAGGCTTTCAGGGAGCTAGGATGGAAGCTCAGAACTAGAACAAACAGAGTTGTTATCTCTGGGTTGTTGCCCGTGCCACGTGATAGTGAGATGAGGAATAGGGAGAGAGAGCATTTAAACACGTGGCTACAGGGATGGTGCAGGCGGGAGGGATTCAGATTTCTGGATAACTGGGGCTCTTTCTGGGGCAGGTGGGACCTCTACAGACAGGATGGTCTACATCTGAACCTGAGGGGCACAAATATCCTGGGGGGGAGATTTGTTAGTGCTCTTTGGGGGGGTTTAAACTAATGCAGCAGGGGCATGGGAACCTGGATTGTAGTTTTAGGGTAAGGGAGAATGAGAGTATAGAGGTCAGGAGCACAGATTTGACGTCGCAGGAGGGGGCCAGTGTTCAGGTAGGTGGCTTGAAGTGTGTCTACTTCAATGCCAGGAGTATACGAAATAAGGTAGGGGAACTGGCAGCATGGGTTGGTACCTGGGACTTCGATGTTGTGGCCATTTCGGAGACATGGATAGAGCAGGGACAGGAATGGATGTTGCAGGTTCCGGGGTTTAGGTGTTTTAGTAAGCTCAGAGAAGGAGGCAAAAGAGGGGGAGGTGTGGCGCTGCTAGTCAAGAGCAGTATTACGGTGGCGGAGAGGATGCTAGATGGGGACTCTTCTTCCGAGGTAGTATGGGCTGAAGTTAGAAACAGGAAAGGAGAGGTCACCCTGTTGGGAGTTTTTTATAGGCCTCCTAATAGTTCTAGGGATGTAGAGGAAAGGATGGCGAAGATGATTCTGGATATGAGCGAAAGTAACAGGGTAGTTATTATGGGAGACTTTAACTTTCCAAATATTGACTGGAAAAGATATAGTTCGAGTACAATAGATGGGTCGTTTTTTGTACAGTGTGTGCAGGAGGGTTTCCTGAAACAATATGTTGACAGGCCAACAAGAGGCGAGGCCACGTTGGATTTGGTTTTGGGTAATGAACCAGGCCAGGTGTTGGATGTGGAGGTAGGAGAGCACTTTGGGAACAGTGACCACAATTCGGTGACGTTTACGTTAATGATGGAAAGGGATAAGTATACACCGCAGGGCAAGAGTTATAGCTGGGGGAAGGGCAATTATGATGCCATTAGACGTGACTTGGGGGGGATAAGGTGGAGAAGTAGGCTGCAAGTGTTGGGCACACTGGATAAGTGGGGCTTGTTCAAGGATCAGCCACTGCGTGTTCTTGATAAGTATGTACCGGTCAGACAGGGAGGAAGGCGTCGAGCGAGGGAACCGTGGTTTACCAAGGAAGTGGAATCTCTTGTTAAGAGGAAGAAGGAGGCCTATGTGAAGATGAAGTGTGAAGTTTCGGTTGGGGAGATGGATAGTTACAAGGTAGCGAGGAAGGATCTAAAGAGAGAGCTAAGACGAGCAAGGAGGGGACATGAGAAGTATTTGGCAGGAAGGATCAAGGAAAACCCAAAAGCTTTCTATAGGTATGTCAGGAATAAGCGAATGACTAGGGAAAGAGTAGGACCAGTCAAGGACAGGGATGGGAAATTGTGTGTGGAGTCTGAAGAGATAGGCGAGATACTAAATGAATATTTTTCGTCAGTATTCACTCAGGAAAAAGATAATGTTGTGGAGGAGAATGCTGAGCCCCAGGCTAATAGAATAGATGGCATTGAGGTACGTAGGGAAGAGGTGTTGGCAATTCTGGACAGGCTGAAAATAGATAAGTCCCCGGGACCTGATGGGATTTATCCTAGGATTCTCTGGGAGGCCAGGGAAGAGATTGCTGGACCTTTGGCTTTGATTTTTATGTCATCATTGGCTACAGGAATAGTGCCAGATGACTGGAGGACAGCAAATGTGGTCCCTTTGTTCAAAAAGGGGAGCAGAGACAACCCCGGCAACTATAGACCGGTGAGCCTCACGTCTGTAGTGGGTAAAGTCTTGGAGGGGATTATAAGAGACAAGATTTATAATCATCTAGATAGGAATAATATGATCAGTGATAGTCAGCATGGCTTTGTGAAGGGTAGGTCATGCCTCACAAACCTTATTGAGTTCTTTGAGAAGGTGACTGAACAGGTAGACGAGGGTAGAGCAGTTGATGTGGTGTATATGGATTTCAGCAAAGCGTTTGATAAGGTTCCCCATGCTAGGCTATTGCAAAAAATACGGAGGCTGGGGATTGAGGGTGATTTAGAGATGTGGATCAGAAATTGGCTAGCTGAAAGAAGACAGAGGGTGGTGGTTGATGGGAAATGTTCAGAATGGAGTACAGTCACAAGTGGAGTACCACAAGGATCTGTTCTGGGGCCGTTGCTGTTTGTCATTTTTATCAATGACCTAGAGGAAGGCGCAGAAGGGTGGGTGAGTAAATTTGCAGACAATACTAAAGTCGGTGGTGTTGTCGATAGTGTGGAAGGATGTAGCAGGTTACAGAGGGATATAGATAAGCTGCAGAACTGGGCTGAGAGGTGGCAAATGGAGTTTAATGTAGAGAAGTGTGAGGTGATTCACTTTGGAAGGAATAACAGGAATGCGGAATATTTGGCTAATGGTAAAGTTCTTGAAAGTGTGGATGAGCAGAGGGATCTAGGTGTCCATGTGCATAGATCCCTGAAAGTTGCCACCCAGGTTGATAGGGTTGTGAAGAAGGCCTATGGAGTGTTGGCCTTTATTGGTAGAGGGATTGAGTTCCGGAGTCGGGAGGTCATGTTGCAGCTGTACAGAACTCTGGTACGGCCGCATTTGGAGTATTGCGTACAGTTCTGGTCACCGCATTATAGGAAGGACGTGGAGGCTTTGGAGCGGGTGCAGAGGAGATTTACCAGGATGTTGCCTGGTATGGAGGGAAAATCTTATGAGGAAAGGCTGATGGACTTGAGGTTGTTTTCGTTGGAGAGAAGAAGGTTAAGAGGAGACTTAATAGAGGCATACAAAATGATCAGGGGGTTGGATAGGGTGGCCAGTGAGAGCCTTCTCCCGCGGATGGATATGGCTGGCACGAGGGGACATAACTTTAAACTGAGGGGTAATAGATATAGGACAGAGGTCAGAGGTAGGTTCTTTACGCAAAGAGTAGTGAGGCCGTGGAATGCCCTCACTACTCTTTGGCTCACCAACTCGCCAACATTGAGGGCATTTAAAAGTTTATTGGATAAACATATGGATGATAATGGCATAGTGTAGGTTAGATGGCTTTTGTTTCGGTGCAACATCGTGGGCCGAAGGGCCAGTACTGCGCTGTATTGTTCTATGTTCTATGTGCTCCTGTAAGGTAAGTTAATTTAAACTTCAGTACTCACCCACCAGCTGCCTCTGTGCTCCGCTCCCGCTGAAACTCCAACTGATTGCCCCTGCAAGGTAAGTTCTTTTAAACCTAAATACTCACCTACCGGCAACCCCTGCACTCCGCTTCCCAGAAGTCTGCGGGTCGAACTTCCTGTTCCCGCCTTAAAAAATAAAATTTAAAAAAAACAACAGCAAAGAGGGACAGAAACGGGACCAGGTAAGTGTTTACTTAAATACTCACCCACCAGCAGCCCCCGCACTGCGCTCCCGCTGAAACTCCAAGAGATGCTCCTGTAAGGTAAGTTAATTTAAACTTCAATACTCACCCACCAGCTGCCTCTGCGCTCCGCTCCCGCTGAAACTCCAAGAGCTGCCCCTGCAAGGTAAGTTAATTTAAACTTCAATACTCACCCACCAGCAGCCCCCGCACTGCGCTCCCGCTGAAACTCCAAGAGATGCTCCTGTAAGGTAAGTTAATTTAAACTTCAATACTCACCCACCAGCTGCCTCTGCGCTCCGCTCCCGCTGAAACTCCAAGAGCTGCCCCTGCAAGGTAAGTTAATTTAAACTTCAATACTCACCCACCAGCAGCCCCCGCACTGCGCTCCCGCTGAAACTCCAAGAGATGCTCCTGTAAGGTAAGTTAATTTAAACTTCAATACTCACCCACCAGCAGCCTCTGCACTCCGCTCCCGCTGAAACTCCAACTGATTGCCCCTGCAAGGTAAGTTCTTTTAAACCTAAATACTCACCTACCGGCAACCCCTGCACTCCGCTTCCCAGAAGTCTGCGGGTCGAACTTCCTGTTCCCGCCTTAAAAAATAAAATTTAAAAAAAACAACAGCAAAGAGGGACAGAAACGGGACCAGGTAAGTGTTTACTTAAATACTCACCCACCAGCAGCAGCCCCCGCACTGCGCTCCCGCTGAAACTCCAAGAGATGCTCCTGTAAGGTAAGTTAATTTAAACTTCAATACTCACCCACCAGCTGCCTCTGCGCTCCGCTCCCGCTGAAACTCCAAGAGCTGCCCCTGCAAGGTAAGTTAATTTAAACTTCAATACTCACCCACCAGCAGCCTCTGCGCTCCGCTAGCGCTGAAACTCCAACTGATTGCCCCTGCAAGGTAAGTTCTTTTAAACCTAAATACTCACCCACCAGCAGCCCCCGCACTCCGCTCCCGCTGAAACTCCAAGAGATGCTCCTGTAAGGTAAGTTAATTTAAACTTCAATACTCACCCACCAGCTGCCTCTGCGCTCCGCTCCCGCTGAAACTCCAACTGATTGCCCCTGCAAGGTAAGTTCTTTTAAACCTAAATACTCACCTACCGGCAACCCCTGCACTCCGCTTCCCAGAAGTCTGCGGGTCGAACTTCCTGTTCCCGCCTTAAAAAATAAAATTAAAAAAAAACAACAGCAAAGAGGGACAGAAACGGGACCAGGTAAGTGTTTACTTAAATACTCACCCACCAGCAGCCCCCGCACTCCTCTCCCGCTGAAACTCCAAGAGATGCTCCTGTAAGGTAAGTTAATTTAAACTTCAATACTCACCCACCAGCTGCCTCTGCGCTCCGCTCCCGCTGAAACTCCAAGAGCTGCCCCTGCAAGGTAAGTTAATTTAAACTTCAATACTCACCCACCAGCAGCCTCTGCGCTCCGCTCCCGCTGAAACTCCAAGAGCTGCCCCTGCAAGGTAAGTTAATTTAAACTTCAATACTCACCCACCAGCAGCCTCTGCGCTCCGCTCCCGCTGAAACTCCAACTGATTGCCCCTGCAAGGTAAGTTCTTTTAAACCTAAATACTCACCTACCGGCAACCCCTGCACTCCGCTTCCCAGAAGTCTGCGGGTCGAACTTCCTGTTCCCGCCTTAAAAAATAAAATTTAAAAAAAACAACAGCAAAGAGGGACAGAAACGGGACCAGGTAAGTGTTTACTTAAATACTCACCCACCAGCAGCCCCCGCACTGCGCTCCCGCTGAAACTCCAAGAGATGCTCCTGTAAGGTAAGTTAATTTAAACTTCAATACTCACCCACCAGCTGTCTCTGCGCTCCGCTCCCGCTGAAACTCCAAGAGCTGCCCCTGCAAGGTAAGTTAATTAAGTTAATAAGTTCTGTTGTTTTTTTTCTTTGTATGGCGAAAATGATGAAAATATGGCGAATAAAATGATTTTTAAAAAAAGATCGCACAGACAGCAGTGAGATAAATGACAGGATCTGTGTCTATGATGTTGGTTGAGGGACAAATAGAACTCTGCCTTTCATTGGATGATGCCCTGGGATCTTTTACATCTACAATGAGAGAATATGGGGTCTGGATTAAAGTCTCCTCCTCGACAGCACTTTCAACAGTGCAACGCATTTATGAGAAAATCTTCAACATTTTAGTTCAAGAAGATAAACAGGGTCAACACTGTCCAGTAGTCAGTTTGTAATGATAGGCACATCAGGTGTAATCGTGTGTATACGCATTATACTAATCACAGTAGCACAGTGGTTAGCGCTGTTGCTTCACAGCTCCAGGGTCCCAGGTTTGATTCCCGGTTTGGGTCACTGTCTGTGTGGAGAGTCTGCACATTATCCCTGTGTCTGCGTGGTTTCTTCCGGGTGCTCCGGTTTCCTCCCACAAGTCCCAAAAGACGTGGTGACAGGTAATTTGGATATTCTGTATTCTTCCTCTGTGTACCCGAACAGGTGCCAGAATGTGGCGACTCGGGGCTTTTCACAGTAACTTCAGTGTTAATGTGACCCTACTTGTGACAATAAAGATTATTATTATTGTAATCCCGTAACAGGGATGAATCAGGATGAGACCAATGCTGAAGTTTAGCACTCAAATCAGTCTATATGTTGACTGATGGGCATGGTGCCAGGTAGTCTCGACATTGGAAATGAGTGTGAAGAATGGATAAAGATTACTGTGAAATATATCAAGAGGGGATAGTGAAACAGTGTCGAATAGACATGGTTACTGTAAGGGTCCTTCATGTTTATTCCCTGTCTATTCCCTTAGAACATAGAACATAGAACGATACAGCGCAGTACAGGCCCTTCGGCCCACGATGTTGCACCAAAACAAAAGTCATCTAACCTACACTATGCCATTATCATCCATATGCTTATCCAATAAACTTTTAAATGCCCTCAATGTTGGCGAGTTCACTACTGTTGCAGGTAGGGCATTCCACGGCCTCACCACTCTTTGCGTAAAGAACCTACCTCTGACCTCTGTCCTATATCTATTACCCCTCAGTTTAAAGCTATGTCACGAGCAGTGACCCAGGGCCAGGATTCGAACCCGGGTCCTCAGCGCTGCAGTCCCAGTGCTCGTCTCTGCGCCACATGCCCCCCTGGGTGTGCTGTTTTAGTCTGGTGATTGGAGACTGGCTGGCCTCAGTGATGACTCGGTTTGATTGATGTGGCAGGTGGCCCACGAATTGGCCCAGAAGACTGTGTTCTGCCCGGTAACAGGTGGTGATTGGATATTGTCCCTCTGGAATGTTTCTCAGAGTCATGGGGTTCCATTTTAGTTTCACTTTTGGTTCTGGCAGCATAGGCAAAAGATGCAGCAAAATCCTCTCTAGAAAACCGCTGCTATACCTCTCCAAAACCGATCCAGTTAATTCTCTCTCTTTAATAATGTAATGTTTGGATTCCTGCAAACAGGGCCTGAAGGCAGGCCACAAACCTAAGATGATGCAAAGCCTGATGAAACAGGGACTCTGTCTCACAATTGTGAGAACAGGCTGTAAAGAAAGGATTGTGATTCCAAGTTTACTATGGAGAAAGCCTGAAAAAAACTATCATCTGAAGCAAAGACTCTTTAATCTTTAATTTATTTCCCCCCTTCTCCCCCCCCCCTGTGTTTGTATGTCTTGTGTGTGTAGAAGATGGGGGGAGGCAAGTTATAGGAGCTAAGTGCTTATTAATATTTAACCAACTGTATCTGCTGTGTATTTCACCCTTAATCTTGCTGCAAATAAACATGTTTCAAGTCACAAAACTGGTGACTCTAATTATTCGGCAGCCATGGGCCAAAGATTACTGAAATTGTTATAAGAATTATTGATTCATTCCCTTGTGTTGTAACTCCAGGGCACGTGGCACTGGAATTGACCACGCACTTGCCCTGGGCGATGTAAAAATACACTGAACACAAAATTGAATGGTAATGCTCACGGACGTTAAAGGACGACTGTATGAATACGATTCAACATAGTGGGCGGGACTCTATGGTCGGCAACGCTGAAATTGCGTTCGGCGATCGGCCGGAGAATCCCCGTTTGCGCCGAAATCGGGGGCGCCTCCGCTTTTGCGATGTTCTGCCCCCTCGAAAACAGCATACTCAAAGTACGCCGCACGCCGTATTCCCAGGTTCGATTCCCAGCTTGGGTCACTGTGCTGAGTCTGCACATTCTCCCTGTGTCTGCGTGGGTTTCCTCCGGGTGCTCCAGTTTCCTCCCAAAAGTCCCGAAAAACGTGCTGTTAGGTGAATTGGACATTCTCAATTCTCCCTCTGTGTACCCATGTCACTCTACTTTTTAAGCAGGGCGAAAGAGGAACACCAGGGAATTACATACCAGTTAGCCTAAAATCTGTGGTGGGGAAATTGTTGGAGTCTATAATTATGGATAGAGTAGCTAAACACCTCGAAAATGTTCAGTTAATCAGGGAGAGCCAGCATGGATTCATGACAGGTAGGTCATGTCTGTAGTGGGCAGGGGAATGTTTATGCATATTGTTTACATGGACTTCAAGAAAACATTTGATAAATTCCTACATAAGAGACTGTTAACTGAGGTAGAATTGGGAGCAAATTACTGACATGGCTGGAAAATTGGTTGAGTGACAGGTGACAGAAAATAGGGATAATGGGTAGGTACTCAAACTGGCAGGATGTGACTAACTTGAGTTCATAGAATAAATATTGTTTTGCTTTAAAAAATATTTTTCTATTTCTGCTGTACCACACCTGTAGAGTGGGCCGTGTGCTCCCCATACCACAATCTATTCAACGTTGTGAGTCAGGTGAACTCCATGGTACACTTTGGGGTTCTCTAAAACCTGGCCCGTAATACCCCCCCAGCTCTTCCTCCCACTTCACCTTCACCCCCTCAATGGACACCCTATCCTCCTCCAGGATCCTCCCATAAATCCCTTTCTCCAACCCCCCCCCCCCCCCCCCCCTGCTGACAGTACCGCCTCCAATAGCGAGGAGGCCGGTGTTATCAGGAAGGTTGGTAAAACCTTCCTTGTAAAATCCCGAACTGCAGGTACCTAAACCCTTTCCTCTGCGGCAACCCGTACTTCTGTCCCAGCTCCTCCAAGTTCGCAAATCGTCCCCCACGAAACAGATCCTTCATTTCCTTAATCCCCGTCTCGTCCCATCTCCAAAACCTCTCATCGATCCTCCCCGGCTCGAACCCATGATTCCCCCTAATTGGCAACCCCCCCTGACCTGGCCCCCAGCTTAAAATGCTGCCTAAACTGCTCCCAGATCTTCAAAATGGCCACCATCACTGGACTCACTGAATACTTACCCGGTGCCATTGGGAGCGGCGCCGCTGCCAGCGTCCACAACCCCGACCCCCGACTCAAGCATTCCTCCATCTTAACCCATCAGGACTCCCCACCCGTAACCCAGCCTCGCACCTTCTCCACATTCACTGCCCAATATAGTACAGTGAGTTTGGAAGGCCTAGCCTCCCCCCCCCCCCTCCCTGTTGCCCTCACTGCAAGACCATCCTCCTTACCCTGGCCACCTTCCTCCCCTCCCCTTCCAAATAAATGGGGTGACCAATTTGTCCACCTCATTGAAAATGATATTGGTCGAAAGACCGGCAGGCACTGAAATAGGAACAAAAATTGCGGTAATACATTTATTTTAACTGCCAGCACATGCCAACGACAGAGGAAGGTTGTCCCACCTTGTCAAATTGGCCTTCACCTTCCCCACCAAACTCATAAAATTCTACTTTCAGAGCCCACCCCTGTCCTGAGCCACCTGCACCCCCAAGTACCTAAAATGGGTTGACGCCAGACGAAATGGCAGCCCTCCCACCCCGCCCCGACTGGGATACCATAAAATACTCGCTCTCGCCTAGGTTCAATTTATTCCCCAAGAACGACCCAAATCTTTGGAGCTGCCCCATTATATTGCCCACCGACGTGCTCGGCTCTGAAATATACAGCAGCAAACCATCAGCATATAAGGATACTTACTCTATGCTCCACGCCACCCCTTACTATCCCCTTCCACAACCCCGAGCTCCTTAGTGCGATGACCAAAGGCTCTATAGCCAATGCAAACAACAGGAGGGACATAGGACACCCCTGCCTCATACCCCGGTGCAGAGCAAAGTACCCAAATTCATATTATTAGTGTGAACACTCGCCATCGACTCCCTATACAGCAGCCGTACCCACGCCAAAAATCTCGGCCCGATTCCAAATCTTTTGAATACCGCCACCAAATAACCCCACTCTACCCGATCAAATGCCTTCTCTGCATCCAGTGCCACCACCACCTCCATCTCCTTTCCCTCCGCCGGCAACATAATCACATTTAACAACCTTGTCACACTCAAAAACAGCTGCCGTTCCTTCACGAATCCTGTCTGATCTTCGATCACCTTCGGGAGACACCCCTCCAATCTTGCCACCAGCACCATTGCCAATATCTTGGCATCTACATTCAGTCGGGATATGGGCCACACGCCACTGGGTCTTTATGCTACTTTAACAGAAGAGAAATTGAAGCCTGTCCAAATGTCTGTGACAAGTACCCTTACCAATCGCCTCCTCAAACATTCCCACCATCAGCAGAGCCAATGTGTCCTTGAACTTCTTATAATATTTCACCGGGAACCCATCCAGTCCCGCAGCCTTCCCTAACTGCATCCTCCCAATTGCCTCCTTTATCTCCTGCTCCCCCACCAGCCCTGCCCTGTACTCTTCCCCCAACCTCGGGTACTCCACCCTGTCCAGGAACTCCCTCATCTTTTCCAGTGGCTCCAACCTATACAACTTCTCATAAAACCCTTCAAAAACTTTATTGATGTGCTCCGGGGCCACCACTAGCTTCCCTATCTTATCCCGTACCTGGACTATCTCCCTCACCGCCGCCTCCCTCCGGAGCTGACCAGTCAACATATGCCCCGCCTTCTTCCCATGTTCATAGACTGCTCCCCTCGCCCTTCTCAGCTGGCGAACTGCTTTTCCTGTGGACAACTGGCCAAACTTTGAAGCTCCTGGCCAAAAGGGCCGGACCCGAGTACCCCGCGTACCTCCTATCCACCCCCAGAATCTCCTCTATCAATTTTTGGTGCTCCTCTCTCTTCTCCTTGCCCACCCTAGCCTTAAACAAGATCCCCCCCCCCCCCCGCCAACCCAACCCCTAGCCCTCAGAGCCTCCCAGACCACCGGCTGCAAAACTTCCCCTGTGCATTTAAACTCCACACATTTCTTGATCACCTTCCCAATCTTATCGCAAAACTCTGTCCCCTAACAGCCCCACATCCATTCTCCACCTGGCCTCTGAGCCATCCCCTTCTCCAAAACCACATCCACCCAATGCGGCGCACGGTCCGAAATCAATATCACTGAATATTCAACCCTTTGACCCTGGCCAATAACGCCTTCCCCACCATAAAAGAGCCTATTCTCGAGTGCACTTTGTGTACCGGGGAGAAAACCGAATACTCCCACTCCCTCGGGTACAGGAACCTCCACAGGTCCACTCCCATCTCTCTCATGAACCCAGCCAGCACCTTTGCACCCCCCCCCCCCCCCCCGGCCTGCCTGGGTCAGCAAGCGCTGCTGGGATCTATCCACTTTTGGCTCCTACACCATATTCCAGTCTCTCTCTCTCTCCCCCCCTCCCCATCCCCATATTGACTCCTGTGTGTCCAAATCCAGGATGGCACCCAGCACCCTCTTCTCAAACCCTGCATCTTCCCAGTTGGGGCTGTATATGTTCGCCACCAGCCTCCCCTACAATGCTCACAATCACGTACCCTGGTCCATCTGAAACCTCACCCTTTTGCCCATCAATACCACTACCCCCCGAGCCCTGCTATCGAACCCTGAATGGAAAACCTGACTCAACCAACCCTTCCTAAGCCTCACCCGATCATTCACCATCAGATGGGTCTCCTGCAGCATCACCATGTCAGCCTTTAGGCTCGTTCAATGTGCAGACACCCTCAACCTCTTCACCAGTTCCCCATACCCCCTCATGTTCCACGTTACTATTCTGACCACGGGTCTCACCAACACCCCACCCCTCCTATCCGCCATCACAATAACCACGGGCCCTGCCCACTGGGCCTGACCCGTGCCATCCCTTTGTTGTAACAGAGCGGCACAGACACAGGATCAAAGAGCGCGTGGAGAGCGGCAGAGACACAGGGTAAAGAGCGTGTGGAGAGCAGCAGAGACATAGGATAAAAGAGCATGAGGAGAGTGGCAGAGACACGGTAAAGAGCATGTGGAGAGCAGCAGAGATAAAAGAGCGTGAGGAGAGCGGCAGAGACACAGGATAAAGAGCGTGTGGAGAGCAGCAGAGACATAGGATAAAAGAGCATGAGGAGAGCGGCAGAGACACAGGGTAAAGAGCATGTGGAGAGCAGCAGAGACACAGGATTCAAGAGGGTGAGGAGAGTGGCAGCGACGCAGGTTAAAAGAGCATGAGGATGGTGGCAGCGATGCAGGATAAAAGTGTGAGGAGAGTGGCAGAGACACAGGGCAGAGGGTGTGGAGCAGCAGAGACACAGGATAAAAGAACGTGTGGAGAGCAGCAGAGACACAGGATAAAAGAGCGTGGGGAGAGTGGCAGCGACACAGGATAAAAGAGCGTGGGGAAAGCAGCAGAGACACAGGATAAAAGAGCGCGAGGGGAGCAGCAGAGAGACAGGATAAAAGAGCGTGGGGAGAGTGGCAGCGACACAGGATAAAAGAGCGTGAGGAGAGTGGCAGCGACACAGGATAAAAGAGCGTGAGGAGAGAGAGAGCGTCGCAGGATAAAAGAGCGTGAGGAGAGTGGCAGCGACACAGGATAAAAGAGCGTGAGGAGAGAGAGAGCGTCGCAGGATAAAAGAGCGTGAGGAGCGTGGCAGCGACACAGGATAAAAGAGCGTGAGGAGAGAGGGAGCGACGCAGGATAAAAGAGCGTGAGGAGAGTGGCAGCGACACAGGATAAAAGAGCGTGGGAAGAGAGGGAGCGCCGCAGGATAAAAGAACGTGTGGAGAGCAGCAGAGACACAGGATAAAAGAGCGCGAGCAGCAGAGAGACAGGATAAAAGAGCGTGAGGAGAGTGGCAGCGACACAGGATAAAAGAGCGTGAGGAGAGAGGGAGCGACGCAGGATAAAAGCGTGAGGAGAGTGGCAGCGGCACAAGATAAAAGTGCGAGGAGAGTGGCAGAGACACAGGATACAAAGATAATTCAGAGTATCAATAATTGAACCATAGCTCTCAGCTATGGCTAAGTAGCCTTTGCATGTGCTGTCCCCCTGGTGTCAGAGACATTTTGGGACAATGGAACCAAGCCCCCAAAATGATTTGAGTGTTCTCCAGTGTTTTGTAGAGGCAGAGAATAATGTGTATATTTGTTGCACAACAGCAAAACAAATTACTGCATTTAGGCAGCAATCAACTGCAGCACAGCCAACAAGTTTCAGTGAATATCCAGGATGTGGAGTATGTAGAGCATACTTATTTTTCTTCCGAGGGTTTTACTACATGCAATTATACCATCCTGCCATGTGAGCTGCATTGTCATATGGCTGTCCGCTGCACTTAATGAAGTCAACTTTGCAGTTATTGCCAAGGTAATCCAGCATTTTATTGGCCATATATGTTCACTACTATGGGTTTCTAATCCAAGGAAAGTTAGAAAGCATTCAATGGGTGACACATATCTTCCAATATTTTTGGTGCTCAACGTGAAAGATTTGGTGTAAAGTAAATAGACAAATTGAAGTATTCAACTTTTCTCAACTCATCCAAAATCGTCATGGATTATGACTGCATCATGTTTGTTTTTCACACTTAACTAGTTTTTAGAATTTTTATTAAAAGGAAGACATTTTAAAGTAAACACAATAAAGCCATATAGGGCACTTTTATTTAGTGATCAAAGCATTTAAATGGCGGACATAAATTATTGTTATTTCTGCACAGATTTCTAAACTCAATACGACGACAAATTGCGATATAAGTATATCTTTGTAATATCAGTACCAAAATTATTGTTTTAGAGACTTTCTATTCAACTGATTGTAAAACTTGAAATTTAGGTCACAATCCAATGGCCACGCTGTGCCGTGAAAGCAGCTCGCCAAGGCACAGCGTGGCCAGTGAAAGTCAGGAGGCCCCGCTCCCGGGATCTACCCGACTCGCCACGCCTAGTGAGATCCAATGCAATCTTGCAAGACGTTGCGATGTAAATCCTGCCCATTGTGGGCGGGATTACTCTTTGGCAAATCTGCATATTAGAGCGTGATAGCTAGCCTCACTCTAACGTGCTGATTCTTGAAATACCTGAGGCTTTGGGATTCATCTTCTTCGCCTCAGAGACCTCGGGTGAGCGCCGTTGCATCTGGTCCCCACAAATGGCGGGGACCGGATCGAACGGCACTAATGGGGGTCCCTCAGGGGTTCGAAAGCCCCCAGATGCATGCCTTTTGGTCAGGGTGGTTCCATGGCATTACTGGTGCCACCTGGGCACCCTGGCAGTGCCAGGGAACTGCTAGGGCATCATGGCACTGCCAAAGTGCCAAGCTGACATTTTGTATGTGCGTACGATCGGGCCGGGGGTAACGGTCGTGCCACGTTTGGGTGGGGGTGGGGGGTGAAGCTCCCATAGTGCATTCAGGTTGGGGGGGGGGTGGAGAGGTCGGTATTCATTTCGGGAAACTCGGAGATCAGGACGCCATTTAAAAATGGTGTCATGGGAGTGTACCTTTAAGAAATGGGTGTCTATCAAATAGTGGGTAGCGGACAAGAAAGCTAAAGTTCGTAGTTTTGCAAATGGAGATAAAGTTTTATTATTGTTACCAGTGGTAGGTGAACCTTTAAAAGCAAGGTTTTGTGGATCCTATCAGTTTGAAAGGAAATTAAGTGAGGTGAATTATGTGGTAAAATTGCCGGATAGAAGGAAAACTCACCGAGTGTGTCAGGTGAATATGCTTAAAAGTTACTTTGAAAGGGAAGGAGAGCAAAAGGAGGAGGTTTTAATGATTCTAGCTTAAAGTGAAGAACCAAATCCAGATGACTCTGAATTTGGCACCCCTCAATTTAAAATGGAAAATGAGGATGTTTCTAAAAATTGGGATAAATTGTTCAGTTACCTTCCAGAGGAAAAACGAACTGATCTGAAAGAGTTATTGATATCACATGGGCAAGTTTGTGGAGATAAGTTGGGAAGTACTAAAATGGCTATACATGATGTAGATGTGGGAAATGCTGTTCCAATTAAACAACATCCATATAGACTTAACCCTTTAAAATTGGCACAGATTAACAAAGAAATTGAAAGTATGCTTAAAAATGGCATAATTGAAGTGGGTTGCAGCCAATGGCGCTCACCAATAATGATGGTATCCAACTGAAACTGAACGGTATCCAACAATTGTGTATGGACTATGGCAGTTACAAGAACGGACTCTTATCCTATCCCACGCTTGTGAGGATTGCATTGAGAAGGTGGGACAATCAGCTTTTATTTCCAAACTGGATTTACTTAAAGGTTACTGGTAGGTACCTTTATCCGAAAGAGTGAAGGAGATTTCAGGTTTTGTGATTCCAGATGGTATATACCAATTCAAAATTATGCCATTTGGCATGAAAAATGCCCCAGCAACATTTCAACGGTTAGCTAACAAAGTCGCTTCAGGATTACCCAATTGTGCAGTATACAACGACGATCTGGTAATTTTTAGTCCGACATGGAAAGAACATTTGAAGCATCTGATGGAGTTATTCGATCGACTTCAGGAGGCGGGTTTGGTGGTAAACCTAGCCAAAAGTGAATTTGGAAAAGCCCAACTCCTTGGCCATACAATTGGACAGGGTCAAATGGTCCCACGGGTTGTGAAAACAAAAGTTATTGCGGAGTTTCCAATACCCTTGACACAAAGGGAAATAATGCGATTTCTTGGCATGAGTGGATTTTACTGGAAATTTCTGCCGAATTTTAGCAGTGTGGTCGCTCCATTGATGGACTTGCTAAAGAAACGTAGCAAATTTCAGTGGACAGCGGAGTGTCAACAGGCATTTGCCGGCCTGAAGGCTGTGTTAACCACTGCTCCTGTGTTGGCCACCCCAAATTACACAAAACCATTCAAAGTGGCTGCTGATGCGAGTGATGTGGGCGTAGGTACGGTGCTCTTACAAGAACACGACAAAGGAATAGAGTAGCTTATTGGTTATTTTTCAAAGAAATTGAATAAGCACCAGAAGAAGTATTCAACGATTGAGAAGGAGACTTTGAGCTTGCTGTTGGCTTTGCAACTTTTTACATTTATGTGACCAGCAATTTGTTGAAACAATTATATATACTGATCATAATCCATTGGCGTTTTTGGAGCGATTCCGGAATAACAATGCTTGGCTCTTTCGATGGAGTTTATTGTTACAGCCATTTCATTTATGTGGCAGGACGAGAAAACGTGATAGCCGATGCTTTGTCACGAATGTGATGAAGAGAAGCAGGTTCGATGGAGGACGAAGAACTAAAATGAACTATGTTATTAGAAATGTTTGCGTGGACTTCCGGGTGCGGCGATGACCAGCTGAGTCGCACGTTTCGGCAGCTCCCTGTGAAACGGACTTTTGGGCTCTTGATAGAAGCCCCAACGGCAATTTTGACGGCTAAAAACACTGTGCGGTAAACCAGAAGGGAATCCCCCCTGGATACGGATGGAAAAAGGAGGAGAGAGTGGCCAGATTGCAGTGGATCCTTTAGAACAGCGGCAAGGAAGGCAAGCAAAAACCAAGATGGCGTCGGAAGGTGGCAGTTTAACATGGGGCCCTGAACAACAAGAGTTCTTGAAATGCTGTGTGGAAGAGATCAAAAAGGAAATGAAGAAAGAGCTGTTGGCCCCGATACTACAGGCGACCGAAGGGCTAAAGGAGGAACAAAAGACCCAGGAGCGGGAGCTTCGGGTCGTGAAGGCAAAGGCAGCCGAGAATGAGGACGATATACAGGGCCTGGTGGTGAAGACGGAGACGCAGGAGGCACATCAGAAACGATGTGTGGAAAGGTTGGAGGCACTGGAAAACAACGCAAGGAGGAACAACCTGAGGATTCTTGGTCTTCCTGAAGGTGTGGAGGGAGCGGACGTCGGGGCATATGTGAGCACGATGCTGCACTCGTTAATGGGAGCGGAGGCCCCGGCGGGTCCGTTGGAGGTGGAGGGAGCATACCGAGTGATGGCGCGAGGACCGAGAGCAGGAGAAATTCCCAGAGCCATAGTGGTGAGATTCCTCCGTTTTAAGGATAGAGAAATGGTCCTTAGATGGGCGAAGAAAACTCGGAGCAGTAAATGGGAGAACGCGGTGATCCGCGTTTATCAAGACTGGAGTGCGGAGGTGGCGAGAAGGAGGGCGAGCTTTAATCGGGCCAAGGCGGTGCTTCATAAAAAGAAGATAAAATTTGGAATGCTGCAACCGGCAAGACTGTGGGTCACATATCGAGGGAGGCACCACTACTTTGAGATGGCGGATGAAGCGTGGACTTTTATTGTGGAAGAAAAACTGGAATGAGCGGGTTATTAAAAAGAACGTTCGAACAAAGTGGTGGGGCGAATGTGGGGGGCAAAGAGGGGTTTTATGTACTAATCCTGCGATGTGGTAACTTTTCTCTCTCCCACAGGTGGTGATGGGGGGAGGAGGGGAGGTGGAGGAGATGGGGCGTTGGCCATTGGGGGCGGGGCCAAGGGAGAAGCGCGGGCTTGGTTCCCGCGCTATGATAATCATGGCGGGAATAGAGAAGCAGGAAGGAGGGGGCGTCGCACGGTGCGAGCCGAGGTCACGGGGGGAAGCCGAGGTCAGCCAGAGTTTGCTGACTTCTGGGAGCAACATGGGGGGAGTAATTACGCTAGCGGGGGATCTAGCGGGGGGGGGGTTGGGAGGGGGGAATTACTGGGTTGCTGCTGCTGGGGAGAAGGGGGAGCTGGTCTGGGAGAGGATGGGCGGGGGGGCACCGCCTGGGGGAGATACAGCTACGTGGGAACCGGGTGAGGAGCTGGAAAAAGGTGATGGCTAATCGACAAGGGGGTGGGTAGGAAGCCCCCCAACTCGGCTGATCACGTGGAACGTGAGAGGGCTGAACGGGCCGATAAAGAGGGCACGGGTACTCGCACACCTTAAGAAACTTAAGGCAGATGTGGTTATGTTACAGGAAACGCACCTGAAACTGATAGACCAGGTTAGGCTACGCAAAGGATGGGTGGGGCAGGTGTTCCATTCGGGGCTAGATGCGAAAAACAGGGGGGTGGCTATATTAGTGGGGAAGCGGGTAATGTTCGAGGCAAAGACTATAGTGGCGGATAACGGAGGCAGATACGTGATGGTGAGTGGCAAACTACAGGGGGAGACGGTGGTTTTGGTAAACGTATATGCCCCGAACTGGGATGATGCCAATTTTATGAGGCGGATGCTAGGACGCATTCCGGACCTAGAGATGGGAAAGCTGATAATGGGGGGAGATTTTAATACGGTGTTGGAACCAGGGCTGGATAGGTCGAAGTCCAGGACTGGAAGGAGGCCGGCAGCAGCCAAGGTACTTAAAGATTTTATGGAGCAGATGGGAGGTGTAGACCCGTGGAGATTTAGCAGACCTAGGAGTAAGAAGTTCTCGTTTTTCTCCTATGTCCATAAAGTCTACTCGCGAATAGACTTTTTTGTGCTAGGTAGGGCATTGATCCCGAAGGTGAGGGGAACGGAGTATACGGCTATAGCCATTTCGGATCACGCTCCACACTGGGTGGACTTGGAGATAGGGGAGGAAACAGGAGGGCGCCCACCCTGGAGAATGGACATGGGACTAATGGCAGATGAGGGTGTGTGTCTAAGGGTGAGGGGGTGCATTGAAAAGTACTTGGAACTCAATGATAATGGGGAGGTCCAGGTGGGAGTGGTCTGGGAGGCGTTGAAGGCGGTGGTTAGAGGGGAGCTGATATCAATAAGGGCACATAAAGGGAAGCAGGAGAGTAAGGAACGGGAGCGGTTGCTGCAAGAACTTTTGAGGGTGGACAGACAATATGCGGAAGCACCGGAGGAGGGACTGTACAGGGAAAGGCAAAGGCTACATGTAGAATTTGACTTGCTGACTACAGGCACTGCAGAGGCACAATGGAGGAAGGCACAGGGTGTACAGTACGAATATGGGGAGAAGGCGAGCAGGTTGCTGGCACACCAATTGAGGAAAAGGGGAGCAGCGAGGGAAATAGGGGGAGTGAGGGATGAGGAAGGAGAGATGGAGCGGGGAGCGGAGAGAGTGAATGGAGTGTTCAAGACATTTTATAAAAAATTATATGAAGCTCAACCCCCGGATGGGAGGGAGAGAATGATGGGCTTCTTGGATCGGCTGGAATTTCCCAAGGTGGAAGAGCAGGAAAGGGTGGGACTGAGAGCACAGATCGAGGTAGAAGAAGTGATGAAAGTAATTAGGAGCATGCAGGCGGGAAAGGCCCCGGGACCGGATGGATTCCCAGTCGAATTCTATAGAAAATATGTGGACTTGCTCGCCCCGGTACTGACGAGGACCTTTAATGAGGCAAAGGAAAGGGGACAACTGCCCCCGACTATGTCTGAAGCAACGATATCGCTTCTCTTAAAGAAGGAAAAGGACCCGCTACAATGCGGGTCCTATAGACCTATTTCCCTCCTAAATGTAGATGCCAAGGTCCTGGCCAAGGTAATGGCAATGAGAATAGAGGAATGTGTCCCGGGGGTGGTCCACGAGGACCAAACTGGGTTTGTGAAGGGGAGACAGCTGAACACGAATATACGGAGGTTGTTAGGGGTAATGATGATGGCCCCACCAGAGGGAGAAACGGAGATAGTAGTGGCGATGGATGCCGAGAAAGCATTTGATAGAGTGGAGTGGGATTATTTATGGGAGGTGTTGAGGAGATTTGGTTTTGGAGAGGGGTATGTTAGATGGGTGCAGCTGTTGTATAGGGCCCCAGTGGCGAGCGTGGTCACGAATGGACGGGGATCTGCATATTTTCGGCTCCATAGAGGGACAAGGCAGGGATGCCCTCTGTCCCCATTATTGTTTACACTGGCGATTGAGCCCCTGGCGATAGCGTTGAGGGGTTCCAAGAAGTGGAGGGGAGTACTTAGGGGAGGAGAAGAGCACCGGGTATCTTTGTATGCAGACGATTTGCTACTATACGTGGCGGACCCGGCGGAAGGGATGCCAGAAATAATGCGGATACTTGGGGAGTTTGGGGATTTCTCAGGGTATAAATTGAACATGGGGAAAAGTGAGTTGTTTGTGGTGCATCCAGGGGAGCAGAGTAGAGAAATAGAGGACCTACCGTTGAGGAAGGTAACAAGGGACTTTCGTTACCTGGGGATCCAGATAGCTAAGAATTGGGGCACATTGCATAGGTTAAATTTAACGCGGTTGGTGGAACAGATGGAGGAGGATTTCAAGAGATGGGATATGGTATCCCTGTCAATGGCAGGGAGGGTGCAGGCGGTTAAGATGGTGGTCCTCCCGAGATTCCTCTTTGTGTTTCAGTGCCTCCCGGTGGTGATCACGAAGGCTTTTTTTAAAAGGATTGAAAAGAGCATCATGGGTTTTGTGTGGGCCGGGAAGACCCCGAGAGTGAGGAAGGGATTCTTACAGCGTAGCAGGGATAGGGGGGGGCTGGCACTACCGAGCCTAAGTGAGTATTATTGGGCCGCTAATATTTCAATGGTGAGTAAGTGGATGGGAGAGGAGGAGGGAGCGGCGTGGAAGAGATTAGAGAGGGCGTCCTGTAGGGGGACTAGCCTACAGGCTATGGTGACAGCCCCATTGCCGTTCTCACCGAGGAACTACACCACAAGCCCGGTGGTGGTGGCTACACTGAAGATTTGGGGACAGTGGAGACGGCATAGGGGAAAGACTGGAGCCTTGGGGGGGTCCCCGATAAGAAACAACCATAGGTTTGCCCCGGGGGGAATGGATGGGGGATATGGAATGTGGCAAAGAGCAGGTATAACGCAATTGAAAGATCTATTTGTGGATGGGAAGTTTGCGAGTCTGGGAGCGCTGACCGAGAAATATGGGTTGCCCCAAGGGAATGCATTCAGGTATATGCAACTGAGGGCTTTTGCGAGGCAACAGGTGAGGGAATTCCCGCAGCTCCCGACACAAGAGGTGCAGGACAGAGTGATCTCAAAGACATGGGTGGGGGATGGTAAGGTGTCAGACATATATAGGGAAATGAGGGACGAAGGGGAGACTATGGTAGATGAACTAAAAGGGAAATGGGAAGAAGAGCTGGGGGAGGAGATCGAGGAGGGGCTGTGGGCAGATGCCCTAAGCAGGGTAAACTCGTCGTCCTCGTGTGCCAGGCTAAGCCTGATTCAGTTTAAGGTATTACACAGGGCACATATGACTGGAGCACGGCTCAGTAAATTTTTTGGGGTGGAGGATAGGTGTGCGAGGTGCTCGAGAAGCCCAGCGAATCATACCCATATGTTTTGGTCATGCCCGGCACTACAGGGGTTTTGGATGGGGGTGACAAAGGTGCTTTCAAAAGTAGTAGGAGTCCGGGTCGAACCAAGCTGGGGGTTGGCTATATTTGGGGTTGCACAAGAGCCGGGAGTGCAGGAGGCGAGAGAGGCCGATGTTTTGGCCTTTGCGTCCCTAGTAGCCCGGCGCAGGATATTGCTAATGTGGAAAGAAGCCAAGCCCCCGGGGGTGGAGACCTGGATAAATGACATGGCGGGGTTTATAAAGCTAGAGCGGATTAAGTTCGTCCTAAGGGTGTCGGCTCAAGGGTTCACCAGGCGGTGGCAACCGTTCGTCGAATACCTCGCAGAAAGATAGACGGAATGGGAAAAAGAAGGCAGCAGCAGCAGCCCAGGATCGGGGGGGGGGGGGGGGGAGGGGTGGGGGGGGGGGGGAGGAGGAACCAGAAGGACTCTCAGGGTTGTTAATATATACTGTATAGTATGTATAGGTCGTTGCTACAGATAATTATATATTGGACTGTTAAATTATATTTTTGGAGAGTGTTACTTGTGACAGGGCAGTTGCCAATTAGGGCTAGTTTTCATTTTTGTTATTTATTATTTATTCATTTTTTGTTTATAAAATAGGTCATTGTTATTTGTGTTGTTATAATATTGTGTAAAGGATGCACAATGTACTGTGTTGGTTGACCAAAAATTTTCAATAAAATATTTAATAAAAAAAAAAGAAATGTTTGCGTGTTTTGTTGGAAAAAAAGTATATTTACTGTCAATATTTCTTAAAGGAATATCTTGAAGTTGATGGTTTCTTTTTTTTTCTTGGGAAGGTGTCATGCGAATGTACCTTTAAGAAATGGGTGTTTACCAAATAGCTGCATTGATGTCATTGTGTGGGTGGAGCTAGGTTGTGTCTGGCTTTTACATTTGTTTTGAGCTGGAAGCTGTTTGTGGCTTTGTTTTGCTTTCGTTTTAGGCAGTTGAAAGCTGAATTCAGACAAGGAAGGTTCATTTTGACTCTTTCTCTGTATGTTAAAAGGTGTCCAGATCACTTGATAATTTAAAAGTGATAACTGCCTTGTGTAAAGAATTTATATCTACTGCTTTGTTAAAAATGATGCTTGGCTTATGGATGTTGTTAGGAAAGTTATTAAGGGTTACATACAGAGTACTGTATCTGTGGGGGGTAGTTGAGTTGGTAGTTGATAAAATGTTTACTGTGTGTTTATAAAATGTTAATTGAATTCATAGAATAAACATTTTATTTAAAAATACTTAAGGTCTCTTTTGCATAACACCTGGAAAGTAGGCCCTTGTGCTCCTCATAATCAAAATCTATTAAAAGTTGTAGGTCAGGTAAACTCCATGATATAATTTGGAGTTTTCTGAACCCTGGCCCATAATAATGGCGTCTTGATCTCTCACTACACTGGGGAGTTCCGGCGAGCAGAGCTCCCCACTTTACAAAATGGAGCTATGTGCGACCTTGGCCGCGTGTTCCTAATTCACGCCCCTTATACATTGTGAGTCGCGTTGAATAGCCATGTGTTTCTCGGCACTGCGAGCGCCAGGAAACACACGGCTAAACGTGCTAGCTAGGGGACTTTGTTCCCTTTTAGGAGAATCGCGCCCTTCGGCCCTCATATTATGAGGGGCTCACAATATGGAAAAAAAAGACTAAGTTGTAGATGACAAAGCTCATGCATAAATCCAACACTTAGTGTGGGATGGGGCTTTTGGCTGATAATCCTTGTTATTTTTGTTTCCAACTCCAGCCAGAACTCATCATGGGGAGGAGGGCGGACGCCCTTGCCTTTGCCTCCCTGATCGCCCGCCATAGAATCCTGCTCAGCTGGTGGTCAGCAGCACCACCCAAAGCTGCAGACTGGCTGTCCGACTTATCGGAATTTCTCCAAATTGAGAAAATCAAATTCGCCATCTGGGGGTCGGAAGATGGCTTCTTCAGAACATGGGAGCCATTCACCCAACTGTTCCGGGACCTGTTTGTGGCCAACGAACAAACAAATAAATAATCAAGTAGCCAAGAACCAGGGAAAGTCGCCAAGACATGAGAACAGAGAAGGGAGGGAGGACTGGGGTGGGGGGGGGGGGGGGGAAACAGTGCAAGAGGGGCCAAACACAACAGGAAAAAAAGAGGAGCTGCAGAGAGGGTGGGGGGAGGGGGGGGGGGGGAAGGAGAGGGGGGGGGAAAGGGGGCAGGGAGGGGGAAGGGGAAGGGAGGCAGGGAAGAAGGAAGGTGGCAAAGAATAATAGAGTGGAGCCAGAGGGGAGGAAAGACGAGGGGACACAAACTGGAAGAAGACTGGGAAATGACAACGACCATAATAAACACAGCAGGGCAACAGAGAGTAACAAAGTACAGGAGGAAGGAACAACAGACGGCCGAAGTGGAGGCAAACACACAACAGTGAAAACCAACCTGGAGAAGCAAGCAACATCAGGGGTGTCGCCCAGGCGCCCCGCCCACCCAGTTTTGTTTTGCTTGTGCCCCCCCCCCTCCCCAAGACATGTATAATGTAATTGTCTCTCTGTTGCTTCTATGTATATACACTTCCCCAGTTTTTACCTTCCCACCCCTTGTTTTTTTATTTATGAGTTTTTTTATTTATGTAGTACATTTGTTTTTGTTATCTTTTTTTGGTTTCTCTTTGTGTGCATCTTTAAATATACCATGTACAATAAAACCCAATAAAAAACATTTAAAAAAACATTTTGTTTCCAACTGATAAGACATGGAATTACTTATTAAATCAAGGCCCAGACAGACACAAAATTACTTGTTAAATCAAGGTTTTAATTTTAAGCATTAAGGAATTACACATCACAGCAATTTGGTGAATAGGAAAACAAACTGCGAGTATTTACATCTAAAATTCACGTCACATATTCTGACATGCTAACACGATATATACAGTAAAATCCCACTATGTACTTTTACCAATGCAATCTTGCTAGTCTTACCAAAACTGTAAAGGGCAGTTCTATTAAGTACACAAAAAATGGTGTTGAGTTGATCTTTTAAGAGTACAACTATACCTAACCATGGATCTGGTGACAGCTCACTTACCATTTTGATCAAGTGCTTTTTTTAAGCTCTACCCATCCTTACCCCATCCTTTAAAGTCAATTTGGCTTTGAGAATTTTTCCTCAGCCATCAGGGGATTTGCTGAAAATCATTCTGCCGTGCCCACCGCCATCTTTTGTCAAAGTTAAGAGCTAGTCAGTGGAGGTTCAACTGGTCCTGAAACACAGTTCCCCAGCACCTATCGTTTTTTTCTAAACCTGGGACACATGGCGAATGTCTGCATTGAGTTACTGACTCTCTGGCCTGGGCCAGTCATAGCTCTTGGTGTGCAGTGAGGGTCACAGAATGGAAGTTCATTCACACAACAGGTCAACCCCTCATCAGTGGTCTCTTTCTCTTTGCCCTTTTTATAAAATTCATAAATACACAGCATTCAAAAGGGTAGATTTGTACAAGAAGCAATATTATTCGGGCACTGACATGGTCCAATAGAGACAGACACTATTTGGGAAGGGAGGGAACAGCTACACATCACTGTGTGGATAATGCTGACAAGTTTTAAATCAGAGCAACCCATGGTTACAACAGGCAGTTTAAACTCCATCATTTCAAACATTGCTGCTGTACAGAAAAACGGGACTGTAAATTACAAGGCTCACAAAAATACATCTGGCATGCTTTAGTTACAGGACACACTCCAGGGCTTGTGTACTGCGAAGAAAGCACTGCAATAGCTTGGTAAATATTAAATAAGAACTGTGTCTATTAAGAGGCACATTACTGTTATACATCAAAATGTATTTTTTATTTTACAAATTCTTTTCACACTTCATTTTCTTTTTCACAAAATCCTCAGTGGAACTCCTGACTTATGAAAGAAAGTTAAGATTGAAGAAAAAAATAAATTAAAACAACTTTAATTTGTCTTTTCTTTTAAGACAACATTTTTCATTTTGCAATTGTCCCGAATGGAAAGATCCAGTAAACGGATGGGGGTGTTGACCATGCAGTGTATACACACACAGCATTGAAGATTGAGATGAAGGAGGCTGACAATTATTTCTCGACTTCAAGTCTTTTCCTTGAATAAGAGCTGTCTCCAATTGAATTCCAGTTGGATAGCTACTGTAATATATTTAAGGATTTCACTGGCCACCTCTCTGTCTCCCCTCTTACCTTGGGGAAGAGTAGCACAGTACCAGTAGCTTGGAGACTATTCTGTATCTTGCTGATTGGACAGTATTCTATACAAGAGCGATTTGTTATAATTCTATACCTCAGGCCGCTCAGGTGTCTTGCAGTGCTCAGCCCCCACCCATTATCATTAATCGATAATACATCAATCATAGAATACTCAATGATACAGGTAGAGTTACAATCACTTTTCAATTCTCTTCACTGTTGTACCAAATTATAACTTCTATTTTTGTTAATACTTACACTAACTACCCTTTCTGCACAATCTCTGATATGTTTCTTGCTTTATTTACAGCTTTCTCTTAATAGCACATCTTGCTCTATATTATTCCACATCTTTGTTACAACATGAAATCATCAGCTCAGTTGTTGATAAACACTGTAAACATCTTTGTAAATCAGCTCTTATGATCTGTCTGATATAATACTTCTTTCCCTCAGAAATAAACTGTCAAAAACTTGCTTTCAAAGACAGCCGTCAATTAAAATATAAATTTTGTATAGTTTTGTAACTGTTGCATAAGATTTCTGTATTTTTGTACTTGCTGCATTGTGGCTTGTAAGGGCAGGGTGCAATGTATCTTTAGATATATGTATCCATGAGGCCAAAATATCCTGAATTCCTATATGAGTCAGATGGTAAAGACCAATGTGATATATATATATATATAATTGGTGCAAAAAATATCACTTACATATTTAAAATGACAATAAGCACATGTTATCTCTGTGAAATGTGCAGACATTTCTCCAACAGATTTTATTTATTGTCCTGAAAGTACATGAAAAATGAATTAAAGTGGAGCATAAGCAAGAGCATGAAAAGAAAAGATACGCATACACCTTTTAAAAAACTCAAATCTGCATCTGCTTTTCCTTGGGAATATGAGTTTCTCCAGCAAGGTCAGTATTTATTGCCCATCTTAACTGTTTTAAGAAGGTGGTGGTGGGCCTCTGCCTTGAACCGCTTGGTTCATATGGTGCAGGTATACCCACAATGCTATTCGGGAGTTCCAGTTTAATGCAGTGACAGTGAAGGAACGACGATATACACTTTCTGGCTTCCACCACAGTGGGCTTCCCCGTGATGGATGCGGCAATCCATTCAAATCCTTATTTACTTTGGTGGGATCAGATGATCCTATCAGCAGCAGGGCCTGGAAAATACCATCCATAGTTCCAAGTCAGGTTGGTGTGTGGTTTGAAGCAGAATTTGCAAGTGGTAATGGTGTTCCCATGCGCCCGCTGCCCTCATTCTTCTTGTTGGTAGAGATCGTGGGTTTGGAAGGTGCTGCCGAAGGAGCCTTGGGGAGTTGCTGAAGTGCATCTTGTAGATGGTACAAACTGCTACAACTGTGCACCGGAGGTGGAGGGAGAGAATGTTTAATGTAGTGGACGGGGTGCTGAATAAGAGGCTACTTGGTTCTGGATGGTGTCAAGCTTTTTGAGTGTTGTTGGAGTTGCCCTCATCCAGGCAAATGGACATCTAGGCAAGTGTTTACATTTCCTGACATGTTTCCGTCATCTGGCTGCAGGACTTGGTTAGGAAATGCACCGCCAGGTGAGTTACTGGCACCAGGTGGTCAGGAAGATCCCAGATTTAATCCCAACTCTGATCCGAATAGGCTGATTTCATTTGGGTACTGATAGAGCTGCTGCAAAAGCCTCCAAACCGCTGCACTGAGGAAGGGAAGAATTAATCTGGGTTTCTGCTTCTGATTACAAACCAGCGATAATGTGTGCATGTGTGGAAAAGGACAGGTTTGGTTTATTAGTCATGTTCCCCATGGTTAGACTACCTGTTGACACTCACTGTTAGACTCCCATTAGGGCAGCTGTCCACATTATTACAGCAAGAATCAGCAAAATAGAGTGGGGAATTGTTAGAGAATTTTAAATAAAAATTAGGGATTTTACTGCAGGGGAATTGAACTTTTCCAATTTCAAACACCCAATGTAAGTATCAAGAACACAGAAACAATGCTGCAGTCAGAGACAAATCCTCTACTCTGCCTCAATAATGCGCCTCAGCCCACACATAAGAAGAGCACCCCCAACTGCAGTGCGTCATTTTCTGGTTTCTCACACCAGCCAAGCTGTGGTCTCTGATTGATATTGTCAGTCAAGTGCTGAACTGGACAGTTTTTTACTAAAGATCCAGGCGTGTTGAGATTGAGACTATTAAACCTCAAATACAATAGAGTCAAAACACAACAGAACTCAAAACAATCCTCACTTAAAGCAGACTTAGGTTTAGTGACATCTATCAATCTGCTTCATGAACAATGAAACTATTAGATAAATACAATTTCCTCTGTCGCTAAATTCTGTTCCCTTTATTCAAAAGAAAGTTCTAATGTAGGTTTCCATCAGTTTATTCTGAATGGGTCTTTACATATGTAAAATTAACAGGCCAAGGATTGAAATGCAGTTGCAATATATGCTCCAGTAGTAGTTGGTGGCAGGATCAAAACAGCTTTGTCCACTAATATCACTGATGATAATCTGCAGCCTTCCACGCTCCCCATAATTTACCACTTGTATTTTCTTCACTTTTCCTGGTTTCTTTCCCCCAAAATTTACAGACTTTCTGTGGCCTTAAAAGTCATTGCAGCACGACAAACTAAGCAATGGGCATTATCTGCCTTTCTCACTGTGGACGACTCTTTGTTAACAATGTAATGGTCTGGATTCTCTGTTTGGTAGACTAAGTCCCCACGCTGGCATGAAAACGGTGGTGTTTTATGCAAAGGGGCGGACCCCAGGCAATGGCCTGAGGCCGTGGATACGTATTCTAGGAGTACGCTGCTTTTCAGGGAGCGGAGCATCGTGAAAACGGCGCTGCCACCGATTTTGGTGTCATCGGGGATTCTCTGTTCCCTCGCTGAAATCGATTTCGGCGTCGGGGAGCGGAGAATCCTGCCTAATAGTTGCTAAGAGAGCCCATATCAGCTGTGGCCCATGGAAACACCAATCAGCGTTTAAGTAGAACTCAAATGATGGGCAATGTAGGGAACTGACATTATTTATAAAATCATCCGGATGGATGAATCACCTTCTAAACTGATGTGCTATGGAAATATAGGCAGCTGGAGCTTTTAGGGAACAGTACCTGCATGTAAACATGGTCTTGTTGAGAAATTGGTATAGAAAATGTTTCTAAAAATATTTTGTTCCAGCTTCTTCCAGCTGCAACATGACTTGCCAATTCTTATCCTCAATGCCCCGGCCAATGAAGGCAAGCTTGCCGTATGCCTTCTTGACTACCTTCTCCACCTGTGTTGTCCCTTTCAGACCAGTTACATTTTCCTCCAAATCATTTATATATACTACAAACAGCAAAGGTCCCAGCACTGATCCCTGTGGAACACCACTGGTCACAGCCCTCCAATGAGAAAAGCATCCTTCCATTGCTACTCTCTGCCTTCTATGACCTAGCCAGTTCTGTATCCACCTTGTCAGCTCACCCCTGATCCCGTGTGACTTCACCTTTTGTACTAGTCTACCATGAGGGACCTTGTCAAAGGCCTTACTGAAGTCCATATAGACAACATCCACTGCCCTACCTGCATCAATCATCTTAGTGACCTCCTGTAGTTGCAGCTGTATAGAACCTTAGTTAGGCCACACTTGGAGTATAGTGTTCAATTCTGGTGCCACACTACCAGAAGGATGTGGAGGCTTTAGAGAGGGTGCAGAAGAGATTTACCAGAATGTTGCCTGGTATGGAGGGCATTAGCTATGAGGAGCGGTTGAATAAACTCGGTTTGTTCTCACTGGAACGAAGGAGGCTGAGGGGCGACCTGATAGAGGTCTACAAAATTATGAGGGGCATAGACAGAGTGGATAGTCAGAGGCTTTTCCCCGGGGTAGAGGGGTCAATTACTAGGGGGCATAGGTTTAAGGTGAGAGGGGCAAGGTTTAGAGTAGATGTACGAGGCAAGTTTTTTACGCAGAGGGTAGTGGGTGCCTGGAACTCGCTACCGGAGGAGGTGGTGGAAGCAGGGACGATAGTGACATTTAAGGGGCATCTTGACAAATACATGAATAGGATGGGAATAGAGGGATACGGACCCAGGAAGTGTAGAAGATTGTAGTTTAGTCGGGCAGCATGGTCGGCATGGGCTTGAAGGGCCGAAGGGCCTGTTCCTGTGCTGTACATTTCTTTGTTCTTTGTTCTTCCCACACCTAAAATGAATAATTAATATACTGGGGCAATATTCCAGACCCCTTTCGTGAAGGAGCTGCTGTTATTGGGGGACTGTTCCAGGGTCCTTTCCTGAAAGAGTTGCTGTTACTAATGTAGGTTCCAGGGCCCTCTCCTGAAGGAGTTGCTGTTACTAATGTAGGTTCCAGGGTCCTCTCCTGAAGGAGCTACGATTACTGGGGTAGGTTCCAGGGACCTCTCCTGAAGGAGTTGCTGTTACTGAGGGACTGTTCCAGGCCCCTCTCCAGAAGGAACTGCTGTTACTGGGGTAGGTTCCAGGGTCCATTCCTGAGGGAGTTGCTGTTACTGAGGGACTGTTCCAGGGCCCTCTCCTGAAGGAACTGCTGTTACTGGGGTAGGTTCCAGGGTCCACTCCTGAAGGTGCAACTATTACTGGGGGACTGTTCCAGGGTCCTCTCCTGAAGGAGTTCCTGTTACTGGGGGACTGTTCCAGGGTCCTCTCCAGAAGGAACTGCTGTTACTGGGGTAGGTTCCAGGGTCCTCTCCTGAAGGAACTGCTGTTACTGGGGGACTGTTCCAGGGCCCTCTCCCAAATTACCAAATTCTATCTGTGATTTCTGGTGGCTTTTTCATCATGAGGACTGCAGAGTTCATCCTGTTCACATAGTTTCCAGCCTTGGTCACTGTATATTAACAGGTATTTTTTCCCGCCTTTACAATGGGTACCAACGTCCGCTGCAGCATCACAAATGCAGCTTTTGCTAGGTGTGGCTACCTCAGCACACACCAGGAATCAAACATTGGATCAGGGCACTACCCCAAGCTGAATGGTGTTATATGTTACATAGTTATGTTACTGGGTTACTGTTCCAGGGCCCTCTCCCATTTTACATAATTTAAGGATTATTGAAAGAACATCTGGTGGGATAATTTGGCAAATCTGCATCATGGATTCTTCTGGAGATTGAAGTTGTATATAGAGAAGTTGGTTCTATCAGAGCTTGGTAGCAGCTTCAGGAACCCATTGCAAAATTATTCGAGGACCATCAAAATCCTTTAATTATTGCTGAATTTTATCGGGTTTGTTACATCAGAAAGCTAGGTTTGCAATTAAAAACGAACTCGGGTTGTGAGCTGTAATTTTCACTGTCTGCCTATGTATAAAATCACACAAACTTGCTCCTTCCCAAATTTCATCTGGAGTCAGGCCAAAAGAAGTCCAAAGGTTAAACAATTGCCAGTTTTCTAATCCTAGTGAATTAACAAGACAAGCTGTTTTAATGAAGAATAAACCTTAAGTTCTTTACTTCTGAAATATGTGAGATAGCAAATCCGAAGAGAATTCTATGCTGATTTGAGTTAGAAGTACCTAACCAGAACCCAGGAGAGGCCACCGGGTGCTACTTTATACTGACTACATTCCAGATGATTCTTTTATGTTTTTCTTAGCTCTCACACAAGTACGATACCTCAGTGATATATTTTACCCACAAGGCTTCGCAAAAGTGAAAAGTCATGGGAGACCTGGCAGGCAGAAATATCAAGTGCCTTGACCAGAAGACCGAGAAACACCAAATAGGATATGGTAAGCGAAGTAGAGAGGAGAGGCAGGAATATAATGACATGACTTAATATCCTTTGAGGTTTACAAGCCCGGTAATCATCAACTTCTTTCATTCTTTGTTTTCCCAATAATCAAAGTGAAATGAGTGATTGTAACAGGAAATTTTGGACCTGAAGGGTTGAGGACTCTTCAGAACACTTCAAAACTCTCCACACATGGCCCTCCAACTGTAATCATTAAGCAGCCAGGCCATAAACAGGCAGGCCTCCCTTCCCACAAAAATAAAGTATTAGTCCAAAGTAAATAGTTATTCAAAGAAATGTAATCTGTTTGCAACAAACAGAGGTGGCTGACACCCTTAGGATGAACCAGTGAACACCTTGCTTTTAAGCCCTCATTGTGGTCTATTCTTGATTGATACCATGTTCCCATGGTACCTTGGCCTGGTCCTCTTTACCACTGTGGCCAGACTGAGGCAGTTTGCGTATGAAAGCTTTTGACCTGCTCTCTTCTTCAAGTGCTTCTTCATTGTCTGTGTATGTAGACCTGGGGTAATATGGTTTGGGGGGCAAGACTGGTATCTCTGCTGGCTCCTTAGGAAGGACTCCAGTAGGAGCAGAGTGGCTGCGGCATGGGTGAGCTTTCACCGATTCAATGACGTCTGGTTCAGACAGGCTGTACCTTACAGGTATGTAAGGGGCTTCCCCATCCTCGTCTGGGTTCCAGGTCTGACTGGGGACAGAATCTATCATATCAGTGCGCGGTGGCTCTGTTGATTGGCCAAAATTGCTTTCGCTCAAAGAAGATACCCCGCTGCTTGCACTGCCGGACAGAGTAGAGTTGCTGCCATCGAGACCCAAGTGGGGGCTGGTAGGCGATGCAGGAATAGGATGCAGTGAAGACTGTGTTTGGGGGAAAAGAAAGAATTAAGGTTAGTATTCAGTTTTTTGTGAGTCCTAAAAAATAAAAGCCCTTTCATCTCATAATACATTTTTTAGGTGGAACATTGCAGTTAAGTGGTTGTCCCATGACAGTGGTCAATGTCAAAGTGAACCTAGAACTGTGACTAGGAACGTCAGCACTGTTCAACTGTGCAGAACATTATAGTCAAATCTGGGGTGGGATTCTCTGTTCCCCCACCAGTACGTTTTTCAGAGGTGCGCCATTCGCTGGCAGTGGGATTCTTCTTCCCGCCACTTGTCAATGGGATTTCCCATTGAAGCCACCCCACGCTGCTGGGAAACCCGTGGGCAAGGGGTGCGCTGCCAGCTGGAAAAGAAAATCCCCAAGACTGGAGAATTCCGGCCCTGATCTTCTCTGAACCTCAAGGCACAGAGGTACACAATTTGCTGCAGGGTCACTGGATAACCATCACAAAAAAGATTCACGGTTGATTTTCCCTCTCCTTTATGTGATATATTGAGGGCAGGATTTTCTAGCCTTGCCCGCAGCCAGGATTGTTTGGTCCCACCGAACGTCAATGGACGTTTGGCTGGTCTGTCCCGCCACTGCGGGGGCCAGAAAGCCCGACCCTGTAAGTAATTGCAATGCTCTAAATGAGCTAACTCAGCACAGTATTGGGATTGAAAATGAAACCTTCTGGTCTAGATGGCTTAGAAACACAAACAATCAGACATTTGCCACTGAACCATCAGGGACTTGAGCATAAAAAATTCCATGGCAATATTATGAAAAGAGCAGGGAGTTTGCCCAGTGCCCTGGCTACTGTTTATCCATTAACCAACATTAATAACATAGATTGGTCATTATCCCATTGCTGATGATGGGAAGTTACAGTGTGCAATATAGGGGCCATATTTCTCTGCATTACAACAGTGACTACACTTTAAATAACTTCATTGGCTACAACAAGCTTTGGGATGTCTTGACTTTGTGAAAGGCAAAATATAAATGCAAGATTTTCTTGTTTCTTTGTAGGGAATTCAGGAAAAAACCCTGTATTCTAACTCTCTGACAGATGTTTATTATTTTAATGTTCAATTTATATTAATTACACTTCAAAGTCACAGTTTGCAAACACTTCTTTAGAAAGACTAATTCATTCTTGAACAGATTTTTTTCTTTGTGGAGTTAACCACATTAACATTCGACCAATTGTAAAATACTTACTTTGCGTAGGGTTCGTGCAGGCAAGGCAGGTGGTATATCACTGATATGATGATGGAAGGCATCAAAATTCATGGAAAAATGTCCTGGGTAAACAAATGAGAAGAATACTTCAAATCATCACAAAATTACAAGCATCTTCACCATCACCACAATAATTACCAACTTTGCCACATGGAATCTTCAAGTTTTATAGTATAAAAGGACATTCAGCCCATTGAGTTGACACTGACTCAGAAAGCTACCCCATTAATCCTGCTCCTCGATCCTTTTCGTCCACTGTTTTCCTTTTCAAGTATTTATCTGTTTTTTTTTTCAAAGCAATTATAGATTCTGCTTCCCCCACTGTTTCTGATAGGGCATTCCTTGTCCTCACCAGGCCTCAGCGTTAAGAAATTTCTACAATCTCCCCATATTCCTTATATAATGAAAGTCTCTCATTCCTGGATCATCTTTAGTATATTTCATCTACACCTCCCCATGCTTGACCTCCTTCCTAAATTAAAGTACAGAACGCAGGAAACCATTTTCCAACCATGGCTGAACCAATGCTTTGTAATTATTTTGCGTTACCGTCCTGTTTTTGTATTCTATAAAATGTAGGATCTCAATCTTTTATGACAAATGATGAATTTGCCGTTCCATTTTTTTTTAAGATCGCTCTGCTCTTTTAGTTTCAAATTTTTTTCCATTTAGTGTGTTCTTACTTTTCCTCTCAAAATAGTTCTTCCATATTATCTTTCATAATGGTTAATGGGAACCAAAGCAGCAGGTCAGCATGTGAGGACAAGGTAGAGGTTCATAGGATGAACAGGCTTGGCCAGTCTAACGACTATGGAGGGGAAAGGAAACATAAAAAAATCCAAATCTAAAGTGACTGTGGGGGTGAAAGTTGGGGATGAGACTGAGGTTAATGAAGGAGGTCAGAACGTGTGCAAAATGTAGTGGAAGAGAATCCTGCAAGGGAAAGACAAATCAGTAGGACATATTTAAAAATTTTGTATCGAAATCCATGCAGTATTCAGAATCAGGTCAATGAGCTGATGGCACAAATAGAATTTGATGGGGAATACTGAAACATGGTTGCAGGGGACCAGGACTGGGAGTTGAATGTCCAAGGGTACTCAGTATTCTGAAAGGATAGGCAGGATAGAACAGGAGGTGGAGTTGCTTTATTGATTAAAGATGACATCAAGGCTGTATTAAGAAATGACAATGGCACGAAGGGCCAAAATGTTGAATTGGTCTGGGTGGAAATAAAAAAAACAAGGGAAAAAACTCCTTGGTCGGAGTAATTTACAGGCTCTCGAGCAATACTTCCAAAGTGGGGCATAGTATAAACCAAGAAATAATGAGGGATTATGAGAAAGGCACAATGGTAATCATGGGTGATTTTAAAATACATATTGACAAGATTAATCAAATTGGCAAGGGTAGCCTTGAGGCGAATTCATAGAGTGTAAGGGATTGTATCGTAGAGCAATATATTATGGAGCCAAACAGGAAGCAGGCTATTTTAGATTTAGTATTACAACAAAGAAGGGTTGACAAATAGTCTTCCTCATCGAAGGAGTGAGCACAGCATGGTAGAATTTCAAATTTAGATTGAGTGAGAGAGGACAGAGTGCCATACTAGGGTTTTAGCATTGGGCAGAGGTAATTGAGGAAAGAGTTGGCCCAAGTAGACTGGGCACAAATAATTGAGGGTAGAACAGTTGAGGAACAATGGCGGATGTTCAGGGAGATATTAAATACATCTCAATTAAAATATGGGCGGGATTCTCCGCCCCACTACATTTCTGCCCTGATCGACCGGCAGGATTCTCCGTTACAGGTGGAGAATCCCGGCCTATATTTGAGGGCAGCACGGTAGCATAGTGGTTAGCACAATTGCTTCACAGCTCCAGGGTCCCAGATTAGATTCCTGGCTTGGGTCACTGTCTGTGCGGAGTCTGCACGTTCTCCCCGTGTGTGCGTGGGTTTCCTCCGGGGGCTCCGGTTTCCTCCCACAGTCCAAAGATGTGGTTAGGTGGATTGGCCATGCTAAATTGCTCTTAGTGTTGGGTGGCGTTACTGGGTTATAGGGATAGGGTGGAGGTGTGGGCTTGGGTAGGGTGCTCTTTCCAAGAGCCGGTGCAGACTCAATGGGCCGAATGGCCTCCTTCTGCACTGTAAATTCTATGATTCCTGAGATGGAGAGGAATTGTAAAAAGGAGAAAAAAGTTCCATGGCTAAAAAAGGACATAACGGCAAAATCAAGGGCATACCATACTGCAAAGGCTAGTGGTAAACTGGAGGATTGGGAGAACTTTAAGGTTCAGCAAAAGGTTATTAAAAATGAAATCAAAAGAGCTAAGGTGAACTACGAAAGGAAACTAGCAGAAAACACTGATACCAAAAGCTTCTGTAAGTATATAAAGAGGAAGAGAATAGCTAAAGTAAATATTAGCTTTTAGAGGACGATACTGGTGAGATAATAATGGGGAACACAGATGGCGGAACCAGTATTTTGCTTATGTCTTCACGGTATTTAATCAGATCATGGTTCATCTCTTCCTGATCTCAGATCCACCTCCCTTCCTGTTCCCTTCAACCTGTTTTTAGGTTTGAAGGGCTGAATTGCCTACTTCTGCTCCTAATTCTTATGTTCCTATGTTCATCAGACATCTACCTGCCCAATCTGTCTGGTTCTTTCCCCTCAGATGCTGTCTGATCTGATGAGTATTTCCGCAATTTTTGTTTTTATTCTAGAACACTTACATATAGAAAAAGCAACCAGCTCAACATCATCAGCATCATTATATCACCATCTCCTCATCATTAATAATATTACATTACTGTAAAGATAACCTTACAGCATCTCACGCATACTCCTGGATCTCTTACAACAAAAGCTCACTGGATCAAAGACAATCCTTACCTATCAACCAATTTATTTTGTTTGTCTCTATTTTATTAATATCACAATGGTCTTCAAACTTACTGCTTTTGCTCCTCCAAGTTTCAAATATAATTTGAAGTATACCACTTCCTCCCAGCATCTTCACTATGTTAAATGAAGATTTATATTCACTGTGATCTATTCTAACATTCCTTCCCAGGACTTAAGAATGGCGGAACTCCTTACCTCAAACAGTTTTCAGTTCCCCATGCAATCTACAAGCTTTTTAAAACCTAAGCTTGTATTAACCTAATCCCTATTTCTTCACAGACATCATCTCCTTTCTGATTTCACCTACACTGGGACCAGTGTTCTAGTGAGTCATATAACTAGGGAATAGGCAAGGGCTTTGAATTAAACAGAGGGGGGAAAGAATCATGAAATGAAATGAATAGAAATGAAAATTGCTTATTGTCACAATCATCAAGTGGAATATTGAATAAATTAAAGGAAATTAAGATCAAGGTATCGGTAAAGGTAATGATAAAGGAAGGGACAGTGATTGCAAACTTAAGAATGTGCCAGCTGATAGGACCAGAGTTTACAAAACAGTAAAAATAACTAAGGGCTCAGTATTTGAATGCACGCAGCATTTGCAATAAAACAGATGCATTGTCAGCTCAAATAGAAACTCATATGTCTGACCAGATAGCCATTACAGAGATGTGGCTACAAAAATATTAAAGTGTTGACCTGAATATCCAAAGGTGTGTGACATTCAGGAAGGACAAGAAACTGGGAAACGGTGGTGGCTGGCTCTGTTTATTAAAGAGGGCATCAGTACTGTGGTGAGAGATGACCACGATAGCACAGTGGTTAACACTGTTGCTTCACAGCACCAGGGACCCGGGCTCAATTCCCGCTTGGGTCACTGTCCGTGCGGAGTCTGCACGTTCTTCCCGTGTCTGCGTGGGTTTCCTTCGGGTGCTCTGGTTTCCTCCCACAAGTCCCGAAAGACGTTCTTGATAGGTGAATTGGACATTCTGAATTCTCCCTCCATGTATTCGAACAGGCACCATAGTGTGGCAATTAGGGGATTTTTACAATAACTTCATTCAGTGTTAATTTGAGCCTACTTGTAACACTACTCAAGATTATTATTATTAATTATTATTATGAGACCTTCGTTCTAAAGATCAAGACATAGAATCTGTTTGGGAGGTGCTAGGAAAAAGAAAAAGGGGCCGTGGAGGGAGTTGTTTACAGTCCACCAAACTGCAGTGGTAATGTAAATCACAGCATAAATCAGGAAATTAGAGGTGGATGTAACAAAGGTGATATAGTAATCACGGGGGATTTCAATCTACGTATAGACAAGATAAACCTGATTAGTCCTATGTTGCAGAGGGAAAGTTCTTGGAATGTATACAAGATAGTTTTCTAGAGCAGTACATCGAGGAGCCAACAAGGGAGCAGGCTATTTTAGGCCTCGTATTGTGCAGTGAAAAATGGCTAATTAATAATATTTTTTAAAAATAGTTTTATTCAAACGTTTTCCATTTTATACATAACACCAAAACAACACAACAGCCCCTAGCTAATTAATAATCTTGTTGTAAAGAAACCTTTAGGAAAGAGTGACCAAAATATGGTAGAATTTTTCACTAAGTTTGAAAGTGATGCAGTTCAATTTGAGTCTAAGGCTTAAATCTAAACAAAGGGAACTATGAAGGTATGAGAGGAAAATTGGTTAGGGTAGATTGGAAACTATGGGTGAGATTTTCTTGGAAATCAGCAAAGGCTGATGGTAGGCAGGAGAAGCGGTGTTGTACCTGCCGACAGCAATGGTGGCTTTTCCTGCCATATAGTGTGGCACTTAGTGCTAAAGCTTTTATGCCACAGGTTCCATGCCATATTGCTGGTGAGGCAGCCTCTGATTTACCTGATCTGCCATCTTCTTAGTGCTGCAATTATTGAGGCACCTCATTAAATGGACCCCCACAGTACATCAGCCACACTTCATAGGTCAGCAGAAAGTGATGGCTGGCAAGAAATCTGCACATATGTTTTCAGATGCCTACCTGGAGAGACTCCTGGATGCAGTAGATGCCCGATGTGATATCCTCGGCCTGTGCACAGGAAGAAAACCAACTAGCAAGGTCACCAATACAGCATGGGAGTCAATAGCAGTGGTGGTCAGCACTAACGCTCTAGAAGAGGACAGCTATCCAGTTCAGGAAGAGGTCCATTTTGCCAGGGTCACTTTTCATCACTTTCAACCCACACATTCACACCCATCACACATCCACAGGGGTCTCACTCACTTCAAGGGACACCACCACTTTCTCTCCCACACATATCTTCATCTCCCCTGCGGGTCCCACCTTGGTGGTCCTTATCACCTGCCCTGGCACACATTCTGCTAACACTCTTTCCATCTGTTTTTATGCAAGAAACAATGGCTCACAATAAGAGGGAGAGATCACAGACAGGTGGAGGATGCCAGAGCTGAAGACAGACTTCGAAGACAGAGCCATCCAGTTGATCGGGGTGGATGTGGCGAGAGAGAGGTGAGCAGCAATAAACAAGTGAGGATCCAGCACTGCATCATCCATCAGACAGCAATGCTGCAAGTCATGACACTGGTTTCTAAAGGCCCCTGCCATGCAATAATGACCCTTCCTTTCTGTCGCAGGCACATCTAAGAAGCAGCCCAGGGAGTCCACCAGTCAGGTTCTCGACTCCAGCCCTGAGAGCATTGCAGAAGAGGAATTCACAGACCCTGATGTTGAAGACCCATTACAGCACTCACCCACACCCTCCACCAGTGCAGAGACACACACCTCGGTGGGACCTAGTTTTAGAGCAACCTCGGAGTCACAAACTGGAGAGCACATCACCCTTCTGAATCCACAACAGGCGGAGGCAGGAATATCCCAGGGTGCCGAACTCGGAGGACTACTGGAGGCCAGGAATCTGCTGAGTCCAGTCAGATGAGGAGCCTCTGGACTCGGTCCTGCCTCAGTTGCTGGAGCCCCAAAGGCAGATTTGGGAAAATGAGGAAGGGATGTTTGGTACACTCCTTGGATTGAAAGTTGGTTGCGTGGAGGGGTCTGAACATGCACTCCATGGTATAGGTACTTGCTGAGATCTATATGTGTCAATGCCAGAGGACGGTGGGCCTTCCTGAGCTTACACCAGCTACCCTTCTATCCAAGGGGGAGACCAGGGTCCTGGTGCACACTCCGGGCCCAACCGAATCCCGTATTCTGTGACTGCTTCAGCTCCAGCTCACCAGCCGAGGCAGGTGGTACTGCCACACTGCAAGGTCTTGAAAGCAGGTCGGGATGCTCTAGGCCTCGGTTTGCTGGAGGATACCCACCAAGTTTATTGTATACAACAGGGCGTGGCAGCCAGTAGGCTGCCTCCACCTCCACAATGGATGTTGGCGATGCACGAAAAGATAGCGGCAGGGTGAGAAAGGTTAAGCTCTAGGTGCACAGAGTGGACCTGGGTGTTAAGCAATTGTACACACAGATTCCGGTGGTGGCCATGACGCACACAGGGCCGCTCCGGCTTGAAGACGTTGAAGACGTCTTTTTACCCGAAAGGGGGGGAATTTTGACAGATAAGTGTAGCTGAAGGTGTGGAGAAGTTCCCCCTCCCGGGAGTGGCATGTCTGCTGGTTATCAGACCCGCCAGAAGAAAGTTAAAGATCTGGCCAAGGAACTGGAGGAGACCTGTGGCGCAGCAACAATTGGAAAGATGGCGGAGGGGGGAAGGGTTGGCGGAGGGGGAAGGGTTGTCGCATGCTGGAAACCGCAGATGGAGCAGTTGATGGCGTTCATCAGAGAGGAGTCCCTCCAGCAGTGAAAGAAGGTGCAGGAAGATCGATCGAAGGCCATCGAAGGAGCGGTAGCACCTTTGAAAGATTCAATGGAGAGAGTAAAGAAGTATTTGGAGGCACAGGGGTTGCAGATCCAGGGGATTCCAGGAAGGCCCGGCCAACCACGCCCACATGTTTTGCCTCAGACCTGTCAGGTTCTGGACCGCCTTCTTCGAGGCAGAGGGGGAGAATCTATGTAAAAAATTGTAAATAAGAAATGTCACAACATGTAAATATCAGGTGCACTATATGTTAAGTTGTTATTCTGTAAAAACTAAAAAATGGCAATAAAAATATTTTTAAAAAAGAGACGGTGATGCCTGACCACAGTGATTGGGTGGTGGCATTGGAGGCGGAGGTGGGGCTCCTGGGGGACCTTTGCAAGTTGCAAAGGGCAAAAGTAGAGGAGCAGGAGAATAGATCCAGAAGGCCGAAGCTGCGTATTGTTGGCTTGTTTGAGGGTGTGGAAGGCATGAGTGCCACGAGATACATCTCAAGGATGCTGGCGGGGCTGGTGGTGGAGGGGTTACTGGACAAGGCTCCAGAGGGCGCACAGGTCTCGAAGGCAGAAGCCAAAAGCAGGGGAGCCGCCACAGGTGGTGATTGTGAGGCTCCACAAGTTTGTGGAGAAGGTGAAGGTCCTGCAGTGAGCCAGGGAGAAGTGGAGCTGCAAATGGGAGGGGTACAGGGTTTGAATCTATCAGGACACTGGAGCGGAGCTGGCAAAAATGCGCGCCGGGTTCAACAGGACCAAAGTGATTCTTTAACGAAGGCAGATCAAGTTCGGGGTGCTGTAACCGGCGAAACTGTGGGTGACTTTCGAAGGCCGGGAGTACTATTTCAAAACCCCAGAGGAGGCCAATGGCTTTATTAGAGGCCATAAACTGGGGGAGAACTGAACGTTGATGGGAGACAGAGGAGCTGGAACAACGGGGCTTGGAAGAAGCGGGTAGTGTGGAGGGTGGGTTTTCTCTTCGGGTGGGGTGATTTTGGAATTGTGATTATTTTTTAAGGGGCAATAAGTTTGTAAGGGGGCAACTGCTCCACCCCCCTCCTCCGTTTGTGGTGGTTTTTCTTTTTTGGAGGAGGTGACCTGTGCTTTTCGATGTATCTTTGTTTGGGTGGGGGAGGGTGGGTTCCACAGGGAGCCATTTGCACAGATCAAGGAGGGAAAGGTGGAGGGAGGCTGGAGGGGTAGATAGGAGTCGCCAGGCAGGAGCTGCCACGCTGGCAGGTAGTGCTGGTAAACGGAAGTGAGGTGCGGGTGGTGGCCGTGGGGGAGGTGGCCAAGTTGCAGGGGGGGAAAGGGGTTGGGGGGAGGGGGAACACACGACGTGTCAGGGTTGGAGTAGGAGCAGGGTCATGGATGGAGAAGCGGGCCATCTTGGATGGGCCGGTTTAGGGCAAACTTAACGGGGACAGAACCTGAAGGGGAGGGTGGCGGACAGTAGAGGAGAATGGAGGCGCAAGCCTCCAGTAAGGTTCGTAACATGAAAAGTACAGGAGCTGAACAGGCCGGTGAAGAGGTCTCGGGTCTTTGAGTGGGTGAGGTATTTCACTCGGGGTTTGATTTAAAGTTGTGGGGGGTGGCCATCCTGCTGATCAAAAATACAGGGTTTGTAGAGGCCACAGATGTGTAGGATCCAGGGGGAGATATGTGATAGTGAGCAGGGTGTTGGAGGGGACGCCAATGGTACCAGTAAATGTTTCTGCGCTGAATTGGGACAACTTGGGGTTGTGAAGGGGTTGCTGGAAGCGATTCCAGACCTGAACATGCTTCAGTTGATCATGGGGGGTGATTTTAATTGCGTACTGCAGCTGACGGTGGATAGGCCAAGCCCCAAGTCAATGGGAAAGTTGAGGATGGCAAAGGAGCTGGGAGGGTTTATGGAAAAGATGGGAATGGGGGATCCGTGGAGGTTTAGGAACCAGGAGGAGAGGGAGTACTCCTTTTTCTCGCACATGTACAAGGTATACTCCATAATTGATTTTATTTTTGTGTTGAGCCGAGAGGTGTTGGGGGCAGAGTATGTGGGAATCGTGATTTCTGACCATGCACCCCATTGGCTGGAAGTTAGACTTAGCTTGAGGCAGGAGCAGAAGCAGGGATGGAGGTTAGACTCAGGACTTTTAGCGGACAAGGGGTTCTGTGATAAGGTGCAGTCTGTGGTCAAAGACTATGTGGAGCTGAATCAGAATGAGGAGGTATCTACGGCCACATTTTGGGAGGCATTGAAGACGGTGGTTCGGAGGGAGATTATCTTGTTCAAGGCGCACAAAGGTAGGAGAAGGAGGGAGGAGTATGGATGGTTATTGGATGAGACTATCTCATCGACTATCGAGGTGGACAGGAAATATTCGAGGGCCGCCACTGAGGAGGGATTGGCAAATAGAAAGAAGTTACAGGGGCAGTTCGATAGGCTGATTGCAGGAAAGGCTATTGGGCAGCTACGGAGGGCGAGGGGGGTGCAGTGCGAACATGGAGAGAAGGTGAGCCGCATGCTAGCCCATCAGCTACGGAGGCAGGCCATGTCTAGAGAAATCCTGAGAGTGCGGGCAGGGAAGGGGGAGGTAATGTCGGGAAGATAAATGAGGTGTTCAGGGAGTACTATGAGAAGCTTTACAGGGCCGATCCGGGGGTGTGAGGAAGGGGACATGGGGTGGTTTTTGGACAGGCTGGAATTCCCTCAGCTGGATGAGGAGAGGAGGCAGGCGATGGAGGAGCCCTTAGGGTTGAGAGAGGTGATGCAAAGCATAAAAAGGATGAAGGCAGGGAAAGCCCCACAGCCGGACGGTTACCCAGTGGAGTTCTGTAAGGAGTTCACGACGGAGTTGGCACCACATTTATTGGGGGCGTTTAGCGAGCCGCTGGAGAAGGGGGGGCTGCCGGAGACACTGATGCAGACGTCGATCATGCTAAACCCGAAGAAGGCGAAGGACCCGCTCGAGTGTGGGTCATGTAGGCCCATATCATTGTTAAATACAGATATGAAAGTGTTGGCTAAGTTAGTGGCAGGGAAGTTGGAAGGATACATTCCGGGGTTGGTTGCAGAAGACCAAACAGGTTTCGTTAAGGGCAGGCAACTTTCCAGTAACATTAGGTGGTTACTAAATGTGATCATGACCCCGTCGAAGGGATGGGTACCAGAGGTAGTGGTCTCTATGGACGCAGAGAAGGCTTTTGACCGGGTGGAGTGGCGGTACCTGTTCGAGGTTCTGGGAAGGTTTGGGTTTGGTCTGAAGTTTGTTGTGTCTGCTATATGTGGCCCCAGTGGCGAGTGTACGGACAAACGAGATTCGCTTACGGGGCTTCGGGTTGCATAGGGGAATGGGGCAGAGGTGTCCGCTGTTGCCGCTGCTGTTCACACTTGTGATAGAGCCCTTGGCAATGGCCCTTAGGGGGTCAGCAGAGTGGCAGGAAATTACGAGGGGGAGTAGGGAACACTGGGTGTTGTATGCAGACGACCTGCTGCTGTCATATCAGACCCACTGGAGAGTATGGGGAGAATTATGGGCTTATTAAGGGGTTCGGAACCTTCTCGGCTATAAGCTGAGTGTCGGAAAAAGTGAGATGTTTCCGGTGAATGAGGTGAGTGGGGAAGCCAATTTGGGGGTGTTGCCATTTAGGGTAGCCAGGGATAGGTTTAGGTATTTGGGGGTCTAGGTGATGGGGGAATGGGCAACGCTGCATAAATGGAACCTAACAAAGTTGGTGGAGGAGGTAAGGGAGGACTTTAGGAGATGGGATACGTTCCCCTGACATTGATGGGGAGGGTCCAGGTGATAATGTTCTGCCTAGGTTCCTCTTTGTATTCCAGAATCTCCCTGCAGTGATATAATGGTTGTGTTGTAATTCACTGACTGACCACTCAAGAGTCACAGTAGTATATAAGTGAATGTTAGAGTCAGGTGACTTCAGATTGACTGGAGAGCTGGAAGCGAGAGGTTGTTTGTGCATGTTAATATTGTTATTGTGTTCAGGTATACAGTTGCCCCACAGTTAATGTTAATAAATCGTTTATCGCTTTAGCTACAAGTGTCTTGTAATATAAATCAGGCCATCCAACAAGAACGTTACACTTCCAATCTTAATTTTGAAGGCCTTTTTCTGGAAATTGGACACAGCAATTTCTGAGTTTATATGGGGCGGGGAAGATACGTAGGGTGAAGCGGGCACTGCTCAGAGACAGAGGCAGAAAGGAGGTTTGGCTGCATTATTACTGGGCGGCGAATGTGAAGAAGGTGAGGTGGGAAGGAGAAGGGTTGGAATGGGTTAGGAGGAGGAGGAGTCCTGTCGGGGGTCCAGCCAGAAGACCATGGTGACGGCGGCACTACCGCTGGCACCGAGGAGGTATACGGAGAGCCTTTTACAGTGAGACATCACCCCTGAGTGTTCTGCCTGCTCATTGGTCATGTCCTGTTCTCTGTGTTCATTAGCTGCCTGTCTTTGCCTGTCTGTATATCATTACCTGCATGTCTGCATATCATGACAACTCCCCTTTTAAAAAATGTTTTGTTGGCATATGGGAACATACTTACGTGTGGTGGCATATATTAACGTATTTACAAGCGGTGGCATATATGAACGTATTTACATGTGAAGACAGCTGTCTAATGTGAGAAAACAGAACATAGCAAACAAAAGAAATGTTCATAAGTCCAGTCTCTGAGGCTTGCGTCTGATCCTTGTCGACCGCCAGAGAGGTGGTGGTGGGGACGATGGCGCCTTGACAGGCGAGATGGAAGCCTGACTGGTGGCCTCGTGGTTCGAGGTATCAGGAGGTGGCAAAACAATGGACGGAAACAGAGAAGAAAGCGGTTGCGGGCAGGCAACTTTGCGCAGTGCCCGTCTGTTTCGTCGCACAACAGAACCATCAGCCATACGTACAACATACGAGCGGGGCGCAGCCTGTCAAACAACGACAGCTGGAGCAGACCAGCCACCATCCGGTATCTTGATCCTGGCAGTGCCTGCCGGGGATAACACGGGCAAATCGGTGGCATGAGCATCATAGCCCTGCTTTTGCTGGTTTTGGAGGTGATCCAGGTTGGGCAAGTGTATGGCTGGAAGTGTCGTCCGCAGGTCCCTGTTCATCAGGAGTTGAGCCGGCGACATGCCAGTGGACAGCGGGGTCACCCTGTTCGCAAGCAGCGCAAGGTAGATGTCAGAAGTAGAATCCGCGGCCTTGCAGTTGAGCTGTTTCACAATGTGCACCCCTTTTTCAACCGTCCCATTGGACTGCGGACAGTGTGGGCTGAAAGTGACATGTTTGAAATGGTATGACGTGGCAAACATAGACCACTCGTGGCTGTTGAAGCACAGGCCACTGTCACTCATGACAGTGAGTGGGATACCATGCCTGGAGAACGTCTCCATACAGGCCTTGATGACAGTCTGAGATGTGAGGTCTGAGAGCTTCACGACTTCAGGGTAGTTGGAGAAATACTCAATAATCAACACGTAGTCACGACCATTCGCACGAAAGAGGTCGATGCCAACCTTGACCACGGGGAGGTCTCGATTTCATGCTGCTGGAGCGTCTCCTTGCTCTGCGCTGGCTGGAAGCATTGACAGGTCGCACAGTTAAGGACCATGTTCGAGATGTCCTGGCTAATACTAGGCCTGGCTCTGCGTCTGCACTTCTCGACGCCCAGGTGTCCCTCATGGATTTGGCGGAGCACCAAGCTCTGGAGACTGAGTGGAATGACAATCCGGTCCAGCTTGAGGAGGATACCATCAATCACCGTCAGGTCATCCTTTACATTGTAAAATTGAGGGCACTGCCCTTTCTGCCAGCAGTGCATGACACGCTGCAAGAGGGGTCTTTGGCTGTCTCCTCGTGGATACGAACCACCTGCTCATTAGACGCCGGGAGGGTGCTAGTCCACAGCTGCACCTGTGATTCAATCTGCCGGATGATTTCCAGCGGTTCACTAGGCAAGGTGATGGAGCGGGACAATGCATCAACGATGATGAGCTCCTCGCCAGGCGTGTACAGTAAGTCAAAGTCGTACCTTCTGAGTTTGAGGAGGATGCGCTGCAACCAAGGCGTCGTGTCGTTCAGGTCCTTGTGGATAATGTGGACCAGAGGCCTATGATCTGTCTCGATAGTGAATGTCGGCAGGCTGTAGACATAGTTGTGAAACTTGAGAATGCCAGTGAGAAGACCCAGGCATTCCTTCTCTATTTGCGCATACCTTGTTTCAGTGGGCGTCATGGCCCTCGATGCGTAGGCTACCGGTGCCCAGGCTGAAGTGTCATCGCGTTGAAGCAGCACCGCACCGATGCCATCCTGGCTCGCATCTGTCGAGATCTTTGTCTCCTTGTCTGGGTCGAAAAATGCTAAGACAGGTGCAGTGGTGAGCTTGGCTTTCAGCTCCAACCACTCTGCCTGATGTGCTGCCTTCCACTCAAAGGCAGTGGACTTTTTCACCATATTTCGTAGGGCTGTGATGTGTGAGGTCATGTTTGGGATGAACTTGCCAAGAAAATTGACCATGCCCAGGAAGCGCAACACCGCCTTCCTGTCTTCAGGGACCTTCATGGCTTCGATGGCCTTGACCTTGTCTGTGTCCAGGCGCACGCCCTGCTGAGAAATCTGGTCACCTAGGAACTTGAGTGTCAACATGCTAAAGCAACATTTGGACCTGTTCAGCTTCAGGCCATTGGCATGGACATGACGGAATACCTGCTGGAGACGGGGGATATGCTCTTCAGGGGCCGTGGACCATATGATGATGTTGTCCACGTACACACGAACCCCTTCAATACCCTCCATCATCTGCTCCATGATGCGATGGAAGATCTCTGATGCCGAGACAATGCCAAACAGCATGCGATTATAGCAGTATCTGCCAAACGGTGTGTTGAAGGTGCAGAGCCTTCTGCTGGACTCATCCAGCTGGTATTGTCAAAATCCATGTGACGCATCTAACTTGGTGACAAAACATGCATGTGCCATCTCACTGGTGAGTTCCTCCCGCTTCGGGATGGGGTAGTGTTCACGCACTATATTCTCATTGAGATCCTTGGGATCAATGCAGATGCGCAGGGCTCCCAAAGGCTTTCTACCACATACCATCAAGCTGACCCAGTCAGTCGGTTCGGTTACCTTGGAAATGATGCCCTGTTGCTGAAGATCCTTGAGCTGTGCCTTCAGGCTGCTCCCTCAGCGGAGCCGGGACCCGGCGTGATGCGTGGACCACTGGCTTGGCATCAGGTCGTAGCAGATTCTTGTATTGATATGGCAGCGTGCCCATCCCGTCGAACACATCCGGATACTGAGCGAGGATGTCGTCAATGCCGGCCTGAAGATCCACATTGGAGGATGTTGTGTAAACCCGCTGCATGAGGTTCAGCTGCTTGCAGGCATGCGTGCCAAGTAGTGATGCCCTGTTTGGCTTGACAATTTCAAAACGTAACCGTGCATGGGTGCTCCAGTTGGAGACGAGTAGATGGCAGGATCCCAGTGCCATGATAGCATTTCCGTTGTAGTCCAGGAGCCTGCAGGCAGTTGGAAGGACCTTGGGGGGGCTTCTTGATGCGTTTGAAATCTGCCTGTGAGAGGAGGTTGGCAGAAGCACCTGTGTCCAGCTTAAACTGGATGGAGCAGTGGTTGACCTGCATCACCGCACGCCATTCGTCCGCAGAATCCACAACGAGGATGGATTGAATTTGGGATGAGTTGGATGTGGCATATTCACATTTGCTAATGATGCCCACACAGTTGTGCTGCCAGGATCAGAATCCTGTAATTGTTGTTGCATACTCTGAACACGCCGTCGTCGGAATTGGGAGCGCTGGCCCGACTGGTGGTGCAGACCTGGACAAGGCTGCATAGTGTCCAGGCTTCCCGCAGTTTAAACATCGCCTGCCTCTTGCAGGGCAGTGTTTCTTTGAGTGGGCGTTGCCGCAGTTCGAGCACGTCATGACGTCGCCGTCCTGACGCTCCGCGTGTCATCGCACATGCGCAGTGCCGGTGTCGGTCGCTTCGTTATCCCGCTCGCATCGCGCATGCGTGGGGCCCCGGGAAAGCTCGCGAAATAGCTGCTTTCATCAATGCTGAGGCGCTGCCTCCGGGAAATGGCCTGCAGACTCTCTGCCTCGTGGGAGGCAGGTTTCTCATTTTCAGCCGTTTTGTACTGGGCATAGCGATTTTTTGGCATATTCATGCACTGTGCATGTTTCAATCGCGACTGGCAGGGTCATAGGCTTGATTTTCAGTAGCTGCTCTCTCAGAGGATCAAAGTGAACTCCAAAAACGATTTGGGCTCTGATCATGGAGTCAGCAATATCACCAAAGTTGCAGGACAGCGCTAGCAGGCGGAGGTTAGTTAAGAAGGAATTGAAAGATTCATTTTTACCTTGTAGACGTTATTTGAATATGTAGCGCTCGGAGATTTCATTGGTATCCACTTCACAGTGACTGTCAAACTTGTTCAGGATGGTCTGAAACTTTTGTCTTGTTCTGGCCTTTGGTGAAGTGAAAAGAGTTGAAGAGTTCGATGGCTTGATCACCCGCTGTTGAGAGGAGAAGCGCAATCTTCCTTGCATCAGACACACCCACGAGAGCTGAATCTTCGATGTACAGCAGAAACTTTTGCTTGAATGTCCGCCAGTTGGCACTGAGATTGCCGGAGATCCTGAGCTGGTGAGGAGCCTGAATCTTCTCCATGGTGCCGGGATACATTTGCTGGTCATCACGGAACGGACTGAGGTAAAGCACCTAGATTAAGCAGTCTCCTGGTAGCATGATGTGTTATCTATTCTGGGATAACACAGGCTGCAACTGGATGCAGCTTTAACCAAAAGATACTCCAGACCTTGAAGTTAGTTCAATCTGATTTATTGAACCAGTAGCACAGTTAGCACAGTTCTCTATGAGTTCGACTCTCTGCTAACCTAAGTGTGGTTACTCTGTCTGACTGAACTAGACTAGCTCTTAGCCACGTGCTGGAGGTGTAATACTGTACATACACCCTGACTCACTCTGTAGATGTTCATCCGTGGAAAGAGGCGGAGTGTGAGTGCCTCGTGCCTTTTATAGTGAGATACCACCCCTGAGTGTCCTGCCTGCTCATTGGTCATGTCCTGTTCTCTGTGTTCATTAGCTGCCTGTCTGTATATCATTATCTGCATGTCTGCATATCATGACAGGTTGTACAGGCCACGATTAGGGTGTGAAACCAGTTGAAGAGACACTTTAGGATGGAAAGGATAGCGGTGCTAACACCGCTGTGTGACAACCACGGATTTAAGCCAGGGGAGATGGATGGTGTGTATAGGAGGTGGAGAGAGGTGGGGCTAGTGAGGGTGAGCGATCTATACCTGGAGGAGAGGTTTGCAAGTCTAGAAGAACTGTGGGACAGATTAGGGCTCCCGAAGAGAAGCAAATTCAGGAGCAGGGGGGAAACGCAGGTGTGAGGATTAAGGAGAAATGGGAGGAGGAGTTCGGAGGGATAGGATGGGAAGTGTGAAGTGAGGCGATGCACATGGTGAATTCGACCTCATTGTGTGCGAGGATGAGTTTGATTCAGTTTAAGGTGGTACACAGGGTGCTCATGACCCGGGTGAGAATAAATGGGTTCTTCCAGGGGGTGGCAGACGAGTGTGAGAAATGTGGGCAAGGACCAGCAAACCACGCATGTATGTTCTGAGGTTATGGGAAGTTGGAGAGATACTGGGAGGGGGTGTTTGGAATGTTATCAAAGATTGTGGGGGTAGAGGCCGGGCCAGACCCTATGGTGGTGATTTTTGGAGTATCGGAACTGCTGGAGCTGATGGAGGGGAGGAAGGCCGATGTTGTGGTCTTCACCTCTCTAGTTGCCCGGTGAAGGATTTTGCTGGAATGGCGGTCGCTAATGCTGCCGGGGGTGGCGATCTGACTGGGGGACCTTTACGACCAATTCCGGCTGGAGAAGATTAAGTTCGAATTGAGGGGATCAGTGGAGGGCTTTAAGGCATGATGAGAACTGTTCAAGACCATGTTTGCGGAATTGTTCGTTGTGGGGCGGGTAGGGGGTGAAAAGGGGGAAAAACGTGTACAAACTGTGAACTGTGAGATGTGGCGAATGTTCTTCGATTTATTTATTTATTTATTTTTTAAAAATGTAATGCACTCAATTCATTTTTTTCCCAATTAAGGGGCAATTTAGCGTGGCCAATCCACCCACCCTACACATCTTTGGGCTGTGGGGGCGCCAGGATGAAGGCATTGTGCACACTTCTCGGTTATCAGGCATTTAGGTACACGGACAGTGACCCGGGGCCGTGATCGAACCTGGGTCCTCGGCGTTCTTTGATTTATTTTTGTGCTTTTGAATATGTTTGGAATAAAATGCATTTTTTAAAAAAGCAATTGTACACAATGTTCACTTCTGTAAATAAACATTGGCTCACAACAAGAGGGAGAGATCACAGACAGATGATCACTAGTTGCTCCTTGTTTGATGAGTTGTGTTCCTATAGTCCCAACCTGAAAACTAGATTCCTGTATGTTTTTGGACACTAAGGGACAATGTAGCATGGCCAATCCACCCAACCTGCACCCAACATCATTGGCTGTGGGAGGAAACTGGAGCACCTAGCGGACCCAGGCAGACATGGGGAAAATGTACAAACTGCACACAGTCACCCAAGGCCGGAATTGAACCCATGATCTTGACGCTGTGAGGCAGCAGTGCTAACCACTGTGCCACCGTGTCGCCCTGTCATAGGGAATGAGGATGTCTCTCTCATTGTACAGGGCTAGTGCCACTCATTCCAGTCATTGTCCACGTGTGCTGTCAGCACCTTTGAGCTGCGGCTGGCCCTCCAATCCATATGCCTCAGCCTCCCGTGAAACATAGATATGTAGTTTACAACAAAGATGCATTCCTTTGGGCAGCACGGTGGTGCAGTGGTTAGCACCGCTGCCTCACGGCGCCAAGGTCCCAGGTTCGATCCCGGCTCTGGGTCATTGTCTGTGTGGAGTTTGCACATTCTCCCCGTGTTTTGTTCCCAAGGAGTAGGTGGATTGGCCATGTTAAATTGCCCCTTAATTGGAAAAAATGAATTAGATACTCTAAATTTATTTTTAAAATATATTCCTTTAATGCACAAAAATCAGCAAGGAAAATGTTCAAAACATAGCTACTGAAAGAAATCAAAGATTTATAAGGTCAAAGGAAGAGGCATATAAAGATGCCAAAAATAATGGTAAGCCTAAGAATTGGGAGCATTTTAAAATCAAAAATCCAAAGGAGGACCAAGAAAAAGATTAAGAAAGGGAAAATAGAACATGACAATAAACTCACGAGAAACATGAAAATGGATTGTAAAAGTATGTAAAAAGGAAAAGGTGAGCAAAAACAAATGTCAGTTCAGGGCTATTTAGCACAGGGCTAAATCGCTGGCTTTGAAAGCAGACCAAGGCAGGCCAGCAGCACGTTTGATTCCTGTACCAGCCTCCCCGAACAGGCGGCGGAATGTGGCGACTAGGGGCTTTTCACAGTAACTTCATTTGAAGCCTACTTGTGACAATAAGCGATTTTCATTTCATTTAATTTCATTACCGACAGAGTTAGGAGAATTTATAATGGGGAATAAGGAAATGGCAGAAAATAAACAGATGAAATGTTCTCCTTTTTTGACTATGTGTCAACCCAGTGGGAAAAACTATGTGCGGCCTGCCGGCTGCATTGCCAGCGTCTCTACCATATTTTTTGACAGACAAACAAAATCCTGCAAGGTGGGTGCTATGACCCCCCCCCCCCCCCAAAGAGGAGCTTACTTACCTGTGTGCCCCGGTGGGTTCTCTTCACCAGGTCGCTTTTGTTCAGACCTGTTGTAAACTCCCCGACGCAATGGGAATTCCACACATGGGGAGATGATAATTGAAATAGGTGGCTTTGGAGATAGTGGATGCATTGGTGGTCATTAAAAAAAATTCTATAGACTCTGAAATAGTTGCTGCAGATTGGAAGGTACAAATGTAACATTAGTATTTGAGAAAAAAGAATGGAGAAAAGGAGGACAACAGACCTGTTAGCCTGATGTCAGGAGTGGGCTGGTATGCAGGATGTGATAACAGGACACTTAGAAAATAATGCTAGGATTGGACAGAGTAAACATGGATTTATGAAAGGGAAATCATGTTTAACAAACCTGCCTTTGCATGTCGCCCATCCCCGCATCCCTGGCCCTGTCGCCCGTCCCTCTGCCAGGTGTACCACTGGCTGATGCTGCCTATGCCAGCGGTATGCTCCATGCCCACAATCTGGTGCCTTCTGTAGCGGCTACTGTGGGCATTGCCCTTGGGTGAGCTGCATGATGCCTCACTGACAGGTGGTGGCCGGGTGGGGGGGTTATGGCGGAGGGTGTGGCGTGGGAGGGGGTGTGGGGTGGGGTTGGAGAGTGGGGACTGGGGTGCAGGGGTGGGAGCACCCATACGGCCGGTGGCACTCTGCAAACCAGGGGCCAAGGTGGGTGGTCAGTGGGGTGTGCAGCAAGGTGGCTGCCTTGCAAGCTGCAGCAATGGCGGCCTGTGCCTAGACACCGCCCGTCCCGTGGGGGTGGGGGGTGGGGGGTGGGGGGGTCACCCCGGCCCCATGGCTCTTCGGCCTCCCACCCCCCCGGCCCTGACAGGCCCTCACCACCACCCCAGCCAGCCCTCCAGTGTCAGGACCAGCAGTAGCACCTCTCTGTGTCCTATTTCCTTTCTCTCCCTCATCAGCCACGGTGCCTGTTTCCCGATTTTTAAAAGCACAAGTGAATCTTGTCATTGGGAATTCGCCCCGGTGGAGGTGGAGAATTGCGAAGGCCCTGGAGAATACCAGATTAAGGCCTGCTAATGATATGGCAGCTGTGTTTACTGTGCGTGTGGAGTGGAACGCATTGATGCCGCTGTCGAGACTCCAGAGAATTGCGATTTGGTGTGAAACTGGCGCCCGCCACAATTTTGGCGTCAAAACCGATTCTCCACCCAATCGTGTTTCCCGATTTCGGCGCCAACTGATGGAAAGTTCTGCCTGGTATATTTAGATTTTCAGAAAGCTTTTGATAAGGTCCCACAGAAGAGGTTACTAAAAAACACATGGGACTTTGGGAAACATACTGCCATGGATTGAGAACTGGTTAACGAACAGAAAACAGTACGAATAAATGGGCCATTTTCAGATTGGCAGGCGTCGGCAAGTGGGGTACCGCAAGGATCAATGTCTGGGCCCGTCATTCACAACTTATATCAATGATTTGAATGTGGGGATTATACGTAATATTTCTAGGGCAGCACGGTGGCGCAGTAGTTAGCACTGGGACTGCGGCGCTGAGGACCCCGGTTCGAATCCCGGCCTTGGGTCTCTGTCCATGTGGAGTTTGCACATTCTCCGCGTGTCTGCATGTGTTTCACCCCTACAGCCCAAAAGATGTGCAGGTTAGGTGGATTGGCCATGCTAAATTGCTCCTTAATAGGTAAAAAATAATTGGGTACTCTAAATTTATATTTTAAAGAATGTAATATTTCCAAGTTTGCAGATGACACAAAACCAGGTGAAATTGTGCGTTGTGAGGAGAATGTAAAGACGCCTCAAGGTGATTTAACAAGGCTAAATGAGTGGGCAAAAATTTGTCAGATGGAATACAATGGGGAGAAATGTGAAGTTGTCCACTTTGGTCGGAAATTCAGAAACACAGAATATTAAGAAATTAAATTACTTAACAGCACGTCTTTCGGGACTAGTGGGAGAAAACCGGAGCACCCGGAGGAAACCCACGCAGACACGAGGAAACGTGCAGACTCCACACAGACAGTGACCCATGCCGGGAATTGACTTTTCCAATCCTGTATTTAATTATTCACTCCAGACATCAGAGTTATGGCATTAAGGTCCCCCAGGAGGATGATCTTTTCTTCTTTTGGGCTTAAGTGGGTCGGTGCAGACTCGATGGGCCAAATGGCCTGCTTCTGCACTGTATGTTCTATGTTCTATGACAGTGAGGACTTAATCAAGGTCAGATTAGAATTTTCCCTTAATATCTTCATTAGAGTCGACGGTCAGGGCATAAGCACCGACGATGTCTGTATGTCTGTATCACTCACCCTGTGTGGGACTGATACCTGCTGGATCATTGATTTGTTTGAAGGGTGATGAATATTCACCTAACACCAAGATATCGCAAGGCTCAGAAATCCAAGTGGAACATCATCAATGTCAAAGTCCTAAAGCAGCTTGTGCAAAGGGAGGAATTCGAAATGCAACTCACGAGCAATCTGGAAAGTCTTCACAAATCCAGCTGAATTTCAGAAAAGTGAGAGCAAATTTAAATCAGCTCTGGTGGACTTCTGTGCCCAGATCTTTGGGTCTAAGCATCATTGTTATCAGGAATGTATCGATGAAAACAATGCTGAAATATCTGGGGCGGGATTCTCCGTTGGCGGATGCCAGAATCGGGTAATGCGATTGGGCAGAGAATCAGTTTTGATGCTGAAATCGTGGTGGGCGGCGGTTTCACACCAAATCAGTGCCTCGACAGCAGTGTCAATGCGTTCCACTCCGCACGTATAGTAAACACCCTTGGTATATCATTAGCGGGCCTGACCCGGTATTGTTTGCTGACAGCCATATTGCTGGCCGGGGGCATTCTTCCAGGGTCGGGGGGGGGGGGGGGGGGGGGGGGGGGGGGGGGAGCAGCGGAGGGTGGCCAGTAGGTGGGCTGTGGGGTCAGGGTGGACGGACACGGAACACCATTGCCGCGGCCTGCAAGGCAGCCATGCAGCTGCGCACGCCGCTGACTGCCCATTGTGAACTTAGGGCCACAGGTCATTTGGGTGTCCCCCAGGCTCTCTGGCCCCAGCCGACCCTCAGAGGGATGGGCACGCTCCAGCGCAATCAGTGCCATCTTGTTGGCTGGGATAGTGTGCGTAGGGAGTGAAGTGTGTATATGCGGCTTCAACTTGTAAGCCTCCTGAGTGTCAGTCGCAAATCCGGCGAATCTGGCACCGTTTCTCATTGGATTCAATTGTGTTACACGAGGCACCGCTGCTAGCCCCTTTACAGTCGCTGAATCGTTCCAGGTGCGGCGCCAATTTTGCTGTCTTGGAAGTCCACTGGCCACCCTCCGCTACTTCCCTCCCCCGCCCCGGCGCCAACACTGTCTCAGGAATGGAGAATCCCGCAGTATATGTTTTCAAGGAGGAGTCATATATAGCTCTTGGGGCTAAAGGGACCTAAAGATCTGAGGGTAAACGGGAACAGATTAATGAGTTGCATGATCAGCCATGATCAGAATGAATGGTGGAGCAGGCTTGAAGGGCCGAATGACCTACTTCTTCTCCTATTTTCTATGTTTCTATCCTACGGAGGAAAAATAACTCTTCTGACTTCAGAATTGCGATAATTAGAACTATTTTTGTAGCCATCTGGGATGGTCACTTACAATAAGAAACATGGACGGTCGCAAAGCAATTGGGGAAAAATGGACAATGCAAGGTTCAGGTAGGCTCAGAGCCTGAATGTATATTTGTGAGCGAAGAATCCAGATAGTATCGAAACCCACAACCATTAGCATTTTGATGGCCCATCTCCATAAAACAAAAGACTGATACTTGAGCAACCGATACAATCCCAGACATTTCGGTGCCGCTCCCTGTACTCAGGAAGCATCAACAACAGAGTCAATGTCCACTTAGGACACGCCCAGCCATCAAGGCACCTGCCCCCTTATTGGCTCAAATCAAATCCAGTGATCAAGAATTACCCAATTAGTGGGGTTCAAACCGAAGGACCACCCAAAAGAGCGCAAAAATCCCCAAGGATAAAGAGAGAGACCACCATGTGTTCGGCCTCTCTTGGACCTGGCGCTCCGGCAACGTCTACTTCCAATTGCAGCGCCACCAGAAGCAAGTTCATGTTCAACGCCCGCTACCAGACAGATGAGCCCAGCTGAGCTTCAGTTACTTCTACAGACCCGATAGATCCAGATTCGAACAAAGGCCACTGTTCCTCTGACCTAAGCCGGGTGCCTGAAGTTAAGTACAGGTTGTTATAGTTGATAGGTGTAGTTCAACTAGTAGTGTTGATGTTGCATGGTTAATTGTGTGTGTAAATAAAGTACCCTTGAGCTTTAATTAATTAACTGGTTTTTGGCGCTTTGATCGATATCCAGTTGAACCTTGTGGTGGTATCATTTGATACCTGGCAACTCTGAGCAATATAATATCGATATCAAAAGAAAGAAGGGCAACCTTACTGACAGCCTTATTTATAGCAAGTAAAAAAGACAACAGTTATTGGCGACTCGGGTGGGATTCGACCCAGAAGTGACTGTGTCACTCCGAGAGAACCCACAAAATGTTTGAATCAGAAATCCAAATTGGAAAAGTAAAAGAAACCACAGCGTAAGACCAGTATCGATCAAACTTCCAGATTCGGAAGTGTGTAATTTGCATGCGTACTAATAAGGGATACAAGGTAACCTCGATAGATTTTGTTGTGTGAAACTTTCGGGAGTTGTGTGAACCGGAAAATAGCTTGAGCCGCACCCGTGTTTGCACCACCGCTTTATTCCCCCTTGTCCCAAATTCCTGGTAGAAACAGAGATAATCGTAGGGATGGCAATTAAGGCAATGGAATGCCTTCTGCATCCACAAAAGCCCGAGCTCACAGCGACCAACAGAGCAGAACCGTGTCCCATATGGGAAGAGATTAGGAAATTCCTAAAGGGAAAAGGATGGCCCCTATGGTCTGAGTTTTGTGCCAATGAAGATACAGGTCCTGGTAGTATAGGACAAACTTGGTGGGACAGCCCGACCGAGATCCACAAGAAGAATTTGAGTAGAGTTCGTAAGCCGATGGTAATTGTGTCCTGCTTGGCACAATTGCGAGGCACAGAGGAGGTCGTGAGGACACTCCGTAGACAGTTTGAGGAGAAAGAGAGGAGTAGAGAGGGAAATGTTAGCGAGTGTGAGAGAGTAAACGAGCAACTGCGAGAGCAGCTAGCGGCGAAGGACAAGGAGATGGCTGATGTTAAACGGGCACACCATTCTTGTCTCGCTCACCTAAGTAGCTTTCAGATTCAATACGATAAGGCCTACCAGGACATGCAACGTGCGGTTTTGGTAAGAGAGGAAACGGAAAACCAAGCAGAACAGTTGAGAAAACAATGTGAGGACTTAAAGGCAGCCCTAAATGCACTCCACAGTTCCACCACGGAACAGAGGCAGAGTTCGGTGGACCATGCCAAGTGCAGGCAGCAAATTGCAAGATTGCAATCACTGCTCTCAGTTCAGAAAGGTTCAGAGATACCTTTGGCCCACAGTTAGATCAGGAAGATGGCCCCGATTGGCAGGAACTGAATGAAACGGCCCAGCGATATGTGAGTGAGGCAGAAAGTCAGAATAGAGCCTCCCAGGCCCCGAAAAGGAAAGCAGCCGCACCACCGACTGCACAGGCAGCACCCAACCCAATGAACCCCATCACCACGCAGCATAGAGTAACAACAGAAGACCAACCCGATTTTGTGTACACCACCCCACTAACCATCACCCAGTTAAGAGATGCCCGCGCCAAAATAGAAACTTTTCACCCCGCGTCAGACCCACATCGCTTTTTCGAACGAGTTAGGCAACAGACCGTCATGTACGGTCTGGACGAGCAGGAAGAAGTAAAGCTCATAGTAATGAGCCTTGACCCGTCTGTTAGTTCAGCCCTTCCTGACCCACAAAATGTAGGAGGAGGTAGCCTCCAAGATATGAAAACAGCCACCTTAGACACCATTGGCTACAATAGAGGAGATCCAGTAGAAGGACTCAACCGGTGCAGACAGAAAAAGGGAGAGCATCCAACAGCATTTGCTGGACGCCTCTGGATCCACTTCACCGCAGTATTCAGTGATTTAGCCCGCGCCCACTTATCTGTAGACAATACGGCCAAATGGACCCGTATTCTCGTCTCCCACACCACGGAGGCAGGATAAAAGGCATGTGCGAATTACGATCCCTCAGACCCGGCACACAATGAAGTGTGGGTACTGAAGCGATTATCTAGAGCTTGGGAACAGTCCCTACAGAAAAAGACAGACCAGGAAAGAGTAGACGCCAACATGAATCCAGTAAGGGCACACCAAGACCCCGCATGGGTAAATTAAGGCAGAAGTAACACACAGCACCCTAAAGTGCAGGAATGCTACAATTGCAGACAGAAGGGACATTATGCCCGAGAATGCCAAGCCCCCCCGAAACAGCAACGGAATCAGCCCACAAATGCCTCCCCTAGGAACAATGCCAAACCTATCCACCGCATTAGCGCCCGTGCAGACAATTTGGCCATAAATGGCACCGATTGACGGTGTTCGGACTCCCCAACTTGGGTCTGCGACACACTTTGGGACAAGTCCGGAAGACCGGTAGTTGCAGGCGCAGTCCGGGGGCACCCAGTAGACAGGAGGGTCCCGAACCACGTTAAATTCCTCCACGATGTATCAGCGAGATATATGGCCCACTACAGACACCATTACTCTTAATGGCTTTACAGGGCACCTCCAGCAGGGTCACATTACAGCCCCTGTGGATATCCAGATCGGTAACATTAAAACTAAACATTCAGTGGTTTTGGTAGATTTACCCAAGACAGCAGAACACATCTTGGGAATAGATTTTGTGAGCTCACACAACCTTTCTTAAATAAATGTGCGTGGAAAATGGCTAGAGCAGCACGAGCCCCCACCACACTCACAGTAGGAGACTACGCACACAGGATTAGCTCAGTGGGAGAGTACTGGTTTGATCCACAAACCATTACCACAGACAAAACAGTTAGAGAAGTCTTGAAGAGACATAAAGCACTTCACCGCAGTATTCAGTGATTTAGCCCGCGCCCACTTATCTGTAGACAATACGGCCAAATGGACCGGTATTCTCGTCTCCCACACCTCGGAGGCAGGACAAAAGGCATGTGCGAATTACGACCCCTCAGACCCGGCACACAATGAAGTGTGGGTACTGAAGCGATTATCTAGAGCTTGGGAACAGTCCCTACAGAAAAAGACAGACCAGGAAAGAGTAGACGCCAACATGAATCCATTTTGTTTGCCCAGCACAAGCACGATTGCGGTAAGATCCCAGGAGTGGCCAACATTACCGGTCCCGATCCTAAGCCCATGAAACAATACGGATTTCCACAGCAAGCCGAGGGAGAGATAGCCAAAGTAATCCCGAGTTTGTTGAACCAAGGAATAATTCGGCCTGTGGCCTCAACGAACAATGCCCGGATCTGGCCCGTAAGAAAACCAGATTGTTCATGGAGACTGACCATCGATTATAGGGAATTAAACAAAGTAACTCTGTTAGCAGCCCCCCACCGTTGGCACGAGTCCCGAAACCATGTTAAAACATGGACTTCAGTCAAATGTTTTCACGGTTTTGGACATTAGCAATGGCTTTTGGTCCATTCCATTGGACAAAACGTGCCAGTACAAATTTGCGTTCACTTTCCAGGGAGAGCAGTACACGTGGACGTGCCTTCCACAAGGCTTCCACAACTCCCCCTCCATTTTTCACAGACAATTGGCGAACGGATTAGCAATATTTTCCCGACCTGAATGCCTCGTTCAGTATGTGGACAACTTGCTCCTACAGACTGACACCAAGGAAGAGCACATTTTGCTTCGTTCGGACTATTAGGACTCCTCAAAGAAATTGGATGCAAAATTAACCCCCAAAAAGCCCAAATTCTCCAGGAAAAGGTCACTTATTTAGCTGCGGTCATCACGCATGGTAAGCGTGAGATAGAACAGAAACGGATAGATTCAATTGTAAAATTGCCCTTGCCCCAAAATGTTACAGCACTCCGGTCATTTTTAGGACTGGTCAGTTACTGCAGGAACCACATAGACGGTTTCGCCACAAAAGCAGCCCCACTTTCCGAGCTCCTTAAGAAACAGGCCACATGGAAATGGCTTCCACAGCACACGGAGGCCGTAGATACTTGAAACGCGCCCTAAGCACAACTCCCGCTTTGCAGGCCCCAGACCCACACTCCCCATACGTGATAGAGGCAGCGACCACCGACCGAACCCTTTTGGCCGTACTCCTATAGGAAAGGCACGGTCGTTTCGGACCCGTAGCCTATGCCTCACGAGTTTTAGATCTGGTAGAGCAGGGATTTTCAGCCTGCGAAAGGCACCTGCTCGCAGTTTTTGGGCTGTACAATACTTCTCGTACATAACAGGACTCAACCCCTAACCATTTTGACCGTGCACACCCCGACACAGCTACTACTGGATGGTAGGCTAAAAGACGGCACAGTAAGCCAAATTTGAGCAGCGCGCTGGACCCTACTCCGACAAGGACACGACATTCCGGTAAAAAGGACAAAGACGCACACGTTTCTGGCCGACAATTTACACTATGCCGGAACCCCACATGAGTGTGAGATCATTGCACCCAAGCACAGCACAGGCCCCTTTGTTCCCAAATCGGTGCCGAAAAAGACAGGCATCCGACCACAGACGGCCCAGCCCACAGACAAAGCTCTAAAAATTAGATGGCTCCTCCACAGTTCTAGATGGAAAAAGAATCACAGGATGTGGAATTTATGTAGAGGATGCGCAGGGACGCGCTTTAGAGGAAATCTCATTAAAATTGCCTGGACATTTAGGTTCGCAGGCAGCCGAGTTAGCAGTCATTGCTTACATTGTGCAGCACCCAGATTCGTTCCCGACCCCAGCAGACATATATTCAGACAGTTTGTATGTCTGCAACAGCTTGACAGAATTCCTGCCCCTGTGGGAATCTAGAGGATTTATATCCGCCGACGGAAAAGCCCTGCCCTCAGCGCCATTACTCAAACACATTCTGCAGACAGCGAAAGGTAGAAAATACGGAATCATAAAAGTTAGAAACCATCATCGTTCCTCCCCACAAGGTAACGTAAAAGCAGACGCCCTAGCGAAAGCAGGCTCACAACATGGCCACTTTTGGCAACCCCCCAGTACACGCGGTTCAGGTCTCACAGACCAACATTCAAGATTTAGCCCAGGCGCAAAAAGAAGATGACACGCTAAAGGAAATTTTAAAAGGAGACTTCCCGACTCCCTATGATAAGTTTAAAGACACGTTAACGATTCATGAGGGAAACGTATTAAAGGATGGTATTTATGTGGTCCCCACCCAGGATAGGAACCAGATTATTTGCCAATTCCACGACGGACACGGACACTAAGGGATAGAATGCACCCTTGCCCACCTCAGACCTCTCTGCTGGTGGCCCGATTTAAAAACCGACGTAACCCATTACATTGAGAATTGTTTGATTTGCGCCCAGAACAACCCGGACAGATATGCAAAAAAAGGTCAGTTAAGACACACCCGCCCTGTTAATGGCCCATGGACGAACTTGCAATTTGACTATATTGGTCCCCTCCCCTCCTGCAGAAATGGATACAAATATGTGTTGGTCGTCATCGACACATTCACAGAATGGGTAGAAGCATTCCCTTCAAGAACAAACATGGCAAAAGTCACGGCAAAAATTCTAACTGAGCACATTTTCACTAGATGGGGACTCCCCGTAGTATTGCGTCAGACCAAGGGGCGTCATTCTCCGCCGGCAGGAGTCTCCGTTCTGCCGGCACCGGGGGGTTTCCCGACGGGGTGGGGCTGCCCCACAATGGGAAACCCCATTGACTGGCCGGTGTTACGGAGACTCCCGCCGGCCGGTCGACGCAGAAATGTGGCGGGGCGGGTAGGAGAATTTCGCCCAAGGTTCGCAATTCACAGGCAGAGTCATGAAAAATGTCCTGATGATTTTTGGCATAAAACAGAAGTTTCACATTGCCTATCACCCGCAGTCCAGCGGCATTGTGGAAAGCACGAATCGGACCCTAAAGGCAACACTTAGGAAGATGGTACAGCAGCATAACACGGCATGGGACACAGTGCTCCCATTTGCACTGATGTTTATTAGAAACACGGTGTCGGGTTCGACAGGATACACCCCCCATACCTTCATGACCGGACGACCCATGAAGGGTACCGAGTATTTATTTGGACTTGATTTGGCCAGCCCCGTCATTACCCACGAAAAAGCGGTCCAAAACATAATGGAGAATATTGAAGCAGCACAGCTCGCTGCAGCTGTTCGACTAGGCGCTAGAAGAAAGCAGAGTAAGGCCTGCTTTGATAAGACAGTACACCCGATAGAGTATACAGTCGGACAGCAAGTCCTGATCTCCCTGTACAATCCTAGTTCATTCCTCTCCCCTAAATTTGCAGGGCCCTACTCAATTTCCGATAAAGTAAGCCCCTCAGTTTACAAGATCACATATCCTAATGGAAAATCAGGATGGTTCCATATAAACCAGCTTAAGGTTTATGGAACGCAGTGCAGCCACTCACACCACCTCTCACTGGCAATGGCAGACAACAAAGACCTGCCCACTGACAACCCAATCCAGTACTCCCCCAGCCAGGGCAGCACATCCACAGACATGACCTTAACCCCGCCCCCAGAGTCGAATTTCACCCTAACACTGGACTCGACCGCTAGCGATAGCGACAGCGAAAGCACAACGGACGCCGTTGATACTCCCGAACAATTGAAAAACAGACCAGGCCCCAATCACTACAGCCCCAGTGACACCGACCACGATATGTTCGGCTCCTCAGACACAATTTATTTGCCGTTATCAGAACCTGACCCACCACCCGACGATAGCGGCACGCCCCTTGCCCCCACCGCCCTACAGAATATGAAACAATGGCACCGCGACAATTCTTATCGTCTGACAAGGAACAACGAGATGGATCCCACATCAGCCCACGCACTGAAACTCCAGGCACGGGTTTGGCACCCGGAGATGGTGATGACTCCCACCATGCTAACCCCTTTGAGACCCTTTTTTGGAATGGAACCTTGAGGTGTCCAGATGATGAGAGAAAGGAACCGATTGGGATTTACGGTGCCCTATTCCCTGATGGAACCTGCCCGCTTTCTTCTTTAGTTTGTTTTTTAATGTTGAATGTTCTCTCTCTTGTACGACTTTGTTTGTCGATCTCACGAAAATTTCTTGATACAGTTATGACTACTCCTCTGACCCTACATGGCAGTTAAAGGCACAAGTTTGCTGAAAGTCCATAAATATTCAAATTCTTACCATTCTTGGAAGGTCACTCACGCAGTGGAGTAACGGCACTGATCCCCGCCCTGCCTGAGGACCCCCTATGTATTTGGTCAGCCAAGCTTAGGTGGTGGAACAACGGCACTGATCACCGCCCTACGTGGGGATTCCACCCATTCTTGCCCTGCCGCGGCTCATGGTACAGCAGCATAACACGGCATGGGACACAATCGGAAAATTCTTTTCTGAACTCTTTTGCTGTTCTTTTAAAAATGTGGTTTAAAGAATGCACTTTGCCACAACTTTTGTTCCCTTTCCGGCGACCCTTCGGTTGCTAACCCCCGCCTGCTATTTACATGTCAAAACACTTGGTTGAAACAATTTTGCATTGGACGGAGAAATTGTCCGCCCACTCAGCCCATCAAACACAGGCTGCGAGAGTGCTCGCACTGTGACAGAATTTTTTTCCCCGGATGTCTTGTCTCCCAAATGGTTGTTTAAAAAAAAAAGTGAGTCTCATATGGTGACGATTCTAAATGGGAAATTGACGTTAAGGAGAAACAGACAGACAAACGAGATATTAAACAACAAGATAATAACAGATATTATGCTTGTACCCCCCAGGAAGATACGAACATACCATAAGGCAGAGGAAGATACAGGCAAGATGAAGACGAACCTGATGATCTGCATCACGATCGTCGTTGGAGCAATACAGTTGCGCGCGTTACCCACCCCTCCATCCTTCACCACACAGGCCCTAAACATGACCACCCAACACGACACCCCTAGCCCGGACACTACACCACACATAGACACAGCCACTGATACCCCCACATGGTGTGATAATATCATAAAATGGTACTCCCTCTCGTAGACAGTAGAAGCCCGATTGATTATAGCTGTACTTTGCAGTGTCATCCAGACTATCAGACTTTGGAAATGGCGAAGGAGAGCCTCCCGCCCTCGAGTATACACACTCAGAGCCCCTTTCCATGGACTCCAGCAAACCCCACACTCTTTCTGAACCTTTCCTCCCTAATAAATTCCACGGTTGTTTTTTTTAATAAAGTTACTTTCTCTGTAAATTGACATTAGTGTTAAGTAGGAATGTGATGCTGCTATTATTTATTTTGTACTGTAATATAAGTTCTTTGGTTATTAGATAGCAGCATGAGTGTAGTTTAGTTAAGGACAGTTAGAGGTTCCCCTTGTGTGTAAAGAAACTGAAATGTATGTTTGAATGTAATAGTGCCCCCTTAGAATATTTAGAAATATGTGTTATATTAGGGAAAACTTAGGTCAATGTTGCGACCCATAGGATAGAACCTGTCCTTGATTGAGGGTACCGGGCATATCAGAGAACAGGAGAAGATTCAGTAGTGTGATCCTTCACGCTTCGTGTTGAGGACCAAGAGGACAGACTGTAGCCATCTGGGATGGCCACTTACAAAATGAAACATGGATGGTCGCAAAGATAACGGGAAAAATGGGCAATGCAAGGTTCAGGCAGGCTCAGAGCCTGAATGTATATTTGTGAGCGAAGAATCCAGACACCATCGAAACCCCCAACCGATTAGCATTTTGATGGCCCATCTCCATAAAACAAAAGACTGATACATGAGCAACCGATACAATCCCAGACATTTCGGCGCCACTCCCTGTACTCAGGAAGCATCAACAACAGAGTCAATGACCGCTTAGGACATGCCCAGCCATCAAGGCACCCGCCCCTTTATTGGCTCAAATCAAATCCATTGATCAAGAATTACCCAATTAGTGGGGTTCAAACCGAAGGTCCGCCCAAAAGAGCGCAAAAATCCCCAAGGATAAAGAGAGAGACCACCATGTGTTCGGCCTCTCTTGGACCTGGTGCTCCGGCAACATCCATCTCCAATCGCAGCACGACCAGAAGCAAGTTCAAGTTCAACGTCCACTACTAGACGGATGAGCCCAGCTGAGCAGCAGTTATTTCTACAGACCTGATAGATCCAGATCCGAACAAGGGCCACTGTTCCTCTGACCTAAGCCGGGTGCCTGAAGTTAAGTACAGGTTGTCATAGTTGATAGGTGTAGTTTAACTAGTAGTGTCTATGTTGCATGATTAATTGTGTGTGTAAATAAAGTACCCTTGATCTTGAACTAACTAACTGATGTTTGGCTCTTTGATCGATATCCGGTTGAACCTCGTGGTGGTATCATTTGATACCTGGCAACTCTGAGCAATATAATATCGATATCAAAAGAAAGAAGGGCAACCTTACTGACAGCCTTATTTATAGCAGGTAAAAAAGGCAACAGTTACAAGAAGGGATATAAATCATGCTGTGGAAACTATGGAGATAATTCCTTATTCAGGGAAACGCCTGCGTGCATTCTCCTGAACTGCTCACTTTTGAGGAAGTCCTCCCAGAGACACTTTGTGGCTATGGGCCTTTCAGAGGATCTTTCCGTCTTTGTTGCTAACAAATCCAAGTAAAATGTTGAGAACAACACCAGGAACTCTTTATTGTCTTTATCAACCTGAGCAAAACATTTGATTCAATAATTCACAAAGCTCCGTGGATAGTATTCCACAGTTTTTGATGTTCAAGAAACATCATCCCAATCCTGGTAATTGCTTTAAGATGGCATGACGGCAACTGTCTTGAGTGGGGGATCTGAAACTGATGCCGTCAAAATCCAGATGGGGTTGATGCAAGGCTGTGTGATTGTCCCCATGCTATTTACAATCTACCTAGCACTGGTTGTTCACCTCATCAAAGATCAACAAGTGCTAAATACTGTCTGGATGGAAAACTCTTTAACCTCAATTGCCACTTTGCCAAAACTAAACTGATCGCCATAGACATACATGATCCACAGCTTGCAGCTGACTACAGTGTCATTGCTCTACACCAGATCTCTTCAATTCCATCTAGAAGAAACTACCCTAAAATGTTGCCAAATATTCCACCTGTCAGATATGTTGAAGGAGAGGCTTTGGAATATGTTAACCACTTTCCAACCCTTGGCACCACCTCGCAAAAAGCCGCCATCAAAGGAGAGATCCAAGTCCGAATCACTTGTGCCAGTCTTCTACAAACTACACAGTGAGTGTTTGACAACAATGACTTCCGCAAGTCAACAAAAGTCCATGGGCTGGATTCTCCCCAGTCCCGCTCCAAAATCACGTTCGGCGTGGGGGCGGAAAATCCAATTTCACGCCGAAATCGGGCCCGATTCTCCGGGACCCGAGAATCCGCATGGTCGCGGAGTACTCCGCGCGGCTGGGGGCCCATGGCCAGAGTCCAGCCCAGCGAACCTCCGCTCCCGACCGGCCGAGTTCCCGACGGCGTGGAACTAACCACCTACTGCCGGTCAGGACGCTCGCATGGTGGCTGCGGACTCAGTCTGCGGCTGCCCTGATGGGGGGGGGGGGCGGGGTTTAGACACCGGACGGGGGGGGGGCGCCGTATAGGCGGCCGGGGGACAGATCGGACGGGTCAAATCTTCGGCGCGCGGCCAATCGGGGGGCTCTAATTTCTATCTCTGCCTCCACAGTCTGAGTCCGCCATGGCGCTCAGTGCAGCTGCTGGAGGCCCTTATCCGCAGCTAAATATGCGTGAATTACCCTGGGTCAATGCTAGCCCCCTGCAGGTCATTGAATCAGCTCCACTTTTTCCCAGGAATTTTCAGAGTAAATCGCCAGCGTTTTTACGACGGTATGGGGCATAGTCCCATTTTGGGAGAATCCAGCCCCTTGTGTATAAAGCAGTTGTCATTATTGCACTGCTGTACTGCAGAGAGACCTGGATTTTGTATCAGTGACATAAAAGAGCACTAGAGGAATTCCATCAGCAATACCTCCGCCACATCCTCTGGATTCAATGAGATGACTGTTGAACAAATGCTGGTGTCTTTCTTGAAGCCAGCTCCACAAGCATTCAGGGGAAATGCAAACAAAACCAATTTCAATGGCCAGGACACATTGCCTAGATGGCTGAAAACTATCTCCCCACCAGGTCCTGTTTTCTCAACTCTCAAATGGCCAATGTTTCAGAAGAAGACAAAGAAACACTTCAAAGACACTCTAAAGTTCTCTTGTAAGCACAGCGGCATTGACATTAATGAACGAGATGAGCTTGCTGCCAATTTTTCAGAGTGGTGACAACCTGTTCATCAAGCTTCATCATGCATTGTGTCACAACATCTTAATGATGATACAGAGCGGCAGGGAAGATGGAGAAGGAAGTCAATTCCGCATTTCATATCCCACTATCATTTGTCCTGCTGCTTGTGTCCAAACATATGTCGGTTCAGAATCATCCTGTTCAGTCACATGAAGCTCCATGGCAGAAACTTGTGACCTTGAGTAGAGGTCATCCTCAAATCGAGGGAGAGCCACCAACAATGATGAAACCAGGGACATAGATTTAGAGTAATTGACAGAAGAATTAAAAGGGAGTTGAAGAGGAATTATTTTACCCATAGCGTGGTGGGGAGTGAAAACCCTCATTGCATTAAAAAAATACGTGGATAGGCACTTGAAGTAAGCAACAGGGCCATGACCAAGAACTGGAAAATGGATTTAGTCTGGATCACATTTTTTGGCTTGCGCAGACACGATGGGCTGAATGGCTTTCTCCTATCAAGAGTAAGTAAAAGTAATGATGTCTTGCTACTCATTATTTACTATATTACAACTTATATTGAGCTAATTTTCCTTTATTAGGCCAATTCAATAAAGGAGTTGACTTTCTACTTACCAGATGGCAATGAGCGAGGTGGTACTGGGGGTGCCATAATAGTGCCCACATGTGCAGACAGGAATGGTATTGTGTCTCTGGTTCCACTGTCTAAACTCCAGCTACTGGGAGCTGCTGGCACCGCTGAAACACAATTAAACAAATTTCAGTCAACAAGTACCTGGACTGATTTGTGGCAAATGAAGCTCAGAACAGAGAAATGAAAGCACTGTGCAGTGGAAATAAAAATAGGAACCATACAAACTGATGGGTGGGATAGAACCTATTGATACAAACAGTGAAAGGGACCTGGGAGTGTCAGCTGACACCCTTTAATTGTGTTGAAATTGTGCGTGAAACACAAAAATAATGCATACAGGACCTTGAGATACATGTCCCAATCCACTGTATCTCTTGGTATTGCTCCAGAAGCCACCAATGTGCTGAAGACCATTCCAATCCTCGAATGTATTTATGTTAGATTATCTCCATGATGCGAGAGCATAAGCAGATAGATTAGTTGGGGCTCATCAATGTAGAAAATACACAATTGAGGAAGAATCTCACTGAGATACAAAAGATAATTACAAAAGCAGGGACCTGGATCGCTACTTCTAAATATACTCTGTAGGACAAAAGTGGATATAATCCTGTGTGCGTATGGGCACATTTCAGAGGCACTGGGTAATATATATTTACTGAGAGGTTGATCAAAAGCTGCAATGAATTGTCCAGAAAAATAATTAAGGTCAAATCAAGAGCGCAGCGCAGCACTAAACAGAAAAGGGGGGTGGGGGAGGTCTTGGTCAAACAGGGGGTTTGCATCAGAACCAAAACTTTCTTGCACAACATAAATTGCCATTAATATAAAACTTGAGTGCACAAATGTGACACAAGTAATAATAATCACTTATTATCACAAGTAGGCTTCAATGAAGTTACTGTGAAAAGCCCCTAGTCGCCACATTCCGCCGCCTGTTCGGAGAGGCCGGTACGGGAATTGAACCCGCGCTGCTGGCCTTGTTCTGCATTACAAGCCAGCTGTTTAGCCCACTGTGCTAAACCAACCCTGATGTTTTTCAAATGAAAATTTCACTTATATTCAAATGAAAATTTCACCATTGTTACTTGTTGAGACTACCTTAGAGAGCTAAATATACTGGCATATCTCATGGTTGTTATGCACTGATAGTTACAGGGGAGTTAAGGTCTTTTCCTTGAATATGGAAGAAACAATGGGCGTGATTCTCCAGAAACATTTCTAAGTGTGGTAGTGAGCAGGGAGCTGTCGCGGGCGCTCGGCCAGCAATGCAATTCAACGTTAATTGGTCCACTTAACGAGGCCTCATGAGCTTCTTGCCACAAATGAAGGCACGCCAGCTGATTCGCCGGGACCGCGCTCGCCAGCCCCCCGCTAACAAGGTTGAGCAGCACTTAAGCTGCACTTGTTCAGCCAACCCCAGCCAGCTTGCAACAATGGCGCCGGGGAGACCGGCCCCAAGATTCGGGGATGCTGACCTGGGGAGGCTGCTAGACACCGTGGAAGCCGGGAGGGATGTCCTGTTCTCCCAAGGGTCCCAGAGGGTCAGCCATAAGGCAGCCAGTGCTGTCCGGGATGAGGTGGTGGCGGCTGTGGTCTCCGGGAGAGTGACCAGGAGGACTGGCCTTCAGTGCCGTAAGGTCAACGACCTACACCAGACAGCACAAGTGAGTAGACACCAGCGCACCCCACCCACCCCCCCACCCAAGGGATTATCCACCCCCCCAACTCCCCATGCAACCCCCAACCCTTCCTCCATCCTATTCCCCTTCAACCCCCCCCCAACCCTACCTTAACACCCCCCTCCCACCACTGTGAACCACATGTGTGGCGAACAATGCCCCCTCTGTCTCTACTCAGGAAAAGCTCTCCCATAATCGTTGGTAATGAGGGCCCAGACTCGTGGAGGGGTGCCGGTTTTAAGAATCCTCACCTCCTTCGAGAAGCATGCCCTGGAGGTGGCTGGCGTGGCCGAGGACAGATCGGTCACCCGTACGGAGGCTGATGGATGCCGCAGAGGTGAGGAACCACCGAGCCCCACCCGGAGGACCTGTCAAACATGAGTAGTGATTGCCTTACTGACTGACCAATCCCTCCCAATGACCACATGTCCATTCTCCCACAGGTCCTCCAGCCAACGGCGCCAGCTCATCCCGGGCGGCCCCCTCTCCTGGCTCCGAGGATGCAACCGTAATCGTCAGCTGTCATCCCCACCCTCCACCAGCGCAGATACACATACCTCATTGGGACATGTTACTGGACAGGTTTCTGGGAGCAAATCTGGTGAGCACCACACTGCAGATGATGCACATCAGATGGAGACTGGAACCCGCAGACGAGACAGCAGTCGGAGGGCTGTTGGATCCCAGGACCCAGCTAGGTCCCTGCCTGATGCTGAGCCTGTGGTACAGAGGTACCCGGAACTGATGGGGACGATAGGGAGCAGCCGGAACATTCAGAGGGAGATGAAGAGTGTCATTCCAGCAGATCTGTAGCCGCTGGGAGGAGTCCCACAGGTGATGGGCACAGGAGATGGTGCCGGCAATGCGTGGCACTGAGGCCAACATTGCTAGGGTGGCGATGGCAGTGGAAAGCCTGGTGCATGATGTCGGTACCATAAGTAATGGTGTCCAAGGTGCCCCGCAGTCGGTGACAGCCATGGCTGAGGGTCTCAGCAGAATGTCCGACTCACTCAGGAATGTCACCCAGTACCAGGCTGACCTTGATGAGGTTTTGCAGGACATGTCCCGTTCTCAGTTGGAAATCGCCAAGGCGCTGCGAAGCTTGTCCCAATCGCAGGTGGGCATTGTCGAGACACTGCAGAGCATGCCCCAGTCACTGAGAAGCATTACCGAGGGCGTAGACACGATGGTGCGGACTATGGGTAGCCGCCAGGGCTGGCAGAGCCAGATGATGCATGGGCAGCCGGGGCTCGAACGTGCTGCTCCCCATCACAAGGTGAACTCCAGGGCCCTATGGGCACCGAGTGGGAGGAGGGGGTGGTGACGGTGGCCACCAGCTGCCCATGTTCCACCCCTCTGATGAGGCCGCACAGCTCTGCAAGTGGCGCTGGCAAGTGAGCAGAGTCTCTCCAGCCTCAGAGCCCCCCCGAGGACGCCCACCAGGAGCATCGAAGGCCACGGGATGAGGTAAGCAGCCGGCTGCCTCCATCTCAGATGTGCATCCTGGGAAACACCTAAACGTTGCGGTAGCACTAGGAAGGCAAAGCACGTTGAGGATCACTGAGGGCACCGGGGAGGGGAGAGGGGATGGAGGCTGGGGGGGGGACACCATCGGGAGTGTTTGGGGGATTGTAAAACACATTAAACATCTTTTTGCACAACCATAATGATGCCTCCATCACTTTCTTCCGGAATGCTGGCTGACCTCCAGACTCTTTGCCCATCTCTCCAGGCATACCCCCCACCTTCCCGTGGCACTCACCCACCCTCCGCCCGTGAACATGTCCCCAGAGCTGTGTCCCATCCCCTGGGTGTTCAGATGTTGGCTGCTCATTGAGTGGTCTTCCGCAGTGTTCAGGCACAGTGACCATGCATCAAGGTGTGATTGGGATGGTAGGCAATGATTCCCACATTCTACATGGCTCGCCGACCCACGGGAATCCACTTGGGATGTGTGAAGTGCTCACTTAACGACAATTGCCAATTCCCTATCAGCAATAGCCTTGAGCGGCAGGGCCAGATTCCTCGGCAGTGGTTATGGGTGGTCGTTGGGGAAGACAGGCAGTGACAAGGGTTGCCCCCGGAATGGTATCACACGATCCAGGGGTTGGCATGCTGGTGCCGTGAATGCTGTTTGCCCCCCGCCCCCTCCAACGCCTCCCCTACCCTCCTATGGCGGGCCACACCTGCAGAGGGTCCCCCAGCTGAGGGTCCCTCACCCCCTCACTGAGCACTTGGGTGGCAAGCTCAGCGCCCCGACCTCTTTGCCCATGAGCAAAGATGGTTACTCCCCACCACGGCTCCTCACAGAAGCCCTTCAGCCAGGATCACGTTTTTCAAAAGGAAATTGAGCACCGAGAGAACTTGCGGGGAGGCCACTGAATGACAGGAGGCCGTTGGATATGGGGTAGCTCTCGTTAATTGTATGGAAATTGGACTTAAGTGGCGATAATTGGTTTCTCACCAGAAGACGATTTTGCCTATGGGAGCAGGGCGGCTGCATCACAAACTGTATTGTGCAATGCGCGGTTTTCGTTTTTGACCGCTCCTGCTATTCATCAGCCTTGTTTTGCGCGAGCGAGAGTGTAACAGGGCTGGAGAATTGTGCCTAATATTGTGTTTTTGTTCACTTTTTTATTGAATGATCATGTTCGTGTCCAGTATTGTACTCACCATTTTGTGGGACCTGACTGAGCCCTCAGCTGGCTCTCCCTTCAATATAAATTTAAAGGACATCGTCCGAGATCACTTTCAGTGGACATTTGGACAGTACTGACCCGACCCTTTAAATCCCTCATTTTCTTAACTTGATTCACTGGTCCCATCACCCTTCCCTCCACCATCCCCAGGATGTCCAGCGCTTCCCATTTCATTCTTTCATAACCTCGACCCCACTCTCTGTTCTCTGAACACTATTCTATGCCTCCAACTCTAATCCACATACTGCACTCACCACTGACCTTGCCGGTCCTGAGTCTTCAATGCATGTTGCTATTCTTCTGTTTCCCTACCTCTTGCCACAGAGTTATACCAGGAAAACAGCTGACATATGCACAACTACATAAAGCCAATTGATACACACCACCTTTAAACAAATGTGAACCAGGTGATCTGAAATTCTCGTGTGCCGCTGACTTTATCTTGAAGGAAGGATGGAATTTTAAAAGTTTTATGCCAATGAGTATTCATGGCATGCAAATGTATCATAAGTAATAACCCGCCATAGGGCAGCATGAGGCTCAACATATTGAGTACAGAACAGCATGCCAGGAGCAACACCAGGCATACCTAAACCTGAGGTGAAATTACAACACAGGACTAATTGTGTGCCAAACAGCATAAGCAGCAAGTAATAGACAGAGCTAATCAATTTCACAACCAATGGATTAGATCTAAGCTCTGCAGTCCTGCCACATCCAGACTTGAATGGTGGTGGACAATTAAATAAGGAGGAAGAGACTCCACAAATATCCCCATCCTCAATGATGGAGGAGCCCAGCACATCAGTGCCGAAGCATTTGCACCAATTTTCAGCAGAAGTGCCGAGTGGATGATCCCTCTTGGTCTCTTCCGGAAGTCCCCAACTTCACAGAGGTCAGTCGTCAGCCAATTTGATTCACTCCATGTGATATAAAGAAACTGCGAAGGCACCGAATACAGCACAAGCTATAGGCTCTGAAATTGTACTGAATTGTACTGAAGATTTGTGCTCCAGAACTTGCCGCACCCCTAGCCAAGCTGTTCCAGTACAGCTACAACACTGGCGTCTACCCGGCAATGTGGAAAATTACCCAGGTATGACCTGTACACAAGAAGCTGGGCAAATCCAACCTGCCAATTACCATCCCATCAGTCTGCCCTTGATCATCAGTAAAGTGATGGAAGGTGTCATCAACAGCGCTGTCAAGCGACACTTACTCAGTAGTAATCTGTTCATGGATGCTCAGTTTGGGTTCCGCCAGGGTCACCCAGCTCCTGACCTCATTGCAGCCTTGGTTCAAACATGGAGAAAAGAGCTGAATGCCAGATGTGAGTTGAGAATGACTGACCTTGATATCAAGGTAGCATTTGACCGAATATGGCATCAAGGAGCCCTAGTGAAACTGGAGTCAATGGGAATCAAGGGGAAAACCCTCTGTTGGTTGGAGTCATACCTTTTTTAAACATGTATTTTATTCCAATATGTAAAAATCAGTAACATATACAACAAAAAGCCCCACAACCTCACAGTCCACAGTTTGTACAATTTTTCCCCTTTTACCCCGTCCCTTCCACCCCCCCGCTGTGATGAACAGTTCCTCAAACATTGTCATGAACAACCCTCACTGTGTCTCGAAGCCCTCCGCCGACCTCCTCAACTCAAATTTATTGTTTTCCAACCGGAGAAAGACGTACAGGTCCCCCAGCAAGGCCGCCACCCCCAGCGATGTATCCGACCTACAATTTAGCAAAATCTTTCACCGGGCAATTAGAGAAGCAAAGGCCACAAACTTCGCCTTCTTCCCCTTCAGCAGCTCCGGCATTTCCGATACCCCAGCCTGACCTCCAGCACTCAATTTGAGATAACGTCCCAAACACCACTTCCCTGTAACTCTCCAGCTTCTCGAAACCCCAGAACATGTGCGCAGGATTTTCTAGCCCTCGCCTACACTTCTCACACTCATCAGCCACCTCCTGGAAGAATCCACTCAATTTCACTTGGTCTTATGTACCCTGTGCACCACCTTGAACTAAATCAAGCTGATCCTCATGTAGGTGGAGGTTGAATTCACCCTCCGCATCACCTCGCACCGCAGCCCCCAGCCTATTTCCCTGCCCAACTCCTCCTCCCCTTTGTTCTTGCTCCTCACCACTTGCTCCCCCACCCCCAGCCACCCTTATATGTCCACAATCCTACCCTCCCGTGACTCATCCGGGAGCAGGAGTTGCTCCAATAATGAGATAAAAATCTACAATGGGAAACTCTCTAGGCTGATGCTTGGCGTTTGGTACAGACAAACAGGCCACCATAGAAGGAGAATGGTTTACTTAGAGATGGAAAGGGTATGCGAGAACAGGGAAGTTATTGTATTTTTTTTTTAAATTTAGTGTACCCAATTTCTTTTTCCAATTAAGGGACAATTTAGCATTGTCAATCCACCTACCTTGCACATCTTTGGGTTGTGGGGGTTGTTATGTTCTGGTGCTTGTCTGGTTGGAATAAATTCTAGACTAGTTAGAGTTTTATTGTTCAACAATAGTGTGGGTTAGATAACCATAAGAATATTGTCAAAAATTACTAACTATTTTAAATTAACCAAGAGCTACTACAAATTGTGACTATTCACTACGAAGACTATCCTCAAACTCCCTGAGGTAACAGTGCCTCATGCTTGTTCTCTACTGCCACCTGATGGTTGGAGGTCTTCTCTAACACTATATACATGACTGCTGATGCATATCATCACAGCGGTGAGACCCACGCAGACACAGGGAGAATGTGCAAATTCCGCACGGACAGTGACCCAGGACCGGGATCGAACCCGGGTCCTCGGTGCCGTGAGGCAGCAGTGTTAACCACTGTGCCGCAAGGTAAGTTATTGTAAAGGCAGATTTCAATCAACCTGACATAAATATAAATAGACAGATTTGATAAAAGCTATGCATCATCACTGCTCCATTGTCAAGCATGTCAAGGGAAGCCAGAGGCTGTGTTCACTGTGACTTGATATTTATAACTTATCCAGCCAACGTATAGGAAATGAAAGTCAGCGTCACTGGGAAACAGTAACCATAGACCAGCGGTTCCCAACTTTTTCTTTTATGCGGACCACAGATCATCAAAAGCTTTTGCGGACCACAACGTATGCAAGCCGTTTTAAACAATTTTTACATAACCTATGGCTGAAGTCAAACTTATATATCAACGGGTATTAAAAAAACAGCTATTTCTGATCGTTTATGATGCACTCTCACAAATCCATTGCGGCTTGCATTACACAATGATGTTAGTGAGGCAAATTGCATTGCGAATAATATATTATATCAATTATGATACAAATGAGATCCAAGTAATTGAAATATGTTTTTCCCACGACCACCTGCAGTACACTTGCAGACCACTGGACCACAGGTTGGGAACCACTGTTATAGACTGCTCAAATTTAACATGATCTTGGACACACTACAACAAAGACTAGGAACCAGGTTTAAAACTTATGAGGGAAGATTTAAAATAAATGTCTTGGCAGAGAATGTTCAACAACACATCAGCAGAAGACCTTTAAAAGTATAATGCCAGACATGCAGGAGCGGGTCAAACCCGAGGTGAGCAAGTTCAAACTAAACAAACATGGAACGAAATGGATAAACAAGCAAATTAAAAGGGAAATAAAAAATCATCTAAGCAAACCCTATAGGGAGAAAGGATAAAAAGCACTCATGTAGAGCCAAGTTTAAACAGTGATCAAAAAGTGCAAGTAAAGACTAGGTAACATAGCTGCAGAGGTACAATATAACAGTAACATTTTATTTCAGTAATACAACATCAAGAGGCTATCCAAGAGATGAGAACATTAAAATAGACAATGTTCTCCCTCAAAAAGATTACAAAGACAAAGCTCAAGATGTCAATATAAATGAGATGTCTTTCCAAGACATGTTTAAAGGTCTCAAAACAAATAATTACCCAATGTTGGATGGTATTTATCCCAGTGTGTTGAAAGAATGGAAAGGAGATTTATGAGGCAATCAGCATGGGGGAGCTAATGTACATGGGGCGATGTCAGTAGATTGGAAACAGGTTAATGTGGTGCCTATGTTTTAACAGGGTAACTAAACAGATGCAGACCTGTTAGTCTTACATCAGTTTCAATTAAAAATAGTGGAATTAACTATTCCTGGAGTAAACATTTGTTATTAGAGTAATAGACGTCCACAGCACAGAAAAGGTCATTCGGCCCATTGTGTCTGCACCGGTCAAAAACAACCACCTAAATATTCCAATCCCATTTTCCAGCACTTGGCCCATAGCCTTGTATGCCTTGACATCGCAAGTGCACATCTAAATGCTTCTTAAATGTTATGAGGATCTCTGTCTCCACCACCCTTTCAGGCAGTGAGTTCCAGACTTTCACCACCCTCTAGATGAAAAAAGCTTTCCCTCACATCCCCTCTAAACCTCCTGCTCTTTACCTTAAATCTATGCCCCCAGGTCATTGATCCCTCCACCAAGGGGAACTGTTTATTCCTGGCTACTCTATCTGGACCCCTCATAATTGTATACATCTCAATCATGCCCTTCTGCTCCAAGGAAAACAGCCATAGTCTATCCAATCTCTCTTCATAGCTAAACCTCTCCAGCCCAGGCAACATCCTGGTAAATTTCCTCTGCACCCTTCCCATAATGTGTATTCCAGAACTGCACACAGTACTCTAGAAGTACTCTAACTGTGGCATATCTAATATTTTATATAGTTCCAGCATGACCTGCTTGCCCTCAAACTTTATGCCGACTAATAAAGGCAAGTATACCATATGCCTTCTTAACCATTGTATCTACCTGCCTTGCTAGCTTAAGGGACCTGTGTACGCGCACACCAAGGTCCCTCTGATACTCAGTGCTTCCTAGGGTCCTACTGTCCATCATGTATTCCCATGCCTTGTTTGTCCTGCACAAGTGTATCACCTCACACTTATCCGGATTGAATTCCATTTGCCACTGATCAGCCCATCTCATCAGTCCGTCTATATCCTCCTGTAATCTAAGGGACCCCCTCACTATTTGCCACCCCACCAATTTTCGCATCTACTGCAAACTTACTGGTCAACCCTCTTACATTCATGTCTAAATATTTTCTTCTTCCTTCTTGGGCAGTCCCTCAGGGTTGAGGATGGTTTTCTTCCAGGCCGGGGAGGTGGGTTCTGCGGTGGTTGAATAATTCAATCCGCAGACTCTGCCACAGGTTTAGCAGGTGGTGTTTGATGAGGTGGGTGGGGTGCTCTGGATTCTGTGCTCTCCTTCCGCTGTTTACGCTTGGCCTCCGCGTGCTGCACCATATGACGCTCACGGTGATTGGCGCCTCCACAGTTACTTCTTGTCCAGTTTGTGCATTCTAAGGCAAGCGATTCCCACATGTCGATGGGGATATTGCATTTATTTAGGAAGGCTTTCAGAGTGTCCATGTAGCATTTCCTTTGTCCTCTTAGTGATTACTTGCCATTGCGGAGCTCGGAGTAGAGCACTTCTTTAGGGAGTCTTGTGTTGGGCATGCGGGCAATGTGGCCCACCCATCGCAGCTGGTCGAGCGTGACCAGTGCTTCAATACTGGGGATATTGGCTTGGGAGAGGACGCTCACGTTCGTCCACCTATCCTACCAGTGGATTTGCAGGATTTTGCGGAGGCAACATTGGTGATATCTCTCCAAGGATTTGAGGTGTCTGCTGTATATTGTCCATGTTTCTGGTGCATACAGAAGGGCAGGGATGCTGCTGCTCTGTAGACCATGAGCTTGGTGCTGAATTTGAGGTCTTGGTCTTCGTACACTCTGTTCCTCAGGCGTGATGTAAATGATTTACATAAACCACAAACAGCAAGGGCCCCAACACTGATCCCTGCGGGACCCTACTGGACACAGGCTTCCAGTCAAACAAAACACTCCTCGACCATCGCCCTCTGCTCCCTACCACTTAGCCAATTCTGGATCCAATTTGCCAAATTTCTTTGGATCCCATGGGCTCTTACCTTTACTATCAGTCTCCCACGGTGGGACCTTATAAAAAGCCTTGCTGATGTCCAAGTAGACTACATCAAATGCATTGTCCTCATCTACATACCTGGTCACCTCTTCACAAAATTCAAACAAGTTGGTCAGACATGACCTCCCTTTAACAAAACTATGCTGACTTCTTGATTAATCCCTGCCTCTCCAAATGAAGATTAATTTATTCTCTCAGCATTACTTCCAATAATTTCCCCACTACTGAGGTTAGACTGATTGGCCTGTAGTTTCCTGGTTTCTCCCTTCCTACCTTCTTGAATAATGGTACCAGATTGGCTACACTCCAGTCCTCGAACACCTCTCCTGTGGTCAGAGCGAAATTGAAAATTCGTGTAAAATATTAACCAAGTAAACAGCACTCTGTAATGTTCTTTGATTGGGCTGGTGTCGAATCTTGATGTGGTAGTGTTAACAAAGAACATTACACTTTGTTTTACAACAAAACTATTGATTATTAAAACTATTCTAAAGGATTACTATAATGTCTAAGATTAATACAGTTGGAAATAATGGTCTAACACTAACTTACACTAAGATACTACACAGCTACTCCAGTATGCGACTGCTATCAACTACTACTAACATCGTGTCCTGGAACAGGTTGGGTGCTGGAACTACTACAGTTATACATATATTATTATTTACATACAGATGACAATCTACTTATCATCATACACTGAACATAGGAAAGATTCAGGACCTAGATAAAAAATTAGCACAAGGGCTGAAAACAACAGATAGGTCAAATTTGCAGATGATCGCAAACTAGGAGGAGTAGTGGAATCAGGAGGTAATCCAGGAATTACAGAATGATCTAAAAAATACAAGTTGGGTTGCCCCAATGGCAGTTGAAGGATAAATGGGCAGCACACATAACTCCAAGAATAGTGACAATCTAACTGGACTGTGGGAAGTCCAGTGATGTAATTGGCCTTTACTTTCAAAATACTTTCGACAAAATTCCACGTAAAAGGCTTTTAGTTAAACTCAAAGCTGAAGATGAGTTGGGGTAAACACCAGCAGTGGAAAGAGACCAGAAGTAAGATAGAAAATGAGCACTCTCTGGTGCAGTCACATAAGGGAGGTTGGGGATAGTGTGTTGAAATGCTGACAAGAGGACATTGATTCAAATTGGTAAATGGTAACTTTAGGACTGTTTTCAGGAGATTCTTCTTTGGATAGAGTGATTAATACTTGGAATGGATTCTAGGTCAGAATCCTTGCAATCATTTGAAAAAGTTAGGTACAGAAATCTGGAGAATTATAGACTTGTTCAAATAAAAGCAGCAAGTTGGATGAATGACTTTTCTCATTAAATATTTTGTGATTTTGAGTCTGGGAAGATTTGCTGATATGAGGGAAGTATTGCAACCTCTGTTGGCAAAGGTAATTATGCTGGTGTAAAATACTTTGAAGAACAATGACTAAAACACATTGTTCAGGGCTATGAAACAGATAAGTTGATAGACAAGTAATTTTACACAACATCAGATATGTTCAGTATGCTTTAGTCACTTGCAGGTTGGACTGTGGGCTTATCAAACCTGCATTGCATACACCCTTGATTTAGTCTAAAATCATAACTCAGAGGGCAGATTTTGCATTCCTCTCCAATCCAAAGAGTTAGATTATGATTGTCTCCTATGTCAGGTTTGTTTCCTGTATAAAGTTTTACCAATTATTCAAGTAACCCTATGTAGCCACCTGAATTGGCCAACTCCCGATTTAAAATGGCAAACGGCAAAGGCTGACGGGAAAGTCAGCCAACACAGGCAGAAACCAGCAGGTGCAGGTTTGCTGTGTATTTAACTCTGCAAAAGGCCAGACAACATTGATACCAGTGACCATCAGCATAATAATGTTGCAGCCATCTACATACTGATGAGCAATCCTCGGGAACAATAGCAACATTTGGGACACTCAAAACTAAGCCAGACTCCCCGGCGCCAGCAGGAGCCAACACAAAAGAGGTTAACGAACACCTCAAGACTGCCCATCGATCAGGGAACCGCTCCAGTATTGGAGAAATCGAACCAAGCGATTGGGACAAAGTCCAATCACTTGGGACCAGGTACAGGGTCCGCTCCGAAAGGCGGGAAGCCCCTGGGGACTATAAGAGTTAAGCCCCAAGTTCAACTCGCTCTCTTCGTCCTGCCCGGGTCACCCAGCAACGCGAACCAACCTTGGCCGTGACTGGTGCAGTGACCACCGAAAGAAGTAAGTCTTAATTCAACGCTCGCTACGAGATAGGCGCTCCTAGTTACCAATCCGTATCAACTTCGAATCCCGCAGACTCAGAACCTGAACGAAAGGCCATTTGTTCCCCTGACCTGGTGTGCCAGACCGAAGTTAAGTATAGGCCTGTTAGTTGTAGAAGTAGCTTAGACGTAGAATTTGTGCATGAGTAGCGATTACTGTGTATAATAAATGAATTTGGATTGGATTGGATTTGTTTATTGTCACGTGTACCGAGGTACAGTGAAAAGTATTTTTCTGCGAGCAGCTCAACAGATCATTAAGTACATGAGAAGAAAAGGGAATAAAAGAAAATACATAATAGGGCAACACAACATATACAATGTAACTACATAAACACTGGCATCGGATGAAGCATACAGGGTGTAGTGTTAATGAGGTCAGTCCATAAGAGGGTCATTTAGGAGTCTGGTGACAGTGGGGAAGAAGCTGTTTTTGAGTCTGTGCGTGCGTGTTCTCAGACTTCTGTATCTCCTGCCCGATGGAAGAAGTTGGAAGAGTGAGTAAGCCGGGTGGGAGTGATCTTTGATTATGCTGCCCCCTTTCCCCAGGCAGCGGAAGGTGTAGATGGAGTCAATGGATGGGAGGCAGGTTTGTGTGATGGACTGGCCGATGTTCACGACTCTCTGAAGTTTCTTGCGGTCCTGGGCCGAGCAGTTGCCATACCAGGCTGTGATGCAGCCCGATAGGATGCTTTCTATGGTGCATCTGTAAAAGTTGGTAAGGGTTAATGTGGACATGCCGAATTTCCTTAGTTTCCTGAGGAAGTATAGGCGCTGTTGTGCTTTCTTGGTGGTAGCGTCGACGTGGCTGGACCAGGACAGACTTTTGGAGATGTGCACCCCTAGGAATTTGAAACTGCTAACCATCTCCACCTCGGCCCCGTTGATGCTGACAGGGGTGTGTACAGTACTATGCTTCCTGAAGTCAATTACCAGCTCTTTAGTTTTGCTGGCATTGAGGGAGAGATTGTTGTCGCTACACACCACTAGATTCTCGATCTCCCTCCTGTATTCGGACTTGTCGTTATTCGAGATCCGGCCCACTATGGTCGTATCGTCAGCAAACTTGTAGATGGAGTTGGAACCAAGTTTTGCCACGCAGTTGTATGTGTACAGGGAGTAGAGTAGGGGCTAAGTACACAGCCTTGCGGGGCGCCGGTGTTGAGGACTATTGTGAGGAGGTGTTGTTGTTCATTCTTACTGATTGTGGTCTGTTGGTCAGAAAATCAAGGATCCAGTTGCAGAGTGGGGAGCCAAATCCTAGGTTTTGGAGCTTTGATATGAGCTTGGCTGGTATTATGGTGTTGAAGGCGGAGCTGTAGTCAATAAATAGGAGTCTAATGTAGGAGTCCTTGTTTTCGAGATGCTCTAGGGATGAGTGTAGGGCCAGGGAAATGGTGTCTGATGTGGACCGGTTGCAGCAGTATGCGAATTGCAGTGGATCAAGGCGTTCTGGGAGTAAGGAGGTGATGCGCTTCATGATCAACCTCTCGAAACACTTCATTATGACTGAAGTCAGGGCCACTGGTCGGTAGTCATTCAGACACGTTGCCTGGTTCTTCTTTGGTACCGGTATGATGGTGGTCTTCTTGAAGCAGGTGGGGACCTCGGAGTGGAGTAGGGACAGGTTAAAGATGTCCGCGAATACCTCTGCCAGCTGGTCCGCGCAGGCTCTGAGTGCACGACCAGGGATTCCGTCCGGGCCCGTCGCCTTCCGAGGGTTCATTTTCAGGAAGGCCAATCTGACTTCGGAAGCTGTGATGGTGGGTATGGGTGAATTATGGGCTGCTGGGGCACTCAACAGCGGATTGTTGGTTACCTGCTCGAACCGAGCATAGAATGCATTGAGTTCATCGGGGAGGGGTGCGCTGCTGCCAGAGATACTGTTCGGCTTCGCTTTGTAGCCCGTTATGTTGTTTAGTCCTTGCCACAACCCCGAGAGTCTGTCTGTGACTCTAGCTTTGACTTGAATCTTACTAATCGGTGTATTGAGTTATTGATCATTGCTTGGACTTGAATCTCGTGGCGGTATCATAAAGATACCTGCCGACTCGAGAGCAAAGGTAATAAAACAGAGCAATTGAACCAACCGGAAAGTTAGCAACACCTAATTTTTGTATTCCCAGTGATTTGACATTAATAAGCTGATAAAAGTTGAAATGAGATTAATATGAAAAGGAAACAAAATAAAACTAAGATACTACTGTAGCTACACAGAGTGCTAGTCAACCATTGACTGGTGTAATGTCATGTGGTACATCATGACATCCTCAGAGCATTTTGCTGGCTTTTGTCGAGTTCACCATTGTACCCTGTTTGAGCAACATGTTGTAAATAAACCCCTTGCACTATGCTATACCAACTTGACATGTGCCGCCTCTGATTCTTTCTCTTTACGGATACAACAAAGAATATAACAAAAGAGAAACTGGCGATGAGATATGGGCCGTAAAAGAAAAAAAAGAGGAAACAATTTTCGACGATGATTTTGAGAGCCAGAAGAAGAAACTATCAACGGAGATCCAGGCCCATACACCATCACAAGTGAGGTTGGGAGAAATATTGTTGGCTTACAAGGCAAAATCATCATTGAGGCAAGTAAAAATAACTCTCAAGTAAATATTTGGTCGCTGTACAGTTTGTAACGGGGCGGCAGCAAATCATCCAGTCGATTGCGACAGCCGCTAGTGCATATAAAATGTTTTTTTTAAAAAAGCTATTGGACAACTGCGAATTACTGAGGGCTTACATCAAATGGAGAATCGACATTTTCAGTACACTTACCATTGTAGTGGGTAGAGCTGCAGAGAATGTGCATTCGGCACTGAAACGGGCCACTGGAATGCAAACCTACAGGGTTACCAACTCTGCAACCTACTGCCTGGGAATTGATAGTGTGATGAATGCAGGAATTTCAGATATATTGTATTATAGGTATTTGGTGCAGTAAGGGTTAAAAGCCTGGGTTAGTGTGTGTGTGATCAGTCCTATTGCTCACGAATGAAGAGATCAACAAACAAAGTGGGCAACATAGAGGTAACCCAGGGCGTTTTCTGCATCTCAGGCCTATCATTGCTTTGCTTTCTCTTTTCTGCTCCCAGCTATCAGTGGATTCTTGCGCCTTCCCAGAAAGACTGGGCTGAAATAGGTCTGACTGTTCCCATGACTTGAACATTGGCCACAACCAATCTCAACTCATTTCAAATTTGGTTCCATCCTTTCAGTTAAAGGCTACTGGTGAACGAACAGTTTATTTTGGTGAATTTATTTAAATCATCACTCTAAAAAGACCGTCAAAATAAAAAAATTCTAGTACTTCAAGGAAACTGAACTCAGTTTAGGAAACAGGAATCACTCCTTCAATTCTTTGGGCAGGATTTAGTCTGCGGCACGCTGTTCCTGACAGCAAAATTGGAAGTGGGTGTTGCTTTTGTTTTTGTGTTTGGAGTCACCACCTGATTCGTATGAAAATTTAAATTGCTGGCAGTGGGCATGTGAAACAAATGCAGGGCTGGGTTTCCAATGGAGGATTCTGCCATCAGGTGACAGTTGAGCAGGTCCAGGTGAAAGAACTGCCTGGACAACAGAGAGGCTCGGTATTAATGCCCAAATTTTTGTCCATTCCTTTTTGTTAGAAATCTGAGCCATTTGTACTGTGCATCCCTTTGTCAACCTCAGCCTCCCGAAAATTTTGCCTTCCATTACTCCCCTCCCCTTATTAATGTCTATTGTCGCGGCAATCCCCTCTATCATGTCCAAGCCCATTATGTGTTACTTTGGCGAGGTCAGAGCGAAAACAGAGACTGGTCCCATGGTTCAGCAATGTCTCTCTACAGATTCCCCTCCAGGCCAGCAAGGAGCAACAGGAAGTACTCTTCCCGTGCAAAGCAACATGGGACCCTCTCACCTGACCAAGGTGGCCTGGAAAGAGGTCGCAGAGGAGGTGAACAACCATGGCATCCAGCAAAGATCCTGGGTTCAGTGCAGGACAAAGGACAATGACCTCTTTCATTATGCCCGAGTGTGTGGCACGATGGTATGAAAGTGTCTCTGATGTGGGCATCAGCTATCCATCTGTGCGAGTGCGCAGCTAAGCTAGGTGGATTAGCCTCAGAATTGTGTGGCACTAGAGGACAAAGTGAGTGAGAGTTTGGCTTGAGTGAGTGACTGGATACAAACGAACACATGACAGGTTAGTATGTGTGGTGGAAATGTGCGCAGGCAAGGGATCAGTTGGCATTTGTCAAGTCACTAAATTACCACTTTCTCCTGAAAGGCAAGCTGACCCATAACCAGAAGGAAAGGGTGAAAATGGGCAGAGGGGTGCTCCACCTCAAGGTCCTCATTCCTGCTCAGGAATAAGCCCCGCATATTACAGGAGAACAGGGAGGCCAATCCACAGCTGATGGGAAGGCTGGAGTAACAAGGCACTAGTTTGAGAATGGATTCTACCTGGTGCTGCCCTAATGGGTGCTCAAGACTTGGCGATGAATCCCAGCCCGGGTCACTGCCTGTGCAGATTTTGCGCATTCTCCCCCTGTCTGCATGGGTCTCACCCCCACAACCCAAACATGTGAACGGTCGGTGGATTGGCCATGCTAAATTGCCCCTTAATTGGAAAAGAATAATTGGGTACTCTAAATTAATTTTTTTAAAAGGACTATGCGAGGAACTGTGCTGCGCTCACAGACTCTGGGGAACCATAATGTGTTTCTTTTTATCCTCCTTTACAGATGTACACAATCTAGACCCGAGCACTCAGCCAATCCACGGAGACCAAAGACTCAACCTTTGGGCATGATGACACCAATCACCCAGGGGATGCATCATCAGCTGTCTCTCCCGCACCCTCCACCAGCACTTTGGAAGGAGGAATTTAGGCATAGACTATTTTCTAAATGGGGAAATGCTTAGGAAATCAGAAACACAAAGGGACTTGGGAATCCTTGTTCACGATTCTCTTAAGGTTAATGTGCAGGTTCAGTCGGCAGTTAAGAAGGTAAATGCAATGTTAGCATTCATGTCAAGAGGACAAGACCAGGGATGTACTTCTGAGGCTGTATAAGGCTCTGGTCAGACCCCATTTGGAGTGTTGTGAGAAGTTCTGGGCCCCATATCTAAGGAAGGATGTGCTGGCCTTGCAAAGGGTCCAGAGGAGGTTCACAAGAATGATCCCTGGAATGAAGAGCTTGTCGTATGAGGAACGGTTGAGGACGCTGGGTCTGTACTCGTTAGAGTTTAGAAGGATGAGAGGGAACCTTATTGAAACTTACAAGGTACTGCAAGGCCTGGATAGAGTGGACATGGAGAGGATATTTCCACTTGTAGGAAAAACTAGAACCAGAGGACACCATCTCAGACTAAAGGGATGATTCTTTAAAACAGAGATGAGGAGGAGTTTCTTCAGCCAGAGGGCGGTGAATCTGTGGAACTCTTTGCCGCAGAACGCTGTGAAGGCCAAATCACTGAGTGTCTTTAAGACAGAGATAGATAGGTTCTTGATTAATAAGGGGATCAGGGGTCATGGGGAGAAGGCAGGAGAATGGGGATGAGAAAATATTAGCCATGATTGAATAGCAGAGCAGATTCGATGGGCCGAGTGGCCTAATTCTGCTCCTATATCTTACGGTCTTATTTGACTATGAAGGAGTTCATTCACGCCATGGGTTCTTCCATGTCTCAGAAAGATGAGCGTATGGCATTCTCCAATGGAGAGTTTGGTGACCACCATGGAGAGTCAGGTCGAGCAATTGATCTATTTGCACTCTGACTTTCAATCTATTACTCTAGCAATGGACAATAACTAGGACAGAGCGGGACAAGGCATCTGAACCACCCTTCAGGTGTCCTTTCTCCTAAGGAAGGGAAGGGAGGTACCATTACACATCCAGATGGAAGAGAAGAGCATGCCAGCAGCCCCTGGGTGAGCAACCTCTCCTCATGTTCACTGCTATTTACCCCGTTAACTCTTGTGGGTGAGGCTGAGGAAGTTATCTCTGCATCTGTGCAGGAATCCCCCAGTTGGGTCTGTACTCGTTAGAGTTTAGAAGGATGAGAGGGCACCTTATTGAAACTTACAAGATACTCTCAAGACTCCAGATCTGCAGAGGGTGCCCGCTAAAGTCATTACAGTCAATGGAGCATGGCACTCAGTAGCCTGCCTCCACCTCAGCTGCTAATGTTGGGGGTCACATCAAAACATAGTGGTAGAGAAAGAAAACTTTAGAATTTATGAGAACTCAAGGTGGCAGGGGTGTTTCTGTTTTCATTTTATTCATGTGTGTACCATTATCTTATTTTGGGATTTGCTTAGTGAGAGACATAACTATACTGGAATGTCAACATTTCTTGGTTCAGCATCTTATGTCTGATTTTCTTTTAACCTCTGCAGAGAACATCTGGCCTCTGTAACCTATTTTCCGAATCACATTAAATCTGCCAGGATAGGCAATTTAACTCAAAGTCTCCTTGACCCAGCATATGTCTTTCTCACATCCCTATGTGTGACAGTTCACTCTGCCATCTCACATCTTAGGCACCCAGCATCAGCATAAACACACCCAGTTCATACAGCAAGGGACTAGATACGGAGCAAAGCTTCCTCGACACTGTCCCCATCAAACACACCCAGGACAGGGACAGCATGTGGTTAGTAAAAGGGCGGCATGGTGGCACAATGGTTGGCACTGCTGCCTCACGGCACTGAGGATCTGGGTTCGATCCCAGCCCCGGGGTCACTGTCCAAGTGGAGTTGGCACACTCTCCCTGTGTCTGCGTGGATTAGCCACGCTAAATTGCCCCTTAATTGTAAAAAAAAGAATTGGGTACTCTAAATTTAAAAAAAATAGATACAGAGTAAAGCTCTCTCAACGCTGTCCGCATCAAACATTCCAGGCCAGGTACATCATTGGGTTAGATACAGAGTAAAGTTCCCCCTGCACTCTCTGCAACAAACACTCCCAGGACAGGTACAGCACGGGGTTAGAGATAGAGTAAAGTTCCCTCTACACTCTCCCCATCAAACACACCCAGGACAGGTAAAACACGGGGTTAGATACAGGGTAAACTCCCTGTGGTATTATAGGTATTACGGTACCTGATAGGCTAAAGCATCATTGGTGGAAACTGTATGCTTTCTATTGGTAGAATGTATGATAGCTCCGCCCTGATAGGCGGGGTATAAGAACCCGTGCCGCCCCAGCAGCCTTCATTCTGTACCTGAGTTGCTGGGGAAACATCTAGCTTATTAAAGCCTTCAGTTGGACTACAACCTCGCTTTCGTGGTCATTGATCGTGCATCAATTTAATAAGCTAGTTTTTAAGAAGAAAGGATGGAGCTCCGAATCAAGCCGGAGTGTCTGCAACTAAGCCCCCACACGGCGAACTCAGCGGCAATCTTTAAGCACTGGCTGGCGTGCTTTAAAGGGCATCTCGAGACGGCCGAAAACGCACCCACGGGAGAGCAGAAACTGCACGTCCTGCACTCAAGGGTGAGCCCGGAGATTTACACCCTTATCGAGGAGGCGAAAGACTTCGATGCAGCAATAGAGCTGCTAAAAGGACACTATATTCGCCCGGTAAACCAGGTCGCCGCCCGGCACCTGCTTGCAACAAGGCGACAAACCCCTGGAGAATCGCTGGAGGAATTCTACCGCGCACTCCTGGTGTTGGGCAGAAGCTGCGGCTGCCCGCAAGTTTCGGCGAGCGAACACACGGAACTCTTAGTCCGGGATGCTTTCGTGGCAGGCATGCTATTGTCACAAATCCGCCAGCGCCTGTTAGAAAAGGACACCTTGGGTCTCAGGGAGGCACGGGTCCTTGCAGGCTCCCTGGACGTGGCCACCAGGAACGCCCGCGCTTACGTTCCTGACCGCGTGGCAGCCCCCTGGGCAGCGTGGAACCCCTCCGCGGCCGACCCCGAGACTTCCCCCATTCCCCCACAGGCCTGCGCTGCACGGTGGCCCGGCAACCCCGAGGGGTCCCGCTGCTACTTTTGCGGGCAGGCAAAGCACTCCCGCCAGCGCTGCCCGGCCCGCGCATCCACCTGCAAGGGATGCGGCAAGAAGGGCTATTTCGCGGGGGTATGCCAGGCCCGGGCGGTTGCCGCGGTCTCCGGCGGCGAGTGCGGACCGCAACTACTAACTTCTCCACGGGCCCCGTGCGGCCAGCGGTCGCCGCCATCTGCATATTCCAGGGCCATGTGCGGACCCCGGGCACCGCCACCTGGTTCCACGGATGCCACGTTGGAGGGGTGGGCTCCGCCATTTTATCCACCCCCAGCCATGTGCGACTGATGGATGAACCCCAAGGGCCCCAGCTCGGCTGACCACGCACTGCCCAAAGAGAACTCTCAACTGCTGCGACTAGCCTCGGTGACTCTGGATCAGTCTCGGCCTCGAACACTCTCAACTGCTACGACGACCGTATTCACCAACGGGCACGAGACGTCCTGCCTAATCGACTCTGGGAGCACGGAGACCTTCATACACCCTGACACGGTAAGGCGCTGTTCTCTCCTCATCCACCCCATTAATCAAAAAATCTCCCTGGCTTCCGGTTCCCACTCAGTGGAGATAAAGGGGTTTTGAGTAGCAAACCTCACAGTCCAGGGAAGGGAGTTCAAAAATTTCCGTCTCTACGTCCTTCCCCACCTCTGCGCGGCTACACTCCTGGGTTTAGACTTCCAGTGTAACCTTCAAAGTCTGACCTTCCAATTCGGCGGCCATATACCCCCCTTAAGGTCGATCCGCCTTCCCTGTTTGCGAACCTCACCCCGGATTGCAAACCCGTCGCCACCAGGAGCAGACGCTACAGTGCCCAGGACCGGATCTTTATTAGGTCAGAGGTCCAAAGGCTACTGAGGGAAGGGGTCATTGAAGCCATTAACAACCCCTGGAAAGCTCAAGTAGTGGTGGTAAAGGCCGGGGAGAAGCATAGGATGGTCATCGACTACAGTCAGACCATCAACAGGTTTACGCAGCTGGACGCGTACCCTCTCCCCCGCATATCCGACCTGATAACCAGGATCGCGCATATAAGGTCTTCTCCACGGTGGATCTCAAGTCCGCCTACCACCAGCTCCCCATCCGTACTAGTGACCGCAAATACACTGCCTTCGAGGCAGACGGGCGGCTCTATCACTTCTTAAGGGTTCCCTTTGGTGTCACCAACGGGGTCTCGGTCTTCCAGCGCGAGACGGACCGAATGGTTGACCGGTACGGTTTACGGGCAACATTCCCGTATCTCGATAATGTCACCATCTGCGGCCATGATCAGCAGGACCACGACACCAACCTCCGAAAATTTCTCCAGACCACTAAAATCCTTAACCTTACATACAAGAAGGATAAATGCATGTTTAGCACCGACCGCCTAGCCATCCTCGGCTATGTAGTGCGAAATGGAGTGAAAGGCCCCGACCCTGAACGCATGCGCCCCCTTATGGAGTTCCCCCTCCCTCACTGCTCCATGGCCCTGAAACGTTGCCTCGGGTTGTTTAGCTACTACGCCCAGTGGGTCCCCAACTACGCGGACAAGGCCCATCCACGGATCCAATCCACAGCTTTTCCCCTGTCATAGATTATCATAGAATTTACAGTGCAGAAGGAGGCCATTCGGCCCATCAAGTCTGCACTGGCTCTTGGAAAGAGCACCATACCAAGGTCAACACCGCCACCCTATCTCCATAACCCAGTAACCCCACCCAACACTAAGGGCAATTTTGGACACTAAGGGCAATTTATCATGGCCAATCCACCTAACCTGCGCATCTTTGGACTGTGGGAGGAAACCGGAGCACCCGGAGGAAACCCACGCACACACGGGGAGGATGTGCAGACTCCGCACAGACAGTGACCCAAGCCGGAATCGAAACTGGGACCCTGGAGCTGTGAAGCAATTGTGCTATCCACAAGGCTACCGTGCTGTCCCATAGAGGCCCGATAGAGGCCCGCCAGGCCTTCAGCCGCATCAAAGCAGACATTGAAAAGGCCATGATGCACACCATCGACGAGTCCCTCCCCTTCCAGGTCGAGAGCGATGTGTCCGCCGTAGCTCTGGCGGCCACCCTCAACCAAGCGGGCAGACCCGTGGACTTCTTCTCTCGTACCCTGCATTCTTCCGAAATCCACCACTCCTCAGTCGAAAAGGAGGCCCAGACCATACTGGAAGCTGTGCGACGTTGGAGGCATTACCTGGCCGGCAGGAGATTCACTCTCCTCAATGACCAACGGTCGGTTGCTTTCATGTTTGATAATGCACAGCGGGGCAAAATAAAAAATGACAAGATCTTGCGGTGGAGGATCGAACTCTCCACCTACAACTACGAGTTCTTGTATCGTCCCGGGAAGCTAAACGAGCCTCCTGACGCCCTGTCCCGCGGCACAAGTGCCACCGCACAAGTGGACCGCCTCCGAGCCCTCCACGATGACCTCTGCCACCTGGGGGTCACTCGCTTTTTCCATTTTGTCAAGACCCGTAACCTGCCCTACTCCATCGAGGAGGTCAGGACAGCCACCAGGGACTGCCAAATCTGCACGGAGTGCAAACTGCACTTCTACCGACCAGAGAAGGCGCACATGATAAAGGCTTCCCATTCCTTTGAACGCCTCAGCATGGACTTCAAAGGCCCCCTCCCCTCCACCGACCGCAACACGTACTTCCTGAACGTGATTGACGAGTACTCCCGGTTCCCATTCGCCATCCCCTGCCCCGACATGACCGCAACCACCGTCATCAAGCCCCTCCATAGCATCTTTGCACTGTTCGGGTTCCCCGCTTACATACACAGTGATAGGGGGTCCTCCTTTATGAGCGACGAATTGCGTCAATTCCTGCTCAGCAAGGGCATCGCCTCGAGCAGGATGACCAGTTACAACCCCCGGGGTAACGGACAGGTAGAGAGGGAGAACGGAACGGTCTGGAAGACCGTCCTACTGGCCCTACGGTCCAGGAACCTCCCAGTCTCCTGCTGGCAAGAAGTCCTCCCGGATGCCCTCCACTCCATCCGGTCACTGCTTTGTACGACCACCAATCAGACACCTCACGAATGTCTCCTTGTCTTCCCCAGGAAGTCCTCCTCTGTGACCTCGCTCCCGACCTGGCTGGCAGTACCTGGACCCATCCTGCTCCGAAAACACGTGCGGGCGCACAAGTTGGACCCATTGGTTGAGAGGGTCCATCTGCTCCATGCTAACCCCCCGTACGCCTACGTGGCGTACCCCGACGGCTGACAAGATATGGCCTCCCTACGGGACCTGGCGCCCGCCGGAACCCCACGCACATTCCAGCCGCCAGTCCCACCCTCCCCTCCAACGCAGCACCTTACAGGAAGATCAGTCCTTCTGCCGGCCCACCCACCGACGCTCCCTGCAGGCACTCCCTTCCCAGGTCAACCGTTTTCCCCACCAGCGCCGTCTAGGGGTGCCGAAGCTGCCATAGAGATCGAAGCCACGCTCCCGGAGTCACAGACGCCCGAGCCTCCACCGGAGTCACCACCGAAGCTCCGACGATTGCAGAGGACGACCAGGGCCCTCGATCGACTGATTGCTTCATTTTAATTGTAATCTGTAGATATAAACCATCGCATGTACATAACTATCAGAATTGTAAATAGTTACTAAACACTGTACGGATGTATTACGGTACCTCCATAACTAATTATACCATGCTGCCATGTTTTGTAGTTTCAGGCCACCACCCCCACCGGACTCTTTTTTAACAGGGGGTGATTGTGGTATTATAGGTATTACGGTACCTGACAGGCTAAAGCACCATTGGTGGAAACTGTATGCTTTCCATTGGTAGAATGTATGATAGCTCCACCCTGATACGTGGGGTATAAGAACCCGTGCCGCCCCAGCAGCCTTCATTCTGTCCCTGAGCTGCTGGGGAAACATCTAGCTTATTAAAACCTTCAGTTGGACTACAACCTCACTTTAGTGGTCATTGATCGTGCATCACTCCCTCTACACTATCCCCATCAAACACTCCCAAGACAGTAAGAAATCTTACAACACCAGGTTAAAGTCCAACAGGTTTGTTTCAAATCGCTAGCTTTCGAAGCACTGCTCCTCCTTCAGGTGAATGAAGAGGTGGGTTCCAGAAACATATATACAGACAAATTCAAAGATGCAAGACGATACTTTGAATGCGAGTCGTTGCAGGTAATTAAGTCTACAGGTCCAGACGGAGCAACTGGAGAGAGGGATAATCACAGATTAAAGAGGTGTGAATTATCCAGGACAGTTGGTAGGATTTCGCAAGCCCAGGCCAGACGGTGGGGGGGTGAATGTAATGCGACACGAATCCTAGGTCCCGGTTGAGGCCGTGCTCATGTATGCGGAACTTGGCTATAAGTTTCTGCTCGGCAATTCTGTGTTGTCGCGCGTATGTTTCTGGAACCCACCTCTTCATTCACCTGAGGAAGGAGCAGTTGCTCCGAAAGCTCGTGATTCGAAACAAAGCTGCTGGGACTTTAACCTGGTGTTGCAAGACTTTTTACTGTGCTCACCCCAGTCCAACGCCGGCATCTCCACATCATAACTCCCAGGACAGGTAAAGCACGGGGTTAGGTACAGAGTAAAGCTGTCTCTACACTACCCCACCAGACACTTCCAGATCTCAGGTGACTAGCGAGAGTCAATGCACAACCAGATCCTCTCCCTATTCACTTAATTTGAAAAGAAATACTAAATTTAAATTATTAGCTGATGGGATTCATGCTGTGGGATTCTCCGTCAGCCGGATCCTCCGCTTCGCTGGCAGCATACCCACACCCGTGGGTTTCCCAACGGTGTGGGGTGGCCACAATGGGAAACCCCATTGGCTGGCTGCGGGAATAGAGAATCCTGTTGCCGGCGGGGGTCGCTGCGACAGAAAACAGGAATGGAGAATCCCTCCCATGGTCTTGTATGGTCCAACAGAAGAAATTAGTTATCTCTTTGGTCCACTGAACTTTCACGGTTAAATGGATCCTTACCCTTTTCAGCGACAGAGAGATTGGGATCACTGCATGGTTTGCAGGGTCCGACCACCTGTTGAATCAGGGCCCGTTGGAAACTTGTAGGCTGTAATGAGAATGAACCATCAAAATGAGCACAATGTGGCATATCACAGAGCTGTGAACAAGAGAGAGAGTACTGTATGCCCCTGTAAACAGGGAACAGAACCATCAATAACCAGCCCACTCCACTTTTCAGTGAGTTCTCTTTTGGTAATTTTACTTGACAGTGTTGTTCTCAAGGGCAGTTAAAACGTCAGTGGTACTGCTCTTTGGTAAGAGGAGCTGAGATGCAGCAGCATTAGAACAGCACAGTAAACAATGCTTATGGTCACCATTTGACCTGGCAGTGTAGGTGTACATTGAGCCCACCTGTACAGATCAATGATGTAACTTCCCAATCTCGTGATAGTGGGTGGGCTGAAGACTGAGCATTCTCAAGTAGCATCCCAATCATCTTTTGTCAAAAACCAGGCAAGGTCTGACAGCCAAAATGAATGATTCACCTTTGACATTTTTATCCTCCTGTCCTCACTCAATCATAGATCACAGAATTTACAGTGCGGAAGTAGGTCATTCAGAGCATTGTGTCTGCACGGCCCTTGGAAAGAGCTCCTTACCTAAGCCCCACGTCTCCGTCCCATCCCCTTTTTATCCCAGTAGCTCAACTTAACCAATCCACCTAACCTGCACGTCTTTGGATAGTGGGAGGAAACCGGAGCACCCGGAGGAAGCCCACGCACATACAGGGCGAACGTGCAGACTCCGCACAGACAGTGACCTAAGCCAGGAATCGAACCTGGGACCCTGGAGCTGTGAAGTAACTGTGCTACCTACTGTGCTACCGTGCTGCCCTTCAAATGCTACCTAGATTCCACATAAACACTCTTTCCATATCTATGGCAATAATCAAAGCAAAATACTGCGGATGCTGGAAATCTGAAGTCAAACAGAAAGTGCTGGAAAACTCAGCAGGTCTAGAAGGATATGTGAAAAGAGAATCAGTGTTAATGTTTTGAGTCTAATATGACTTCATTCTGAAAGAAGAATCATTTTGGACTTGAAACATTAACTCTGCTTTTCTATTCAATGATGCTGCTGAAACTGCTGAGTTTTTCCAGCTCTTGTTGTTTTATTCCATACCCACGGCTGTTGCCTGGATATCTTTGGTGGCCTCTCCGCTTCTGAGATGAATATCACCAATAAGGCCATCTCCAATCACCTCCTCATTGGCCTGTCCAATATATCTCCAATATTCCTGCCATAGCCCTCTGTGCATTAACAAGATGCTCTTTAGATCCCCCATTCATTCACTAACAAACTCCAAACTCTCTGACCTCTGGCCCTCCAAGATGGCTGTCATCAGGGACCTGCCAAGTTGCTCTCTCACCTCTGGTTTTGACACTTTGTTTCTTCCAAATTATTGGCCATTTTGAACCTCCACTGGACCTCTTGGACAGTATTGTGCCATCAAAGCCAGGGGTCACAACTACTAATCCAATTGGTCTTCTTACTCAATGTCAGATCTAACTCAACCATGGGTAGAATACCTCATTTTGTAGCCAAAACCCTCAATCACACTGGGATCACCCTAAAGGACAAGGACAACCCGAAACTCCATGGTTAACTGTCTCCTCAAACCACCATTCCTCGCTCAATTATCCTTCACCTCCAGTATTAAGTGGAAAGAGCTAACTGATTTCTTAATTTCTGATATTAAGAAGTATAACTGTACAGCCATAGGAGACACCTTCTCCTCCTTCCCTCCCTTTGGCTCCCTGACTTCCTGCTAGCTCTCCATCCGCTCCAAACTGACACCAATCAATCTGTAATTTCTCCATCATCCCAAAACATGCCCTCTTCATGCTTCCTGACCCACTTCCTGTTCTTCCCAGGCCCCATGTTTTCTGACAATATTAACGGTTTTGTAAGCCTAGGGACCATTCCACTCTACTTTAAAACTATCTCTTCCTCTCTCAACTAATCCATGCCGCCACTTTCCTCTCAATGTTTTTCAAAGGTGTTACCTCCCTCAATACTTTCTATTCGGTCCCTCCAAGCTTGGATTGTCTGAACCATAATGTCGATATGGTGCTGACCAAAGTTATGAATGAAATCCTTTGATCCTGTAATTGTTCTGGACTTTCCCACCTTGTCCTCCTCTCCACATCATTTGATATGATTCACCATACCACCTGCTTTCTTGCCATTCCCCTGTTATTCATCTCTGTTGGGCTGCCCTCGGATGGCTGCATTTTTAACTATCCAGATGTAACACATTTACAGAAATAGCTTCTCTTTCCGCCCTTCATTGTCACACCCAGAATCTTTCAGGATCTATCGTTCATCTTTGTAACATCACTTACAAACATGGGGCTCAGCTTCCCCATGCCAACCGTGTCCCATTCCACCTCTCCTGTACCTCCTTTGACGTCATGATCACCAGTATTTTATTTGGTATAGCTCTCTTCAACTCAACATTGGGAAGACCATAGCCTATAAATTCCACTATCTTGCCACTGACTCCATCACCTTCTAGATCATATCAAAAAGTACCTGTCTTGAACAAACTTTCATTCAATCACCCTCATTTCCTTTGCAAAGCTTAGCATCTGTTCCCTTAGTTAGTTCCATATTGTTATTTTTTTTTACATTAAAGAAGTGCAAATTGTTGTTTAGGGATGAGGTGAAACCTCCTTCTACAATCCCAGATGAGATCTAAGTTTGGTGTTCTCAAGTGCACCTGGGTTTTGCTGCTACATTATCAATTTCATTGTGATAAAATGGCAGATGTAGGCTCTATCTAAGCCCATACCATGATGTGTGACAGATACCAGTAGCATCTCTCTGATGTTAAATGGTTATGCATGTCTATGGAATGACATGTTCCAGTAACTCACCTGTCCATTGTCCATCATGGCTGGATACATGGCACTGCTCGGCCTGTCCCTGTGAGGAGGCAGCAGCATCACAACCTCCCGTGAGTGACGGTACTTATCAGACAATGATGGGGAACCTGAGCGTAGACAGAAAGAGGAAGAGTAGATTAGAAAACCAATAGACAAACATGAGAATATTTTTAAAAAATGATTTAGAACCATTGGAGTGATTTAACTAAACAATGAAATTGAGGCTGAGGAATTAATAATGGAAATAGAAAATGGCAGATGAATTGAACAAGTATTAGATCTCATTATAGAGGCTACAAATAACATCCTAGAAGTAGCTGTAACTCAGGAAATGGAAGGGAGGGAACTCAGATAAATTACAATCACCAGGGAAGCTGCACTGAGCAAACTGATAGAGCTGTGGGCTGACAAATCCCCGGGTACTGGTGGGGGGTGGACCTCATCCTAGGGTCTTAAAAGAATGGCTAGTGAGATAGTTAATGTGCTGTTTTTAATTTTGTAATATTTCCTAGATTCAGGGAAGTTCCATTAAATTGGGAAGTAGCTGATGTAACTCCTTTGTTCATAAAGGGGAGGAGACAGAAATCAAGAAATCACAAGCCAGTTCGCTTAACATCTGTCATAAGCTGTTATTAAAGACATTACAGCAGGGCATTTAGACAAATTCAGGATAATCAAGTTAAGTCAACGTGGTTTTTTGAGAGGGAGATCATGTTTAACCAATTTATTACTTTTTAAAAACATTTTTATTGAGATTTTAGCGATTTTTTACAAAGTTTACTAAAGGACCGTGGCTGGGATTCTCCGGTCGCCGATGGCGAAATCGCGTTCGGAGATCGGCCGGAGAATACCCGTTTCCGACCAAATCATGGGCAGCGCTGCTTTCGCAATGCGCCGCCCCCTACAAAGCGGCATGCTCGCTTTTAAAATATTTTTCAAAAGATGAAAATGTCTTGAATAAAAATATATATTTTTTAAAACTGTCTTTTCCTCCACAGATGTTGCCAGGTGTGCTCAGCTTTTCCAGCACTTTCTCTTTTTACCACAAAATGGGCTGTTTTGTTTCTAAAGTGTTAACATGCTAATATCTATGAAAAAGAGAATAGATAACTGGGACACACAAATGTTCCACTGGGCATACAGGCATATATCTATCAGAGTCCAGATTCCACACCTCATTACAGATGCAAGATAATCTTGATAAAGAAGAAAGTCGATCATTTCTTGTTGAGTTGGTCTGATCTGGAACCTGCATTTTGAAGGAAGTGACAGCTGCTGTCTAATTCACATCAAAATTTACAGGCAGCTACAGGTACCTGGAATTTTTAATTTCTATCACTTTGGCATCTGGAGTGTCAAGCAGTGAGTTTAAAGTGATAATCAGCTTAAATACAGTTTCAGAAAAGCAAAATAACTACTCCAGGCTATCTGTCAGCAATGATATAGAACTTCAAAAGACAGACACAATGAGGATTCAGAGCTTTTTAACTGCATTTTCTTGTCTTGGCATACTCCTTTAATTTCAAAATGTTGTCTAAAAGTCAGACCCTGTCAAAGCCAGCCCCAGCCACCCAACTATACATTGTTCTAGAAAAGTGCTTAAAAGCAAAGGCGAAATGTGCATAAAAGCAAAGGCGGTACATTGGAGAGAAAAGGCAGCTCAGTTCCAAATCAGCCCTGAAAATTAACACTGAATAAAAGAGGTTCTTACCTCGAGCACTGGATGGGGCTGAGTTGATCATCTGCGAGGGAGCAGAGTGTGTGGAACTCAGGCTAGAGGTGGATGGACTTGCCTGGCACGACGACAAAACAGAGACGTTGGTCATGGAGCTCTGGAACTTGGGATTAGCATAAGCAAGCTGCAGAGAGCAGAGAAAGTGGCAGAAAAAAAGAGCGCGCGCTGGGAAGCCCGACAAGGGAACGAAACAGCAAGAGGTGAACAGACATCTTACAGAGGCTATGGACAGCCCTGCCACACAGCACAAGTTCCTATCGATTGTTCAACACTGTCTACCACTACAACAGAGAAGTGTTTGACAATTCATATTACTTCATCCTCAATATTGTCACCATCTCATCTGAAGAACTGACCTTTGATGGGGTACAGCTTGACAAATCAAATGTGGCTTATTTGTTGTACATCATTCAAGTTGCCATGCATGACCTTTGTCAGACAGGCTATTATTTTACCAGGGAAGGCACTGCTTGGCCATCCCCAATGTTGACATCCATGTGGGGCAGAAATAGAGATTTCCCCAGCCACTGAGAAACACGTGGCTGGGGAACTGGAGAATCCTGCCCGAAATGTCCACACCACACTTCAAAGGTGAAAATCTTACTCTCACTCGTACAACACTTTAACTGTGAGGCTTCTGCAAGTGTCCGTTTCAGCCACAGTCCCCATCAACAACATTCTGCTACAATCCTCATGAACTCCCATTCATGTTACCATTGGCATTTAACTCCAGTTACATACCCTGTTGGGCTTTAATTCCAGTTACAGACCTTGTTGGGCTTTACCTCCTGTTGCAGACCATGTTGGGATTTAACTCCTGTTATAGACCCTGTTGGGCTTTAACCCTTGCAGACCCTGTTGGGATTTAACTCCTGTTACACACCCTGTTGGGCTTTAACTCCTGTTACTGACTCTGTTGGGCTTTAATTCATGTTACAGACCCTGTTGGGATTTAACTCCTATTCCAGACCCTGTTCGGATTTAACTCCTGTTACAGACCCTGTTGGGATTTAACCCGTACAGACCCTGTTGGGATTTAACTCCTGTTACAGACCCTAGTGGGCTTTAACTCCTGTCCCAGACTCTATTGGGCTTTAATTCCTGTTGCAGACCCTGTTGGGATTTAACTCCTATTCCAGACCCTGTTAGGATTTAACTCCTGTTACAGACCCAGTTAGGATTTAACTCCTGTTACAGACCCTGTTGAGCTTTAACTCCTGTTGCAGACCCTATTGGGATTTACCTCCTGCTCCAGACCCTGAGGATTTAACTCCTGTTGCAGACCCTGTTGGGCTTCAACTCCTGTTACAGATGCTGTTGAGCTTTAACTCCTGTTACAAATCCTGTTGGGCTTTAACTCCTATTACAGATGCTATTGGGCTTTAACTCCTGTCACAGACCCTGTTGGGCTTTAATTCCTGTTACAGACCCTGTTGGGATTCACCTCCTGCTATAGACCCTGTTGGGATTTAACTCCTGTTACAGATCCTGTTGGGATTTAACCCCCATTATTGTTCCCATTGGCATTTAACTCTGTTATAGACCCTGCTGGGATTTAATTCCTGTTGCAGTCCACATTGGCATTTAACTCCTGTTCTTGTCCCCATTGGGGTTTAATTCCTATTATGCTCCCTGTCTGAATGTAACTCCTGTTATAGTCCCTGTTGGAATTTATCTCAGTTATTTGCTGTCAGGAATCTACGCTATTATCATTAAGGTCTCAGTCTAACTAAATTACTATTTTTCTGAACCAAATCATGTTGCCAAGCTGCATTTGCCAAGGACAAGTGGAAATTCCCCTCATTCAGATGTACCACAGTTCAACATACTCGACTTTCTGCAACTGTACCATATTTGGTGGGTGACCAGAAGGAGCTTCTTAATTACCAGATAGGTCTGGATTGTGAGAACCCCCACACTACAGATCACTAAGCTGAGTTGGGCAACCTGGAGAGATACTTCCCAATACAAAAGTAACCTAACCAATCTGTGCCACTCTTATGTAGCTCCTAGCAAAGAGCTCCAGCATTGCTATAGGTCCAACACCTGCCATGTCTAGTCTAAAGGCCCAAAGATGGCTTATGACATAGGGAAATCAAAAACAGGAACTGCCATACCTGCATGCGGAATGCGTCATCAGGGGTTTCTCCAGCAAGACCGTCTGTGAGGATGACAAGATTTCCAACTTCACTGGATGTTTGTGAGGACAGTGAGGATGAGGAGTGCCTGTTGGAGCCAAGTAGGCCCAATGGGCTGAGGAGATCAATATGATGAAATATTACTTTACATTCAGCCAGTCCAGTCCCAGCATTTACAATGTGACTGTCCTTTAACCCTAGAGCATCCCACACCCTCGCCCAACACAGACTTATCATGGACATTACCCCAACATTTTAATTTCTTTCAAAGAAATTTCTCTATACATCCTATATGTTTCTCAATAGTCATGTGCATCAGCCTAGCTTGGTTGGGGGCACTCTTGTCTCTGGTGAGTCCAAGACTCACATTGAGAAAGTACTGCAACGTTGAAGATGCTGTTCTCTGTGTCCTGGTCATTCCTCTGAAACCTGATCCTTCCCTTATTAATGTTTGTGAGACGTTGCTGTGCGTAAACGGAGGTTCACTTTTATTACAGAACTGCTGCACTTCAAAATAATTTGTAATTTGATTAACGTATTTGGTTTGTAATTTTGTAATATGATTGTGCAATAAGGCTCCATATAAATTAAAAAGCAAAATACTGCAGATACTGAAAATCTGAAATAAAAACAAAAAATGCTCAGCATGTCAGGTAGCATCTGTAGAGAGAGAAACAGTGTTTGCGTTTCAAGTCAATGATCTTTCGTCAGTATTGGAAAAAGTTCCCACCAATTACTCTGTTTCTCTCTCCTTGATGCTGCCTGACCTGCTGGGTATTTCTAGTTTTTTTTGTTTTATTGCATGGAAGTTCTTTCTTTCTAAGCAAGTGAACTCAGTATCAGACTTAGTCCCTACAGAATTAAAAAATACCATTGTAGGTTATGGGCATCTTGCTGAAAATGTCATTTAGGACCAGTGAAGATCTGATCAATGAAAAATCAATTGATATTGACTTCAGAAGAGAATATAAAGCTGTCCCAAGCATAAATCAAAACAATTTTGAATTTGTGCCCTTATGCAGCAGTTCCATGCTCAAAAGGTGTCGGAAACCAGTGACACTGAGTGGGAACAGCCCAATGTCATAAAGGTCCAATGTCACAAAGTCATGAAGAGTGTAAATTAGGTCAACTGAGGCAAAACTGGAGCCCACAAGAACATTTGCTTTCTCATTTGTATTCCAGAAAGCCAGTTGGTGAGGCATAAAAGTTGAACTGGGGCGTCATTCTCCGACCCCCCGCCGGGTCGGAGAATGGCCGTTGGCCGCCGTGAATCCCGCCCCCGCCGAAGTCTCCGAAGGGAGAAAAGTCGGCGGGGCGTTAATGGCGCCGCTGCCGCGGAGAATGTCACGGGTCTGCGCAAGGCAGCCGATTTTCGGCCTGCCGATATTCTCCCTTCCGGATGGGCCGAAGTCCCGTCGACGTGATGACCGTTCACGTCGACGTGAATCAAACCTCCTTTTCATCGGCGTGACCCGGTGCTCCAGGCTCACGCCGACCAGCGAGGAGGTGAGTGACGGCCTGGGGGGTTGGCTCTGGGCAGGAAATGGCGTTGCCGCAGACTGATTGCGTGAGGAGAGGTGTGTCTTGGCTTGTGTGTGTGTGTGTGCGGCGGGGGGGGGGGGTGGTTAGAGTAGGCTGGGCTCCGGGGGAGTGCCGGGAGGGGGTCCGTGCCGGGGTGGAGGTTGGGGGTTGTGGAGGGGGTCCGTGCCGGGGTGGAGGTTGGGGGGGGGTCCGTGCCGGGGTGGAGGTTGGGGGGGGGTCCGTGCTGGGGTGGAGGTTGGGGGTTGGGGAGGGGGTCCGTGCCGGGGTGGAGGTTGGGGAGGGGGTCCGTGTCGGGGTGAGGGTTGGGGAGGGGGTCCGTGCTGGGGTGGAGGTTGGGGGTTGGGGAGGGGGTCCGTGCCGGGGTGGAGGTTGGGGGGGGGTCCGTGCCGGGGTGGAGGTTGGGGGGGGGTCCGTGCTGGGGTGGAGGTTGGGGGTTGGGGAGGGGGTCCGTGCCGGGGTGGAGGTTGGGGAGGGGGTCCGTGTCGGGGTGGAGGTTGGGGGGGGGGTCCGTGCTGGGGTGGAGGTTGGGGAGGGGGTCCGTGCCGGGGTGGAGGTTGGGGAGGGGGTCCGTGCCGGGGTGGAGGTTGGGGGGGGGGGGTCCATGCTGGGGTGGAGGTTGGGGGTTGGGGACGGGGTCCGTGCCGGGGTGGGTGATGGGAGGGCAAATGAGTTGGTCCACCTGGCCAGGTGCCAGCCTCCAACAGTTGGACCCATGCGGTCCATGCCACCTGGCTGGGGGGAGGAGGGGATATGGGCAATGATGACATGTCGTCGTTCCCCTCCCCCCCACCAGGCCGTCATGTTTTCAGACCATCCAGCGATGTTGGCCGCCGTGGTGGCAGCCGCTCATGTCTATGTTGCCCTGGATGAGGAGGAGGAGGAGGAGGAGGAGGAGCGTGCCAGAGAGGCGGCGCAGGCTGCCGCAGAGGGGCAGGCGGCAGCCGCCCAGGCTGGAGGGACACCTGACCGACAGGACGAGGAGGGGGAGGAGGACGTCGTGGCCCCACGGCAACGGAGGCACCCGAGGGCGCCCCGTGTGTACCGGCCCCGGCAGTCATACCAGGACCTCACGGACCGGGAATGCAGGAGGAGACTCCGGATGAGCCGGGAAACCGTGGCACACATCTGCCACCTGCTGGCACACCTGTCACCGCGTGGCACTGGCGGGGGACACCCTCTCCCCGTGTCCGTCAAGGTTACTGTGGCCCTGAACTTTTATGCAACGGGGTCATTCCAGGCACCGAGTAGGGACCTGTCCGGCATATCGCAGACATCGGTGCATCGGTGCATCCGGGCAGTGACAGATGCCCTTTATGCCATGGCGCACCGCTACATCCGCTTCCCCGTGGACCGGGCCAGCCAAGATGCCCGGGCCGTGGGCTTCTCTGCCGTTGCCGGGTTCCCCATGGTCCAGGGCGCGATCGATGGGATGCACGTCGCCGTGCGGCCACCTGCAGAGAACAGGGCCGTGTTCACTAATAGGAAGGGGACCTATTCAATGAACGTACAGGTGGTCTGCGACCACCGCATGATGATCCTGCACGTCTGCGCCCGTCACCCAGGCAGTGTACACGACTCATTCGTGTTGTCGCGGTCATCCATCCCCGGCATGTACGAGGGACGCCATCCCCGGCTGAGGGGCTGGTTGCTGGGCGACAGGGGCTACCCATTGCGATCGTGGCTGATGACGCCTATACGGAGGCCACGCAATGAGGCGGAGAACCGCTACAATGATGCCCATGTAGCGACAAGGGGAGTGATCGAGAGGTGCTTTGGCGTGCTGAAGATGCGTTTCAGGTGCCTGGACCTCTCTGGGGGCGCCCTCCAGTATCGGTCAGATAGGGTCGGCCGCATCATTGTGGTGTGCTGCGTCCTGCACAACATAGCCCAGCAGAGGGGCGATGAGCCGCAGGCAGAGGAGGGCGGAGTGGAGGAGCAGCAGGAAGAGGCCCAGTCCTCCCCAGATGAGGGGGATGGGGGCAATGGTCAGGGCAGACGGGGTAGACACAGGCGGGTGGCTGTCCACCGTTACCGGCTGGCCCAGCGGGCACGGGACAGACTGATAGACGCCCGCTTCACTGACTAGATGGGCGTGGGAATCGGGTAGTATGGCCACAGACCGCACACCATGACAACAGCCGACCACCCACACCCCCCACCCATCCAGCACCCTCACCCCCCTCCCCAACCCCACACACCCCACCCGCATGCACACCACCCCCCCACCCCCAATTGCCGATCCGCCGGCGGCACAACGGGCCGGGCTCACCCAGTTGCGGGTGGACGCGTGTCTATCGCAGGCCATGGAGGATGATGACAACCCGCCTCCGATGAGCTCCTGGCTCTACATCGTTGGACTATGTCTGACCCATGGCCACAGTACCACCATCCACCCGGACCATCCCTGCATGCGGCTGTGACACTGCAGCGCACGGTCCCGTCCTCTGCCCGGGGGATGTTGATGGCGGCCCAGGGGGAAGGGGGCAGACTCACCTGGGGCTGAGGTAAGACCACCCGTCACACACACACTTGCGCTCAACGTACATGACACGCCCGCACACTTTGGACAGAGCACAAAGGCAGCTTCGGTAGGTGTAACATTGACTTTAATAACCAAAGGAGTTCATGCACGTGCCCTAGCCCCTAAAACTCATCTGTGTCCTGCACCCGTGCCAACTTACTCAGTGTCTAATTGTTTGGCCTTACGGGCCCTTTGACTACGTCTACGTGGTTCCCCAGACGGTACAGCAGAACTGGAGGTGGACTCCTGTGATTCCTGCCCTCTGACACCGGATCCCTTTGGCGGCCGTTTCCTGAGGCGTCCTGGCCTAGATGGGCCAGGCTGCGGCCCGGGCGACTGGGATGGCGAGCTGCCAGCCTGTCCTGCCCGTTGCCCACCTGATGCACCTGGGACGGAAGGGGGGGAGTCCGAGGTGTCGCGGTGTACCGGGACCTCCCCTACAGAGGGAGCCGGGACGGACCACACCACCTCCTCCTCCCTCGGGGTGCCCGATGGCCCCCAGGCCTCTACATGGGTGGGGGATGCGAACGGACTGGCCATCCGACGCGCCCCCGACATCTGGCGCTGCCAGTCCTGGAGGCCCGTGCTGGTATCGACAGGGGTCTGCAGGTTTGCAGCCATGGAGCCCAGGGGGTTGTCGAACCCTGTCTGCGACAGTGCGACGCCAGCTCGCACATGGCCACTGGCGCCGATGCCCTCAGCGATGGCCTGCTGAGACTGGGCCATGGCCTGCAGAGACTGGGCCATGGCCTGCAGAGACTGGGCTATGGCCTGCTGAGACTGGGCCATGGCCTGCTGAGACTGGGCCATGGCCTGCTGAGACTGGGCTATGGCGTTGAGCGCCTCTGCCATCTGGCGCTGGCACTGGCTCATGGCCTCCTGTGAGAGGATAGCCATTTCCTGGGCCACAGACGCCGCCTGCACGGAAGGCCCCAGGCCTCGCAAACCGTTCCCCATGTCTGACACCGTCGCACCCATTGCCTCCACCGCGGACGCCACCCGTGCGGTGTCAGCCTGGGTGGCACGCATGACCGGGACCACTCCCAGCTCCTGGACGCGGGTGGACTCCTCCACCTGCGACCGCAGCCGCCCCAAGCCACCTGTCACCCTATTCGCTCGTCTCCGTGTCGGTGGTTGCATCGGATCTATGTGTGGGTGTGGTAACTGCAGGAACCCGGGATCCATCTGGGCGGCAGATGTTCGCTTGGCCTGGGCTGCCCTCCGACCGCCCGGTCCCTCTGCTGCTCCTACCTCCACCTGCTGTACCGGGACGGCTGTGTTGTGCGCACCAGTGAGTGTACCAGACGCCTCATCACTAAAGTGCCCAACCGTGGTGAGTGTTTCTGCGATGGTGGAGGGTGTTGGTGACAGCAGTGGCGTTGTGTCGTGCTCTTCGTCCCACTCTGAGTCAATGGCACTTTGGGGTGGGGGTTCGTCTCCACCCATCCACTCTGAGTCACTGTCCGGTATTTCGTCTTCCCGGGTAGGGGTGTCCTGGGTAGTGCTGTCCCGGGTAGTGCTGTCCCGGGTAGTGCTGTCCCGGGTAGGGGTGTCCTGGGTAGTGGTGTCCCGGGTAGGGGTGTCCTGGATAGTGGTGTCCTGGGTAGTGGTGTCCTGGCTCGGATGTGACGGGGGCCTGTGGCTGCCCCCCTCATCGCTGGGTGGTCGCTCCCGCACGTGACGGGGGTGTCGTCTCCCTGTTGCTCCAGGTCTCTCCGTCTCCCGTGGTGTGCGAGGGGCATCCTGCGGGCGTCGCATGCTGGAGGGTGCGGGTCTCTCCGTCTCCCGTGGTCTCCGAGGGGCATCCTGCGGGCGTCGCATGCTGGAGGGTGCGGGTCTCTCCGTCTCCCGTGGTCTCCGAGGGGCATCCTGCGGGCGTCGCATGCTGGAGGGTGCGGGTCTCTCCGTCTCCCGTGGTCTCCGAGGGGCATCCTGCGGACGTCGCATGCTGGAGGGTGCGGGTCTCTCCGTCTCCTGTGGTCTCCGAGGGGCATCCTGCGGGCGGTCTGCATCTGCGGGGATGGGTGCCTGGACGTTTGGTCCTGCGATACACAATGAAGCATGCATGGTTAGACATCAGGCAGTGATCAGGTGATACGGGGGAGGGGGATATGGGGGAGGGGGATATGGGGGAGGGGGGATATGGGGGATATGGGGGAGGGGGGATATGGGGAGGGGGGATATGGGGGATATGGGGAGGGGGGGATATGGGGGAGGCTCACCCTGCCTGCTCTGACGAGGTCGTTCACCTTCTTGTGGCACTGGGTGGTGTTAGGGCCACAGCGGTGACGGCCTCTGCCACCTCCCTCCACAGACGCCGGCTGTGGTGTGGGGCAACTCTGCGGCCGTGCCCGGGATACAGGGCGTCCCTCCTCTGCTCCACCGCGTCCAGGAGCGCCTCCACATCGCGTGACTCGAACCTCGGGGCTGAGCGACGGCCAGCCATCAAGTCGGGTGTTGCGGTCGGGTGTTCCGGTCGGGTGGGGGGGAGCTGCGCGGCCTTATGAACCACTGCGCAAGCGCGGATCCCGTTACGTCGCTGCTAGCCCATTTCGGGCCGCAGACTATCGGCCCATTTTTATGACGTGACGCAAGTGGGATTTCCGCCGATAACGGAGAATTTCGCCCCTAATCTTCACACACACTTTTATATTTATTTATAGAATTACACATTGCAAGCATACACCGTCTAACCCAACAATTGCAGTTTGAATCTGTGTCTATTTATATGGGCACAAGTGAAACCCCAGTTAATGCCCACCACTTGCATACAATTAAACACAATGAATACTTAATTCCCATCCCACTCTTAAAACAAAAATTAAGAGATAGCATAACATCATACCTTGCGAAAACTGGAACATTCTGTATACATGAATCAAGTTGAAATGACATTGAATCCACATTGGAATCAATGAACAAAATTAATAACATAGCAAATGGTCAATTTTCTTTCACAAATGATAGCAGGATTAGTAAATGGTTTGTGAGTTACAATGATGCCAGTCCAGTAACTACAATTGCAGGAGAAAACACAATGCGAGATATTTGACACACAGCAGCGGAATTATTATGTGGGGCAACAAATGTCCAGGCAATCTCAGCCTCAGAAGTAGAAAAACTGATGTTAAATAATCAATTCTAGTTTAGTCTACACACAGGGTGCAATTCTCCGGAAACATTTCCAAGTGCTGTAACGAGCGGGAATTGCCAAGTGTTTCCTGGAAGTTGGCCCGGCGAGGCTGGCAACACTATTCAACGTTAATTGGTCCACTTAACGAGGCCTCACGGGCTTCCCGGCCCCAAATGCCGGCTCATCAGCTGATTCGTTGGAACCGCGCTCACCAGCCCCCCGCCAACAACGGCGAACAGCACTTAGGCTGCACTTGCTCAGCCAGCCCCAGCAATGGCGCCAAGGAGACCGACCCCAAGATTTGGGGATGCTGACCTGGAGCGGCTCCTGGACGTGGTGGAGGCCAGGAGGGATGTCCTGTTCCCCTGAGGGTCTTGGAGGGTGAGCCACAAGGCAGCCAGCGCTGCCTAGGATGAGCTGGCGGCAGCTGTGAGCTTGGGCAGTGTGACCAGGAGGACTGGCCTCCAGTGTCGAAAGAAGGTCAACGACCTACACCGGGCAGCACGAGTGAGTACACACCAACGTCTCCCAACCCCAACTCCCCAAGGGAGCATCCCCCCAGGCGACCCCCAACCCTCGCTCCATCCCCCTTCAGCACTCCCTCCACCCACCCAGTCAACCTTCTCTCCACCCCAACCCTCCCTTAACACCCGCCCCCAAAACTGTGAACCACATGTCTGCCTAACGATGCCCTCTCTGTGTCCCCACAGGAAAAGCTCTCCCATATTCAGCGGGAGAGGGCCCAGACTGGCGGTGGGATGCTGGACTTGAGAATCCTCACCTCCTTCGAGCAGCGTGCCCTGGAGGTGACTGGTGTGTCCGAGGACAGGGCGGTCATCCACGCGGAGGCTGGCGGATGTTGCAGAGGTGAGGGACCACCGGGCCCCACCGGTGGACCTGTCAAACGTGAGTAGTGATTGCCTTACTGACTGACCCATCCCACCCACTGACCACATGTCCATTCTCCTGCAGGTTCTCCAGCCGACATCGCCGGCCCATTCTGGGTGGCCCCTCTCCTGACTCAGAGGAGAACATCTTGGAGGAGAGCTCCGAGGATGCAACTGTTGCAGCACAGCTGTTATCCCCACCCTCCACCAACGCAGATACACACACCTCGGTGGGAAATGCTAGTGGTCAGGCTTCTGAGGCACAATCTGGTGAGCACCACACTGCTGATGATGTAGATCAGGTGGAGGCAGCAACCCCAGGCAAGACAGCAGTTGGAGGTCTGCTGGATCCCTGGACCCAGCTGGGTCCCAGATTGATGCTGCGCCCCTGGAACAGAGTTTCACAGAGCTGATGGAGACAATAGGGAGCAGCCGGGACGTTCAGAGGGAGATGTCAGCGTCACTGCAGCAGATCCATAGCCGATTGGAGCAGTCCCAGAGACAACGGGCGCAGGAGGTGGCGGCAGCAATGAGTGACACCGAGGCCAACACTGCTAGGGTGGCGACCACAGTGGAGATCCTGGTGTACGACGTCGGCACCATGAGTGAAGGTGTCCAAGTCATTGTGCAGTTGGTGATGGTCATGGCTGAGGGTCTCGGCAGTATGTCTGAGGGATGTCACCCAGTACCATGCCGACCTTGATGGTGTTCTGCGGGACATGTCGCACTTTCAGATGGGAATGGTCGAGGTTCTGCGGAGCCTGCCCAGTCGCAGGTGGATATGACTGAGGCGCTGCAGGGCATGGCCCAGTCACTGGGGGATGTGCCCCAGTCACTGGGGAGCATCAACGAGGCTTCGACACGATGGTGCGGACCATGGGCAACCACCAGGACTGGCAGAGCCAGATTATGCAGGAACAGCCAGGGCCCGAACCAGTTGCCCCTCCGTCCCAAGGTGAACCCCATGGCCCTATAGGCACCGACTGGGAGGAGGGGGCGCTGAGTGCCAACCCGGACCCGTCCCATGGGGCGGCGACGGTGGCCACCAGCACTCCCGAGTTCCACCCCTCTGATAAGGCTGCGGCTTGGGGACAGCACACGGGACAGGGCAGCACGGCTGTGCATGTGCCGTCGACAAGTGAGCCGGGGCCTTCTGCCCCAGAGCCCCCAGAGGACGCGCGCTAGGGGCATCGAAGGCCATGGGACGAGGTAAGCAGCTGGCTGCCTCCACCTCAGATGTGCATCCTGCGGAAACACCAAGACGTAGTGATAGAACTAGGAGGGCCAATCACTTTGAGTATCATTGAGGGCACTGGGGTTGGGGGAGGGTTTAGGTAGGGGGTGGCGTTGGGGGCTGGGTGGGTCGGGGGGTGCGGCACTATCGGGAATGAGGTATTATACAGCACATTAAACAACTTTTTGCACAACCATTATGATGCCTCTGTCACTTTCATCCGCAATGCGGGCTGACCCCAGACCCTTTGCCTGTCTCTCCAGGCAACCCCCACTCCTCCCCGTGGCACCAACCCACCCTCTGGCCATGGTCGTCTCCTGGGATTCACTGGCCCCCGCCCACACCTCTCACACTCATCTGCCACCCCCTGGAAAAACCCACTCATCCTCGCCCGAGTCATGTGCACCCTGTGTACCACCTTAAACTCATCCTCGCACACGAGGAGGTCGAATTCACCTCCGCAGTGCCTCACTCCACACTCCCCATCCTTATCCTCGCACACGAGGAGGTCGAATTCACCTCCGCAGTGCCTCACTCCACACTCCCCATCCTATCTCCCCCCCCCCCCCACCCCAACTCCTCCTCCCATTTCTCCTTGATCCTCACCACTTGCGTTCCCCCTTGCTCTCCCAGCTACCCGTTTTTGTGACCAATCCTACCCGCCGCTTTCACGTCCGGAAGCAGCAACCGTTCCAAAAGGGCATATTTCGGCAGCCTGGGAAATCCTTTCCACACGTTCTGTGCAAAGTCCCTTACTTGTAAATACCTCAATTCACTTCGGGAGCTCTACCCTCTCCCTCATCTCCTCTAGGTTTGCGAACCTCTCTTCCAGAAACAAATTCCTTGCCCTCACCAGCCCCTCCTCTCTCCACCTCCTGTACATACCATCCGTCTCCCCCGGCTTAAACCCGTGGTTCTCACACAATGATGTTAACACCAACATCCCCCCCATCCTAAAATGTCTCCTCAGCTGGTTCCACACCTTTATTGTGGACTGTACCACCAGGCTCTCAGTATATCTCCTCGGTGCCAGCAGCAGCACCATTTACCCACCCCCCCCATCAGCATCAGGTGCAGTGCATCCCACCTCCTAAAGTCCTCCATTATCTCCTCCACCAACTTTGTTAAGTTTTACTCCACCATCACCAAGATACCTGTCATAATATGCACTCATGTTCATAATGAGATACAGACAGGCAGTGAGGGACACGCACAGGAACCAATCACCACACAGAATACAGAACAACCAATCACCAGGCAGGACACTACAGGGTACATTACCAGTATAAAACACACGAGGCAAGAAGGCTCGGCCTCTTCGTGCTGGTGATAGCTGTAGCAGCAGTCAGGGTGCAATGTACAGTCAGCACCTACTACACATGGCACAGGGCAAGTCTGGGCAAGCCAGACCAAGGTTAGCAAGCTTAGATTGATAGTGTTGACTCACAGCAAACTATGTACCTTACTCGGCAAGTTCAATAAAACAGTGTTGAACCATCTACAGCGTTGGAAGCCTGTTTTCAAGTGATACTGCATTGAGTTGCAGTCCGTGTTAATCCAACACAGATAACACATCATGGAACCAGGAAACTATCAACTCTAACGGACCTACCTCGAGTAAATCTGAAACGACCGGAAAAGCAAGGAGCAAACAGCCAGCGGTATGGAAAAGATCCAGGCCCCCCCGCAGCTCCGGATCTCCGACAATCTCGGCGCCAACTGGAGGGTCTTCAGACAGAAGTTCCTCCTACACCTCACAGCATCCGACCTTGAGGAAGCATCAGATGCCAGGAAAATCGCGCTGCTCCTGGCGACGGCGGTGGACCAAGCCAATCACATCTTTAACTTGCTCACGTTTGCCCAAGGAGAAGATAAAGCAAAGTTCCAGACCAGTCTGCAAAAATTCGACAGCCACTGTGAACTCGAGGTGAACGAGAGCTTTGAACGGTACATCTTCCAACAGAGACTTCAGTGTAAGGACGAACCTTTTCACTCCTTTTTGACCCATCTCCGCATCTTAGCGCAGTCATGTAACTATGACTGTTTACTCCATGATCCGGGATCAGATCATTTTTGGGGTCCATTCCGACTCCCTGCGGGAGCAGCTCCTTAAAATCAAACGTATGACCCTCCCAATCGCCATCGAAACGTGTGTTGCCAATGAACATGCCAGAAATCACTACTCCCACATCAAGGCGGCAGAAATGGCAAAACTAGCCTCCCACGAGGCAGAAACTGCACGGGCCATCGCTAAGCTGCAGGGCCTGAACATTGAAGAGAGTGTCCGTTTTGCGGGCTTCAGTGGCCGTTTCGCGGGCTTTCCACGGGGCCCTGCGCAGGCGCACCGCTACTGGGAGGACAACACGGCCGAAAGCCCTACTGCGCATGTGCGAACATCGGCCGACCACACTGCGCATGCGCGAAGGCGCATGGAACGCACTGACGTCAGCATCATGACGTGCCGAAATTGTGGCTCTGCCCACTTAAAGCGGCAATGCCCAGCCAAAGGAAGGCGATGAATCCAATGTGGAAAGCCTGCCCATTATGCAGCCGTATGCTGGTCCGCTCCACCGGTCAAAAGCCAGCGATCCCAGCAGCAACGCAGACCTGTCCACTTGAGGTACCCTCAATAATGATGCTTAGAGATTAAACTGTAAAGAAGGCTTTATTAGACTAATAACTATGCTACAGCTATGGACGAGAGCTGACTGCGATACAGACCATGAGGCAGGCCTTTATGTATGGCTCCTAGATGGGCGGAGCCAGAGGCGGAGTCCCCAGTGTTCCAAGCCCGGTCTTAAAGGGGACATCACCTTACATGATGATAAGGCAGTAACCGTTCATCACATTCACCCCCTGTTTAAAAGGAGTCCGTCGTGGGTGAAGTGCCATCATAGGTCCATCCGTCTTGGTGGCCGGATCGTCCTCCTCGACTTCCTCAATTCGGGCGGTGGTGCGGCGGGCACGGACGTCCCGGTTGAGGGCACATCCGGGAGCACAGCGGTCGGAGCTTCGGTCCGGGTCGGGGCAGAGGAACTAGGCGGCGCCGGGGGTAGCGGAGCCGGCGCCGGCGGGGTGTGTAAAGGGGGGACGCAAGGGGGGGCGCACGGTAGGAGCTCACCAACGGGTGGTAGGGCCGGAAGGGGGTGTGTTGTAGGGGGCGACGGGTCCTGCAGGGGAGCGGCGCGGGAAGGGGCGTCTGTGGTGGAGGATCCAGCGGGCGCCAGATCCCAGAGGGAAACCGTATCTTGCCTGCCGTCGGAGTAGTCCACGTAGGCGTAACTGGGGTTGGCGTGGAGCAGTCGGACCTTTTCAACTAGGGGGTCCGTTTTATGGCTCCTCGCGTGCCTCCGGAGAAGAACAGGTCCCGGAGCCATCAGCCAAGGTGGAAGCGAGACCCCGGAGGTAGACTTCCTGGGGAAGAGAAACAATCGGTCGTGAGGGGTCTCATTCGTGGCCGTGCAGAGGAGTGACCTAACGGAGTGTAGGGCATTGGGTAGGACCTACTGCCAGCGGGTGGTTGGGAGATTTCTCGACCGCAGGGCCAGAAGGACAGCCTTCCACACGGTCGCGTTCTCCCTCTCCACCTGCCCGTTTCCCCGTGGGTTATAACTGGTCGTTCTGGTGGAGGCGATGCCTTTGCTGTGCAGATACTGACGCAGTTCATCGCTCATGAACGATGTACCCCAGTCGCTGTGGATATAAGCAGGGAAACCGAACAGGGTGAAGATGCTGTGCAGTGCTTTAATCACCATGGCTGAGGTCATGTCGGTGCAGGGAATGGCGAATGGGAAACGGGAGAACTCATCGATCACGGTGAGGAAATAGGCATAACGGTTGGTGGATGGGAGGGGCCCCTTGAAGTCCACGCTCAGTCGCTCAAAGGGGCCCGAGGCCTTCACGAGCCGAACCTTGTCTGGCCGTTAGAAGTGCGGTTTGCACTCCGCACAGACCTGGCAGGCCCTGACCATGGCCTTGACCTCCTTGGTTGAGTAAGGTAGGTTGCGGGACTTGATGAAATGGACGAGCCGGGTAACCCCCGGGTGGCAGAGGTCATTGTGGATGGCTTGCAGGCGGTCCTCCTGTGCGTTGGCGCATGTGCCGCGGGACAGGGCATCTGGGGGCTCGTTGAGCTCCCCTGGACGATACTTGATACCGTACAAGTAGGTGGAGAGTTCGATCCTCCACCTCAAAATTTTATCGTTTTTTATTTTGCCCCATTGCGTGTTATCGAACATATAGGCGACCGACCGTTGGTAAACCTCCTGCTGGCGAGGTAGTGTCTCCAGCACCGCACAGCCTCCACAATGGCTTGTGCCTCCTTTTCGACTGCAGAGTGTCGAATCTCGGAGGCAGTGAGGGTTCGGGAGAAGAATGCTACTGGTCTGCCTCCTTGATTGAGGGTAGCAGCCAGGGCGATGTCTGATGCATCGCTCTCTACCTGGAAAGGGATGGTTTCGTCCACCGCGTGCATGGTGGCCTTGATGATGTCGGCCTTGATGCGGTTGAAGGCCAATTGAGCCTCAGCCGAGAGGGGAAAAGTGGTGGTCTTTAGGAGTGGGCGGGCTTTGTCCGCATACTTGGGGACCCACTGGGCGTAATAGGAGAAAAGCCCCAAGCACCGTTTGAGGGCCTTGAGGCTGCGCGGGAGAGGGAGTTCCTTAAGGGGGCGCATGCGGTCGGGACCTAGGACCCCGTCTTCCACGACATAGCCGAGGATGGCCAGCCGGGTGGTGTGGAAAACGCATTTGCCCTCGTTATAGGTCAGGTTAAGGGCTCGGGCGGTCTGGAGGAACTTTTTGAGGTTAGCGTCATGGTCCTGCTGATCATGGCCGCAGATGGTGACATTGTCCAAGTACGGGTTTGTAGCCCGCAAACCGTACTGGTCCACCATTTGGTCCATCGCCCTTTGAAAGACGGAGACCCCATTTGTGACACCAAAGGGGACCCTGAGGAAGTGGAAGAGCCGGCCGGCTGCTTCGAAGGCAGTATAGGGGCGGTCTTTTGGTCGGATGGGGAGCTGGTGGTAGGCAGATTTGAGGTCGACCGTGGAAAAGACTCGGTATTGGGCGATCCGATTTACCATTTCCGCGATGCGAGGAAGGGGGTACGCATCAAGCTGTGTGAATCGGTTTATGGTCTGGCTATAATCCACGACCATCCGTTTCTTCTCCCCGGACCGGACTACCACCACTTGCACTCTCCAAGGGCTGTTGCTAGCCTCGATGACCCCCTCTCCCAGTAAACGCTGGACCTCTGACTTGATAAAAGCCATATCTTGGGCACTGTAGCGCCGGCTCCTGGTGGCGACGGGCTTACAGTCAGGAGTGAGGTTAGCGAATAGCGAGGGGGGTGCGACTTTCAGTGTCGTAAGGCAGCACACCGTGAGGGGGGGCAAGGGTCCGCCGAACTTCAATGTCAGGCTTCGGTGGCTGCACTGGAAATCCAGTCCGAGCAGCAGGGGGGCACAGAGGTGAGGGAGGATATAAAATTTGAAACGGGTGTATTTGGCACCCTGGATCGAGAGATCCGCAATACAGTACCCCGTGATTTGTACCGAGTGGGACCCAGATGCGAGGGCTATGGTTTGGGATGCGGGATGGGTGCGTAGGGAGCAGCGCCTTACCGTTTCAGGGTGGATAAAGCTCTCCGTGCTCCCGGAGTCGAAGAGGCATGCAGTGTCGTGCCCGTTGACCTGGACCTGCATCATGGGAGTTCTGCAGGTGTTTTGGCCGAGTTTGATCGAGGGTGATCGCACCCAGTCGCGGGTAGTCGGAGTCGTCAGCCGAGTCGAACTCGTAAAATGGCCGCTGCCGTCGGTTGCACGTGTCGGGTCGAGAAGATGGCCGCCGACCAGATGGCCGCTCCCATGATTCGCACGAGGCTGATAACGCATCAGAAGAGGGCGTGTCGGGTCGGTGCGCAGCAGCATTGCGAGGCCTGCGGGCCTGGGAGCCTGATTTTCGGGCCGGCTGTTCTTTGTTTTTCTGGCCCCTGAGTCTGGCCAGGCAGACTCTCGCAAAGTGCCCTTTCTTCCTGCAGTCGCTGCAGATTGCGGAGCGGGCTGGGCAGCGTGAGCGTGGGTGCTGGCCCTGCCCGCGGAAGTAGCAAGGTGTGCCCCCATGGTGAGCGGGTCGCCGCGTGGCGCAGGCCTGTAATACGGGTGAGTCTGAGGATGTCCGGGGGGGCTGGCAGAGTCCGCGGGGTGCGTACCCAAGTTATGTCGGGCCACCTCCAGCGAGGAGGCGAGCGTTAGCGTCTCCTGGAGGTCTTTTGCCCCGTTTTCGAGCAGCCGCTGCCGGATATAGGTCGAGCGGATTCCGGACACGAAAGCATCCCTGATGTGCAGGTTCATATGGACTTCCCCTGTCACATCCCGATGGTCACAGTCCTTGGCAAGCGCGGTGAGTTTCTCAACAAACTCGTCGAGCGATTCCCCCGAGTGCTGCCGGCAGGTAGAGAGCAGATGCCAGGCGTGCACCTCATTGACGGGTTTGACAAACCGCTTGCGGAGCAACTCAATCGCTTCCTCAAAAGTCGTCGCCTTTTCGAGCGTGGCGAAGATTCTGTGACTCACCCGGGCTTGGAGTAGACGCAGCTTGCGTGGCCCTAGGATGGGAGTCTCTGCGGAGTCCAGGTAGGCCTCGAAGCACCGCAGCCAGTATTTAAAAATTTCCTTTGCCTCCGGCGTTCGTGCTTCCAGATTGAGCTTCTCTGGTTTTAGGCCTGCGTCCATCCTGAATCTAGTTTAGTCTAATAAATTGAGGTACCCTCAATAATGATGCTTAGAGATTAAACTGTAAAGAAGGCTTTATTAGACTAATAACTATGCTACAGCTATGGACGAGAGCTGACTGCTATACAGACCATGAGGCAGGCCTTTATGTATGGCTCCCAGATGGGCGGAGCCAGAGGCGGAGTCCCCAGTGTTCCAAGCCCGGTCTTAAAGGGGACATCACCTTACATGATGATAAGGCAGTAACCGTTCATCACACCACTGCATACAGCAAGGCATGCAGGACTCCGATCCCGAAAGCCCAACAGACCCAAATGATGACTGCCTTGAGTCTCCATATCAGGTGGGCATCATCACCACACGTGAGATTGTCTCCTCCACTAATGCAAAGCGCCTCTCAATCCTAAGTGTGGATTCTGATGACGAATGGCGCGCTGTCGTTAAAGTGAATCAGTGCAGAATCCAATTCAAACTGGACACTGGCGCGTCTGCAAACCTCATATCCCGGGCAGACCTCGACAGCATCCGAGACCAATCCAAAGTTTTTCCACCAGCCTGCCAGCTCCTTGATTACAATGGCAATGCCATAGCTGCTAGTGAATCATGTCATCTAGTTGTATCCCACAAGGCAATCACGGCGACGTTAAGATTCAAGATTGTCAGGCCTGACAAGGCATCCCTGCTCGGTGCCCGTGCATGTAAACTCCTTAATCTGGTACAGCGAATCCATGCCATGTCCTCTGCACCTCCGACTGCCTCATCTCATGTGAATCTACAGGCTGACATAGACGACATCCTCACGCAATATCACGATGTGTTCGATGGGATGGGCACGCTCCCGTATCGCTACAAAATACTACTCAAGCCGGATGCCACCCCAGTCATTCACGTACCACGCCGGGTGCCAGCTCCTCTAAAGGATCACTTAAAAGCGCTGCTGCAAGAGCTCCAAAGCCAGGGCATCATCTCAAGGGTCACTGAACCAACAGACTGGGTCAGCTCCCTGTCGACACGAAGAAGCCCTCAGGCGAAATACGAATCTGTATCGATCCCAAAGACCTCAATCGCATCATCATGAGGGAGCACTACCCGATCCCGAAGCGGGAAGAATTAACCTCTGAGATGGCACACGCCAAATTCTTTACCAAGCTGGACGCCACACGTGGATTCTGGCAAATACAACTGGACGACTCCAGCAGGAAGCTCTGCATGTTTAACACTCCGTTCGGCAGGCACTGTTACAACCGCATTCCTTTCGGTATCATTTCAGCCTCCGAGGTCTTTCACCGCATAATGGAGCAAATGATGGAGGGCATCGAGGGTGTGCGAGTCTATGTGGATGACGTGATAATCTGATCCACGACCCCCGAGGAGCACATAGATCGGCTCAAACAGGTCTTTATAAGGGTCCATGAGAATGGCCTCAAGCTAAACAGGGCCAAATGCTCATTTGGTCTGTCTTCAATCAAATTCTTGGGCAACCAAATATCCCAGCAGAGTGTGCAACCTGATTCTGACAAAGTAACGGCAATCAATGCCATGAAGACCCCAGAGGACAAAAAGGTGGTACTATGCTTCCTGGGGATGGTGTACTTTCTGGGAAAATTCATTCCTAACATGGTATCCCACACCACAGCCCTCCGGCATCTAGTAAAAAAGATCACAGTATTCCAGTGGACACCAACACATCAAGCGGAGTGGATGGAGCTCAAGGCAAAGCTCACCACGGCCCCAGTCCTGGCGTTCTTTGACCCGACCAAGGAAACAAAAATATCCACGGACGTAAGCCAGGTCGGCATTGGTGCGGTGCTCCTCCAGAAAGATGATTCCTCATCCTGGGCTCCAGTGGCATACGTATCCAGGGCCATGACTCAGTCCGAGCAAAGGTATGCACAGATGGAGAAGGAGTGCCTGGGTCTCCTAACAGGAATCGTTAAATTCCACGATTACGTATACGGTCTGCCAAAGTTCACGGTGGAAACAGGCCACAGACCCTTAGTCCACATCATCCAGAAGGACTTAAACGACATGCTACAGCGCATTCTTCTGCGACTCCGCCGATATGATTTCGACCTCGCCTGTACACCGGGCAAGGAGCTGATAATCGCGGATGCCCTATCCAGATCCATCACCACGCCCTGCGAACATATAGACTTCATTCGCCAAATCGAGGCACAGGTGCAGATGTGTGCTAGCAACTTCCCGGCCACTGCTGAACGTGTCGTACAGATACGAGCAGAAACTGCCAAAGACCCTCTGCTGCAAAGGGTAATGCACCACCTCGCAAATGGGTGGCACAAGGGGCAATGCCCCCAGTTTTTTAATGTCAAGGATGATTTGATGGTTGTTGAAGGGATCATTCTGAAACTGTATCAGCATGCAGGCCATGGTGCTCAAGCAGATCCATGAGGGTCACCTTGGAGTCGAGAAATGCCGACGCAGAGCTTGACAGGCAGTTTACTGGCCTGGGATCAGCCAGGACATCTCCAACATGGTCCTCAATTGCACCACATGCCAGAGATTCCAACCATCTCAACCCAAGGAGACGCTCCAACAACATGAGCTCGTGACCTCTCCATGGACTAAGGTGGGAATAGACCTTTTTCATGCAAATGGGCGTGAGTATGTACTTCTGATTGATTGCTTTTCGAAATACCCAGAAGTTGTGAAGCTGTCAGACCTCATGTCAAAATCAGTCATCAAGGCCTGCAAGGAGACGTTTGCCAGGCACGGTATACCACTCACAGTGATGAGCGACAACGGTCCATGTTTCCACAGCCAAGAGTGGTCCAACTTTGCACAATCCTACCACTTCAAACATGTCACATCCAGTCCTCACTACCCGCAAACGGGAAGGTGGAAAAAAGGGTCCACATTATCAAGCAGCTGCTCCGTAAGGCTGCAGACTCTGCATCTGATTTCAACCTTGCACTGTTGGCATACAGGGCAACCCCCCCTGTCGATTGGTCTGTCTCTGGCTCAACTACTCATGAATCGCAACCTGCGGACAACTATTCCAGCCATCCACGTTCCAGACCTTGATCACCTCGCTAAGAAACGTGCAGCGACTCAGAGACCAGCAGAAGATCACGTCTGATGCTCATGCCACTGATTTGCCTGTGCTGGCTCCAGAAGATGTTGCTCGCATCAAGCTGCCTGAGGGAGGTTGGTCAGCCCCAGCTGTTGTGCTACGACAGGCTGCCCCCAGGTCTTTTGTTGTTCGCATGGCTAATGGTTCCATTCTCAGGCGCAACAGAAGCGCAAAATTGCCTGCCCACCACCACCTGACCACACCCCTCCGTATGTCGAGGCGCCTCCTCCGGACATTTCAAACTACGAGCCCGCCAATCTGGCAGCAATCCCGCCTGTCGAGACGCCGGCGTCCTCCCCGCCACCTCTGAGGCAGGCGACACGAATCCGCCGCCCACCACAAAGACTGGACTTATAGACTTTAACTGTGTAAATTTTGTTCACCTTGTTCTGTATATGCACGATAGACACCTTCCCATGTGTATATGTTCACTCACTCACCATTTTGCACATAGTCACAAATGTAAATACAAGCACACAGCCACAAGCATCCAAAATTTATTTAAAAAGGGGAGATGTCATAATGTGCACTCATGTTCGTAATGAGATACAGACAGATAGTGAGGGACACACACAGGAACCAATCACCACAAAGAATACAGAACAACCAATCTCCAGGCAGGACACTACAGGATACATTACCAGTATAAAACACACGAGGCAGGAAGGCTCGGCCTCTTCGTACTGGTGATAGCTGTAGCAGCAGTCAGGGTGCAATGTACAGTCAGCACCTGCTACACATGGTACAGGGCAAGTCTGGGCAAGCCAGACCAAGGTTAGCAAGCTTAGATTGATAGAGTGTCGACTCACAGCGAACTGTGTACATTACTCGGCAAGTTCAATAAAACAGTGTTGAACCATCTACAGCGTTGGAAGCCTGTTTTCAAGTGATACTGCATTGAGTTGCAGTCCGTGTTAATCCAACACAGATAACACATCAATACCTAAACCTATCCCTGGCTCCTCTAAATGGCAACCCCCCTAAATTAGCTCCCCGACCATACTCATTCACCGGGAACAGCTTACTTTTCCCCACGTTCAACTTATAACCCGAAAAAGTGCCAAATCGCACTAGTAAGTTCATAATCCTCCCCATACTCTTCAGCGGGTCTGACACACAAAATAGCAGGTTGTGCGCATACAGCGACACCCGGTGCTCCCTACTTCCCCATCTAATTCCCTGCCACTCTGCTGACACCCTAAGGGCCTTCGCCAAGGGCTGTATCGTTGGTGCAAACAGCGGCGGCGACAGTGGACACCTCTGCCTCGTTCACTTATGCAACCCAAAACTCTGTGAGCTCATCTTATTGTTCCGTACACTCTCCACTGGTGCCACGTACAGCATATGCACCCATGCCACAAACTTTGGCCAACCTTTCCACCCAAACCTTTAAAGGACCTCGAACAGGTACCGCCGCTCCACCCATCAAATGCCTTCTCCGCGTCCATAGACACAACTACCTCTGGTGCCCATCCTCTCGTCAGGGTCATGATCACATTCAATAGTCGCCTTATATTACTCGACAGTTGCCTGCCCTTCACAAAGCCCATTTGGTCCTCTGCAACCACCTTTGGAACATATCCTTCCATCCTAGCTTGGCCAGCACTTTCACGTCAGTATTCAACAGCGATATGAACCTGTATGACCCACACTCTAGTGGGTCCTTCCCTTTCTTTGGTATAAACGTAATTGTCACCTGTGACATTGTTTCCAGCAGCTCCCCCTTCTCCAGCACCTCATTAAATGCCTCCAGTAGGTGCGATGCCAGTTCTGCCACAAACTCATCAAATTCTGACGGGTATCCGTCCGGCTGCGAGACCTCCCCAACTTCATCCCTCTTATGCTTTCCATTACCTCTCTCAGCCCTAGAGGTTCCTCCACCACCTGCTTCCTCTGCTCATCCAGCCGTGGAAATTCCAACCCACTGTGGTAAACACCACTAGTGGTATATTGTATGTATTATGGCACTGCCCGTATATTACAGGTACGGCAGTAGATCCCTGCCTGCTGGCTCCGCCCAGCAGGCGGCGTATAAAAGTGTGTGCTCTCCTGCGCTGCAGCCACTCTGGTTCCAGCTACAGGAGGCACAACATCTTGTTCAATAAAACCTCGATTGTTCCACCATTCTCGTCTTGTGGTAATTGACGGTACATCACCCACCCAAGAACCACCCCATATCCCCATCCCCGGATCTCCCTGTCCAATTCCTCATAATATTCCCCGAATGCCTCGTTAATCTTCCCTGGCTCTGACTCTACCTCCCCCTTCCCTGTCTGTACCCTCAAGATTTCCGTACACGCGGCCTGCCTCCGTAGCCGATGGGCTAACATGTGGCTCATCTTCTCTCCATATTCATACTGCACCCACCTTGCCCTCCGTAGCTGCCCAACTGCCCTTCCCATCGTCAACCTGTCGAACTACCCTGTAACTTCTTTCTCTTCGCCAATCTCTCCACGGTTGGGACCCTCGAATACTCCCTGTCCACCTCGACTATCTTGCCCAATAATTGTTCGTGCTCCTCTCTCCTTTTCCTATCTCCGTGCGCCTTGAACAAGATAATTTCCCCCCAAACCACTGCATTCAATGTCTCCCAGAATGTGGCCGCCAATACTTCCCTATTTTGGTTCAACTCTACGTATTCCTTAATCACCAACTGCACCTTATCGCAAAACCCCTTGTCCGCTAACTGCCCCGGGTCTAACCGCCATCCTGGCCTTTGCTGCAGTCCCAAACTCAGTCAAACCTCCAGCCCCAGCCAGTGCGGCATGTGGTACGAGATTACAAACCCTGCATACTCTGTCCCCACCATCCCCACCAACACCTCACGGCTCACCACAAAAAAAAATTGATTCTGGAGTATATCTTATACACATGCGAGAAGAAGGAGTACTCGCACCCCACCCCAGGTTCTTAAATCTCCACGGGTCCATCATACCCATCCTTTCCACAAACCCTCCCAGCTCCCTCGCCATCCGCAGCCTTCCCATTGACCTGGGGCTCGACTGTCCACCCTCGGTTCCAGCACTCAATTAAAGTCCCTTCCCATCGTCAAGTGGTATGTGGCCAAATCCGGAATCGCTCCCAGCAGCCCCCTCGTGAACCCCACATCGTCCCAATTTGGTGCGTATACATTCACAAGCACCACCAGTGTCCCCTCCAACACCTGCTCACGATCATGTAGTTCCACCCGGGTCCCTCATTTCTTTCGCACTCATAAACCCCGCCTTTTTACTCAGCAAAATGGCCACCCCCCGTGACTTTGAGTCAAACTCTGAGTGAAATACCTGACCCACCCATCCCTTTCTCAGCCTCACCTGATCCCTCACCCTGAGGTGCTTCTCCTGCAGAAAGACCACCCCTGCCTTCAGACTCCTTAGGTGTGCAAAAGGCCGAGATCTTTTCACCGGCCTGTTTGGCCCCCGCACGCTCCATATTATGAGCCTTACCAGGGGCCTGCGCCTCCACTCTCCGCCATCCTCCCCTACCGATTCTGTCCCCTTTATTTTCACCCTAAACCGGGTCTATCCAAGGTGGCCCCTCCCTCCACCCCCTCCCCTTTCCCCCTTGGCCATCCCTCAAGGCCATCTTCCCCACCTCACTTCTGTTCACCAACATTACCTGCCAGCGTGGCAGCTCCTGCAGGAAGGCTCCTCCTATCTCGTAGCACATATGCCTTCCACTCCTTCAGGCAGGTCGAGGGTACACAGGTTCTGCCTTCTGGACCTGTTCTCCTGCACTTCTACCTTTGCTCTTAACATCTTACAAAAGTCCCCTGGAGCCCCACCTCAGCCTCCAATGCCATCACCCGATCACTGTGGTCAGACATCACCCTATCTCCCGGATCTGTGACCCCTGTGCCTCCAAACAGATCTCGACCCTCTTCATCGAGCCTTTCAAGGGAGCAACCGCTCCTTCGATGGTCGTCCTGCATTTCCTTTCTTTGTTGGCGAAACTCTTCTCTCATAAACGCCATCAACCGCTCCATCTGGGGTTTTCCAACTTGTGACGGCCTTTCTCCCTCAGCTATCTTTCCAATTGCTACTGCGCCACAGGTCTCCTCCAGTTTCACCTTCTTCTGCCGGCTCAGATAACCAGCAGACATGCCACACCCGGGGGGGAAGTCCTCCTCCATATCTTCAACTACACTTTCCCGTCAAATCTCTCCCGTTTTCGGGTAAAAATTTACACCTTCGAGCCGGAGCTGCCCTGTGTGTGACCAGTCACTCCATGGCCACCATCAGAAGTCTCATGTCCTATGTTTCTCATGTGTGTAATGATCTGTCTGGACTGGACGCAGAACAATACTTTTCACTGTGCCTTGGTACACGTGACAATAAACCCAAATCCACGTCCAATCCAAATCAATACGGGTAGTACAGAAAATCTTGGGAATCTTTTGTATATGGTTTGGGTTAATTTAAGGGTAAATATTGTTGTTGATGAGTAAAATTGGTTTGATTTTATACATGTTTTCCTCGCTAAAAAAGACATTTGGGTAAAACATTTGATTAGTGCACTGGTCGAAGTATCTGAGATTTTACAGATCATCAATGCTTTGTTGAGAGCCAAACACGGAATGGGTGAGGCTGGAGGAGTCCTCCTGCAAGGAAATGACCCTCCCGAGCCATTGTCATGACAGTGCTCCCATCCCCCCATCAAAGTACACACCCAGCCATGGGGATGCTAGCATTTAGGGACCTTTACATGGGGGACAGACTCACTACCTTGGACGAGCTAATGAAGGACCTGGACCTGCCGATGGAGACCTCCAAATTAAACACTTTCTCTGCAAGGAGACAGCAAAGTACCCCAGGGCCCCGAGAGACATTTTACTCGAGGAACTAATCAACACAGACAGTAAGGAAGGGGGGAACTGTGGGAACATATACGGACGGTTGCTGGACAGGGCAAGACTACCACTGGATGAAGCTCGACGGAAATGGGAGGACAAATTGGGGACGGAAGTGGACGCAATCCTAATCGCACGCTGGTGAATCCTGCTCGGCTGGCGATCGGCAGCACCACCCACAGCTGCAGACTGACTGGCAGACCTGGCAGAATTTCTCTAACTGGAGAAGATCAAGTACACCATCTGAGGGTCGGACAAGGGCTTCCACAAAGCATGGGAGCCATTCATCAGTTTGTTCCAAGACCTGTTTGAGGCCAACGGTGACTAGGAAGAGAGGGGGGGATGAGAAGGAGGATGACAAGGGAAGGCACACACAAGAGAAAGGGGGGGGGGAAAGGAAGGTAACCCAAGGGAAGCACAAAACGAAACACGGGACAAGGGGAGGTGGGAAGGGCCATGCAGCACCCCCCCCCCCTTCTCCCAACAATAAAAACTAAAAGCCCCACTAGAAAGAAGTGGAGCACAATACTGGAGTCCAGGGCAAATGGCAACACTAAGAGGGGAGCTAAACCACCAACGAGGGAAGGGGAGAGGGGGTGGGGGGGTGGGGGGGGCGAGGCTGGACCCCATGTGATAACCAGTGTAAATAACATGTTTGCAAATACCAGATACACATGAGCTGTTAAACTGCAAAACACCAATAAAAATATTTTTTTAAAACAATGCTTTGTTGAATGTTTCCTCAGTCTTCCAATATTTTGGTTTGTCACTGCATTTTAGCGAGGTTCTGGATTTTCTTCCCCTTGCTGCCACCATGTTGTTGGTAACAGATTGTTATGGCTTAAAGAATATTCCGTAGTCTTCTGTACGTTAACTGTAAGTTTTTATGAGCCACATGTACAGTAGAGAGTACAAGCTAGGAGCTGTCTCCAAGCCTGGATCTACACATGTCTCTGCTCAACACCAGACTGAGCCCTGGGTCTTGGGTCATGTGTCTGCCTACATCTCTGTGTAGACCATAATGTAGTCAGTCCCACATTAACCCTATATATACCAGATGCTTTGACAACAAATATAAAGACTTAACTGCATTTGTGAATGAGTTGGGCATCAGTCTCACTTACCTGTATCTGCATAGGAGTTGAGCACTAGTCTCACCTATATCTATGCACAAGTTGGATGCTTGCATCTGTACAAGCTGCTGTCTCTTACCTGTGTCTGAGTTGGTCACTGGTATCACTTACCTGTGTCTGTGTACAAGCTTGATAGCTTCTGGACTCATGGGATTATGACTGGACATGAGGCTGCCACGTGGTGTGCTGGAACCAGAGCAAGCAGGACTGATCTTGTCCATTCCAGGAAGATCCTTTGTGGAAAGATTGAATGCTGAATGAGTTTAGTATTTCTGCTTGGTATCATAAAGTTCCCATTGATGAAAGATGCTTATGCCGATGAATGAATGAATAATATACATGCAATTCATTACACATCACTCAAAACAGTCTGAGCTCACACTGCAACATTACCACAAGGAACTTGCCATGATATCAGTCATTTTACCACTAGGGCATTGGGGGAAAGAGCACTGCCTTCAACTCATCCTTCGAGCACTCTGCATCTTTTAGTCACTTTACTGAGTGGTCAATCTGTGAGACTGGACAGTGAATGTCAGTGACTGTTCTGAAGTGGGGACATCAGAGTCAAGCCCAATCCTGTCCAAGCCGGATCCACTTATGGGGCAGATTTCCAAATGGTTAAAATCCGATCAGAGTGTTAAAAGCACTCCAGTTTCCAATATAAGTACATTTTATACCAGTCACTAATTTAAGTGAATACTTGGATCGGTCTAGGGAGTGCAGGAGTGGTAGGAAAAGAAAACATCAATCCAGTACCCCTGCCCTATCACTGTACTCTCTTACAGCCCTACAACTATGGGTGGCACAGTAGCACAGTGGTTAGCACTGATGCCTCACAGCTGCAGGGACCCGGGTTCAATTCTGGCTTCGGGTGACTGTCTGCGTGGGTTTCCTCCAGGTGCTCTGGTTTCCTTCCACAGTCCAAAGATGTGCAAGTTAGGTGGATTGCCCATGTTAAATTGCCCCTAAATGCCCAAAAGGTCAGGTGAGGTTACTGGGTTACGGGGTAGAGGCGTGGGCTTAAATAAGGTGCTCTTCCCAAGGGCCGGTGCAGACTCGATGGGCCGAAAGGCCTCCTTCTGTATTGTAGATTCTATGACTTGATGAACTCTCTCTATTATTTGCTCTAATCCACTTCTTGTCTCTTGTGCATCACTGATTTCCAGTGTTTAAAATTGGATCCCAAACAAAAGAATCGTATTAAGAAGGGCAACCAAAAGGCCCACAGAGTTGGGGTTAAGGAAGGTTGAAAAGAGGAGAGGGAGGTGGAGTGGCAGAGGTGAAGGGAATGAATTCCAGAGTGTGGATATAATATGGCTGAAGACATGGCTGCGGAAGATGAGGCGAGAGCAATCAGGAATGGGAAACTGAGTCAGGTAGATTATGACAGGGAGATTGTGAACAGTCTGGTTTAGTCTGACACAGTGGCTGAAAAGGGAGATAGGTACAGAGTTTATGATGGGGACTTTTGATGCTACTTCTCAATATTTAGCTGGAGGAAACTGAATTATCCAGGTCTGGATTTCAAACAAGCATTCTGACAAACTGAGATAGAAATGAAAGGGACCAAAGATGCATCCATGGAGAGGTAACAGTGTTGGGACAGGAAGTGATTCCCTGCAATGCAGAAGGAGGCCATTCAGCCCATCGGGTCTGCACTGACCCTCCAAAGAGCATGCTATCTAGGCCCACTACCACACCCTATTCCTGTAACCCAGTAACCCCACCTCACATGCACATCTTTGGACACGAAGGGGCAAATTAGCACGATCAATCCACCCAATCTGTACATCTTTGGACGGTGGGAGGAAATTGGAGAAAACCCACGCAGACACGGGGAGTGTATACATACAGTCACCCAAGGCCAGAATCAAACCTGGGTCCCTGGCTCTGTGAGGCAGCAGTGCTAACCACTGTGCCACCGTGTCAGTCATTGCTGGAGATACTGTATCTAAAATTGGATACTTAAAACTGGGGCTGTTTAGCACACTGGGGCTGTTTAGCACAGGGCTAAATCGCTGGCTTTGAAAGCAGACCAAGGCAGGCCGGTTCAATTCCCGTACCAGCCTCCCCGTACAGGTGCCGGAATGTGGCGACTAGGGGCTTTTCACAGTAACTTCATTTGAAGCCTACTTGTGACAATAAGCGATTTTCATTTCAAATGACAACTATTCTAATAAGCTGAACAATGGAGGAAAGGAGTTGGAGGAGGGCATGTGATTGGATTGGATTGGATTTTGTTTATTGTGTACCGTGGTACAGTGAAAAGTATTTTTCTGCGAGCAGCTCAACAGATCATTAAGTACATGAAAATAAAATAAAAGAAAATAAATACATAATAAGGCAACACAAGGTACATAACACCGGCATCAGGTGAAGCATACAGGGGTGTAGTGTTAATCAGGTCAGTCCATAAGAGGGCCGTTTAAGAGTCTGGTAACAGCGAGGAAGAAGCTGTTTTTGAGTCTGTTCGTGTGTGTTCTCAGACTTTTGTATCTCCTGCCCGAGGGAAGAAGTTGGAAGAGTGAGTAAGCTGGGCGGGAGGGTGATTATGCTGCCCGCTTTCCACAGCAGCGGGAGGTATAGATGGAGTCAATGGATGGGAGGCAGGTTTGTGTGATGGACTGGGCTGTGATCACGACTCTCTGAAGTTTTTTGCGATCTTGGGCCGAGCAGTTGCCATACCAGGCTGTGATGCAGCCAGATAGGATGCTTTCTATAGTGCATCTGTAAAAGTTGTGAATAGTTAATGTTGTCATGCTGAATTTCCTTAGTTTCCTGAGGAAGTATAGCGCTGCTGTGCTTTCTTGGTGGTAGCATTGACCTGGGTGGACCAGGACAGAATTTTGGAGAGGTGAAGCTGCTAACCATCTCCAACTCGGCCCTGTTGATGCTGACAGGGGTGTGTACAGTACTTTGCTTCCTGAAGTCAATGACCAGCTCTTTAGTTTTGCTGCCAACGAGGGAGAGATTGTTGTCGCTGCACCACTCCACTAGGTTCTCTATCTCCCTCCTGTATTCTGACTCGGCGTTATTCGAGATCCGGCCCACTATGGTCGTATCGGCAGCAAACTTGAAGATGGAATTGGAACCAAATTTTGCCACGCAGTCGTATGTGTACAGGGGGCCTTGCAGGGCTCCGGTATTTAGGACTATTGTGGAGGAGGTGTTGTTTATTCTAACTGATTGTGGTCTGTGGGTCAGAAAGTCGAGGATCCAGTTGCAGAGTGAGGAGCCAAGTCCTAGGTTTTGGAGCTTTGATATGAGCTGGGCTTGGATTATGGTGTTAAAGGCGGAGCTGCAGTCAATAAATAGGAGTCTGATATATGAATCTTTGTTGTCGAGATGCTCTAGGGATGAGTGTAGGACCAGGGAGATGGTGTCTGCTGTGGACCGGTTGCGGCGGTGTGCGAATTACAGTGGATCAAGGCATTCTGGGAGTATGGAGGTGATGTGTTTCATGACCAAACTCTCGAAGCACTTCATTACGACTGAAGTCAGGGCCACCGGACGGTAGTCATTGAGGCATGTTGCCTGATTGACCATGCTAAAAACTATAGACGGGTTGAATCATAGAATCATAGAATTTACAGTGCAGAAGGAGGCCATTGGACCCATCGAGTCTGCACCAGCCCTTGGAAAGAGCACCTTACCTAAGCCCACACCTCCACCCCATCCCGGTAACCTAGTAACCCCACCTAACCTTTTTTGAACACTAAGGGCAATTTAGCATGGCCAATCCACCTAACCTGCACATCTTTGGACTGTGGGAGGAAACCGGAGAACTCGGTGGAAACCCACGCAGGCACAGTGAGGATAAGGGGGGCTAATGCACCACCGTCACCATCACAGAGGGTAATTTATGACTTTTGATAGGATTGTTTCCCTCACTTGTGCCCTTTAAATGAATTATCCCTCCTCGGAATTACAGACACCTAGGGCGCAATTCTCCGCTCCCGCGCTGATTTGGAGAACTGCCTGGCGCGCCATTTTTCCCCGCGACGCCGGTCCGACGCCCTCCCGTGATGCACCCAAGCGGCAGGAACGGCCCCGTCGAGTTCTGCACGGCGCAGGCCGGAGAATCGCCCGGGACACCCAAAATGGCGATTCTCCGCTACATCCGCTATTCTCCTGCCCGGATGGGCTGAGCGACCTGCCCAAAAAGACGGCATCCCGCCGGTGCCATCCACAACTGGTCGCCGTCGGCGGGAACAGCGTGGGAACGCTGGGGGCAGGGGCGGCCTGTGGGAGGGGCAAGGGGGGTTCTTTCACCGGGGTTGCACTCAAAAGGGGTCTGGCCCGCGATCGTTGCCCACCGATCGGCGGGCCAGTCTCTCTGAAAGAGGACCTCCTTTCCTCTGCGCCCCGCAAGATCCATCCGACATCTTCTTGCGGGGCAGCCTCGGGGGGGACGGCAACCACGCATGCGTGGGTTGGCGCCGGCCAACCCGTGCATGCGCGGGTGATGGCAGTTAGGTGGCAGATGACGCGGCGCCGCTTTTATGCGGCACCAATGCCCGGCGCGCGCTGACGACGCTGCTTTAGCGACTCGCCCCCCGAGTTTCACGCGGCCCCGATCCTAGCCCATTTTCGGGCCCTGAATCGGTCGAGATCGGGGTCACTTCGCGCCGTCGTGAATCTCGACGGCGTTCACGACGGCGTGGGCATTTAGTCGCGGGAGCGGAGAATCGGGCCCCTAATGTGGTGAATTTTGCTAGCCCCTACACCAGGAGGTTGATGTCTTTGCCACCTTTTGCTTAGATTTATGAAGCTCACACTTGTTTGCAAGAGTAACTTCCAATGCCTGCACCAACACTACAACAATAACCTGCATTTATATAGCACCTTTAACATAGTAATTGTCTCAAAGCATTTCACGTGAGTGTTATCGAACAAGGTGTGGCACTGAGCCACAAAAGTAGGCTATTACTATGTAAAGACAGATGACAGGTCAGAGCTGTGGGCTGACAAGAGCCCCGGTCCTGATGGGCTTCATTGTAAGGTCTTAAAGGAAGTGTCTAGTGAGGTAGTTGATGCAATAGTTTTCATTTTCCAAAACTCCTGAGACTCGGGGAAGTTCCCATTAGTTTGGAAGATAGCAAATTATTCAAAAAGGAAGTGAGACAGAAAACAGGAAACTACAGGCCAGTTAGCTGAACATCTATCATAGGGAAACTGTCAGAAGCCATTATGTTATAGCAGGGTGCTTGGAAAAATTCAAGGCAATCAGGTCGAGACAACATGGTTTTTGAGAGGCAAACCATGTATAACCAATTTATTGGAGCTCTTATAGGAAGTAACATGTGCTGTGGGTAAGGGGGAACTGGTGGATATACTGTACTTAGATTTTCAGAAGGCATTTGATAAAGTGCCACATCAAATGTTATTGCAGAAAATAAAAGCTCATGGTATACAGGGATAACATACTGGCATGGATAGAAGATTGGCTAGTTAATAGGAAACCAAGAGTTGGCATAAATGGGTCTTTTTCAGGCTGGCGAGATGTAATAAGTGGTGTGCCACAGGATCAGTGCTGGGACCTCAACTGTCTACAATTTATATAAATGACTTGGACGAAAGGACTGAAGGGATGGTTGCCAAATTTGCTGATGACACACAAAGATAGGTAAGTTGTGAACAGGGCATAAAGAGGCTACAAAAAGGAATAGATAGGTTAAGTGAGTGGACAAGCATCTAGCAAATTGAGTATAATGTTGGAAAATGTGAAATTATTCATTTTGGCAGGAAGAATAAAAAAGCATATTATCTAAATGGTGAGAGATTGCAGAGCTCCGAGGTACAGAGGAATTTGGGTGTCCTGGTGCATGAATCGCAAAAGACTAGCACGCAAGTACAGCAGGTAATGAGGAAAGCTAATAGAATGTTATCATTTATTGCAAGGGGAATTGAATTGAAAAGTAGGGAGGTTATGTTTCAGTTGCCAATGATCATCAATGAGACCACATTTGGGATATGGTGTACAGTATTGGTCATCTTATTTAAGGAAGGATGTATGTGCATTGGAAGCAGTTCAGAGAGGGTTTACCAAACTAATGCCTGGAATGGGTGAGTTGTCTTCTGAGAAAAGGTTGGACAGGCTGGGCTTGATTTAAACATGTAAGATCCTGAGGAGTATTAACAAGGTGGATGTGGCGAGGATTCTCCCTTATGGGAGAGTCTAGAATGAGGGGTCACTGTTGAAAAATAAGGGGTCACCCATTTAAAATAGAGGTGCGGCAAAATCTTTTTGCTTGGAGGATTATGCATCTGTTGATGAAAAGGCAGAAACAGAGTATTTGAATATATTTAAGGCAGAGGTTGATTTATTCTTGATCAGCAAGGGGATAGGTTATCAGGGATAGGTGAGTTGCAGATAGGGTTACTATCAGATCAGATCTTATTAAATGACATAACAGGCTCAAGGGGCTGAATGGCCAGCTGCTGCTCCTTGTTGGTATGTTCGCATTAGAGAAGATGACCAAAAACTTGATCAAAGATATGGAGCTGGATTCTCCATTTTCGGGACAATGTTCCCACGCTGTCGTGAAAACTATGGGGCAGGATTCTCCAACCTCCCGCCGGGTTGGAGAATCCCCAGGGGGGCAGCGCGAATCCCGCCCTGCTGCCTCGACGCTGGCTGTCGTATTCTCTGGCGGCGTCTTTTGGGCGGGGCGGGGTTCACGCCGCGCCGGCCCGGCAATTCTCCGGGCCCCGATGGGCCGAGCAACAGTCCGTTTTTGGCCAATCCTGCTGGCGTGGGTTACGCATGGTCTGAGACGGCGGGAACCAGGCGGGCCTGTGCCGTGGGGTCACTTCTTCCTTCCCTGCCGGCCCCTGTAGGGCTCTGCCATGGCCGGCACGGAGAAGAGAACCCCCCGCGTATGCAGCAAAACACGCCGGCAGTTCCGCGCATGCGCGAGATCACCCGGCCCTTTGGCGCATGCGTGAACTTGCGCAGTCCTTTCGGCGGTGGCTGGAGCGGCGGCATCCCCTCTGGCGTCCACCTAGCCCCCGAGACAGATGAGAATTCCTCACCTTGGAGGCCCGTTGACGCCGGAGTCATTGGTGTTGGTTTTCCCGCCGGCGTGGGGACTTAGTCCCTGGAAAGGAGAATCCCGGCCACGGTCTTTTACGCCAGGAAAACTGGTGTCAAAAGGCCAGGGGGCTAGCAGGCAGCTGTCGTGGAGCTTGCAGCTCCAGGTGCTGATACGGCTCCCGCCGCACATCCGGGTCAGAGGCCGCGCATGTGCACGGCGGTGGCCTGCAGCGGCTGCGCTGTGCTCCATGGTGGACTCAGCCCACGTACCAGGATCCCCGAAATAGTGCCACCGATTGGCCGCTCGCCCGACCCGGACCGCCCGCACAAAAAAACCCTAATCCCAAATGAGGCCCTCCCCTGCCCTCTGATCGGCCCTCCCCAGACGGTGGCGCTGCGAGTCCGCAGCCGCCTCGCAAGTTTCCCGAGCGGCAGGACCACATTAGAAATACGGTCAGGTATTCGGCCGGTCGGGGACGGAGAATAGCGGGGCGGGCCTCAGGCAATGGCCTCAGGTGGTGGATACTCGGCGCTTTTCGGTGGGGCGGAGAATCACGGAACCATCGCTGGTCCCAATTTCATACGGGAAACTGGATTCTCCGCCCCATCGTCGAACGCGATTTCGGCGTCGGGGTGCGGAGAATCCAGTCTGTGGTTTTAAGGGAACATCATAAAGAAAGACAGAAGAGATTTAGGGAAGGAATTCAAGAGTTTAGGGTCTTGGCACAGAAAACATGACTACCAATAATGGAGAAATAAAATCATCAGAGGTGTTCGAGAGGATCAGAGGAGTACAAATATATTGGTGAGATGTTGGGCTGGAGGAGATTGCACAGGAAGCAAGGGCCTAGGTCATGGAGGGACTTAAAAATAAAGATGAAAAATTTTAAATCAAGGCATTACTTAATTAGAAACCAATGTAGGTCAGTGAGGGTAAGGATGATGGGTGAATGGGACCTAATGTGAGTTAAGATTCAGCAGCAGAGCTTTGGATGACCTCAAGTATATGGAGGATGGAAAGAGTATGGGAGGCCGGCCACGACTGCATTGGAATAGCCAAGTCTGGAAACAAAAAACAAAAGACTTGCATTTATACTTAAACCTCATGACCACTGGATGTCTCAAAGCACTTTACAACCAATGAGTACTCTTGAAATATTGTCACTGTTGTAACACAGGAAATGTTAGAGGTAATAAAGGTGTGGATGAGGATTTCAGCAACAGATGAGCTGAGCCAGCAGGAATGGAATCCGGCTTTGTTACAGAGTTGGAAATAGATGGCCTTGGTGATGGGCAGAGATGCAGTCGGAGGCTGATCTTGTGGTCAAAACATAGAACATAGAACATTACAGCGCAGTACAGGCCCTTCGGCCCTCGATGTCGCGCCGACCTGTGAAACCACTCTATAGCCCATCTACACTATTCCCTTATCAACCATATGTTTATCCAATGACCATTTAATTGCCCTTAATGTTGGCGAGTCCACTCCTGTTGCAGGCAGGACATTCCACGCCCTTAATACTCTCTGAGTAAAGAACCTACCTCTGACATCTGTCCTATATCTATCTCCCCTCAATTTAAAGCTATGTCCCCTCATGCTAGACATCACTGTCGTGTTGGGTGTTCCGATGCACAAATGATCCAACACGGCTGTAGATGGTACAACTCTGTTTTATTGTCTTAAACAATAACAACTACTAACTGCTGGCTGAGGTTCGTGCTTCACCAGGTAACCTGTGGACCCAGCCCTATCACTGTCTTGGTGAGGCACTCAGCACATGGTCTATGTCTGAGTGGCACGCTGTGAGCTCTGTGCTCTGAGCTATCTCCTGGTAGAATGATCGGGAACTGTGGTGTTCCCAGTTTTATAGTGCGTGTGCTCTCACTGGTGATTGGCTGCGATGTTGTGTGTGTGTTGGTTGGTCCAACTACCTGTCCATCAGTGTGTGTGTGATTGCACCATGATATGCTAATGTGGATATCATGACAATCACCATCCGAGGAAAAAGGCTCTCACTGTCCACCCTATCTTATCCTCTGATCATCTTGTATGCCTCAATTAAGTCACCTCTTAACCTTCTTCTCTCTAACGAAAACAGCCTCAAGTCCCTCAGCCGTCCCTCATCAGGGGCGTCATTCTCCGACCCCCCAGAGGGTCGGAGAATGGCCGTTGGCCGCCGTGAATCCCGCCCCCGCCGGTTGCCGAAGTCTCCGAAGGGAGAAAAGTCGGCGGGGCGTTAATGGCGCCGCTGCCGTCGAAGAATGGCACGGGTCTGCGCAAGGCAGCCGGTTTTCGGCCTGCCGATATTCTCCCTTCCGGATGGACCGAAGTCCCGTCGACGTGATGACTGTTCACGTCGACGTAAATTAAACCTCCTTTTCATCGGCGTGACCCTGTGCTCCAGGTTCACGCCGACCAGCGTGGAGGTGAGTGACGGCTTGGGGGGTTGGCTCTGGGCAGGCGATGGCGTGGCCACAGTCTGAATGTGTGAGGAGAGGTGTGTCTCGGGTTGTGTGTGTATGCGGCGGGGGGGGGGTTAGAGTGTGCTGGGCTCCGGGGAAGTGCTGGGAGGGGGGTCCGTGCCGGGGAGGAGGTTGGGGTCCGTGCCGGGGAGGGGGATGGGGGGTCCGTGCCGGGGAGGAGGTTGGGGTCCGTGCCGGGGAGGAGGTTGGGGGGGTCCGAGCCGGGGAGGGGGATGGGGGGTCCGTGCCGGGGAGGAGGTTGGGGTCCATGCTGGGGAGGAGGTTGGGGGGGTCCGTGCCGGGGAGGAGGTTGGGGGGGGTCCGTGCCGGGGAGGGGGATGGGGGTCCGTGCCGGGGAGGAGGTTGGGGGGGGTCCGTGCTGGGGAGGGGGATGGGGGGTTTGTGCCGGGGAGGGGGATGGGGGGTCCGTGCCGGGGATGGGGATGGGGGGTCCGTGCCGGGGAGGAGGTTGGGGGTGGTCCGTGCCGGGGAGGAGGTTGGGGGGGGGGGTCCGTGCCGGGGTGGAGGTTGGGGGGGGTCCGTGCCGGGGAGGGGGATGGTGGTCCGTGCCGGGGAGGAGGTTGGGGGGGGTCCGTGCCGGGGAGGGGGATGGGGGGTCCGTGCTGGGGAGGGGGATGGGGGGTCCGTGCCGGGGAGGGGGATGGGGGGTCCGTGCCGGGGAGGAGGTTGGGGGGGTCCGTGCCGGGGAGGAGGTTGGGGGGGGGTCCGTGCCGGGGAGGGGGATGGGGAGTCCGTGCCGGGGAGGAGGTTGGGGGGGGTCCGTGCCGGGGAGGGGGATGGGGGGTCCGTGCCGGGCAGGAGGTTGGGGTCCGTGCCGGGGAGGAGGTTGGGGGGGGGTCCGTGCCGGGGAGGAGGTTGGGGGGGGGTCCGTGCCGGGGAGGAGGTTGGGGGGTCCGTGCTGGGGAGGGGGATGCGAGGGCAAGTGAGTTGGTCCACTTGGCCAGGTGCCAGCCTCCAACAGTTGGACCCATGCGGTCCATGCCACCTGGCTGGGCGGAGGAGGGGATATGGGCAATGATGACATGTCGTCGTTCCCCTCCCTCCCACCAGGCCGTCATGTTTTCCGATCATCCAGCGATGTTGGCCGCCGTGGCGGCAGCCGCTAATGTCTATGTTGCCCTGGATGAGGAGGAGGAGGAGCGTGCCAGAGAGGCGGCGCAGGCTGCCGCAGAGGGACAGGCGGCAGCCGCCCAGGCTGGAGGGACACCTGACCGACAGGACGAGGAGGAGGAGGAGGACGTCGCGGCCCCACGGCAATGGAGGCACCCGAGGGCGCCCCGTGTGTACCGGCCCCGGCAGTCATACCAGGACCTCACGGACCGGGAATGCAGGAGGAGACTTCGGATGAGGCGTGAAACCATGGCACACATCTGCCACCTGCTGGCACACCTGTCACCGCGTGGCACTGGCGGGGGACACCCTCTCCCAGTGTCCGTCAAGGTTACGGTGGCCGTGAAACTTTATGCAACGGGATGATTCCAGGCACCGAGTGGGGACCTGTCCAGCATATCGCAGACATCGGTGCATCGGTGCATCCGGGCAGTGACAGATGCCCGAAATGCCATGGCGCACCGCTACATCCGCTTCCCTGTGGACCGGGCCAGCCAAGATGCCCGGGCCGTGGGCTTCTCTGCCGTGGCCGGGTTCCCTATGGTCCAGGGCGCGATTGATGGGATGCACGTCGCCGTGCGGCCACCTGCAGATAACAGGGCCGTGTTCACCAATAGGAAGGGGACCTATTCGATGAACATACAGGTGGTCTGCGACCACCGCATGATGATCCTGCACGTCTGCGCCCGTTACCCAGGCGGTGTACACGACTCATACGTGTTGTCGCGGTCATCCATCCCCGGCATGTACGAGGGATGCCATCCCCGGCTGAGGGGCTGGTTGCTGGGCGACAGGGGCTACCCATTGCGATCGTGGCTGATGACGCCTATACGGAGGCCACGCAATGAGGCGGAGAACCGCTACAATGATGCCCATATAGCGACAAGGGGAGTGATAGAGAGGTGCTTTGGCATGCTGAAGATGCGTTTCAGGTGCCTGGACCTCTCTGGGGGCGCCCTCCAGTATCGGTCAGATAGGGTCGGCCGCATCATTGTGGTGTGCTGCGTCCTGCACAACATAGCCCAGCAGAGGGGCGATGTGCCGCAGGCAGAGGAGGGCGGAGTGGAGGAGCAGCAGGAAGAGGCGCAGTCCTCCCCAGATGAAGGGGATGGGGGTAATGGTCAGGGCAGACGGGGTAGACACAGGCGGGTGGCTGTCCACCGTTACCGGCTGGCCCAGCGGGCACGGGACAGACTGATAGCCGCCCGCTTCACTGACTAGATGGGCGTGGGAATCGGGTAGTATGGCCACAGACCGCACACCATGGCAACAGCCGACCACCCACACCCCCCACCCATCCACCCACCCAGCACCCTCACCCCCCTCCCCAACCCCACCCACCCCACCCGCATGCACACCACCACCCCCATTGCCGATCCACCTGCGGCACAACGGGCCGGGGTCACACAGTTGCGGGTGGACGCGTGCCTATTGCAGGCCATGGAGGATGATGACAACCCGCCCTGCGGTGAGCTCCTGGCTCCACATCGTTGGACTATGTCTGACCCATGGCCACAATACCACCATCCACCCGGACCATCCCTGCATGCGGCTGTGACACTGCAGCGCACGGTCCCGTCCTCTGCCCGGGGGGATGTTGATGGCGGCCCAGGAGGAACGGGGCAGACTCACCTGGGGCTGAGGTAACACCACCCCTCACACACACACTTGCGCTCAACGTACATGACACCCCCGCACGCTTTGGACAGAGCACAAAGGCAGCTTCTGTAGGTGTAACATTGACTTTAATAACCAAAGAAGTTCATGCACTTGCCCTAGCCTCATCTGTGCCTTGCACCCGTGCCAACTTACTCAGTGTCTAATTGTTTGGCCTTACGGGCCCTTTGACTACGTCTACGTGGTTCCCCAGACGGTACAGCAGAACTGGAGGTGGACTCCAGTGATTCCTGCCCTCTGACACTGGATCCCTTTGGCGGCCGTTTCCTGGGGCGTCCTGGCCTAGATGGGCCAGGCTGCGGCCCGGGCGACTGGGATGGCGAGCTGCCAGCCTGTCCTGCCCGTTGCCCACCCGATGCACCTGGGACGGAAGGGGGGGGGGGGGGAGTCCAAGGTGTCGCGGTGTTCCGGGACCTCCCCTACAGGGGGAGCCGGGACGGACCACACCACCTCCTCCTCCCTCGGGGTGCCCGATGGCCCCCAGGCCTCTACATGGGTGGGGGATGCGAACGGACTGGCCATCCGACGCCCCCCAGACATCTGGCGCTGCCGGTCCTGGAGGCCCGTGCTGGTATCGACAGGGGTCTGCAGGTTTGCAGCCATGGAGCCCAGGGGGTTGGCAAACCCTGTCTGTGACAGTGCGAGGCCGGCTCGCACATGGCCACTGGCGCCGATGCCCTCAGTGATGGCCTGCAGAGACTGGGCCATGGCCTGCAGAGACTGGGCTATGGCCTGCTGAGACTGGGCTATGGTGTTGAGCGCCTCTGACATCTGGCGCTGGCACTGGCTCATGGCCTCCTGTGAGAGGGCAGCCATTTCCTGGGCCACAGACGCCGCCTGCACGGAAAGCCCCAGGCCTCGCAAACCGTTCCCCATGTCTGACACCGTCACACCCATTGCCTCCACCGCGGACGCCACCCGTGCGGTGTCGGCCTTGGTGGCACGTATGACCGGCACCACTTCCAGCTCCTGGACGCGGGTGGACTCCTCCACCTGCGACTGCAGCCGCCGCAAGCCGGCAGTCACCCTCTTCGCTCGTCTCCGGGTCGGTGGTTGCATCGGATCTATGTGTGGGTGTGGTAACTCCAGGAACCCGGGATCCATCTGGGCGGCAGATGTTCGCTTGGGCTGGGCTGCCCTCCGACCGCCCGGCCCCTCTGCTGCTCCTACCTCCACCTGCTGTACCGGGACGGCTGTGTTGTGCGCACCAGTGAGTGTACCAGACGCCTCATCACTAAAGTGCCCAACCGAGGTGAGTGTTTCTGCGATGGTGGAGGGTGTTGGTGACAGCAGTGGCATTGTGTCGTGCTCTTCGTCCCACTCTGAGTCCATGGCACTTTGGGGTGGGGGTTCGTCTCCACCCGTCCACTCTGAGTCACTGTCCGGTATTTCGTCTTCCTGGGTAGTGCTGTCCCGGGTAGGGGTGTCCTGGGTAGGGGTGTCCTGGGTAGTGGTGTCCTGGCTCGGATGTGACGGGGGCCTGTGGCTGCCCCCCTCGTCGCTGGGTGGTCGCTCCCGCACGTGACGGGGGTGTCGTCTCCCTGTTGCTCCAGGTCTCTCCGTCTCCCGTGGTGTGCGAGGGGCATCCTGCGGGCGTCGCACGCTGGAGGGTCCGGGTCTCTCTGTCTCCCGTGGCCTCCAAGGGGCATCCTGCGGGCGGTCTGCATCTGCGGGGATGGGTGCCTGGACGTTTGCTCCTGCGATACACAATGAAGCATGCATGGTTAGACACGCAGGCAGTGATCAGGTGATATGGGGGAGGGGGAGATAGGGGAGGGGGGATATGGGGACGGGCTGTCGGTGGCTCACTTGCTAGTACGCCCCCGACCTCTGCATCAGCAACCTCCCGGTCGTCAGGTCCGCCAGCCAGTTCCAGGGCCCTTTCCTCGTGTTCGGTCAGTGGCCTCTCATCAGCGGGGCCTCCTCCAGTCCTCACATGCTCCCTATTGTTGTGTGCGCGCTCCTCCTGTGGGGGGGGGGGGTGGTGGCAGGGGTAAAAGGCAACACTGTTAGGCAGGTATATGAATGCACGCCATCGGTTGCGCGTGCATTGCAGAGGTTAAGGTTCGGGCTGGATTCACTTGGGGATATGGGGGAGGGGGGATATTGGGGAGGTGGGATATGGGGGAGGGGGGATATGGGGGAGGGGGGATATGGAATATGGGGAGGGGGGATATGGGGGAGGGGGATATGGGGGAGGGGGGGATATGGGGAGGGGGGATATGGGGGAGGGGGGCTATGGGGGAGGGGGGATATGGGAGAGGGGGGATATGGGGGAGGGGGGATATGGGGAGAGGGGATATGGGGGAGGGGGGATATGGGGGATATGAGGGAGCGGGGATATTGGGGAGGGGGGATATGGGGAGGAGGGATATGGGGGAGGGGGGATATGGGGGAGGGGGGTTATGGGGGAGGGGGGTTATGGGGAGGGGGGATATGGGAGATATGGGGGAGGGGGGTTATGGGGGAGGGGGGATATGGGAGATATGGGGAGGGGGGATATGGGGGAGGGGGGATATGGGGAGGGGGGATATGGGGAGGGGGGATATGGGGGAGGGGGGATATGGGGGAGGGGGATATGGGGGAGGGGGGATATGGGGGAGGGGGATATGGGGGAGGGGGGATATGGGGGAGGCTCACCCTGCCTGCTCTGATGAGGTCGTTCACCTTCTTGTGGCACTGGGTGCCTGTCCGTGGTGTCAGGGCCGCAGCGATGACGGCCTCTGCCACTTCCCTCCACAGACGCCGGCTGTGGCGTGGGGCAACTCTGCGGCCGTGCCCGGGATACAGGGCGTCCCTCCTCTGCTCCACTGCGTCCAGGAGCGCCTCCACATCCCGTGACTCGAACCTCGGGGCTGAGCGGTGGCCAGCCATCCAGTCGGGTGTTCCGGTCGGGTGTTCCGGTCGGGTGGGGGGGGGAGTAGCGCAGCCTTATGAGCCGTCACGCCGTGCGGCGCGTATGACGTTGCACGGCGTGAACCACGTGCGCAAGCGCGGATCCCGTTACGTCGCTGCTAGCCCATTTCGGGCCGGAGACTTTCGACCCATTTTTCCGACGTGACGCAAGTCGGATTTGCGCCGATTGGCGGACTTTGCGCCGATAACGGAGAATTTCGCCCATGATCTTCCCTCCATACCAGGCGACATCCTGGTAAATCTCCTCTGCACCCTTTCCAATGCTTCCACGTCCTTCCTATAATATGCAACTGAATGCCAAGGCTGCAAAGTCTGGTCCAGCATCAGACAGTTGCCAGGTAGAGGACCTGAATATTTAACTGGATGCTCTCAAATTAATATCTCCCTATAGTATACTCATCTGTGCTTGTCTTCAAAATTTACACACCCCACCCCAGTCCAATGCTGGCATCTCCACATCATGGCTTCAAAATGTAATAGGAACAAACATTAGCTCCATAGATTTTTTCCAGTAGGGGTGAGTGGACAGTGATCAAATGTGGGGACTCCAATTAATTTATCCCTTCCTATGTTGAGGCATCAAGGATAATATTGCTCCTACTGTACGTCTGCTTGACAATGGCATAGGTTAGGGAATGAACTCAGGGAGTTTCTGGACTCACACAAAACAGCACTGTTACACGCTGTTATAAAATCAGTGGAGCTTAAATGTCTCTTAACACACTGCACTAATCAGCAAAAGGGTGAGGGTGATGACAGAAAATAATCTCCACATGGTACTGACGCAAGAACCTCACTGTACTGTAACATGTTTTTACACATTGTCATGCAGGAATACAAATATCTGTTTGAAATGTAAACATCATGGAAGCAATCTGTCCCCTTCAGTTACACCTCAAGATCATTTAGTAAGTGAGCAACCGCATCCAAAGGATTGTCATGGAAACCGTAGCCTCTGTGTCAGCATTTTCCTCCTCTCAATAAGAATGCTTTCAGACTTTTTAAAGTTGTGCTACTGATTAGCCTAGTAGTTTATTATGCAGCACCGCCCCTTTAAGACATTATACTCTAATTTGCAGGTTTGGGTTGGAATTCCTTTTTGCAGCATTCCTGTCAAAGATCAGCCATTTAACAATCCTGTACTCTCAGTGGGAGCTTTGCTCGATGGATCAACGAATTGGCATTAGTCCCATGTCCAAGTCACACGCCTGCTGAGCCCGGCCCCCTCCTGGGAACAAGAGCCACTGAAGTTCAGCTTGTGGTGAGCATCAATTAATTGCAATACAGCCACCCAGGGTCAGTGGGCTTTCACACTTTAGAGTTGGATTCAGGTCCAGTCGAGACTAAAGAGATAGAAGTCTCTTCAATGGTGGCTATGAGGGACCCATGTAAAATCATTTGGAGTGGGTACGGGCCCACAGCACGAAAGTAGCATTTGGCACAAAATCAGGAAAGTTATTTAGAATATCTCAGCATGTTGACAGAAGTTGGGGATAAGTCATATTGTTGGCACAGAGTTTGTAAACATTTATTATTTGAATGTGGGGGTCACTGCCAAGGCCAACATTTATTACCATCCCTTGTTTCCCTTTGGTAGGTGCTCGTGAGCCACATTCTTATACTCCTGCACTCTTTGTGTTGAGTGTACTCACTCAATGATCTTAGGTTGAGAGTTCGAAGATGTTGACCTGGGCATAAGGAAGGAATAGCGATTATGCATCCAAGTCAAGGGAGTTAGATATAGCACTTGGGGCTAAAGAGGTCAAAGGATATGGGAGAAAAAGCGGGAACAAGTTACTGAGTTGGATGATCAGCTATGATCAAAATGAATTGTAAAGCAGGCTCAAAGGGCCAAATGGGCTCCTCCTGCTTCATGATGTTTCCGTGAACTCTCCTGCCCTTGTCCTTCTAGATGGTGGAGGGCACAGGTTTAGGAGGTGCCATCAAAGAAACCTTGGCCTGTTTCTGCTGTGTTCCTGTAGATACTAAATATGTGTACATGTTGTATGGGGACAGGAGCACAGTGGTAATACATTGGGCTAGCAATCCCATGGCCTTGATTAGTGCTCCAGATAAATTAGTTCAAATCCAACCATGGCGGCTGGGGAAATTTAAATGCAATTAAATAAACCTGCGATAAAAATCTAGGGCACGATCTACACGTTACGTCTGAATGGGAGCACAACATGGCTAGTAGATACCGGCAGAAGCCTCCCAGCAGCCAGTACGCCTCCCGCGCATGCACCGCCCGGAGATGTCATTTCCGCGCCAGCTGGTGGGGCACCAAAGGCCTTTACTGCCAGCTGGCGGGGCGCAAATTAGTCCGGCGCGGGCCTAGCCCCTTAAGGTTGGGGCTCGGCCCCCCAAGATGTGGAGCATTCTGCACCTTTGGGGCGGCACGATGCCCGACTGATTTGCGCCGTTTTGGGTGCCAGTCAGCGGACATCGCGCCGATACCGGAGAATTTCGCCCCTCAGTACAGCTTAGGCCAACACATTTTCAAAAGAGCTTAATTACTGTCACTGAGGTGACAGGCAGCAATTGACCAAGTGTGGCATCAAGGGGCACATAACAAAATTGAAGTTAATGGGAACCAAGTGGAAAAACTCTCCACTGGCTGGAGACATACCTAAAACAAGGGAAGATGGCTGTGATCGTTGAAGTTAATTATCTCAGCTCAAAACACAGCAGAAGTTCCTCAGGGCAGTGTTCATGCCTCAATTATCTTCAGCAGCTTTTATCAATCATGAGGCAAGAAGTGGGAATGTTTGATGATGATTGCAAAATGTTCGGTACTGTCTGCAACTCTAGAGATACTGAAGCAGTTGGTGTCTATGTGCAGTAAGACCTGGATAACATTGAGACTTGGGCTGATAAGTACCAAATAACACTTGTGCTATAGGTAATTACCATCTTGTATAAGAGAATCTAACCACCTACCTCTGACATTCAATGGCAATACCATTGTTGAATATCCCACAATCAACATTGTCGGGATTACCATTCACCAGAATCTAAATTACATCACTATGGCTACAAGTGCAGGTCACGGGCTAAGAATTGAGTGATGTGTAACTCATCTCCTGACTCCCCAAAGCCTAAGACACAAATCAGGAGTGTGATGAAATTTCCTCCACTTACCCGGATGAGTACACTTCCAACAACACTAAAGAAGCCCAACACAATCCAGGACAAAGCAGTCTGCTTGATTGGCATCACAACCACAATATTAAACATTCACTCCCTCCACCACTGTATATGGTGGCAGCAGTGTATACTTCTGATCGGAGCAACTTGCCAAGGCTCCTTTAACAGCACCTTCCAAACCCACAACTTCTACCATCTAGAAAAACAAGGATAGCAGGCACATGGGTACCATCTGCAAGGTCTCTGCATGCTACACACCATCCTGATTTGGAAATATATTGCTGTTCCTTCATTATTTTTGGGTTAAAAATCTGGAACTCCCACCCATAACATGGTGGATGTGCCTCCACCAAGGACTACAGTGATTCAAAAAGGCAGCTCACTACCACTTTCGCAAGGGCAATTTGAGATGGGCAATAAATGTTGGCCCTGCCAGCAATGTGCCCATCCTATGAATGAAAAAAATGCAAGATATTAACAACCTTGATGAGTATAAAATAAAAACATCCTCTTAAAAATTATTGTTTGGCTTAAGGTACATACAAGCAAACCTGACCATCGAATAAATAAGGCTAATACTCACGTGGCAAAGGCTGGACCTCATCATCTGGAACTGATCTATTAGCTTCTTATGCAGGGGTCGCATTTCTGGATGCACTAATTTCTCATGGATTGCCAATCCCACTCCAAGGATATGCACCTGGAGACCGGAATGACACAGGTTATGCTGGTAACTGAGGAACAATCTGGGAAAACAGTATGAACTAAAACTGCACTATTGATCCACTTTATTTTCTTCATCTCTTCCTCTGTCTGTCACCTGCAATTGAATGGTTTTCCTGGAGTTACTGGAGGCCTTCATTGCTGTGATGCTTGAGGTTCACTGAGTTAGAGTTAGAAGTTAGTGTGGACTCCATTAGTATGCAAAAAATTATAACTAGATATTTTCCCTTTGTATCACCCTTCCTTTTTGAAAGATGCACGGCGCACCTAAAAGGCAATTCCTCAAGTAGGAATGTCTTCTGACTATTTGACTGTCTGAAGAATTAGACCAGTCATCCTTACATGCTGCCATGAAGTGGTCACGAATTTGGTCATACCGTTGGGTTTCTCACACAGCAACAGCTCTATAATCTCGCCAGTAGATACTGAAAGGACTTGACAGAGTGGATGCTAAAAGGATGTTTCCCTGTGGGAGTGACTAGGGCGGGATTCTCCGATCCTCCCGGAGGGGTCGGAGAATCACGGGGGGAGGGGGTCGTGAATCCCGCTCCGCCGCTGGCTGCCGAATTCTCCGGCACCCGTTTTCGGGCGAGGGCGGGGATCGCGCCGCGCCGATCAGGGGCTGTTGGCAGCGGCCACACCGGCAATTCTCCGGGCCCCGATGGGCCGAGCGGCCGCCCGTTTTTGGCCAGCCCCACCGGCGTGAAATGGACAGGGTCCATCCTGGCGGGACCTGGCTTGTCGGCTGTCTAGCAGGGTCCTAGGGTGGAAACGCGGGGGGGATCCGGCCCCGGGGGTCCTGCACGGTGGCCTGGCCTGCGATTGGTGCCCACTGATCTGCGGGCAAATGGCGGGGCGGCCCGTACCGGCCCCAAGAGCGGCGCGACCCACTCCGGCGTCGGGACGCCCGGAAGTTGCGGAATCCTCCGCACCTCCGGGGGCTAGGCTGGCGCTGGAGGGGTTGGCGCCACGCCAACCGATGCCGAAGGGCCCCCCGCGGACTGGCGCGAGTTGGCACATGCGCAGGACTGCCGGCGTGTTTTGGCGCATGCGCGGAACCGCCGGCGTATTTCCTGTGCATGCACAGGGGGTTTCTTCTCCGCACCGGCCATGGCGGAACCTTACAGAGGCTGGGGCGGAGGGAAAAAGTGCCCCCACGGCACAGGCCCACCGGCAGATCGGTGGGCCTCGATCGCGGGCCAGGCCACCGTGCTCCCCCCCCAGGCCGGATCCCCCCGCGCCCCCCCGAGGACTCCGCTAGCCGCCTTTCAAGCCAGGTCTCGCTGGGATGGACCATGTCTATATCACGCCGGCGGGAGTGGCCAAAAACGGGTGGCCGCTCGGCCCATTGGGGCCAGAGGATTGCCGGGGGTGCCGCTGCCAACGGCCCCCGACCCGACGTGATCCCCGCCCCCGGCAATTCTCCGACCCAGTGGGGGGTCGAAGAATCCTGCCCAAAGTGTTTCCCATTTAAGATGGAAATGAGAAATCAGTTTTTTTCTCAGATGGTAGTGAGTCTGTGGAACTCTCTTCCCCAGAGAGTGATGGAGGCAGGGTTAGTGAATATGTCTAAGGCTGAAATAGATATTCTTAACTGACAAGGGAGTCAAACGGTCTAGGGGGTAGGAAGGAAAGTGGAGCTAGGTCAGATCAGCCATGATGTTATTGAATGGCAGAGGAGGCTTGAGGGGCCGAATGGTCTTTTTTTGCTCCTAATTCAAATGTCCATATATTTGTATGCCTCTCCTCTCTTGTTTACTATCTTCTGATGATCTGTCTTGAACTATATGGCGAGCAGTTGCTGATTTACTCAAGGTAAATTTTGGCAATGTGGCACTTTTCAAATATTTAATAAAAGGCAGCTCTCTGGATTACTATCACTCCTCCTACTCTTGTTGGCGAGTATCATGACATTCTTTCACGCTGATAGGGGGAGGAGGTGTGGAGGGCTGGGGGCTCATTGCTACAGTTCCTCCTGCAGCAGACAGGGTAGAGGGGTCTAGGCCATTACCTGCTTTGGCTCGTACTTTTACCATCATTGCTATTACAATGTTCATCCAGTGAGAGGTGAATCAGACACGGTCAGGTTTTCTCCCAATGGAACTAATTGCCACTTTACCTCCTGCCGTCCAGCGACTGAACCCCACCAAATGAGGAGTGTATTTAGGCAGGTCCTGACACTTAAAGGTTGCTTCCTGATCTGAGTTGAGCACTGACACAACTCTAGTTAAGACCACTTTCCCCTCTGGTATTTCATTTGTTCGACTCCAGATTCCTCAGAAACCAGTTTTCTTCAAATGCAGAATGATATTTTCAATTTCTGACAGCCATTAATCACAAAATATGTTTTCTGCAGGTTCCCCCTTCCTGGCTCAGAGCCACGAGTAATTTTTGATGTGGTCTCTGAATAAACTATCAGAATTGGGTCTGGAGATGAATGGAGAACAGAAAATATGGCAATACCTGTTCCTGCATCAGCTCCTTCAGCTGGTTAATCTTCTCACTGTCCTCTGGATGGCTCACTATGTACTCCTTTTGGAAGAATGCCTGTCAAAGGAAAAGACAGTTGTGTATTTGACCAGAGATTTGGCAACCCTTAAAAACAAGGCAGGGTGATTTGAGGTCTTTTACCAGAAACTATACTGGTTGCAGCCCCCGCTAGGGGTCGAGGGAAGACAACGTTTCCTGGATAGGTTGGAGTTTCTCAGGTAGAGCAGATAAAAGCGCCAGTGGGACTGCGAAAAGTGATGGAGTGCGTGGGGTCGTTGCAGTCGCGGAAGGCCCCCGGCCCAGATGGATTCCCAACCGGGTTCTGTAAGCGGTTTGGGTCGCTGTTGGGTCCCTTGTTGATGGGTCCCTTGTGTAGCAAGGCACTGGAAAAGGGTGAGCTCCCTCACCACTCCGTCGCAGGCATCTACCTCACTCATCCTAAAGAAGGACAAAAGCCCTGTGCAATGTGGGACATACCGGCTGATTTAGCTATTGAATGTTGATGCAAAACTTTTGTCAAAGGTTCTGGCTACACAGATAGAGGTTGTCTGTCGGGTGTGATTGGGAAAGACCAGACGGGGTTGTTAAGGACAGGCAGTTGTCGGTGAATGTACGGAGGTTATTGGATATGGTCATGATGCCTACAGAGGGGAAAGAGGTGGAAGTGGTGATATCTATGGATGCGGAGAAGGTATTTGACTGGGTACAGTGGGTGTTCTTGCTCGATATACTGGAGTAGTTCAGGTTTGAACAGGTGTTTGTAGACTGGGTCAGTTATTGTATAAGGCCTTGAAGGCGAGTGTCCTGACTAATGGTGTCGGTGCTGAGTACTTTGCATTGCAGCATGGAATAAGGCAGGGATGCCCACTCTCCCCATTGCTCTGTGCTCCTGTGATCAAGTCATTGGCAATGGCTCTTCGGACCTCTAGGGAATGGAGGGGTGTTGAGTGGGCGGGGGGGTGCCTTCTCGGGATACAAACTCAATATGGCAAAGAGTGATGTGTTCCCGATAAATGCCAGGGGGCAGGAGGGAAGTCTGAATAAACTATCGTTCCAATTGGTTGGATCGAGTTTCTGATTTCTGGGGATACATGTGGCACAAGCTGGGCCCAGCTCCATAAGTTAAACTTGACAAGACTGGAGGGAATGTGGGAGGACTTGATGGGGAGAGTTCAGACAGTGATAATGGTGGTCTTGCCGAAATTCTTGTTCATGTTTCAGAGACCCCAATTTTCTTGCCCAAGTCGTTCTTTTGAAAGTGAATAAGCTGATCCTGAGCTTTGTGTGGGCGGGGAAGACTCCTCGAACCAGGAGAGTTTTCCGAGGATAGATAGACGGAGGGGAGACCTGGCGTTGCAAAACTTGTAGAACTATTATTGGACAGCAAACATTGCTATGGTTTGAAAGCGGACGGAGGATCAGGAGTCAGTATGGGGGTGAGTGGCAGAACCCTTGTGTAAGGGAACCATTTTGAGAGCATTGGTTTTGGCGCTCGGCCGTTCTCGCCGAGCAGATATTCCTTGATCCTGCTGGTGATTTCTGTGCTGAGAATATGGAACCAGTGCCGGCAGCAATTTGGGGAGGACGACATGTACATGAGGGCACCGATCTGTGACAACAGAAAGACAGAGTTATCCCAGTGAGGCTGGACACCATGTTTTGGGAGTGGGACCAGTTGGGAATTGGGCATTTGGGGGACATGTTTGTGAGAGGGTATTTGTGTACTTGTTGGAGCTAGAAGAGGTTTATCAGTTGCCAAAGGGGAATGGGTTCAGATACCTACAGATCATGGCATTCCTGAGAAAGAAGGTGGGTTCATTCCAAATGCTGCCACCCCCGGGGCTGCAGGACAGGCTCTTATCAGATGGCGAGATTAGAAAAGCAAGGTCCCTGATATCTATGAGGAGCTGAGTAAAAAGGAGGAAGCACCAGTGGAGGAAATTCGGTAAAAGTGGGTAGAGGAACTGGATGGGGTGATAAGAACATAAGAACTAGGAGCAGGAGTAGGCCATCTGGCCCCTCGAGCCTGCTCCACCATTCAATGAGATCATGGCTGATCTTTTGTGGACTCAGCTCCACTTTCCGGCCTGAACACCATAACCCTGAATCCCTTTATTCTTCAAAAAACTATCTATCTATATCTTAAAAACATTTAATGAAGGAGCCTCTACTGCTTCACTGGGCAAGGAATTCCATAGATTCACAACCCTTTGGATGAAGAAGTTCCTCCTAAACTCAGTCCTAAATCTACTTCCCCTTATTTTGAGGCTATGCCCCCTAGTTCTGCTTTCATCCGCCAGTGGAAACAACCTGCCCGCATCTATCCTATCTATTCCCTTCATAATCTTATATGTTTCTATAAGATCCCCCCTCATCCTTCTAAATTCCAACGAGTACAGTCCCAGTCTACTCAACCTCTCCTCGTAATCCACCCCCTTCAGCTCTGGGATTAACCTAGTGAATCTCCTCTGCACACCCTCCAGTGCCAGTACGTCCTTTCTCAAGTAAGGAGACCAAAACTGAACACAATACTCCAGGTGTGGCCTCACTAACACCTTATACAATTGCAGCAGAACCTCCCTAGTCTTAAACTCCATCCCTCTAGCAATGAAGGACAAAATTCCATTCGCCTTCTTAATCACCTGTTGCACCTGTAAACCAACTTTTTGCGACTCATGCACTAGCACACCCAGGTCTCTCTGCACAGCAGCATGTTTTAATATTTTATCGTTTAAATAATAATCCCTTTTGCTGTTATTCCTACCAAAATGGATAACCTCACATTTGTCAACATTGTTTTCCATCTGCCAGACCCTAGCCCATTCACTAAGCCTATCCAAATCCCTCTGCAGACTTCCAGTATCCTCTGCACTTTTTGCTTTACCACTTATCTTAGTGTCGTCTGCAAACTTGGGACACATTGCCCTTGGTCCCCAACTCCAAATCACCTATGTAAATTGTGAACAGTTGTGGGCCCAACACTGATCCCTGAGGGACACTACTAGCTACTGATTGCCAACCAGAGAAACACCCATTAATCCCCACTCTTTGCTTTCTATTAATTAACCAATCCTCTATCCATGCTACTACTTTCCCCTTAATGCCATGCATCTTTATCTTATGCAGCAACCTTTTGTGTGGCACCTTGTCAAAGGCTTTCTGGAAATCCAGATATACCACATCCATTGGCTCCCCGTTATCTACCGCACTAGTAATGTAATCAAAAAATTCCACTAAATTAGTTAGGCACGACCTGCCCTTTATGAACCCATGCTGCGTCTGCCCAAAGGGACAATTTCCATCTAGATGCCTCACTATTTCTTCCTCGATGATAGGTTCCAGCATTTTCCCTACTACCGAAGTTAAGCTCATTGGCCTATAATTACCTGCTTTCTGCCTACCTCCTTTTTTAAACAGTGGTGTCACGTTTGCTAATTTCCAATCCGCCGGGACCACCCCAGAGTCTAGTGAATTTTGGTAAATTATCACTAGTGCATTTGCAATTTCCCTAGCCATCTCTTTTTGCACTCTGGGATGCATTCCATCAGGACCAGGAGAGTTGTCTACCTTTAGCCCCATTAGCTTGCCCATCACTACCTCCTTGGTGATAACAATCCTCTCAAGGTCCTCACCTGTCATAGCCTCATTTCCATCAGTCACTGGTATGTTATTTGTGTCTTCCACTGTGAAGACCGACGCAAAAAACCTGTTCAGTTCCTCAGCCATTTCCTCATCTCCCATTATTAAATCTCCCTTCTCATCCTCTAAAGGGCCAATATTTACCTTAGCCACTCTTTTTTGTTTTATATATTTGTAGAAACTTTTACTATCTGTTTTTATATTCTGAGCAAGTTTACTCTCATAATCTATCTTACTCTTCTTTATAGCTTTTTTAGTAGCTTTCTGTTGCCCCCTAAAGATTTCCCAGTCCTCTAGTCTCCCACTAATCTTTGCTCCTTTGTGTGCTTTTTCCTTCAATTTGATACTCTCCCTTATTTCCTTCGGTATCCACGGTCGATTTTCCCTCTTTCTACCGTCCTTCCTTTTTGTTGGTATAAACGTTGCGGAGCACTGTGGAAAATCGCTTGGAAGGTTCTCCACTGTTCCTCAACTGTTTCACCATAAAGTCTTTGCTCCCAGTCTACCTTAGCTAGTTCTTCTCTCATCCCATTGTAATCTCCTTTGCTTAAGCACACACACCAGTGCTTGAATTTACCTTCTCACCCTCCATCTGTATTTTAAATTCCACCATATTGTGATCGCTCCTTCCGAGAGGATCCCTAACTATGAGATCCTGAATCAATCCTGTCTCATTACACAGGACCAGATCTAGGACCGCTTGTTCCCTCGTAGGTTCCATTACATACTGTTCTAGGAAACTATCGCGGATACATTCTATAAACTCCTCCTCAAGGCTGTCTTGACCGACCTGGTTAAACCAATCGACATGTAGATTAAAATCCCCCATGATAACTGCTGTACCATTTCTACATGCACAGTTATTTCTTTGTTTATTGCCTGCCCCACCATAATGTTAGTATTTGGTGGCCTATAGACTACTCCTATCAGTGACTTTTTCACCTTACTATTCCTGATTTCCACCCAAATGGATTCAACCTTATCCTCCATAGCACTGATGTCATCCCTTACTGTTGCCCGGATGTCATCCTTAAATAACAGAGCTACACCACCTCCCTTACCATCCACTCTGTCCTTCCGAATAGTTTGATACCCTCGGATATTTAACTCCCAGTCGTGACCATCCTTTAACCATGTTTCAGTAATGGCCACTAAATCATAGTCATTCACGATGATTTGCGCCCTCATTTACCTTATTCCGAATACTACGAGCATTCAGGTAAAGTACACTTATGTTGGCTTTTTTACCTCTGTTCTGAATCTTAACACCTCGATCAGTAACCTCTCCTAAGTTATATTTCCTCTTAACCTTTCTTCTAATTTTCTTTGTCGTTGAACCCATATCTTCATGTAACAACCTGCCGCGTCGCTTACCATTAATGTTTTCACTTCCCATTTTATTCCTTTTAGTATTCCTGGTCCTATTCACTGAGCTCCCCTCAGTCACTGTACCTTGTACTGTCGCCCTTTTTGATTTTTGACTATGGCTTCTCTGCCTTACACTTTCCCCCTTACTGCCTTTTGTTTCTGACCCTGTTTTACTACATTCCAACTTCCTGCATTGGTTCCCAACCCCCTGCCACATTAGTTTAAACTCTCCCCAACAGCTCTAGCAAACACCCCCCCTAGGACATCGGTTCCAGTCCTGCCCAGGTGCAGACCGTCCGGTTTGTACTGGTCCCACCTCCCCCAGAATCGGTTCCAATGCCCCAGGAATTTGAATCCCTCCCTCTTGCACCATCTCTCGAGCCACACATTCATCTTATCTATCCTGACATTCCTACTCTGACTAGCTCGTGTGCCTGGTAGCAATCCTGAGATTACTACCTTTGAGGTCCTACTTTTTAGTTTAACTCCTAACTCCCTGAATTCAGCTTGTAGGACCTCGTCCCGTTCTTCCGTGATGCGGAAGAATATTTGGAATGAGGCTCTACGCAGGATTAATGCTTCCTCGTCATGCACAAGGTTAAGCCAAATACAGTTTAAGGTGGTGCACGGGGCTATGACGATGGCTAGGATGATTCGATTCTTCCTGGGGGTAGAGGATCAATGCGGGCGGTGTGCTGGGACCCTGGTGAACCACACCCACATGGTCCGGGCGTGTTCGAGGCTGGTGGGGCTCTGGAGGCGGGTTACCGAAGTTAAGGTTTTGGGAGCGGAGGTGACACCGAGCCCATGGGTAGCAATATTTGGATGTGGATGATCTGGGTGCTCTGGTGGGCAAAGAAGCTGACACAGTGGCCTTTGTCTTCCTGCTGGCCTGGAGGAGGATCTTGCTGATTTGGCAGGATTCGGAGCTGCCAAGGGTAGGGACATGGGTGAATGACCCGGCGGGAGTCCTTCACTTAGAAAAGATTAAGTTTGCCATTAGGGGGATGGACGAGACTTTCTCCATGAGGGGGAAGCTGTTCATCGACTTCTTTAAAGCGTAGTAAAATGTCAGTGCGGGGAGGGCGAGGGTCTCGTTTTCTCTCTTTTTAAAATTTCTTTCTTAAGGGAGAAAGGGGGATCGAGGGTTATTCTGGATAAAAGGGGGGGGGGGAGGTAGGAGGGAATGTATATAATTAGTGTTAGATATATTATTACATTGTTGTTTGTTTGTTATGGCTCTTTGAGTCTTTCTGTTTTTGTATCTATTTAAAAATACCCCAATAAATTATCTTAAAAAAAAACAAGGCAGGGTAGAGTTTCCACTTTGGATAAAATCAGAGATACAAGTGCAAATTCCTCTGGTTTGAGAAGTGTTTTTTTTATTGCTAGTTCCTGCTCAAACTTATTTGCAAAAGCTGAGCAAAAGAGTTGTCATAAACCAATATAATCGGGCAATAGTTTGGAATGTCATTTAAAAATAAATTCTACTTTAAAAAAGTCTTGAAATATTTAGAGTGGAAACTTGTTTGTTTAATACAGCTAAAAGTTGTTTTATCACAAGAAATAAGCATTTTAATCAGAATGCCAATCCACTATCTGCGACTATGCTGACTTTTAATTTTTAAACCTGTATATGTTTTAAGACAGTACAAAAGATTGCAGAAACTCAACTTGTGCTGTATGTGATTTATGCTTACAACTCAACGATCTTTTGCTCTGTTTGGCTGATTCTGAGCAAATTGGGCAAAAGGGAAACAGCACAACCTAGTGCATGCTCCATGTCGGAATATATAACCTGCATTTCCACGAAGATCCTTTGCAACAGGATCTGACCCAGTCATACTTTTTTATTGCGTTAGTTGCTTGCCTCTAAGAATACAATCTTCTGTAGATATTTTCATGGTGGAATTGCAGGGTTCTTTGCATTTGTTAGTTTAGTCAGTTTCATTCTTTTCCCTTAGCTCAGTTTACATAGGTTCTAGGGTTGGCGGTGTGAGTGGGGAGTGGTGTCCATGTGTGCATTTTTGGGTACTAGGTTCAAGCATCATGTGTCACCTTGCAAGAGCTCCCAGCTCCCTGTTAACCCCTGTCATCTCTCATGAGTATTACTGTGTTTGACAAAGAAAGAGACTGAGTATTGACTATTATTGTCTTTTGTTAACAAATCAGCAAATATTGTAAAAAACTTTAGGGGCGAGATTCTCCGAGTCTGTGGTGGGTCGGAGAATCGCTGAGCACGTGGGAAATTCCCACCACGCTGCTCCAACGCCGGGGTGCGATTCTCTGGCGACCGGAGAATCAACGGCAATCGTGCCCGTGCGGTCGCCGGGCCCCCGCGGCGATTCTCCACGGTCGACTGGCCAAACCCCCGCCGAGTTTCGCCAGCGAGGTTCCAACCTCGTACCACTCGGCGGGAGCTCGGACCTGCGGCCGCGGTGGATGTGCTACAGATGCTGCCGAATATGCTGATTTTCGCCCAGCATTTTCTGTTTTTATTTCAGATTTCTGGAATCCGTAGTATTCTGCTTTTTGATCCTCTTTGGGGACTCACGACTGACTGGGTGACTGTTACCTTTTACAATAGCCATTGGAAAATGCCTCGATTTCAGCATGGGTCGGCACAATCCAATATTGGATCGTTTTGATGATATTTCGTTATTGTATTTGCTCAGATGTTTTAGAACATAGAGAACATAGAACAGTACAGCACAGTACAGGCCCTTCAGCCCACGATGTTGTGCCGACCATTTATCCTAATCGAAGATCAATCTAACCTACGCCCCTTCAATTTACTGCTGTCCATGTGCCTGTCTAAGAGTCGCTTAAATGTCCCTAATGACTCTGACTCCACCATCTCTGCTGGCAGTGCATTCCACACACCCACCACTCTCTGTGTAAAGAACCTATCTCCGACATCTCCCCAATACCTTCCTCCAATCACCTTAAAATTATGTCCCCTCGTGACAGCCTTACCACCCTGGGGAAAAGTCTCTGGCTATCCACTCTATCCATGCCTCTCATCACCTTGTACACCTCTATCAAGTCACCTCTCTGCCTTCTTCACTCCAGTGAGAAAAGCCCTACCTCCCTCAACCTTTCTTCATTAGACATGCCCTCTGTACCCTCTCCAAAGCATCCACATCCTTCCTATAATGAGGCGACCAGAACTGGACACAATATTCCAAGTGTAGTCTAACTAGGGTTTAATAAAGCTGCAGCAAAACCTTGCGGCTCTTAAACTCAATCCCCCTGTTAATGAAAGCCAACACACCATATGCCTTCTTAACAACCCTATCAACCTAGAGGCAACTTTGAGAGATCTATGTACGTGGACCCCAAGATCCCTCTATTCCTCCACACTTCCAGGAATCCTGCATTTAACCCTGTATTCAGCATTCAAATTCGACCTTCCAAAATGAATCACTTCACATTTATCAAGGTTGAACTTCATCTGCCACTTCTCAGCCCAGCTCTGCATCCTGTCAATGTCCTGTTGTAACCTGCAACAACCCTCAACACTATCTACAACTCCCCCAACCTTCGTGTCATCGGCAAACTTACTAACCCACCCTTCCACTTCCTCATCCAAGTCATTTATAAAAACCACAAAGAGCAGAGGTCCCACAACAGATCCTGCGGGACACCACTGGTCATCGACCTCCAGGCGGAATACTTTCCATCCACTACCACTCGCTGTCTTCTTTTGGCCAGTCAATTCTGTATCCAGACAGCGAAATGTCCCTACATCCCATGCCCTCTAACTTTCTGAATGAGCCTACCATGGGGAACCTTATCAAATGCCTTACTGAAATCCATATACACCACATCCACTGCCCAACCTTCATCAATGTGTCTAGTCACATCCTCAAATAATTCAATGAGGCTTGTGAGGCATGACATGCCCCTCACAAAGCCATGCTGACTATCTTTAATCAAACTATGTTTTTCTAAATAATCATAAATCCTGGGCAGGATTCTCCACTCCCACGCTGAAGTGCCCACGCCGCCGTGAACGCTGTCGAGGTTCACGGCGGTGCGAAACAGCCCCGGTGCCGACCGATTCAGGCCCCGACAATGGGCTAGGATCGGGGCCGCATCATCTACACGCGCCAGGCCTTGTCGCCACGTAAAGGCGGCGCCGCATAACTGCCATCACCCGCGCATGCGTGGTTGCCGTCCTCTCTGAGTCCGCCCCGCAAGAAGATGGCGGACGGATCTTGTGGGGCCGCGGAAGAAAGGAGGTCCTCCTTCAGAGAGGACGGCCCGACGATTGGTGGGCACCGATCGCGGGCCATGCCACATTTGAGGTACCCCCCCCGGTGCAGGATCCTCCTCCCCCCCCCCCCCCCCCCCCCGCAGGCCGCCCCCCCAGCGTTCCCGCGCTGTTCCCGACGGCAGCAACCAGGTATGGACGGCGCCGGGGGGAACCCGCCGTTTCGGCCTGGCCGCTTGGCCCATCCTGGCCTGAGAATAGCGGGGGTGCCAGAGAATCGCCATTTTGGGTGTCTCCGGCGATTCTCCGGCCTGCGGCACGCGGAACTCGACGGGGCCGTTCCCGCCGCTTGGGAGAATCGCGGGAGGGCGTCGGACCGGCGTCCCGGGAAATTTTGGCGGCCCAAGCGATTCTCCCAACCGGCGCGGGAGTGGAGAATCTCGCCCCTTATCTCTCAAAATCCTTTCCAATATTTTGCTCACCACAAACGTAAGACTGATGGGTCTGTAATTCCCAGGGATTTCCCTATTCCCTTTCTTGAACAGGGGAACAATATTCGCCTCCCTCCAATCATCCAGTACTACTCCACTGGAGAGTGAGGACGCAAAGATCATCGCCAACGGTGCAGCACTCTCCTCCCTCGCTTCCCGTAGTAACCTTGGGTATATCCCGTCAGGCCCAGGGGACTTATTTATCCTGATGCTTTTCAAAATTTACAGCACATCCTCATTCTTAATATCAACCTGTTTGAGTCTATTAACCTGGTTCACACTGTTCTCCTGAGTAACAAGGTCCCTCTCTCTAGTGAGAACTGAAGCAAAATATTCATTTAGGGCCTCCCCCATCTCCTCAGACTCTAGGCACAAGTTCCCTCCACTATCCCTGATTGGCCCTACTCTCACTCTGATCATCCTCTTATTTCTCACATAAGTGTAGAATGCCTTGGGGTTTTCCCTATTCCTTCCCGCCAGGGCTTTTTCATGCCCCCTTCTAGCTCTCCTCAGTCCATTTTTGAGTTGCTTCCTGGCTACCTTGTAACCCTCTAGAGCCGAGTCAGATCCTTGCTTCCTCAACCTTATGTAATCTTCCTTCTTCCTCTTGACTAGAAGCTCCACTTCTCTTGTCATCCAATACTCCTTCACCTTACCATTCCTCCCTCGTCTCAGTGGGACAAAACTAGCCAGCACTCGCAGCAAGTGCTCCTTAAACAACCCCCACATTACTGTTGTGCATTTCCCCAAGAACAATTGTTCCCACTTTATGCTCCTCAGCTCCTGTCTAATAGCAGTATAATTTCCCCTCCCCCAATTAAGTACCTTCCCACACTGTCTGTTCCTATCCCTCTCCATGACTATGGTAAAGGTCAAGGAGTTGTGGTCACTGTCACCAAAATGCTCTTCCACCGAGACATTTGACATCTGGCCCGGTTCGTTGACGAGCACCAAGTCTAATATGGCCCCCCCCCCCCCCCCCCCCCGAGTCAGACTATCTACATATTGAGTCAGGAATCCTTCCTGTACACACCTGACAAAATCTGCTTCACCCAAACCATTTGCACTAAGGAGGTTCCAGTCAATATTAGGGACATTGAAGTCACCCACGACAACAGCTCTGTTACTTCTGCACTGTTCCAAGATCTGCCGCCCAATCTGTTCTAAGATCTCTCTGCTGCTATTGGGGGGTCTATAGAAAACTCCCAATAAAGTGACTGCTCCTTTTTTGTTTCTGACTACCCCCCATACTGACTCAGTAGACAAACCCTCCTCAACTACCTCCTTTTTTGCAGCTGTGGTGCACTCCCTAATTAACAGTGCCACTCCCCCTCCTCTTTTACCTCCCTCCCTATTCTTCTGAAAACATCTAAACCCCGGAACATCTAACAACCATTCCTGCCCCTGTGAAATCCATGTCTCCGTAATGGCCACAACATCGTAGTTCCAAGTACTGATCTATGCTCTAAGTTCATCTCCCTTATTCCTGACACTCCTTGCATTGAACCATACACACTTTAACCCATTCCACTGAGTGCAAATTTGCCCTATCAACTGTCTATCCTTCCTCAGACTTGCTGCATATTATTTCTGCCTGTTCAACAGCCACCCTATCCTCTGATCCATAGCTCTGGTTGCCATCCCCTTGTCAAACTAGTTTAAACCCTCCCGAAGATCTCTAGCAAACCTCCCAGGATATTGGTGCCTCTCTAGTTTAGGTGCAATCCGTCCTTCATGTACAGGTCCCACCTTTCTCAGAAAATATCCCAATGATCCACATATCTGAAGCCTTCCCTCCTGCACCAGCCCTGTAGCCACGTGTTCAGCTGCACTCGCTCTCTGTGCCTTGCCTCACTTGCACGTGGCACCGGTAGCAATCCTGAGATCACTACTCTGCTTGTCCTACTCTTCAGCTTCCAACCTAATTCCCTAAAATCACTTTTTAGATCCTCATCCCTTTTCTTAGCTATGTCGTTGGTGCCTATGTGCACCATGACTTCTGGTTTCTCCCCCTCCCCCTTAATAATCCTGTAGACATGGTCCGAGACATCCCTGGCCCTGGCACCCGGGAGGCAACATACCTTCTGGGAGTCTCGTTCGCGACCACAGAATCTCCTATTCATTCCCCTAACCATTGAGTCTCCTATCTCTATTGCTTTTCTATTCTACCCCCTTCCCTTCTGAGCCACATAGCCAGGCTCAGTGCCAGAGACCTCATCCAAAATGGCGTACTTGTTTTGAAGGGTAACGGCCATGAGGGATCCCTGCACTGTCTGCCCATTTGTTTTCCTTCCCCTGGTGGTGCATTCCAGAGGCTGGATTCTCCGTTTCAGAGACTATGTCCCCACGCCGCCGTGAAAACTGTAGTCCTTTACGCCAGAAAATCTGGCGTCAAAAGAACACAGATTCACTGACTTGCAGGGAGCTAGCAGGCAGCTGTCGTGGAGCTCGCAACTCCAGATGCCGATATGGCCCCCCGCACTTCCGGGTCAGGGGCCGCACATGCGCACCCGGCGGCCTCCAGCAGCCGCACCGTGCTCCATTGCGGACTCAGGCCGTGGACCTGGACTGCGGAAACAGTGCCCCCGATTGTGCTGACACCGCTGTGTGGAAATCACAGGATTTAGCCGGGGCAGATAGATGGTATGTATAGGAAGTGGAGGGAGGTGGGGGGTGGGGTTGGTGAGGACAAGGCATTTGTACTTGGAAGAGAAGTTTGCAGGTCTGGAGGAGCTGCGGGGGAGGTTTGAGTTGCCGAAGGGAAGTGAATTTAGGTATATGCAAGTGAGGGATTTTGCATAGAAGGAGTGGAGAGGGTTTCCCAAGCTGCCAGTCTATACCCTGTTGGAGTGGCTGCTACTCCCAGATGTGGAGGGGGAGGGCAGGATTGGCGATATGTATGGTTGGCTGGGGGAGGAAGGGGTAGCACAGGTGGTGAGGATCAAGAATAAATGGGAGGAGTTGTTGTGGGGGCGGGGGGGAGATAGGATGGGGAGTGTGGAGTGAGGCAATGGGTCGGGTAAATTCGACCTCCTCGTACGTGAGGACAAGCTTGATTCAATTCAAGGTAGTGCACATGGTACAAATGACCCAGGCAAGGATGAGTGGGTTCTTCCGGGGGTGGCGGACCAGTGTGAGAAGTGTGGGCGAGGGCTGGCGAACCATATGCACATGTTCTAGGGCTGTGAGCATTTGGAGAGATACTGGGAAGTGGTGTTTGGGACGCTATCGAAGATTGGGGAATAGAGGTCAGGCCAGACCCAATGGTGGCGATCATTGGGGTGTCGGAAATGCAAGAGCTGATGGAGGGGAAGGGGGTCGATATCATGGCCTTCGCCACTCTAACTGCCTGGCGAAGCATATTGCTGGATTGGCGGTCGGCAACGCCTGTCAGGGGTGGCAGCCTGGCTGGGGGATGACTTCCTTCAGCTGCAAAAGATCAAGATCGAGTTGAGGGTAACAGCAGAGGACTTTGAAACACGGTGGGGAGTGTTCTGTGTTGAGGAAATGTTTGGCACGGGAGGGGGGGGGGGGGGGGGGGGGGGGGGCGGTGGAGGAGGATGGGGGAGGGGATGAAACGGGGAAAATTGTACAGACTGTGAATTCTGGGGGTGTTGAGAATGTTAATGATTTGTGTTGTTGTATTTTTGAATTTATTTGGCATAAAATACATTTTTTTTAAAAACCCTCTGATCTCTTCTTCGGCCCCCTTCATTCCGATCCTATTTCTCTGGACATGCATTTCCACCCCACAGTGAATCTTTTCTCCTGTCATCAGAGTTCTTCCTCCACCTGAACCCTCACTCCTATTACCTCCTTGGATCATGGGCAATGCTGGTATTGCTTGGTGAATTGATCTTTACCTACCCGAGGCTGAATTTCAACTCTCTGACGCTATCTTCCACATCCTTTTGGACCATGATCTCACCAACAAGCATCAAATTGTTGTTTCAAAGCTGACAGTGACCTCATCTCCTTTGGAGAACTTCCCTTCATAACTTCCAACTGCACTGTCCCTAAAGCCCGCCCCTACCTCCTTCCCAATGTCATGTGAGAGTACCTTTAAGAAATGGGTATTTTTTAATAGAATTATTGTAGTGGGTGTACCTTCAAGAAATGGGTGTTTATTACCGCAGTGATATCAGAGAGTGTGTGGAGCTGGACTGTCTGTCTACTTTACTTTCGTGTTTGAGCAGGCTGCTATAGGGTGAGGTTTTAATTTCGTTTTCAGAGAGAAGAACTGCAGTGAAAGCCAGCAGATGTGCATGGATCTCTCTACAAGCTAAAGAGTGTTCATTTGGGTGAGTTCAAAGGGATAACTGCTCTCATTAGAGAATTTAAACCTGATCTCTGGGTTCAAAGGGTCTTTTGTCTTCTGGATGTTGTTTGGGAAGTTATTAAGGATTATTTAGTGTTGTATTCTTTGGGGGTTGTATTTGAATGATGGTTGCGAAGATGTTCACTGAATGTTTTAAAAAGGTTAACTTGAGTTCATAGAATAAACATTGTTTTGCTTTAAAAAATACTTTTCAATTTCTGCTGTACCACACCTGTAGAATGGGCCATTTGCTCCCACAATCTATTAAAGGTTGTGGGTCAGGTGAACTCCATGATGCACTTTGGGGTTCTCTAAACCTTGGCCCATAACACCAATATCTACAAACAGGATTGCCCCGGTAGATCCATTGGTTCAGCCTGTTCTTACCCCACAGAATTGACTTTTTCCTTTCTTTTCTACCTTATATCTGTGACTCTTCCTAAGCCCTCCACCCCTTATCAAGCTTAGTTTCCAGGCTCAAGCCATCTCCTCTCCACCTTGGACATCCAATCAATTTACAACTCCATCCCCACCAGGATGGCCTGAGGGGTATCCACTTCTTCTTTGAATGGAGGACAAAGAGTCCCCATCAACCATCACCCTCCTCCACCTGGATGAACTTGTTCTTTTGCTGATTAACCTCTCCTTGACTTGACTGACTTCCTTCAAACAATAGGTGTTGCTTTAGGAACCTGCAGGTGTCCTGGCTATGCCTGCCTTTTCATGGGATATGTGAAAGATTCTTTGTTGGAGTCCTACTCAGGTTCGCTCCCTCCTCTTTTTCTGATAAATTATGATGTGGAGATGCCGGCGTTGGACTGGGGTGAGCACAGTACGAAGTCTTATAACACCAGGTTAAAGTCCAACAGGCTTGTTTCGATGTCACTAGCTTTCGGAGCGCTGCTCCTTCCTCAGGTGAATGAAGAGGTATGTTCCAGAAACATATATATAGACAAATTCAAAGATGCCAAACAATGCTTGGAATGCGACCATTAGCAGGTGATTAAATCTTTACAGATAAATTAATCATTTATCGGTTCCATTTTCTGCATTTGTTTGAACTGGAAAGTTTTATCAACTCTACTTCCAATTTTCATCCTTCCCTCATCTTCACATGGTGCCCTTCCAACTCTTCCCTCAACTTCGCTGTCTCCATCCGGGGATGTGCTATCAACCAACGTCCAGTATAAGTTCACTGACTTGCATAGCTACCACGACTATACTTTGTCCCACTTCTTTTCCTGTAAGGACTCTATTCCGTTCTTCTAGTTTCTCCATCCCCACCCCATTTGTCCTAATACAACCTTTCATATAGGTGTTTCTGCTGTCTCTCTTTTTCCACAACTGAGATTTGCCTCCACTGTAGTTGGCATGGCCCCCAAATCAATGGGTCAATGGAGGATTTGCCTCCACTGTCGTTGGCATGACCCCCAAATCAATGGATCTACCAGGGTAGTCTTGTTTGTAGATATTGGTGAGGAAGTAGAGGCGGGCTTTGGGGTCAGTGAAGTTGGAAATTGTTCTCCTTCCCACAGCTACTGTGCTCAGCCGTTTCTCTTTCAGAACCATGATAGGGTTTCTGCACCAGTCTTCATATTCAATGGATGCCGTTTCTCCCACCTCAGGTGTGATGCCACCACCAAACACATCTTCCTATCCTCTAAGTTTACAGTATTTTTGGGCGTCATGGTGGTGCACTGGTTAGCACTGCTGCCTACGGCGCTGAGGACCCGGGTTCGATACTGGCCCTGGGTCATTCTCCATGTGGAGTTTGCACATTCTCCCCGTGTCTGCGTGGGTTTCACCCCCACAACCTAAAGATGTGCAGGTTAGGTAGATTGGCCACGCTAAATTGCCCCTCAATTGGAAAAACTCTAAATTTAGAAAAAAAACATTTACAGCATTCTGAAAGGTTAGTTTTCTCCCCGACTCCCTGGTCCACTCCTCTGTCACCTACAATATGTCCTCCCCTTCCTCTGGCACCATGCCATATAAACACAGGACATGCAACTGTAATAAGTCCACGAGGCAGAAGTCCCGTCACCAGAATTCCTTTTATTTACAAACCCAGCAGCTGAACAACCATGACCATTCAGTCTGCTGTCTACACCGGGAGTGCAGAGGATATGACACATTCAGTCTCCAAGTGTGACCCTGAGCTTCTGGTCACCTGTCATTTTAATTCTTGCCCACTCCCACTCTGATCTCAGCCATCTACATTGTTCTAGTGAAGCTCAGAGTAAGGTTGGGGTACAGCACCACTCATCCTTCAACTAGGCATTTTACTGCCTTCCGGACTCAACAATTGCAGATAATATCTTCTGCTAACTTTTTTAGCATGTCAGCTGTTGGTGAAAACTCTGTTATACCATTTACACTTCCTCTACACCCTTCTTTGTCCACTCAACACTTCATTCTTTTGTTTCTTTATTCATCTCATTACCTTCTCCTTTTGCTTCACACCATCAATACTTTTGCCATTTAATCTCTCCTGCCTGTTACCTTGTCAAAGACATTTCTTTTGTTCCCACCCCTCATTACCCTGCCTCTCTAATTGCTTAAAATCTGTACAGCTAAAACTCATTCACGTTCCGACAAGTGGTCATTGACCTGAAATGTTAACTTCACATAGTGGGTGGGAGTTTCCGGTCGTGCCTACCCTGAGACTGGAAATTCCCATCCGAGGTCAACGGACCTTTAAATGGTCTGTCAAATTTTCCATCCCGCCCATGACGATGGGTGGGCTAGACTCGAAAATTTACCACTACCTTTCCATTGTAAGAAGTGAAATTTGTGGTTCAGCTTTGTAAAAACAATCCAGGGGGAGCATCAATAGTTTAAATGAAATATAAAATGCAGTTTGCTGGAGGTAGATGTATAGAAATTGACTAAATTGACCAGCATTGCAAAAGACAAAAGATTTTTCAAACTAAGTAACCTGTTAAAAGCTGCAGGCTATTTCCTTCCAGATAAACAGAGTCTTGTCTGTAATAGGAAATAACATTTCTTTTTTTTAATTTATAAATTTAGAATACCCAATTCATTTTTTCCAATTAAGGGGCAATTTAGCATAGTTAATCCTCCTAGAGTGGCTGCAGCTGCTCTCTGTCTGTTGTTGAGTGCTGGCTGTTGCTGACTTGCCTGAGGAAGGAAAGAGAGAGGGAGGAGAGCAGAAGGAGAGAGGAAGGAAAGAGAAAGGACAGAAGGAAGAAAGGAACAACAACAATAGCAACAACAACAGGAAGGTGGCTGCAAAACAAGGTGGGAGTAAAGCCCGTTGGTACTGTTTGTTTGCTGGGCCCCTCCCGGGCTGAGGGCCCTACCCAGTTCTCCCAACTGTCAGGCCTTCCTCATTCCATCTGGTGAGCTTGTTCCAGGACGGGGACATTGAATGGTTGCTGGGCCCCTGGGCTGAAGATCCCTTACACCAGCAGGGAGGAGATCGGTTCCATTGGGTGGTCGTTCTAGGGTGGGGCACAGACTGTATTTTGCTGAGCCCAACTTGGGCTGAAGACTTCTTTAAACCAGCGTCACTTACCTCAGTGTGGTGACCTAGGGTGGGTGCACGATCCTCCCACCGTCCAGCTTCACCCGGAGTCTCAGGACTCTCTCACCTCGGGCACCATTCCATCTATGGTGCCCCACCCTCCTGTGTTGCTGACCTCCTCTCACAGTGCTCTTGTTCTCTCTTCTCTTCCCTTCCCTGCGTTGCTCCCCTATATACCTTCCAAGGGGGAGAGTACGTCATTCCACCTCGCCCTTCCCCTGACAACCCCCTTCCCACTATCTATTTTGACAATTAAATTCCAACGCGACACAGCCCACATTGGGGTGGGCGTGGCACCTGCCCTGATGGCCACTCCACCTACGCCAGTGGCGGGGCCGACCAGAGCTACCTATGCGGGGGTGGTAGCCTCCTCGGCCTCCACTGCTCCCACAGCCCCGCCACCTTCCCGGTTGCTGACCCGAAAGCTGGGTGTAAAGTGCTCCGCTCACCCGACCATCACCATAGAGGCGTGCGTTCACGCAATGGCCGGGGTCATCGGCCCCTTGGCCATTGTGGCCGCCTCTCTAATGTGCGAGAAAGTCGTGTTCTTCCTGAGGGCCGAGAAGGCGGTTCACCTCGTCCTTGAAAAAGGGCTCGCGGTGGGCGGGACCTACGTAGCAGTGGACCCTCTTGAGGCCACTGCCGAGCAGGTCATATTGTCCTATGTCCCGCCTTACCTCCCTACCGAGCTCCTCCTCCCCCACCTCCAACTCCTGGGGGAGGTTCGTTCTGAGATAGCGCCGCTCCCTCTCGGCCTGAAGGACGCTCCCCTCAGGCACATCTACTCCTTTCGGCGCCAGGCTTTCATCTGCTTGGCCCGGGAGGATGTATTGGAGGGGGTATTCGAGGTCTCCCATCTGGGGGAGATCCTCCGCATCTTCTGGTCTGCAGATGGCGTGCGGTACCACGCCTGCATGAAGGTGGGGCACGTGCGGAAGAACTGCCCCGCTTACAAAGCCACCACTGACACCCAGGTGGCTGCGAGTGGCACCGCGGGCCCCTCCCCCTCCATTGGCATTACCACCCCGACCCTACAGGGGGACACCGTGCTGGCGCAGACTGGCTGGTCGGCTGCCGGAGTGGAGGAGGGAGGGTATCTACAAGGCCATAAGGCCCGAAAGAAGGCAAGGCAGGGATCGTCTGCAAATACACCCAACCCCGTCAGCCGAGAGACCCCTGCGCCCCAGAACTCCGGCCTGGGGGCCACCGCAGACACTGAAGCTCATCCCGGGCCCATTGACGCCTCAGTGTCGGGTACCGGGCCCGTCGTTGTTTTGGCGCATGTCAGCAAGGCGGGGGAGGGGTGGTGATGCGCGTTCTCCCAGGCCGACACAGAAGACGGCAACGTCTTGAACCTGGGGGCAAAGTGTTGAGGGAAGGGGGGGCGTTGCGAGAATGGAGATTTCTTCAGCGCAGGGCACCCCCCGCCACTCCTCGGAGGGGGGAAGAGAAACATCATGACCCCCCCCCTGAAACAGAGCAGGTGGCGCCCTGCCCCATGACATGCCCCCGGAAGAGGTTAGACAAAGCCCATCATCTGTCGACCCCTGAGCTGTCGCAGCCCCCCCCCCCCCCCCCCCGAGCTGGACGACTCTGGGCCGGATGCGAGCGAGACCCCGGAGGGCCGTTCCGCCCGGTGCCATTTTGCACCCCAGAGGCATTCCTTTTTACAATGCCGGAGGGCTGTGACTGCTCCCTGCCTCAGGGTCATTGGGTGGTGGTGGCGAGGAGCGCCTCCCCTCTCCATTCCAGCCTCCGACGCCGGCAGTCCCCATCTCCACCCCGGAGCTTATTCCGGAACTGTTCTTGGGTCTATCCGGTGACCCGGCGTCGCAGGAGAGCCGCCACCTCCCTCTGGCATGATTCAATTAGAGGAGTCTGCGAGGAACCCGTCTGTTGACGATCCGGGGGGTGGGATCGAGGCAGACCCAGGGCTGGTTGGTGGGACCGTGCCGTCCGCCACACTCAATGTGGCGGAGGACTCGGTCCCAGACGGTTGCTTGGTGGGGGGCACGGGGAATGATTTTGGCTCCATCAGCAGCGAGATGGTGGACCCCCTCGTGGCCGACACTGAATCGGCCCTCAACCCCCAAGGGGAACTCCGGGATTTTCTGCGTGCAAACCGAGGTCGCCGAAACCGAGTGCAGCTACCTCTCTACCGGCGGTCGGACTTGGCGCTGCTCATCCGGTCTTCCCGCTTCTGAGCAGCGCTGGCAGAAATCTTTCCTCGCCGGACTCCTGAACGAGCAGAGCGGCCTGCGCTCCTCTGCTCCTTCTGAGCACTGAAAAGGTGAAGGTAGCGCTTTACTACTGACATGGAGGTGACCATAGCCAGCCTCGACATTAACGGCAGCAGGGATGCCCTCCACAGGTTTCAGAACTTCCCGGTCATCTGGGATGGGAAGTATGCGGCGTGCAAGAAACCCACACCGCTCCGGGAGACAAAGCCACATGGCTCCTGGAGTGGCGGGCGGGAAGGGGAGGGAGGGGGGGCTATGAGTCACCTAACCTCACGTTGAGGCGGGGTGGCTATCTTCTGGCCCCACATTTTCAGCCGGAGACCTTGGGGGTCAAGGAGCCAGTGCCAGGCCGATTGCTGCACTTGACGGTCCGCGCGGGGGTCGGGTACTTCACATTGTGAATGTCTACGCTCCCCAGGCTGGCCAGCAGCAGACGACTTTCTTTGAACAAGTGTCCTCTCATCTTGGCACCATCGCCGCATGAGAGTGCATCGTCTTGCGGGGGGGTGGGGGGGGATTTTAATTGCACCCTCGGGACAAATGACCGCTTTGGTACCCAGTGCAGCTCATGCGGTGGTGAAGTTAAGGAACCTGGTCGGGTTCTTTGACTTGGTGGACGTCTGGCGGACTCTCCATCCTGACTCCAGTGTCTTCACTTTTGTGAGGCCTGGGGTTGGAGCGTCCAGAATCGACCGCCTCTACATTTCAAGGGCGTATCTGCCCAGTGTCCCGACGGCCTCTGTGCAGCAAGTGCCGTGCTCGGACCACCGTTCGGGCCCAAACCCGAAGCTTCCACAGCGTTCTCTTCTCTCCGGATCCATCCAGCGAGGATGCTTGCAGAGTTTTGTGGGAGGACCTGCTGCAGGTCAGCCCGGAGGGCGCCGGTAGGCCTGATACCCCTATAAGCCTGGGGAGCTGACCGGCGCCATCGACAGCCTGTCCCGGGGCAAAACCCCAGGGCTGGATGGGCTGATCGTGGAGTTCTTCAGGGCGTTCTGGGGCGTCCTGGGGAGCGACTATGCGGGGGTCCTGGATGAAAGTATCGCAACTGGGGAGATGTCCCCCTCATGGCGCAGAGCCACCATTATCTTGCTGCCAAAGAGGGGGGATCTCCGCCACCTTAATAATTGGCGTCCGGTCTCCCTCCTCAGCACGGATTACAAGATTTTCGCCAAGGTAATGAGTGCGCGCCTTGGCACCGTGCTGGACCACATGATCCACCCTGACCAGTCCTACACGGTCTTGGGCCGCACAATCCATGACAACATTCATCTGGGCCGGGAGCTGGTCCATCATTCCCAGAGGGCTGGTATGTCCCTTGATCAGGAGAAGGTGTTCGACAGGGTGGATCACGAATATTTATTCGGGACTCTGCAAGCATTCGGGTTCGGGACACAATTTGTCGCCCGGATCCGACTTCTGTACACTGCCGCAAAGTGTCTCGTTAAGGTTAACGGGTCTCTGACGGCACCCCTTCGCCTGGAGAGAAGAGTGCGTCAGGCTGCCCTTTGTCTGGCCAACTTTATTCTATTTGCGTGGAGCCTTTCCTGCGGAGGAGGCTGTCAGGACTGCTTCCGCGCGGGCCTGGCATTGGGGTGGTCCTTTTGGCTTACGCTGATGACGTGCTCCTCATGTTCACTGACCCTGCTAACCTGCGGAGGATGCGAGAGTGCCAGGCTGTGTACTCCGACACGTCGTCTGCCAGGATCAACTGGACCAAATGTTCCGGACTCCTGGTCGGTCCGTGGCAGACGGACCCCCTCCTAAAGGAGCTCAGGCCTTTCACCTGGAGCAAGACCAGCCGCCTCTATTTGGGAGTCGATCTTTGCCCGGCTGAGGAATCCTGGCCGGCTAACTGGCAGGAGCTGGAGACCAAGGTCGCCGCTCGCTTGAGACGTTGGACAGGACTACTCCGAGTACTGTCTTACAGGGGTAGAGTTCTCATCATAAACGAGCTGACAGCCTCCGTGTTGTGATACTGGCTGGTCACTTTGACCCCTCGCCCTGACTTTGTCAAAAAGATCCAGAGAATGCTTGTAGAGCTCTTCTGGGGCAAGAGATTGCACCAGGTCGCTGCTGAGGTTCTGAGTCTCCCGCTTAGGGAGGGCGGCCAGGTGCTGGTGTGGTTCGCATCCAGGTGGCGACCTTCCGCCTTCACCCATGATCAGTTTGCGTGAGTCCAAGTCGGGGATCTTTCCTAGCAACCTCCTGATAAAATCCACATCATCCCAATTAGGGGCATATACACTAACCAAGATTACTCTCACCCCTTCGAGCTTACCCCTAACCATAACAAATCTGCCGCCCCCATCCGCAACTGTACCCTCCGCCTCAAATTGAACCCTATTATTAATCAGGATCGCAACTCCCCTAGTCTTAGTGTCGAGCCCTGAATGAAAGACCTGACTAACCCAGCCCTTCCTCAACCTAACCTGGTCTGCCACTTTCAGGTGCGTCTCCTGCAGCATGACTACGTCCGCCTTCAGAACCCGCAAATGCGCAAACACATGCACCCTCTTCACTGGCCCATTTAGCCCTCTAACATTCCAGGTGGTGCCCCACAATCCTAGCCGCCTCACGGAAATACCCTCCATGACTTTTCGTACTGCGCGGAGGGGTTTCCCGTACGGGCTGCTGCTGCACACCCTTCACATCCTTCCCCTCGCCCGTCGTCCGGACACGCCATGACGTGCCTTGTTGCCGTCTGGCGACGGAGGTCCCTACTGGAGGCCCCTCTATCGAGGGATCCTCCCCCTCAATCTTGGGGACCTGGGGTGGAAGGTGGTGCATGCAGCAGTGCCATACAAGATTGCACCGGTTCACGGACTCCCAAGAAACCTACCATTTTTGCGGCATTGTGGAGTCCGTGGACCATGTCTATGTTACATGTTTTAGGCTGCACCCCCTTTTTAGTTTTCTAACCAATCTTTTGCTGGAGTTTTGTTTGCACTTCAGCCCCACGCTCCTAATCTACGGGCACCTGGTGCAGAGAGGGGTGGGGAAGGCGGAGGACCTCCTTGTGAACCTGCTCCTGGGCCTGGCGAAGCGCGCCATTTATAGGTCCAGCAGTGGGCAACCGAAGGGGTCGTCCGGCCAGACTGTCTGCCCCTCTTCCACGGCTACATTCGCAGCCGGGTGTCCCTGGAAAGGGAGCATGCGGTGTCCACGGGCACCATCGAGGCCTTCCGTGCCCGGTGGGCACCGCAGGGGTTGGGGTGCTTTATTGATCCCTTTAACTGCATTCTTGTTTGATGTTTTTTAAGTTTCCGTTGATCTTTGTTATGTTTGGGCAGTGCCCCTAACAGGAGCGGCCCTTTTTTGCTTTGTCCCTTAGTTTGTTTTCCTTCTGTTTTGTCGGTGGACCTCAAAAAAGTGGCCAATCCACCTACCTTGCACATCTTTAGGTTATGGGGGCGAATGTGCAAACTCCACACGGACAGTGACCCAGAGCCGGGATCAAACCTGGGACCTCGGCACCGTGAGGCAGCAGGGCTAACCCACTGCGTCACCGTGCTGCCCCTGGAAATTACATTTCTATGGCTATGGAATGTTTAACAAGAGACAAAGGTTGTAAAATCAGGTTGAAATAAATAAACAGACATTCTTCAAAGCTATGTTTCACTTTGATGCCAAATTAGAACTTGGTGAGATTTCTTGAATACCATAAGCCAAAATGTCTGTCAGCTAACTTAGTGTTTTGAAAGGTAACAGGCAGGAGTCCAAAGATGTGCAGGTTAGGTGGATTGGCCATGCTAAATTGCTCTCTGGTTAGATGGGGTTACTGGGTTACGGAGATAGGGTGGAGGTGTGGGCTTAAGTAGAGTGCTCTTTCCAAGAGCCGGTGCAGACCCGATGGGCCGAATGGCCTCCTTCTGCACTGTAAGTTCTATGAAAGCTGCAGAAACGGACACAAACTGATGTTGATGATACTGTCAGAGTTTGTCTTCGCTTGAAACAAACTCCACAGCTTTGACAAAGTGTCATCCAGTCTCGAAACATCAGTTCCCTTCTCTCTCCACAGATGCAGTCAGACCTGCTGAGATTGCCCAGTATTTTCTGTTTTTGTCTAGCAAAGACATTATGGGCTTTGAGTGTTGTCTCATTGTTTCTTGTAATTCTCAGTCTGAACAACCGAGTAACCTGTATAGATGTTATTTCAACCACCATTGTTACTGCTTAGCCTGCTGAGTACTTCCTGCATATTCTGTTTTTATTTTGGCTTTGGTTTACTGTATCCAAATGCAAATTCAGGCCTCTGCAAGCTGATCCTTACCTCTTGGTATCTGGCTATTCCTCCATTGACGGCTGCATCTATCACTCCATTCAGACACATGCTAAGAAGATTAATGTTGGCATGCAGCTGCTTGTGTTGGTACTGGCTGATGAGAGATCGCAGCTCCTGGTTTTTGTTCTCCACAACATAGATGGCATTTTCCAAGGGGCTCACCTCCAACTGTCACAAATCAATGATAAAACATTACAGCAACTTACATTAATATAGCATCATAACATGGTAAAAAGTATCATTGTGCTTCATAAGAAGTTTTAAGGTATTCCATAAAGGTGGAGAGAGGTCGAGAGGGGAAGAAATTTAGGGAATTACAAAGAACAAAGAAAAGTACAGCACAGGAACAGGCCCTCCGAGCCCGCGCCAACCATGCTGCCCGCCAAAACTAAAATCCTCTACACTTCCGGGGTCCGTATCCCTCTATTCCCATCCTATTCATGTATTTGTCAAGATGCCCCTTAAACGTTACTATCATAATTCCAGAGCTTAGGGCCTAGGCACAGAAGGTACAGCCATCTATGTTTAAAAATATTTATTCATGCGAAGTGGGAATCACTGACGAGGCCAGCGTTTTATAGCCCATCCCTAATTGTCCTTGAGAAGGTGGTGCTGAGCTGTCTTCTGGAACAGCTGTAGTTCCTGTGTTGTAGATACACCCACAGTGCTGTTAGGGAGGAAGTTCCAGGATTTTGAACCAGTGACAGTGAAGGAACAGTTATATATTTTCAAGTCAGGATGACTAGTGACTTGGAGGGGAACCTCCAGGTGGTGGTGTTCCCAGGTATCTGATGCCCTTGTCCTTTCAGATGGTAGTGATCATGGGGTTTAGAAGGTGCTACATAAGGAGCCTTGGTGAATGACTACAGTGCATCTTATAATAATAATAATCTTTATTATCACAAGTAGGCTTACATTAACACTGCAATGAAGTTACTGTAAAAAGTTCCTCATCGCCACACTCCGGCGCCTGTTTGGGTATACTGAGGGAGAATTCAGAATGTTCAATTCACCTAACAAGCATGTCTTTTGGGACTTGTGGGAGGAATGGAGCACCCGGTTGGTAGATGGTACATATGGCTGCTACTGTGCATTGGTGGTGAAGGGAGTGAATGTGGATGGGGGGCCAATCAAGCGGATGGCTTTGCCCTGGATGGGGGTCAAATCTCTTGAGTGTTGTTGGAGCTGCACTCATCCAGGCAAGTGGAGAGTATTTCATCACACTGCTCACTTGTGCCTTGTAGATGGTGGGCAGAATTTTGAGAGTCAGGAGGTGAGTCACTTATGGCAGGATTTCTAGCCTCTGACCTGCTTTTATAGCCACAGTATATGTTTATGGTTGGTCCAGTTCAGTTTCTGGTCAATGGTGGAGCGGTTGAAATCTGGAATGTGCAAGAGGCCAGATTTGGGAAGTGCGGATACTTCTGAGAATTGCTGAGTTGAAGGAGGGTACAAAGATAGTGTCATGTGAGAATACCTTTAAGAAATGGGTGTTTATCAGTGATGTCAGAGTGAGGGTGGAGCTGGGCTGTCTGTCAGCTTTTTACTTTTGTTTTAGGCTGTTTGCTGCAGGGTGTGTTTTAGTTTTGTTTTGAGAGCTGGATAGCTGCAGTCACAGCCAGAAGGGGTATTAGTCTCTCTCTCTGTAATCTAAAGACTGTAAATCGATCCTTTGGTGATTTTAAAACTAATAACTGCTCTCAGTAGTGACTTTAACCTGATGTGCTTCTGTTTAAAGTGCTTCTGTTTAAAGGTTTTTAAAAAAGTCTTATGGATGTTAAAAGGACAGCTTAAGGATTACTTAGTGTTGTATTCTTTGGGGGTTGTATTTGTTGCTAAGATGTTCACTGTATGTTTTAAAAAGGTTAACTTGAGTTCATAGAATAAACATTGTTTGGCTTTAAAAAATACTTTTCCATTTCTGCTGTACCACACCTGTCAAATGGGCCGTGTGCTCCCCATACCACAATTTATTAAAAGTTGTGGGTCAGGTGAACTCCATGATACCCTTTGGGTTTCTCTAAACCCTGGCCCATAACAAATTGTGGGCTCGTCCGGGATAAACGTCTATCTATTGGATTGGCTTAGTGAACTTAAAGACAGTGTGGGGTGAGCATATTGTGGTTGCTTTTCAGGTGTGGTATTTCAGTTTAAGTAGGGAGTGTGTTGTGGACAATGGCTCTTTCAGAGGCTCTGAAGTTTTGGGGGCTGGAGACGGTCACACGCAGTACCTTACGGACAGAGACTAAAAGCAGACTGTTAGATTTGGCAAAAACATTGCAGTTAACATTACCTGATAAAATGCGAAAAGATGAGGTAATTATGGTGGTGGCTAAGCATTTAAAGTTGTCTGAGATACAGTTTGACTCATTGGAAATGGCAAAAATTCAGTTACAAATTAAACAAATGGAACATGAGAAAGAATTACAGCAGCTTGAATACAAAAGAGAGGAAAGAGAGAGAGAGAGGAAAAAGAAAGCGAGAGAGCGGAAAAAGAAAGAGAAAGAGAGAGAGAGGACAAAGAAAAGGAGAGAGAAGAAAGGAGAAAAGAAAGAATAGCCCTAGCAGAACTAAAAGAAAGAGAAAGGGAGATACAGATCAGGGAAAAAGAGAAAGAGTTTGAACTTCAGAAAATGGCCATGAAACATGACAGTCAGTTAAAATTGGCAGACGTAAAGGGAAATGTACAGTTGGATGATAGTGATGAGGGTAGTGAGACAGGGCGTCAAAGTCGAAGGCTTGGTGGGGATCTATTTAAATATGTTCAAGCATTGCCAAAGTTTGACGAGAAGGAGGTTGAAGGCTTTTTTATTTCATTTGAGAAGGTGGCTAAACAAATGAAATGGCCACAGGACATTTGGGTATTACTGATTCAAACAAAGCTGATAGTAGGGCGAGTGAAGTGTTTGCATCACTACCAGAGGAGGTAACTGGAACGTATGAGGAGGTGAAAAAAAATCCATCTTGGGTGCATATGAACTAGTGCCTGAAGCCGACAGACGAAGGTTTAGAAATTTAAGGAAGGAATTTGGTCAAACATACATGGAGTTTGAAAGGCTCAAACAGAGTAATTTTGATAGGTGGATAAGGGCTTTGAAAATAGGCCAAACCTATGAAGCTCTCAACAAAATTATACTTTTGGAGGAGTTTAAAAATTCAATTCCTGATGTGGTGAGAACTCGTGTGGAAGAGCAGAGGGTTAAAACTGCGAGATTAGCAGCAGAAATGGCAGATGATTATGAATTAGTTCATAAATCAAAGTTTGGTTTCTGACATCAGTTTCAGCCTGTCAGGGATAGAAACTGGGGACATGAGAAATACTCAAGTGGTAAAGGTAAAGGTGATCTGATGGGAGATAATAAGGAGAGTGTACCTCAGATTAAAAAAGAAATCCAGGAGGGTCGAAGTTACATGAAAAGTTTCAAATGTTTTCACTGTAATAAACTAGGCCATGTAAAGTCACAGTGTTGGTGGTTGAAGAAAAGCACTGAGAAGGCTGATGTGGTAAAACAGGATAAGACAGTGGGGTTTGTTAAAGTGGTAAAGGAAAGCCCAAGTGAAGCGAAGGAGGTGCAAAAAGATTGTACAGCCTGATCAAGAGGTGATTGATAAGAAGGTGCCAGATCTCTTTAAAGAATTTACTTGTGTGGGTAAAGTTTACTCATCTGTATCAGGAGGAGCAGGTAAAGAAGTCACAATTTTAAGAGATACGGGAGCTAGTCAATCTTTAATGGTAAGAGATGAGGAATTATGTAGTTTGGGAAGAATATTGCCAGAAAAGGTGGTAGTATGTGGATTTCAGGGTGAGAGGAGTAGTCTTCCATTATATAAGGTAAGGTTGGAAAGTCCAGTGAAGAGTGGTGAAGTGGTAGTAAGAGTAATAGAGAAACTATCTTGTCCAGATATCCAGTTTATCTTGGGTCGCAGGTGGGAGTGATGCCTGCTGTGGTTGATAAACCAGTGGATAATCAGACAACTGAAGTGTTGAAGGACGAATATCCTGGGTTTTTCTGGATTGTGTAGTAACAAGGTCGCAAAGTCACAGGTAAGACAAGAGGAGAAATCAAAGAGTGAAGATGAAGTTGAAGTGCAATTATCAGAAACGATTTTTGATCAGATGGTCGAAAAAGAACAAGAACAGGTGGAGGATGAGGCGGATATTTGTGTCAGTGGAGATATAGAGAGAGGTGTGATCTTGGCGGGATTTGAACACCTTTGTGCCATATCCCATCCTCACCCAACACCCAAATCTGAGTTTGTGTCACTGGGTGGCCATCAGGAGTGGTAACTCTGGAAATCTCTCCTTATCCTAATGCAGAGCACAGAGCAGTTGCAGGCTTATTAGCATCAGCCAGCAGAGATAAACACAAACGCTGGGAATTCAACCTGGGACTGTCTGGTTTTGATACTGTCAGGAAAATATAGTGGAGAAATTCAAAAGAACAGTGAGTGAGAAGTGATCCTACTGAGGTTTGAAAGATAATAAAATTATGTAGAAGCAGTAAATCTACAGCACTACTTAAAACCAAATAGGGAGTACGCGAAGTTCAAGGTAGAAAATCTGTTCTTCATATCAGGAATGATAGGCATGCGGAATCGACTTTTGATGCGGCAGCGGAAGGCAGAATCATGAAATTATTTAGGAATTGGGTGGATTATCAACTAAGATAAAAATAAAGGGGAAATAGAGTACAAGAGTAATCTCGGCCAGCATGCTCTCTCTTACACATTATACTTCTTGTCTGTTAAGCCATAAACCACCCCACAAATGGAGCACGACTATTTCTCCGTACTCATGCTGAGGTCATTTTTAGGGTTTGTCAATTATGGGAAATCTATCCCAAACCTGGTTACCTTGTTGGTGCTCCTGCATGCCCTCTTGAAGAAAAAATAAAAATGGGCATGGAAAGCGCCGCAGGAGGAAGCATTTGCCAGAGTGATATGGCAGTTGTTTTTGTCAAAGCTATTGACTACGATCCGTTGAGACCACTCGTCCTCACATGTGACACCTCCCATATGAGGGATCTCATAGAAACTTATAAAATTCTCACAGGATTAGACAGGGTAGATTCAGAAAGAATGTTCCCGATGGTGGGGGAGTACAAAACTAGGAGTCATAGTTAAGAATAAGGGATAAACATTTTAGGACTGAGATGAGGAGAAATTTATTCACTAGTTGTGAATCTGTGGAATTCACTACCATAGAAAGTAGTTGAGGCCAAAATGTTGTGTAATTTCAAGAAGGAATTAGATATAGTTCTTGGGGCTAAAGGGATCAAGGGATATCGGGGGAAGGTGGGATCACGATATTGAACTTGATGATCAGCATGATCATAATGAATGGCGGAGCAGGCTTGAAGGGCCGAATGGCCTCCTCCTGCTATTGGTGGAATCATCATGGTGGAAAATGCTTCCATTTTCTATGTTTCTATTCGGGTGGGACGATGCGACAGGCCGACCGTTTGTGTACTGAACCAGAATATCACTACGTGCAAATTGGGAAGGAAGGACTGGCCGTGAAATACGCAGTAAAGAAGTTTCACCAGTACACCTATGGGCATCATTTCATGGTGATCACAGACCATGGGCAGCATGGTAGCCCAGTGGTTTGCATTGTGGCTTCATAGTGCCAGGGTCCCAGGTTCGATTCCCGCTGGGTCACTGTCTGTGTGGAGTTGCACGTTCTCCCCGTGTCTGCATGGATTTCTTCCGGGTGCTTCGGTTTCCTCCCACTAGTCCTGAAAGATGTGTTGCTAGGTAATTTGGACATTCTGAATTCTCCCCCTTTGTACCCGAACAGGCGCTTGAATGTGGCGACTAGGGGCTTTTCACAGTAACTTCATTGCAGAATTAATGTAAGCCTACTTGTGACAATATAAATTATTATTATTACTTGTCTCTTTAGGAAGACAGGATTATTCCACCAATAGCCTCGGCCAGAATCCAATGGTGGGTATTGCTGTTGGCAGCTTATGAGTACACCTTTGAACACCGTCCAGGAGCACAGATCATGCATGCAGATGCCCTCTGCGCTCCCGCTGCCTGTAAGCCCCTCATCCCCGCCAGTGGTGGATGAAATTGTATTGATATTAAACTTCATTGACACCCTACCCATGACAGTGTACAAAGGGACCTACATTGATGAAATTGCGCCACGTCGTTCTGCACGGCGGGAAACGAGGGAAACTCCCAGAGGAGCTGTGGACCTATCTTGCAAACCAGCAGAAGCTCAGCGTGGAGGATGGCATCCTTCTGTGGGGAGCTCGCGTGGTCATCTCGTGGCCAGGTCGGTGCATGGTCTTACAAGATTTGCACAGAGGATACCCAGGTATTTCCAAGATGAAAATGCTCACAAAGAGTTACTTGCGGTGACCAGGGCTCGATGGCGACATCGAGCGAGTGGTGCAGCAATGTGTGGCTTGCCAGAAACACCAGAATCTCCCTCAGCCAGCCTCGCTCCACCCTTGGCAATGGCCATGATGCCCCTGGGTGTGCTTGCATGCCGATTTCGCCGGGTCCTTTATGGAGTCAATGTTTCTGCTCCTCATAGATGCCCACTCAAAGTGGATGGGTATGCACCAAATGTCTTCCACCACACCACCTCACCAGTAACCGTGAAGAAATTGTGTCATTCATTCAGCACCCATCAGATTCCAGATGTGCTCGTCATGGACATAGAACATACAGTGCAGAAGGAGGCCATTCAGCCCATTGAGTCTGCACAGACCCACTTAAGCCCTCACTTGCACCCTATCCCCCTAACCCAATAACCTCTCCTAACCTTTTAGTGCACTAAGGGCAATTTAGACTGTGGGAGGAAACCAAAGCACCCGGAGGAAACCCACGCAGACATGGGGAGAACGTGCAGACTCTGCACAGACCGTGACCCAGCAGGGAATCAAACCTGGGACCTGGCGCTGTGAAGCCACAGTGCTAACCACTATGCTCCCGTGCTGCCCAATGAAACCCTCTGTACCAGCGAGGAGTTCCAGGCGTTTATGTGAGCCACTGGAGTGAAACAAGTCTGAATCGCTCCATACCATGCATCCTCAAATAGTTTGGCTGAGCGGGCAGTTCAGATGTTTAAACAAGGCATGAAGCAACAGAATGCGAGTTCCCTTGAAACAAAGTGGACGTGCGTTTATTCAATTATTGAACGATGCTGCACATCATAACTGAGGTAGCACCGGTAGAATTGCTGGTAGGCCAATGTCTCCAGACCTGCCGGAGTTTAATGTTCTTGAGTCTTGGCGGGAAGATAAAAATGAAGCAGGGCCTCCAGAAGAGGTACCACAATCACCGAATGCGTGACAGAGAATTTAAACCATGGGACAATAGTGGAAAAAATTGAGTCAGTTTCTTACACGCTCAGGACCACAAAGTGAACCGTGTGAAAACACGTGTACCACCTGAAAGGCGGGGAACCTACCCTAGCAGTAGCCACGCAGAATGAATCTGTTTCTCAACCACCCTATCTGCCATTATTTAGTCAGGAAGCACTTCCAACCATGGACCTATGCCTGGGCCAGCAGGATGCGGATGACTCGGCCTCGGATATGGGTACAGAATCCTCTGTGCTCTCGGAGGACTTTGCAATCAGTAATGGGCCTCAACAGTGCCCCTTCGGCATTCCATGGGAAACAGGCACTCCCTGACCCGATATATGCCCCTGATCTGGCCCCACAGCTGCTAGAAGCACAGTCACGGCAAAGGAAACAGTCTTCTTAGGGTCACAGTTGGCTTTTGGGAAGCAGCTGGGCAAAGACTGATCTGACTCTTCTTCCTGAGTGAGGCCATCTGGTTCCTCTGCTGCATCTCTCCACAGCTCTGCATCAGAAAACTGTGCACCTCTCCATCTCAGGTAACGGTTGCATTACTATATCAGTGTTGTCTGCTGTTTTGAAAGACAGTTGTGGCAAACTATTTCTCTGTGGTGTCTTCTAAGCCTGATCACGGATCTCAATGGGTGTTTGTGACATGAGCATTTCCAGCAGAGGTACAGAATATTGAAACTCTGACGGAAATTCCCCCAACCTGCCTCAGAGATTCTGCCTCACCATTACCCTGACTTTGATTGGCTAACTTTGCATTGATTTTGGGTATCAATAGCAGTGCCACAACATGACAGTATGCCACTGTAGATCTGGTTGCAGGTTCAAATGTGCATTCCTCCATATGGGCTAAAACTTCAAAGAAACTACCCTGTGCACTTTGACAACCCCAGTGTTGAACTCAACACTGGCCATTCGGGTCAGTTGGGGTTAGATTAAAATAAAGGAGACAGTGTGATGAGTTTCGGTTTCAATAGTTGCTATTTAGAGAGAGGTGTGTAGGATGGAGGTTATGAGGAACAGTGAGGGAAATTCAGAGTTGCACTGAACCTAGGATTATTAGTCAAATGGAGAGATTAGAAAATGGGTAGAATTGAATGCTCGCAGTGGTGGGCCCATCCACCGGCTGCAGAGCAGGAGCAACCCTGCCATGGCTGTTCCAAACGCACCCATGACCTGGTTTAATGCTGATGAGGTACATACCTGGTTTATGACGGGGCCCTTGTCATGGTCAGAGGGAATTAACTGCCTCCGAGAGCTGCTGGTCAATCAGAGGCTGGCATTCTTGAGTATCTGATCTCATTGCAGGAGATCCAGACTGCAGGATTGTCACTGGAGCGAAGGTATGTGAGGAAGCCTCGCTGGAGCCAGTTGGAGAGATCCCAGCAAAGTGGGGGGAAGGGGGGTTAGTTTCAAGAGGAAGTGAGGGTCTTCATGTCGTGTGGGATGGCCCTAGCTGGCAGTGGGTTTCTCCACCGGGCCGCAGGCTTACATGGCAGAGTTTATCTGGTGGTTCGCCCAGCATCAGTGGATGGGGTAGTTTTAAGTGGCCACTTGAGGGTTCAACTGGTCCCTGGCAAAAAGGCTGTCCTTGACTCACCCCACTGCAGACAAAAGGGGGAGCCGGGAAAGTGATGGGGTCTCCACCTGCACCTTCCTGCCACATTATACAGTAATCCCACCACCACCTAACTTTCCTCCATGGGAAGCATTAATTCCGCTCAATGTTTCCTGTTCAAATCAGGAGTAATTCAGAAAAGGAAGACTGCAGTGCTACAGGTAATAGGTAGGGAAGTGGCATGAGGTAAATTGTTCCTTCAAAGAACCATCACAGACACAATGGGCTGAATGGCCTCCTTCTGTGCTGTTACCATTCTATGATTTTATGAATGGGATCTGACTGGCCAACGTTAATGGAAATTAAATTGGTTGTGGTATTAAAACCTATTTAAGATCTATTTGATCGCATAAATATCCCATCAAGTAGGGGATGTTAAACGTATCCGCTCAGTCTTTCCCAGGACTACAAAACCCAAATTTTTCATCTCTTTCAGTATTCCCTTCAATCTTTTGCTTTTATAATTCAGCTTGTTATCATCTCATGGTTCCTTCTCCAATTACCTCATTCCCTTCTACTCTTCTCAATATCATGAGAATACTGTGCAATGGAGCTTGATATTTCACATCAATTAAAACATTTTCTGCCAGAGCTGCGTTTGTGGTATTGAAGGACCCAAAATGGAAATAATGAACTCAAGAGGAGGTAGATTATCTGATTCAATAGCCTGATTAAAAGAACAGCTCTGGAAATGGGATTGGTCACAATTTACTGTCTCTGTGAGGTGACAACACAGATTCATTTGAAAACAGAAAGAGAAAAAAGGATCTTACCACCTCTCTCTTCTCTACTTCAAACCAGCGGGAGATTCCAGGTAAGTTGTGTGTAAGCATCAAGGTGGTGCGTTCGACCCAGAGACTCTATAACAGGACAGAGGATGTCACAAAACCATTATTACCAGAAACTATTACCCAGTACCGCACACTCTATGGCTCAGCATGTCACATAACTCTGGTCACCCCAGCATTAAGCAAGCCGTGTAACTTTCTCTTCCATGTATTGGGGGGGAGGCGTCCGTAGGTATAACATTACTAGTCTGGTGGGGAGGGTGAAAGGGGATCTGACAAGGTGGAATGGTCTCCCTTTGTCACTGGCAGGTCGGGTACAGGCAATTAAAATGAACGTGTTGCCGCGATTCTTGCTTATTTTGCAGTGCCTGCCGATCTTCTTGTCAAAGGCATTTTTCAAGGAGGCTGACAAGATGATTACCTTGTTTATATGGGGGAGGGAAAGGTGGCTAGGATTACGAAGGTTCTGTTGCAGAGAGGATGGCAGTCAGTGGGGTTGAGTCTAATGAATTTACCATATTATTACTGGGCGGCGAACGTGGAGAAGGTGAGGAGCTGGGTGAAAGCAGGGGGGACTCCCAGTGGGTTAGAACGGAGGAGAGTCTGTGTAGGGGGTCGGGGCTGAGGGCGTTGGCAACAGCGCCGCTCCGCGATGGCCCCAGTGAAATACTCAGGGAGTCCGGTAGTAGTAGCAATGTTGAAAATCTGGAGGCAGTTGCGCCAGCACTTGAGGCTGGGGGCAACGTCAAGGGAAATGCCGATTCGGGGGAATCACAGATTTGAGCCAGGGAAGTGAGATGGGGATGGGAATTTTCGGAGATAGGAGGAGAAGGGAGTCAGGGCTTTAAAGGATTTGTTTCTAGGGGGCCGGTTTGTGGGATTGAAGGAGCTGGGGGAAATGTTTAGGTACATGCAGGTCCGAAATTTCGCTAAGAAGGAGATACTGAGCTTTCTGGTGGTGCCGGCCTCCACATTGTTGGAGGAGGTGCTTACGGCAGGGGGAATGGAGAAGGGTTGGTGTCGGCGATTTATGGGGTGATTCTGGGAGAAGAGAAGGCACCGCTGTAGGGGATTAAGGCAAAGTGGGAGGAAGAGTTGTGGTGTGAAGTGCTCCGGAGGGTGAATGCCTCAACTTTGTTGGTGACTATGGTGGATTCCTGAATCCTTTTAAAGATGTTTGTATTTAAAATGTTGTGGGTTGTTTGGGGGTTGGTGGGAGGAAGGAATTGTTAGCCAGGGGATTGACATTGTTTTTGTTATCACTGATTATTTATTGGTGGGTGTAAATTTGAATGAAAATGTGAAAAAGGAAAATAAAAATATTTTTCAAAGAAGCTTCCTCTTCCATGTACATGGGTCCCAGAACCTCACTCACGCATCTCCAGCACAATGTTCCAGTTTGCATAGCCGAAGCTGCTGTTTTCTACAAATTTTGGGGACAATTTAACCTAACCTGCTGATGGCATCAAACATAATGCTGGTTTCATGCCTGCCTGACTTTACTCTCCACTGAAGTGAATGGTGAGCTGTAAAACTCCACCTGATCCAGTGGATTTCTTACAAAAGCAAAATATAGTGGATGCTGGAAATCTGAAATAAAAACAGAAAATGCTGGAAATACTCAGCAGGTTTGGGGGCATCTATGGAGACAGAAACAGAGTTAATGTTTCAGGTCCATGACTTTTGTTCAGAATTGGGAAAAGTTACAAATGTAACAGGTTTTGAGCAATTGAAAGGGGCAACAGGATGGTGGGAAGAAGAACTAAAGGCAATATCTGTGATAGGTGAAAAACAAGAGATTAAATATTTCACGGTGTAAAGCCAAAGGAAATGGCAATGGGACAACTAAAGCAACAAAGGATATGTCTGGAAGAGGAGTGAATGTCAAGATCCTGAATAGCTGCCATTTGAAGTCAAGGAAATAAGAGGGAAATGAGAGGAATAACCAAACCAGCAAAATAAAACAAAACAAAGTGGGGGTGAAGGTTATGATCTAAATTTGCTGAACACAATTTGAGTCCAGGAGGCTGTAAAATGCCCTGTTGAAAGATGGTCCTCGAGCTTCATTGGAACACTGCAGCAGGCTATTGTGAGAAAGGTCAGTGTGGGAACAAGACGGAGGATGAAAATGCTCGGCACCAGGAAGCTGGGGATGGTAAAAATAGGCTGGATGGAGAAGTTCTGCAAAGTGATTGCCCAGTGAATTTCTTGCCAGGTGAGAGTGACCCTCTATGTTTTTCTATGAATCATCCAGTAAAAATATTTTTTCTAAGTGGGATTCCTGTCAAAAGAACCAGGGGCGGGATTCTCCGACCCCCCCACCGGGTCAGAGAATCACCGGGTCAGAGAATCACAGGGGGCTGGAGTGAATCCCGCCCCTGCCGGTTGCCAAATTTTCTGGCACCGGATATTTGGCGGGAGCGGGAATCGCGCTGCGTCGGTAGGCGGCCCCCCCCCCCCCCCCCGGCGATTCTCCTGCCCGCGATGGGCCGAAGCCCCGCTGCTTGAATGCCTGTCCCACCGGCGAGAATCAAACCACCTCTCTTACCGGCGGGACTAGGTGGCGCGGGCGGGCTTCAGGGTCCTGGGGGGGGTGCGGGGCGATCTGGCCCCGGGGCGGTGCCCCCACGGTGGCCTAGCCCGCGATCGGGGCCCACCGATCCGCGGACGGGCCTGTGCCGTCGGGGCACTCTTTTCCCTCCACCTCGGCCACAGCCTTCACCATGGCAGGCGCGTAAGAGACCCCCCCCCCCCCGCGCATGTGCAGGGATGCCATCAGCAGCCGCTGACGCTCCCGCGCATGCGTGGACTTCCGCAGGCCGGCGAAGTCCTTTCGGCCCCAACTGGCGTGGTGCCAAAGGCCTTTCCCGCCGGTCGGCTGCGCGCAAACCACTCCGGCGTGGGGCTAGCCCCTCAAGGTGAGAGCTTGGACCCCAAAGGTGCGGAGAAATCCGCACCTTTGGGGCAGCCCGATGCCGGAGTGGTTCCCGCCACTCCATCCCGGCCCAGTTTAGTAACACACATATATTTTCTCTATAAAAACAGAAAAGCTGGGTTTTGAAACAGGTACACAGAAACCAGAAGGACAAGAGGAAATGAACTGTTGTCCAGCTGGGAACCCCACACTACCTGATGCACGATCAATGACCACTAAAGCGAGGTTGTAGTCCAACTGAAGGCTTTAATAAGCTAGATGTTTCCCCCAGCAGCTCAGGTACAGAATGAAGGCTGCTGGGGCGGCACGGGTTCTTATACCCCGCCTACCATACATCCTAACCAGTAGAAAGCATACAGTTTCCACCAATGGTGCTCCAGCCTATCAGGTACCGTAATACCTATAATACCACATTCACCCCGTTAAAAGAAGTCCGGCGAGGGTAGTGGCCTGATACTACAAACGTGGCAATGAGGTAGAATTAGTTATGGAGGTTCCGTAATACCTCCGTACAGTGTTTTGTAACTATTTACAATTCTGATAGCTATGTACATTTGATGGTTTACATCTACAGTTTACAATTTAAAATGAAGCAATCAGTCGATCGGGGGCCCTGGTCGTCCTCTGTGATCGTCGGAGCCTCGGTGGTGACTCCGGTGGAGGCTCGGGCGTCTGTGACTCCGGGAGCGTGGCTTCAATCGCCATGGCAGCTTCGGCACTCCTAGACGGCGCTGGTGGGGAAAACGGTTGACCTGGTAAGGGAGCGCCTGCGAGAAGCGTCGGTGGGGGGGGGCCGAGATGGGGCCGGCGGAAGGACCGATCCTCCTGTAAGGTGCCCCGGTGGAGGGGAGGGTGGGACTGGTGGCTGGGGTGTGCGTGGGGTTCCGGCGGGCGCCAGGGTCTCGTAGGGAGACCGTATCTTGTTGGCCGTCGGGCTACTCCACGTCGGCGTACTGGGAGTTAGCATGGAGCAGATGGACCCTCTCGACCAACGGGTCCGACTTGTGCGCCCGCACGTGTTTTTGCAGCAGGATGGGTCCGGGTGCTGCCAGCCAGGTCGGGAGCAAGGTCCCAGAAGAGGACTTCCTGGGGAAGACGAGGAGACGTTCGTGAGGTGTCTGGTTGGTGGCCGTCCAAAGCAGTGACCAGAGGGCATCCGGGAGGACTTCCTGCCAGCGAGAGACTGGGAGGTTCCTGGACCGTAGGGCCAGTAGGACGGTCTTCCAGACCATTCCGTTCTCCCTCTCTACCTGTCCGTTAACCTGGGGGTTATAACTGGTTGTCCTGCTCGAGGCGATGCCCTTGCTGAGCAGGAATTGACGCAGTTCGTCGCTCATAAAGGAGGACCCCCTATCACTATGTGTGTAAGCGGGGAACCAGAACAGTGCAAAGATGCTATGGAGGGCCTTGATGACGGTGGTTGCGGTCATGTCGGGGCACGGGATGGCAAATGGGAACTGGGAGTACTCATCAATCACGTTCAGGAAGTACGTGTTGTGGTTGGTGGAGGGGAGGGAGCCTTTTAAGTCCATGCTGAGGCGTTCAAAGGGACGGGAAGCCTTTATCAGATGCGCTTTCTCTGGTCGGTAGAAGTGCGGTTTGCACTCCGCGCAGATTTGGCAGTCCCTGGTGGTTGTCCTGACCTCCTCGATGGAGAAGGGCAGGTTGCGGGTCATGACAAAATGGAAAAAGTGAGTGACCCCCCGGGTGGCAGAGGTCCTCGTGGAGGGCTCAGAGGCAGTCCATTTGTGCGGTGGCACATGTGCCGCGGGACAGGGCATCAGGAGACTCATTTAGCTTCCCGGGACGATACAAGATCTCGTAGTTGTAGGTGGAGAATTCATTCCTCCACCGCAAGATCTTGTCGTTTTTTTATCTTGCCCCGCTGTGCATTATCAAACATGAAAGCAACCGACCGTTGGTCCGTGAGGAGAGTGAATCTCCTGCCGGCCAGGTAATGCCTCCAATGTCGCACAGCTTCTACTATGGCCTGGGCCTCCTTTTCGACTGTGGAGTGGTGGATTTCGGAAGCATGGAGGGTACGAGAGAAGAAGGCCACCGGTCTGCCCGCTTGATTGAGGGTGGCCGCCAGAGCTACGTCGTGGGGAAGGGGAATGACACGTCGATGGCGTGCATCATGGCCTTTGCAATGTCTGCTTTGATGCGGCTGAAGGCCTGGCGGGCCACTATCGACAGGGGAAAAGCTGTGGATTGGATCAGGGGACGTGCCTTGTTCGCATAGTTGGGGACCCACTGGGCGTAGTAGCTGAAAAACCCCAGGCAACGCTTCAGGGGGAACTCCATAAGGGGGCGCATGCGTTCAGGGTCGGGGCCTATGACTCCATTTCGCACTACGTAGCCGAGAATGGCTAGGCGGTCGGTGCTAAACACGCATTTATCCTTGTTGTATGTAAGGTTAAGGATTTTTGCGGTCTGGAGGAATTTTCGGAGGTTGGTGTCGTGGTCCTGCTGGTTGTGGCCGCAGGTGGTGACATTATCGAGATACGGGAATGTTGCCCGTAAATCGTACCGGTCAACCATTCGGTCCATCTCACGCTGGAAGACCGAGACCCCGTTGGTGACACCGAAGGGAACCCTTAAGAAGTGGTAGAGCCGCCCATCTGCCTCGAAGGCAGTGTATTTGCGGTCACTAGTGCGGATGGGGAGCTGGTGGTAGGCGGACTTGAGATCCACTGTGGAGAAGACCTTATAATGCGCGATCCTGTTTACAAGGTTGGATATGCGGGGGAGAGGGTACGCGTCCAACTGCGTAAACCTGTTGATGGTCTGACTGTAGTCGATGACCATCCTATGCTTCTCCCTGGCCTTTACCACCACTACTTGAGCTTTCCAGGGGTTGTTAATGGCTTCAATGACCCCTTCCCTCAGTAGCCTTTGGACCTCTGACCTAATAAAGATCCGGTCCTGGGCACTGTACCGTCTGCTCCTGGTGGCGACGGGTTTGCAATCCGGGGTCTGGTTCGCAAACAGGGAAGGCGGGTCGACCTTAAGGCTCGCGAGGCCGCAGACAGTAAGGGGGGTATAGGGCCGCCAAATTTGAAGGTTAGACTTTGGAGGTTACACTGAAAGTCTAAACCCAGGAGTGTAGCCGCGCAGAGGTGGGGAAGGACGTAGAGACGGAAACTTTTGATCTCCCTTCCCTGGACTGTGAGGTTTGCTAAACAAAACCCCTTTATCTCCACTGAGTGTGAACCGGAGGCCAGGGAGATTTTTTGATTAACGGGGTGGATGAAAATGAAATGAAATGAAAATCGCTTATTGTCACAAGTAGGCTTCAAATGAAGTTACTGTGAAAAGCCCCTAGTCGCCACATTCCGGCGCCTGTTCGGGGAGGCTGTTATGGGAATTGAACTGTGCTGCTGGCCTGCCTTGGTCTCCTTTCAAAGCCAGCGATTTAGCCCTGTGCTAAACAGCCAGGAGAGAACAGCGCCTTACGGTGTTGGGGTATATTAAGCTCTCCGTGCACCCAGAGTCGATTAGGCAGGACGTCTCGTGCCCGTTGATGAATACGGTCGTCGTTACAGTTGAGAGTGTTCGAGGCCGAGACTGATCCAGAGTCACCGAGGCTAATCGCAGCAGTTGAGAATTCTCTTCGGGCAGTGTGTGGTCAGCCGAGCTGGGGTCCTGGGGGTTCATCCAAGATAGCAGCTCCCATTGGTCGCACATGGTGGGGGTGCACAAAATGGTGGCGCCCATCCCTCCAACGTGGCATCCGCAGAACAAGATGGCGGCGCCCGGGGTCCGCACGTGGCCCTGGAATATGAAGATGGCGGAGACCGCTGGCCGCACGGGGACCGTGGAGAGGCTTGAGCTGGCGGTCCGCATTTTCCGCCGGAGACAGCGGCAACCGCACGGGCCTGACATACCCCCACAAAATGGCCCTTTTTGCCGCATCCCTTGCAGGTGGATGCGCGGGCCGGGCAGCGCTAGCGGGGGTGCTTGGCCTGCCCGCAAAAGTAGCAGCGGGGCCCCCCAGGGTTGTCAGGCCGCCTTGCAGCGCAGGCCTGTGGGGGGATGGGAGACGTCTCGGGGTCGGCCGCAGAGGGGTTCCACGCTGCCCATGGGGCTGCAGCGCGGTCGGGAATGTAAGCGCAGGCGTTCCTGGAGGCCACGTCCAGGGAGCCTGCAAGGGCCCGTGCCTCCATGAGACCCAGAGTGTCTTTTTCTAACAGTCGCTGGCGGATTTGTGAGGATAGCATACCTGCCACGAAAGCGTCCCGGATCAAGAGTTCTGTGTGGTCGCTCGCCGAAACTTGCGGGCAGCTGCAGCTTCTCCCCAACACCAGGAGTGCACGGTAGAATTCTTCCAGCGATACCCCAGGGGTTTGTCGCCTCGTTGCAAGCAGGTGCCAGGCGTAGACCTGGTTTACCGGGCGAATATAGAGTCCTTTTAGCAACTCTATTGCTGCATCGAAGTCTTCCACTTCCTCAATGAGGGTGTAAATCTCCGGGCTCACCGAGTGCAGGACGTGTAGTTTCTGCTCTCCCATGGGTGTGTTTTCAGCCGTCCCGAGATACCCTTTAAAGCACGCCATCCAGTGCTTGAAGATTGCTGCTGAGTTCGCTGCGTGGGGGCTGAGTTGCAGACACTCCGGCTTGATTCGGAGCTCTATGTTTTCTTCTTAAAAAACTAGCTTATTAAATTGATGCACGATCAATGACCACTAAAGCGAGGTTGTAGTCCAACTGAAGGCTTTAATAATCTAGATGTTTCCCCCAGCAGCTCAGGTACAGAATGAAGGCTGTTGGGGCGGCACGGGTTCTTATACCTCGCCTAGCAGGGCGGAGCTACCATACATCCTCACCAATAGAAAGCATAGGCTAGAGCACCATTGGTGGAAACTATCAGGTACCCTAATACGTATAATACCACACGACCAAAAAACAGGTGTTTGACTACCCTGATCTAACTAATCTGCTTCCCTGCTCTGTCAGTTGGCCTCTGACTTTGAAGGGAATGGTTTCTAATAGTATTACTATCCTGGACTAGACCCCAACAGTTGCTTGGATATCGGACAGAAACTCCAATATTTTATTCAATTTGTGAGACTGTGAGGAAAGGATACTTTGCTCCAGGAGAGAATTCACTCACAGATAGTGACATGGTACATTAAAACAAACTTTATTACCAACACAGGATTAAAATAACTTTAATATCATGCAAGAAAATAGCTTGCAATTACCCATTAAACAATGCTTAACAATGACAATGAAACAATAACTCCTAACTGCCATCTTTTATCTCCACTCAAGCAGAATCCTGCTTCTGGGCATCCTGTTGGGCCTGGTCCATGTCAAAGTTTATATAGTTAGCTGCCCGGGCAAACAGGGCAACCGTTACCTCATGGATGCACTTGTGGGCTGTAGCTTGTGAAATGCTGCACGTCCCCGCTTGGGCCCTGGAATGATCCTGAGGCTTAAACTATCAAGGCTGCCATGACCTTGACAGCCACTGGGAGCGGGCTCCTCCACCTGGTGCTAAGTCCGCGAAGACATGGCACAGGTGCCTCACTGTCCCCTTGTTGAGGCACCTGTGTCATGTCCTCGCGCACTTAGCACCAGGTGGAGGAGGAGTATACCTCCTTGGGCACCTTGGGCTTTTGCCGACCTCCCCTTCTGGTCCCTCCCTGGCCTGATGGGTGGCCGGGTCCTCAGGTTGTGGGGCGGGACGCTACATATGAGCCACTACCTCGAGCCTCTGTCGACGCTGCTGCTGTCTTCTCCGGCATCTAGCCACCTGGCCTGCCAGCAGCACCGCAGGGCAGTTTCCGCGGGGTCCCAGATACCATCCATTCCATGTAATAGGATTAGGAGAGGGTGTGAGACTGATAGCCAGCGGTGTCTTCCACCCCGGGACCCTCCATTCCTCCATTGCTCCCCCTCTTCCCCTTGCCATTCAAACGCCCAGCCCACGCACCCTCTGCCGCAATGGGGACCTCTGCTCACCGGACCCCAGACCCTGTACCCCAGACACCCGCATGTAACATCACCTGAATTTGGATTTTGTTTATTGTCACGTGTACCGAGGTACAGTGAAAAGTATTTTTCTGCGAGCAGCTTAACAATCATTAAGTACATGAAAATAAAATAAAAGAAAATACATAATAGGGCAACACAGGTACACAATGTAACTACATAAACACCAGCATCGGGTGAAACATACAGGGGTGTAGTGTTAGTGAGGTCAGCCAATAAGAGGGTCATTTAGGAGTCTGGTAACAGCGGGGAAGAAGCTGTTTTTGAGTCTGTTCGTGCGTGTTCAGACCAGGCGTTAGTCCCCTCCCCGGTGCAGACACCCACCCTCTGGTCGCCAAAATGTTCCAGGTGCAGGGGCCCAGATCGTGGGTGTTTAGATGTTGGCTGCTGCGTCCGTGACATTGCCTTCCGCAGTGTTCAGGCACAGTGTCCAGGCATCATGATCTGATTGGGATACCAGGCCATAACTCCCACTTGCTACATGGCCCACCCACCCACGGGAATCCACTTGGAGCTGTGAAGTGCTCACTTAACTATGATTGCCAGTTCCCTATCACCAATAGTCATCAGCTGTGCAGCCAGAGGCCTCCGCGGTCAGTGGGAGTTATGGGTGACCGGTGGGGCAGACAGGCAAGGGCTGGGGTTGCCCCAGGGACACACGATCCAGAGGGTGGCATGGTGAACCTGTGGGCACTGAGACACCCATCTCCCCCCACTCCCCCTCAGGCCATCTGGGAAACTGCTCCTGTTCCGCACCCCCCCCCCCCCCCCCCCCCCCCCCCACCGCCTCCGGGCTTATTGCTTAGGAGCAAAGATGGCTACTCATCCCGTCGGATCCCCATAGCAGCCCTTCTGCCAGCTTCACGTTTTTAAAAAGGTACACTGATCAGTGCCCGGGTGACCACTTGCTGGGGAGGCGGTAGATCACGGGAGGCCATTAAATAGGGGATTGCTACCATTAATTGAATGGAGATTGGTCCTAAGTGGTGATTATTGGATTCTTGTCATGCTACGGCGATTTCCTGATTTCGCCAACTGAAGCGGGCCGTTTAGATCGCAAATCGATTAGTGTCCAGTGCAGTTCTCGTTTTTGGTCTCTCCCGTGATCTAACAGCCTTGTCACACTCTTGCTTAAGCACAACGTGGCCATTAAATTGTGCCCATAATCTGTAATATTCGGCAACTTGCACTGTTTCAGAATCCATATAATTTCCGCCCTTTGGAAATAACAATACTCCAAACATCGATCACTTGGTCACTCTGCTCTGCACAGCCCTCTGACCCAATTCACTCGCCTACCCACTTACCTGCTTTTAGCCAGTTCCTTATCCATTCCTATGTTTGACTCAGGATACTCAATGTTTTAAATTTACACAGCAGATTCTCATGTAGCACTTTATTAAAGGTTTTCTGTCATAGATTATCATAGAATTTACAGCGGAGAAGGAGGCCATTCGGCCCATCGAGTCTGCACCGGCTCTTGGAAAGAGCACCCTACCCAAGGTCAACATCTCCACCCGATCGCTATAACCTAGTAACCCCACCCAACACTAAGGGCCAATGGTAGAGCATCATGCTTTCCAGTGTCATTTGGGATGTCCCTTTCTCATAAAATGCTTCTGAAACTGTTGGTTGTTTTCACACCAATCATATTAAATTCTGTTCCAACTGGCTGATTCATTGGTTAAATTAATTAAATCATCATAAAACTATTTTATTTCTGCTATCGTAACATATTCTACAACTTATTCACACCATCACAGACATTTTGTTAATATTTGATTTCAGAGTCAATTAAATCTTTAACCCTTTATTGTTAAGTCCTGAAATGATTCAAAGTGATATCCTTATTGGTGACAGTGCTTATTTTATTCAGTTTAAGTAAGACTTGACACAGGCAGGCTGTGGCGGGCAGCATAATCAAAGACTCTTCCCACCTGGGTTATTCTCTCTTTCAACCTCTTCCATCAGGCAGAAGATACAAAAGGCTGAGAACACGCACTAATAGACTCAGAAACAGCTTCTTCCCTGCTGTTACCAGACTCCTGAATGATCATCTTATGGACTTAACTGATCTCGCTACACATCTTCTCTACTGAGTAGCATTACACTTCGTACGTTTCACCCAATGTCTATGTATTTACATTATGTATTTATCATATGTCTGTCTGGACTGTACGCAGAGCAATACTTTTCACTGTACCTAGGTACACGTGACAATAAATCTAAATAGCATCTGAAGTGTTGGGTACTCTGAGACACAGACGAACCAACACGGTTGCGATTGGTACAATGCAGTTTTATTTCTTTTACCTATTTATATAACAAACTCTGGTACTCAGCACATGGTGACTGTCTGAGTGTCTGGCATGGAGGTCCTTGCCTTGAGCCGTCTCCTGCTGGACTGCCCAGGAAGTGTCGTGTTCCTTGTTTTGTCCTGTGTATGCTCTTGTCTGTGATTGGCTGTCGTGTTGTGTGTGCTAATTGGTCCGTTGATCTGTCCATCATTATGTATGTGTGTATGTGCTCTGATGTTCACTTGAATATCATGACAGCATCAACAGCATTATCATTATGTCATGGGTAGAAATGTGATTGCCATATAACTACTCCCTGGCTGTGCCCCAGGTACCATTGTGCTGGTCAATGCAACAAGTAATTCCTCTCCAATCTCTGTGCTTGGAGAATCCCTTTCAACTGCCATTTTTACACAGTGAAGGCTACTGAGGCCAATTTAAACAAATAATTACCTCGCTATTATTTGAATGGCCCTATTCAAAAGATATCACTTATCCATATGTCTGTCAGATAAGACTTCCCAGTCTTGGACTTTCCAGCTCGGACTCCTATCAGCTCATTTCAATATTAGTGCCTGGTAAAAGCGAGAAAAGGGTGCAGGGCTGCCTGCGGGCTCTCGGTGTGGGGTGGGAGGTGTCCCTTGTCCAAAGGCACTTAATGTCAGATCGAGGGAGCCAGAATTGGGAAGGCAGAAACTCCCGTGTCTTTGCTGTCAACCCTCCTCCCCCACAACCCCCATCCCATGAACCTTCCCCTCCTGCCATCACTCGCCTTAACAGAGCTGCTGGCTTCTGATTTGATGGCAGCTTTTGGCAGATAGGGGGCGGGATTCTCCACTCCCGCGCCGAAGTGCCCACGCCGTCGTGAACGCCATCGAGGTTCACGACGGCGCGAAACGGCCCCGACCCCGACCGATTCAGGCCCCGACAATGGGCTAGGATCGGGGCCGCGTCATCTACACGCGCCAGGCCTTGTCGCCGCGTAAAGGCGGCGCCGCATAGATGACGTGGCCGGCGCCGCATAATTGGCGTCACCTGTGCATGCGTGGTTGCCGTCTTCTCCGAGTCCGCCCCGCAGGAAGATGGCGGACTGATCTTGCGGGGCCGCGGAAGGAAGGAGGTCCTCCTTCAGAGAGGACGGGCCGACGATCGGTGGGCACCGATCGCGGGCCATGCCACATTTGAGGTACCCCCCGGTGCAGGATCCCCCCCCCCCCCCAGCGATCCCGCGTTGTTCCCGACGGCAGCGACCTGGTGTGGACGGCGCCGGGGGGAACCCGCCATTTTGGCCTGGCCGCTCGGCCCATCCGGGCCTGAGAATAGCGGGGGTGCCGGAGAACCGCCATTTTGGGTGTCTCCGGCGATTCTCCGGCCTGCGGAACTCGACGGGGCCATTCCCGCCGCTTGGGGGAATCGCGGGAGGGCGTCGGACCGGCGTCCCGGGAAATTTTGGCGGCCCAAGCGATTCTCCCAACCGGCGCCGGAGTGGAGAATCTCGCCCAGGGTCTCCACCCCAGAACCCTTGATCCCAGGGAAGGCCTAGCGTGGCCTGTCAAATAGCTGAGTGGAACAAGATGCGGTGGGAGTTTCCTTAAAAGAGGCGAAAAGGATCTCTCGCCAGCTCTGCAGCCAGTCGATGAGACTCTAGTCGTCTCCACAAGATTCCGTCCATAAAATCCGTTTTTCCCTTGAGAGATTCTGCCAGACCTTCTAGGTGTTTTCAGCATTTTCTATTTTTAATTTATATTCTCCAACTTTGCCGTTTCACAGACACCTTCCAAGATTTTACAAGTGCATTTCATCTATGACCACCTCCACCAGCTTCCTGTGCAACATTATCTTGCAAAATACAAATATTAGTTTCCTGCTACAAAGAGAAGGCCAACTGGAAGAGTGGGAAAGGCTATGAGATTTGTGGCTAATATTAATGGTTCATGATATGCTCACCTTGAATTCATTCTCTTTGTCCTTTGAACCTTTATGAAAGGGTCTGTCATATCGAAAGCGACTGACGTTGTTTACGCGGTAGAAGCTCTTGATTCGGTCCGGAACCCTCTCCATCTGGAGAACTTCCACATTCTCTGGAATTGGGCACACTGCATAAATCTGTAGATCTACAATCAAGGTCAAGGAAAATAGCACAGCAAAAACTGGTCCTGTCCATCAGCTTCCAAAAACAAGGTCCACCATCATCTGCAGGATAATCACTATATCGTCTGGTTAACACATAGGCAGCATTAGATTATTCAGGTAAACACTGGCTTGGTTAGCAGTTAATATAAAAGCGAAACATGCGGATACTGGAAAAATCTGAAATAAAAACAGAAAATGTTTGAAATATTCAACAGGACAGGTGGCACACGTGGAGAGAGAAACAGAGTTATTGGACTGGATTCTCTGATTCTGGGGCTCTGTCCCCACGCTGGCGTGGGATTGGTGGCTTTTACGCAAAATAGTGCCCTGCCTCTGGCTGGCTTGCACGCCCTGGACTACAGTGCCCACAACCCTTAATAAAGTACCCCCCCTGCCCGCAGATCGGCCCTCCCCCGACTGTGGCGGCGCTGGACTGAGTCCGCAGCCGCCACGCCAAGTTTCCGACAGATGAGACCACACGCGACTGACGCTGTCGGGAACTCGGCCGGTTGCGGGCAGAGCATTGGGGTAGGGAGGGAGGCCTCAGGCAATGTCCTGAGGCCGTCGATATGTCACATGGAGTACTCTTCAAGTACGCCGCTTTGGAGGGGGCGGAGCATCGCAAAAGCGGCACCACCCCCGATCTAGTCGGGAACTCTGATTCTCCGGCCGATCGCCGAACCCGATTTCGGTATCGACGACCAGAGAATCCAGCCCGTTGTTTCTGGTCAATGACCTTTAGTAGGGCAGTCTGCCTGACTCGCTCAGTATTTCCAGCACTTTCTGTGTTTTTGCTTCTTTAGCAATATTCTTTTATCCAATTTTCCCTCTTTCTTTCCGGATAGTGGAACCATTTACTGGAACCTGGTTCCATGAGCATTTGCAGCCCCAAATTTACTTTACCCAAATGGCCTTGCTTCACGTGTACGACTAGTCAGTGAGTGTTGAATGGCCATTCTGTAGAGTGGTCATCAGAGCTGAGCTTGATTCTCTACATTGGGCAGCGATAAGGATGGGAAGCCCTGACTTAATTTTCTCTCCCTAGCCCAGGGCAACTGAGGACAACTGTACTCTCTTTATTTCTATATGTTGCTGAGATCAACTAACTCAACACTGCCTGGAAATTGGACCTGGGAACCTTCCGGGTTGTTATGATGAGCTATCCATAAGAACATAAGAACGAGGAGCAGGAGTAGGCCATCTGGCTCCTCGAGCCCGCTCCGCCATTCAAAGAGATCATGGCTGATCTTTTTTGGACTCCGCTCCACTTTCTGGCCCGAACACCAGAACCCTTAATCCCTTTATTCTTCAAAAAACTATCCATCTTTATCTTAAAAACATTTAATGAAGGTGCCTCAACTGCTTCACTGGGCAAGGAATTCCATAGATTCACAACCCTTTGGGTGAAAAAGTTCCTCCTAAGCTGAGTCCTAAATCTACTTCCCCTTATTTTGAGGCAATGCCCCCTAGTTCTGCTTTCACACGCCAGTGGAAACAACCTGCCCGCATCTATCCTATCTATTCCCTTCATAATCTTATATGTTTCTATAAGATCCCCCCTCATCCTTCTAAATTCCAACGAGTACAGTCCCAGTCTACTCAACCTCTCCTCGTAATCCAACCCCTTCAGCTCTGGGATTAACCTAGTGAATCTCCTCTGCACACCCTCCAGCGCCAGTACGTCCTTTCTCGGGTAAGGAGACCAATATACTGAACACAATACTCCAGGTGTGGCCTCACTAACACCTTATACAACTGCAGCATAACCTCCCTAGTCTTAAACTCCACCCCTCTAGCAATGAAGGACAAAACTCCATTCGCCTTCTTAATCACCTGTTGCACCTGTAAACCAACTTTTTGCGACTCCTGCACTAGCACACCCAGGTCTCTCTGCACAGCGGCATGTTTTAATATTTTATCATTTAAATAATAATCCCTTTTACTATTATTCTACCAAAATGGATAACCTCACATTTGTCAACATTGTATTCCATCTGCCAGACCCTAGCCCATTCACTTAACCTATCCAAATCCCTCTGCAGACTTCCGGTATCCTCTGCACTTTTTGCTTTACCACTCATCTTAGTGTCGTCTGCAAACGTGGACACATTGCACTTGGTCCCCAACTCCAAATCATCTATGTAAATTGTGAACAATTGTGGGCCTAACACTGATCCCTGAGGGAAACCACTAGCTACTGATTGCCAACCAGAGAAACACCCATTAATCCCCACTCTTTGCTTTCTATTAATTAACCAATCCTCTATCCATGCTACTACTTTACCCTTAATGCCATGCATCTTTATCTTATGCAGCGACCTTTTGTGTGGCACATTGTCAAAAGCTTTCTGGAAATCCAGATATACCATATCTATTGGCTCCCCGTTATCTACCGCACTGGTAATGTCCTCAAAAAATTCCACTAAATTAGTTAGGCATGACCTGCACTTTATGAACCCATGCTGCGCCTGCCCAATGGGACAATTTCCATCTAGATGCCTCGCTATTTCTTCCTTGAGAGCATCCAGAGCCCTAACCAGCTTAGTCACCAGGGATCGTGTTCAAGGTGCAAGGATACACTGTGCATCAGACTGCAGGATGGTTTCATCTGGCTGGTTGAGATGCTGCATGGCAATGGCTTGTGGGAATTCAGTCAACATCCTCTGCTGAAAAGCCTCCAGCCTCTCATAATCGTGACCACGACACACAAACTCCTTGTTCTGGGGTCGGTGGAAAGAACAAAGAGGAAGAGTCAGACTGAAGAAACAATCAACAATTACATAAAGGGATAAAAAGAAAGACTGGCAGTCTAAAAAATACCTAAAAGATTAAGTACAAGAAACATACAGACAGCCCATTGGTATCTAAAAACAGTTAATGCATTGGGCTGGAATGCTCAATACAACTGAATTATTCAAATATGGATATATAAATTATAAAAAGTCTGTTAAATATTATGCTATGCACTTGCTATCCACAAACTCCACTTCTGGCTGTCATGATTTTAGTTTTGTTTTTGTAACAACACACACCACGGAAGCTGCCAATATACAGTTATAATGGGAATCTCCATAAGCAGCTCCCATTGATGCTGTAGTCACAGGTTACGGCCATCAGGTGGCTCTGAACTCCATAATGTATGTAAACAGAATTAATATTCAGAAACTGCCTGTGGACAATGCCTTGCCTATTTCTTCATACACAAAAACAGAGATGGGGGGCACTGCCAAAGACAAGATGAATGTCACACTATGTAAATCTATGAATTTTTCTTTAAGTAGGTTACCTCAATAAGACTGAGTTATCACCTCAGAATATAGTCAGAAGAATTTGGTCCAATGTGAGGAGGCCAAGGACAATATGAATTGACAAAGCACTGAATAACCTGCAGGACATTGAGTCAGATTCTACTATGCTGTTTTTTTTCTTGGGGGTAAGCAATTGCTGTGAAGAAAATATGTTTTCATCTCTCTAAAAAAAATCTTAAAAATGCAAGTTAAAAATGTAATTGATGCGCTGTCCATTTTCCATGAGAAATAACAGCAATTAGCAAATAATGAAAAAATATAATGTCCTCTTACTTCCCTTTTATCAGCTAACTGTATCACAGAATGTGGAGACGTGGCTGTTGATTGGTTTCTTGCTTGTATTTGCTGCTGTCCTCTTCACTGGTTTTGACCAGAATGGCAGCTTACAATTGGGCCCCAGGAAGATGAATTGTTCCTCTAATATTGCCATAAAGTTAATTTCTTTGTTCCAAAGAAGCGCTTTCTCCTTTAACTTCTGTACCCTCCCTTTTCTCCGTCCCGCTAAGGAAGGCTCCATCCCTTGTTCGGGTACATGTTCAGTCCCCTCTGATATCTGACCTAGTGACCAGTTTCTATGGGTGGAATTTTCAATTTTTGAGAATAAGTACGATGGTAGGCAGCTCCGACAGCGCCTTTCCCACTGGCCAAAATGGCGGGATTTCGTGCCAGAATCTGCACTTGGAAGTCATTAATTATGAGCAGGTGAGTTCCTCACTGAGTCACCTGGTGGACTGACAGCCGATTAATCCACCCACTATTAGCTGATTAATCTTCCCACTGTCAGCTGGTAGGTTTGAGGGTCACAGTGCCATTATCACAGTAACATAAACAATGACATCAACATGGTAAAATAAACATTCCCCCCCCCCCCCCCCACACACCTCAACCATACAACAACAATCCTGCCCCCCCCTTGGAATACTGCATCTGCTGACATTTTAATTTTCCCCGAGAAAGTCAACGAACAGCTGCCACCTCCGGGTGAACCCTAACATTGACCCTCTTAAGGCAAATTTTATTTTCTCGAGACTGAGAAACCCAGCTATGTCACTAACCCAGGTCACTACACTCGGGGGATTCGAGTCCCTCCACATTAACAAGATCCGTCTCCGGGCTACCAGGGAGGCAAAGGCCAAGACGTCAGCCTCTTTCGCCCCTGAACTCCCGGATCTTCCGACACTCCAAAGATGGCTACTTCCGGACTCGGCACCATCCGTGTTTTTAGTACCGTGGACATTGGCTTAGCAAAATCCTGCCAAACCCTCTAAGCTTCAGGCATGCCCAAAACATGATTTGTTGGGCTTCTCGCACAGTGTCATATTTAAATACCAGTCCAACACACACATCATATCTCTCCAGCCCACCTGTCTTCACCAGACAGTGCAGGGTATCAGCAATCCAGAGGAAAAACGATAGCAGCCTTCTGAAGTCTGTTCCTGGATTCAACCACCCTTCTCCTGAGCCCATCACCTGCAAGGCACCCATGCCCCACTTCATATCCTCTATCCACCGTATCTGGAGTCTTCCTGCATCCCCTACCAGTAAACAATGTTGTATCCCTTTGGCCCCCTTGTTTTGGAGCTTCTCGTGCAGCCTTGTCAGGGTCCAGCTTCCTTCCCTTTGGTTTCCCTCTGCCGTCCATTGTTTGTCTTCTTCATCCACCTCCTTGCCTCTCTGCCTGCCAGCATGAGCCCTCGCCCTACCCCTCCTCTTTGCACAGCACTCCTTCTAAATTGAGCCCCTTGTCTTTGTCAGGCAACCCCACCCACCCAGCCTCACCTTGCACTCCATCCCAGGTCAAACATTGGACCTTAGTTGCAGTGGCTGCATGAGTCTCACAGCACAGTGCTTATCGTGATATTATGATTGTGTTGTAATTCACCGACTGACAACTAGGAGTCTCATTAGTATATAAGTGAATGTGACCTCAGACTGACTAGGGAGCTGGGAGAGAAGTTGCTTGTGCATGTTCATACTATTATTCATCTGTTGCTTGTATATATTTGATGCATAGTTAATGTTAATAAATCATTTATAGCTTTAGCTACAAGTGTTCTTGTAATATAAATCAGGCCATCCGATGAGAACATTACAGTGCTGCCTAGATAGACAATGATGTATGGCACCGGGGTAGGAGACCTCTGTACTCAGGCATGAGGCAATGTTGGAAAGCTTGATGGGATGCCGGCGGGAGCTGTTTTAATGAGCATTCATGAGATGCAAATGGCATTCAACCCACCAGCCAACGGGAAGACCAACCCGCCATTAACCCACCCTTGGGAGAATTGCAACATGATTTTACCCCCACTAGATTCTTCAACCCCCCCTCCACCAAACCCAACAGGGGCGGCCTGGGAGAATTCCACCCTATGTGCAAGCACAGGTGACTCACAAGTGTGGATGGTTGGGTGAAGAAAGGATGGAGATCAGGGGCTTGGAACTTTAATTAATGTTTCCCTTTCTTGTCTGAGGGGCTGAAGCTAATTTCTGTGCTCCTCTTGCCACCCAGCTGAGTTCAACAAAAATCACCAATAGTCTGGGGATTTAACTTGAGCCGCTGTGGCTCAGTGTCACTCTACCTAAAATAAAGAAAACTGCAACTATTGTGAGTTAGAAGTGAGCCATGACATGGACAAAGAGGATCTTGCATTTTTCTGGCCTCTTGTATGAGGTCAGCTGTTAGATATAAAATATATTGAGGCTTCCGGTTGCGGCTATGCCTAGGTAGGTTGCACGTTCGGCAGCTCCCGCCAAGAACGGACTTTTGGGCCCTTTTGAGGAGCACCAGCGGCACTTGTACGACGGTTCCCAGTGTGGGAAGGTGACAGTTAGGTTCCCCCAGCACTGTATGGAGTGGACCAGGGATGGATCGATCCAAAAAGTGGTTTTGGAGCAGCGAAGAGAGCATGGAGGAAAAGCACGATGGTGGCGGGTGGAGATCAAGCAGCGTGGGCGCATTGGTCGCTGGAGCAGCAAGAGTTCCTTAAAAACTGCTTTGCGGAGCTGAGAGCAGAAATGCTGGCGCCAATGAAGGCGTTGATCGAAAAGCTGGTGGAGACCTAGAAGGCCCAAGGGGCGGCAATTTGAGAGGTGCGGCAGAAGGCCTCAGAGAACGAGGACGAGATTTTGGGCCTGGCGGTGAAGGTGGAGGCACACGAGGCGCTACACAAGAAGTGGCAGGAGAAGTTTGAGGACCTAGAGAACAGGTCGAGGAGGAAGAATCTTCGGATTCTGGGTCTCCCTGAAGGAGTGGAGGGGTCCGACGCTGGGGCATATGTAGTTACAATGCTCAACACGCTGATGGGCGCGGGAGCTTTCCCGAGGCCTCTGGAGCTGGATGGGGCTCATCGGGTCCTGGCAAGGAGGCCTAAAGCCAACGAGCCACCAAGGGCTGCAGTGGTGAGGTTCCACCACTTTATGGACAGTGCGTCCTGAGATGGGTGAAGAGAGAACGGAGCAGCAGGTGGGAGAATACGGAGATGTGTGTCTACCAGGACTGGAGTGTGGAGGTGGCCAAGAAGAGGGCTGGTTTTAATTGAGCCAAGGCGGTTCTCCATAGGAAGGGGGTGAAGTTTGGAATGCTGCAGCCAGCGCGATTGTGGGTTACGTTTCAGGACCGTCACCACTATTTTGAGACGCCAGATGAAGCGTGGACCTTTATTCAGACTGAAAAGCTGGACTTGAACTGAGGGATTGTTGTGGGGGGGGGGGGGGGAGGTGTTTACTGTATTTTGGGGGTGTTCTTCTGGTTTCGGGTTGGGAAGAGGGGAAATGGGAAGGGGTGAGTGGATATGATGTGGGGCCTGTGTGAGAGTGTGGGTGCCAGTACTGTAGGGGCAGGTCCCCGCTGATGAAGGGGGGGTTGGAAGCCAGGGGTTGGGGAGCTGGGGTGAGGTCGCACAAAAAGGAGCTGTGCCAAGGGGGGGGGGCCGGCTCGGATGGAAAGCGCGGGCTTTTTCCCGCGCTAAGGGAGGGGCGGTGCCTGGGGGGAAGGGTGGTGCTGAAGGAGAGCGCATATTGATCGACAGGGGGAGGTGGAGGGCTTCCGACACTGGGGGGTTGTTGGAATGGCGGGAGTGACCGGAGTCAGCAGGAGGCAGCTGACTTACGGGAGTGTAATGGGTGGAGCAAAATGGCTGGACGGTGATCTGGCTGGGGACTGGGTTGCTGCTGTATTGGCCAAAGGGGAGCTGGAGGTAGAAGAGGGAGTCGGGGCGGGGGTCTGCCGCCTGGGGGATTGGAGGGTGCAGGAGGCGCGGGCATGTGGCTGGCCTAAAAAAGGGGATGGCGAGTAGGCCCCTGATCCGGCTGATAACATGGAATGTGAGGGGCCTGAATGGGCCGGTCAAGAGGGCCCGGGTGTTCGCGCACTTAAAGGGACTGAAGGCAGACGTGGTCATGCTCCAGGAGACACACTTGAAGGTGGCAGATCAGGTCAGGCTGAGAAAGGGATGGGTAGGGCAGGTCTTTCACTCTGGGCTGGATGCAAAGAATAGAGGGGTTGCGGTATTGGTGGGGAAGCGGGTGGCATTTGAGGCGATGAATATTGTGGCGGATAATGGAGGTCGATACGTGATGGTGAGTGGTAGGTTGCAGGGGACGCGGGTGGTACTGGTGAACGTATATGCCCCGAATTGGGATGATGCCGGATTTATGAAACATATGTTGGATCGGATCCCGGATCTGGAGGCAGGGAGCTTGATAATGGGGGGGGGTACTTCAACACGGTGCTGGACCCAGCACTGAACCGTTCCAGGTCCAGGACGGGTAAGAGGCCGGCTGCGGCCAAGGTGCTCAGGGGGTTTATGGACCAGATGGGGGGAGTGGATCCGTAGAGGTTTGCCAGGCCGGTGGCCAGAGAATTTTCTTTTTTCTCCCACGTCCATAAAGCCTATTCCCGGATAGGTTTCTTTATAATGAGTAGGGCACTAATCCCGAAAGTGGAGGGAATGGAATATTCGGCTATAGCCATCTCGGACCACGACCCGCATTGGGTGGAGCTGGAGTTGGGGGAGGAGAGAGACCAGCGCCCTTTGTGGCGCCTCGATGTGGGACTGTTGGCAGATGAGGAGGTGTGCGGGTGGATCCGAGGGTGATTGGCCAAAGATAAGCCAAAGATTAGCCAAAGATTGGCCGAGGAAAGATACATGGAGGCCAACGACAATGGGGAGGTGCAGGTGGGGGTAGTCTGGGAGGCTCTGAAGGCGGTGGTTAGGGGAGAGCTAATTTCCATTAGGGCCCATAGGGAGAGGAGGGAGAGGGAGAGGTTGGTGGGGGAGACATTAAGGGTGGACAGGAGCTATGCAGAGGCCCCCGAGGAGGGGCTGCTTAGGGAGCGACGAAACCTCCAAATGGAATTTGATCTATTGACCACGGGAAAAGAAGAGGCGCAGTGGCGTAAAATGCAGGGGGCGGTAAATGAGTATGGGGAGAAGGCGAGCCGGATGCTGGCACATCAGCTTCGTAAGAGGGAGGCAGCGAGGGAGATTGGTGGAATTAAAGACAGAGGGGGGAATACAGTGCGGAGTGCGGTGAGAATAAACAAGGTATTTAGGGACTTCTATGGGGATCTGTACAGGTCTGAGCCCCGGGGGCGGGGGGGGGAGGCGGCGATTCTTGGACCAACTGAGGTTCCCGAGGGTGGAGGAGGAGCAGGTGGCTGGTTTTGGGGCGCCTATTGGGCTGGAGGAGCTGGTTAAAGGATTGAGGAGTGTAGCGCACAAAGACTCCGTGAGACGAATAGAGTGAAGTCGATGAGGCTTTATTAAGTGTGTCTGTTCCCCCGCAGCTCGATAGTAAACTGGCCTGCGGGGGAAGACTCCGGCTTCTTATACTCCGCCTTCAGGGCGGAGCTTGAGGTCAATGGCCAACCAGGACCCGGGATCTGTCAGCCAATGACATTAGGGCTTCCAGTCCCACATGACCCTCAATACATACTACCACATTCACCCCTTGTCAAAAATGAACCCGGCGGGGTGATGCTTCGTATGGTGGTAAGGGTTTACAGGGCTGGTCCTGGGAGGACAAAACATTCACGTGGCAATACAGTATTGGACAATTTCGTCCTGTTGCAACTATATACAGAGGTTATAGGAAGAAAAGCAAAATGTTCTTGTGAACAGTCCATATTTGTTTTACATCGACGCCACGAGTCGGTCGGGCGGTCTGGTCGTCCGTGTCGATCGCCTCGGCCCCGGCGGTGGTGGTGGTGCTTGTACCAGTGTTGTCGCCTCCAGGAGCCGTACGGTTTCAGCTCGGGCTTGATTCTTGGTCGGTGCTGAGGGGAGGGGGACCGATCCTCCTGGGAAGGGGGCGGTCGCGGGGTGCGGCGGTGGTAGGAAGGGAGGGGGGTTGGGGTGATGGTGTCGGGGGGGGTGTGCGTGTTGCCGGCGGGCGCCAGATCCCGTAGGGAGACCGTGTCCTGTCGGCCGTCGGGGTACTCCACGTAGGCGTACTGGGGGTTCGCGTGGAGGAGGTGAACCCTTTCGACCAACGGGTCCGCCTAATGTGCCCGCACATGCTTTCGGAGCAGGATGGGTCCTGGGGCCGCCAGCCAGGTCGGCAGCGACGTTCCAGAGGAGGACCTCCTAGGGAAGACAAGGAGACGCTCATGAGGCGTTTGATTAGTGCTCGTACATAATAACGACCGGATGGAATGGAGAGCGTCCGGGAGGACCTCCTGCCACCGTGAAACTGGGAGGTCCCTGGACCGTAGGGCCAGTAGGACGGCCTTCCAGACCGTGCCGTTCTCCCTTTCTACTTGCCCATTCCCCCGGGGGTTGTAGCTGGTCGTCCTGCTTGAGGCTATGCCCTTGCTGAGCAGGAACTGGCGCAGCTCGTCACTCATGAAAGAGGACCCCCTGTCGCTGTGGACGTATGCGGGGTAACCGAACAATGTGAAGATGCTGTTCAGGGCTTTAATGACTGTGGCCGCGGTCATGTCAGAACAGGGAATGGCAAAAGGGAAGCGGGAGTATTCGTCCACTACATTAAGAAAATATGCGTTGCGGTCGGTGGAGGGGAGGGGCCCTTTGAAATCGAGACTGAGGCGTTCAAAGGGGCGGGAAGCCTTAATCAGGTGCGCTCCATCTGGCCTGAAAAAATGCGGCTTGCATTCCGCGCAGATGTGGCAGTCCCTTGTGACTGTACGGACCTCCTCTAAAGAGTATGGGAGATTGCGGGGCTTGATGAAGTGGTAAAACCGAGTGACCCCCGGGTGGCAGGGGTCCTCGTGGAGGGTTTGGAGGCGGTTAATTTGTGCGTTGGCACATGTGCCGCGGGATAGGGCATCGGACGGCTCGTTCAGCTTTCCGGGACGATACAAAATCTCATAGTTGAAGGTGGAGAGCTCGATCCTCCACCTTAAGATTTTGTCGTTTTTTATTTTGCCCCGTTGTGCACTATCGAACATGAATACTACCGACCGTTGGTCAGTGAGGAGAGTGAATCTCCTGCCGGCCAGGTAATGCCTCCAATGTCGCACAGCTTCCACTATGGCTTGGGCTTCCTTTTCTACTGAAGAGTGGCGGATTTCTGAGGCGTGGAGGGTCCGGGAGAAAAAGGCCACGGGTCTGCCCGCTTGGTTAAGGGTGGCCGCTAGAGCTACGTCGGAGGCGTCGCTCTCGACCTGGAAGGGGAGGGACTCGTCGATGGCGCGCATCGTGGCCTTTGCGATATCCGCTTTGATGCGGCTGAAGGCCTGGCAAGCCTCTGTCGACAGAGGGAAGGTCGTGGTCTGTATTAGGGGTCGGGCCTTGTCTGCGTACTGGGGGACCCACTGGGCGTAGTACGAAAAGAAGCCCAAGCAGCGTTTCAGGGCTTTTGGGCAGTGTGGGAGGGGAAATTCCATGAGTGCACGCATACGTTCGGGGTCGGGGCCTATTATCCCATTGCGCACTGTGTAGCCCAGAATGGCTAGCCGGTCGGTGCTAAAAACGCATTTGTCCTCGTTGTACGTGAGGTTCAAGGCTTTAGCGGTCTGGAGGAATTTTTGGAGGTTGGCGTCGTGGTCCTGCTGACCGTGGCCGCAGATGGTTACATTGTCGAGATACGGGAACGTGGCCCGCAACCCATGTTGGTCAACCATTCGGTCCATCTCCCGTTGGAAGACCGAGACCCCCGTTTGTGACGCCAAAAGGGACCCGTAGGAAATGGTATAATCGCCCGTCTGCCTCGAAGGCTGTGTACTTGCGGTCACTTGGGCGGATGGGGAGCTGATGGTAGGCGGACTTGAGGTCCACGGTGGAGAAGACTTTATATTGGGCAATCCGATTGACCATGTCGGATATCCGGGGGAGAGGGTACGCGTCTAGTTGTGTGTACCTGTTGATGGTCTGGCTATAGTCAATGACCATCCTTTGTTTCTCCCCTGTCTTCACTACTACCACCTGCGCTCTCCAGGGACTATTGCTGGCCTGGATTATGCCCTCCTTTAGTAGCCGCTGGACTTCGGACCGAATGAAGGTCCGGTCCTGGGCGCTGTACCGTCTGCTCCGAGTGGCGACGGGTTTGCAATCCGGGGTGAGGTTCGCAAACAAGGACGGGGGTTGCACCTTGAGGGTAGCGAGGCCGCAGATAGTGAGTGGGGGTATGGGGCCGCCGAATTTGAACGTAAGGCTCTGTAGATTGCATTGGAAATCTAATCCCAGCAAGGTGGGGGCACAGAGTTGGGGAAGGACGTTTAATTTGTAGTTTTTGAACTCCCTCCCCTGCACCGTTAGGGTAACTATGCAGAATCCCTGGATCTGTACGGAGTGGGATCCTGCAGCTAGGCAAATCTTTTGTGCGCTGGGATAGGTGGTTAAGGAACAGCGTCTTACCGTGTCGGGGTGTATAAAGCTTTCCGTGCTCCCGGAGTCGACGAGGCATGGCGTCTCGTGGCCGTTTATTAGTACCGTTGTCGTCGTCGTCTGGAGTGTCCGGGGCCGAGCTTGATCGAGAGTAATCGAAGCGAGCCGTGGTTGTAGTAGTGGAGTGGGGTCCGTTGTTGCCGTCCAAGATGGCGTCGGGGATGAACAAAATGGCCGCCCCCATACATCGCACATGGCTGGGGGGTCACAAGATGGCGGCGGGGGTGGACAAAATGGCCGCCCCCACGCGTCGTACAGGTCTGGGGCGGTCCAAGATGGCGGCGCCCCTCCTCCCCTCGTGGTGGCCGGGACCCAAAATGGCGGCGTCTGCGGGTCGCACATCGGCGCCCCTCCTCCCCTCGTGGTGGCCGGGACCCAAAATGGCAGCGTCTGCAGGTCGCACATGGTGTGCTGGGGGGGCTGGGGAGCGCTAGGACCGCGATCGCTAGGACCGCGAGCGCTCGGACCGCGAGCGCTAGGACCACGCGGAGCTCCCTCACCGCGAGCGCTAGGACCGCGAGCGCTAGGACCATGCGGAGCTCCCTCACCGGGGACAGCGGTGGTCGGGGCCCAAGTCGGCGACGCCGGCGGGTCAGGCGTGGGGCCGCGAGCGCTGGGGCCGCGCGGAGCTCCCTCACCGGGGACAGCGGTGGTCGGGGCCCAAGTAGGTGGCGCCGGCGGGTCAGGCGTGGGGCACGCGGTGGGGGTTAGGGTGGCGTTAGGGACGCGGAAAACTCCCTCCTCTCTGTGGAGAGTGTTGGCAGGGACCCAAAGCGGTAGCGCCGGCGGCGGGTCATACATGGGCTGCGGAGAAGGGGGGTTGGGGGGCGTAGGCGGCGTGCAGGGCTCCCAGTTCTCCCGGGACCGCGGTGGTCGGGACCCAGAGCGGCTGCGCCTGCGGCTCGCACATGGCGTGCTAGGGGGGTTGGGGCGCGTAGACTGCTTGCAGGGCTCCCTGTTCTCCCGGGACAGCGGCGACCTCGCGGGACCGGCACACAACCGCATAATGGCCCTTTTTCCCGCAGCTTTTGCAGATTGCTGCGCGGGCCGGGCAGCGCTGACGGGGGTGTTTCGCCTGGCCGCAGAAATAACAGCGGGCGCCCCCGGTGCGACTCGGCGTTTGGACCGCGCAAGCCTGTGGGGGGGGTAGGGGGTTTTCCGCGACGGGTACATACGGGGCCCAATGGGTTGCCGCGCGGTCGGGGCCGCAGGCGCGGGTATTACGCGCGGCCACGTCTAGGGAGGCTGCTAGGGCCCGTGCCTCTGAGAGTCCTAGCGACTCTTTTTCTAGAAGTCTTTGGCGGATTTGGGAGGATTGCATACCTGCCACAAAAGCGTCGCGCATTAACATGTCCGTGTGTTCGTTTGCGTTTACCGACGGGCAGCTGCAGGCTCGTCCCAAAATCAGCAGCGCGGCGTAGAACTCGTCCATCGATTCTCCGGGAGCTTGCCGTCTCGTCGCGAGCTGGTAGCGAGCGTAGATTTGGTTAACTGGGCGAACGTAGAGACTTTTCAGTGATGCGAAGGCTGTCTGGAAATCATCCGAGTCTTCGATGAGGGAGAAAATCTCCGTGCTCACCCTCGAGTGCAGGACCTGCAGTTTTTGGTCTTCTGAGACTCGGCCGGTGGTCGTTCTGAGGTAGGCCTCGAAGCAAGTCTGCCAGTGCTTGAAGGCTGCTGCCGCGTTCACTGCGTGGGGGCTGATCCTCAGGCATTCCGGAATGATCCTGAGCTCCATAGTCCTTTTTAGGCACGCTTAATAAATTGTAGCGCACAAAGACTCCGTGAGACGAAAAGAGTGAAGTCGATGAGGCTTTATTAAGTGTGTCTGTTCCCCTGCAGCTCGATAGTAAACTGGCCTGCGGGGGAAGACTCCGGCTTCTTATACTCCGCCTTCAGGGCGGAGCTTGAGGTCAACGGCCAACCAGGACCCGGGATCTGTCAGCCAATGACATTAGGGCTTCCAGTCCCACATGACCCCCAATACATACTACCACAAGGAGCATGCAGGCGGGGAAGGCCCCGGGACCGGACGGGTTCCCGGTTGAATTTTACAGAAAGTATGTGGACCTGCTGGGCCCGCTGCTGGTGAGAACTTTAATGAGGCGAGGGAGGAGAGGAATGTCCCGGGTGCTGACTTCGTTGATTTTGAAGCGGGACAAGGATCCTTTGCAATGTGGATCGTATAGGCTGATTTCGCTCCTCAATGTAGACGCTAAGTTGTTGGCGAAGGTTCTGGCTACGAGGATTGAGGACTGTGTCCCGAGGGTGATCTATGAGGACCAGACGGGGTTTGTGAGGGGCAGGAAGTTAAACACGAATGTGCGGAGGCTCTTAAATGTGATCATGATGCCCTCGGTGGAGGGGGGAAGCGGAGGTCGTGGCGGCTATGGATGCGGGAAAGGCCTTTGATCGGGTGGAGTGGGAGTAGCTCTGGGAAGTGCTTGGGAGGTTTGGGCTCGGGGAAGGGTTCATAAGATGGGTCAGGCTGTTATATAAGGCCCCAGTGGCGAGTGTGGCTACGAACCGACAGAGGACTTTAGGTTGTACCGCGGGACAAGGCAGGGGTGTCCCTTATCCCCCTTGTTGTTTGCACTGGCAATTGAGCCGCTGGCCATGGCACTGAGGGAATCTAGGAACTGGAGGGGATTGATCCGGGGGGGGGAGGGGGGGGAGGGGGGGGGGGGAGGAACATCGGGTGTCGTTATATGCTGATTACCTGTTGATATATGTTGCAGACCCAGTGGAGGGGATGGCGGAGGTTATGCGGATCCTTTGGGAGTTTGGAGACTTCTCGGGCTATAAGCTCAACGTGGGGAAGTGTGAACTCTTTGTGGTGCATGCGGGGGACCAGGGAAGGGGGATAGACAAGCTACCGCTGAAGAGGGCGGAGAGGAGCTTCCGATACCTGGGGATCCAGGTAGCTAGGAGTTGGGGGGCCCTGCACAAGCTCAATTTGATATGGTTGGTGGAACAGATGGAGGAGGATTTCAAGAGATGGGATATGCTGCCACTCTCCCTGGCGGGTAGGGTGCAGTCGGTCAAGGTGACGGTCCTCCCGAGGTTCCTGTTTGTGTTCCAGTGCCTGCCCATCCTAATCCCCAAGGTTTTTTAAAAACGGGTAAGCAGGAGTATTATGGGATTCGTATGGGCGAATAAGGCCCCGAGGGTGAAGAGGTTGTTTTTGGCGCGTAGCAGGGACGGGGACGGGGGGGGGTTTGGCGCGTAGCAGGGACGGGGGGGGGGGGGGCACGGTGCCGAATCTATGTGGCTATTATTGGGCAGCTAATATGGCGATGATCCGTAAGTGGGTAATGGAGGGAGAGGGGGCGTCGTGGAAGAAGCTAGAGGTGGCATCTTGTGTGGGTACGAGTCTGGGGGCGCTGATGACGGGCCGCTTCCGCCGACAAGGTACACCACGAGTCCGGTGGTGGCGGCGACTCTGAAGTTTTGGGGGCAGTGGAGGCGATATTGGGGCGAGGTGAGAGCCTCGGTCTGGTCCCCGATACGAGAGAACCACAGGTTCTTTCCAGGTAGGATGGATGGGGGGTTTCTGAGCTGGCATCAGGCAGGGATTAAAAGAATGGGGGACCTATTCATCGATGGGACTTTTGCGAGCCTAGGGGCGCTAGAGGAGAAATTTGGGTTACCTCCCGGGAATGCTTTTAGGTACATGCAAGTGAGGGCATTTGTGAGACGGCAGGTGAGGGAATTTCCGCTGCTCCCAGCACAAAGGATTCAGGACATGGTGAGGAGCTGGATGAAGATCTGTGGGCTGATGCCCTGAGTAGGGTTAATTCTTCCTCCTCTTGCGCCAGGCTCAGCCTAATACAGTTCAAAGTTGTCCATAGGGCGCATATGACAGGGGCGAGGATGAGTAGGTTTTTCGGGGTGGAGGACAGGTGTGTGAGGTGCTCGGGGAGCCCAGCAAATCATGCCCATATGTTCTGGACATGCCCGGCGCTGGAGGGGCTTTGTGAGGACTATGTCCAAAGTGGTGAACACCCGGGTCAAGCCGAGCTGGGGATAGCATTATTTGGGGTATCGGACGAGCCGGGAGTGCAGGAGCCGAAAGAGGCGGAGGATCCTACTAATGTAGAGGGATGCGAAGCGTGGAAGCTTGGTTTAACGATATGGATGGGCTCATCAAGCTGGAAATGATAAAGTTTGCCTTGCGATGGTCTGTGCAGGGGTTCTCTAGGCGGTGGCAACCGTTCCTAAACTTTCTCGCGGAACGTTAGGTGGAGGTCAACAGCAGCAGCAACCCCGGGGGGGGGGGCGGGGGGGCGGGCGGGGGGGGGGGCGGGGGGGGGGGGCGGGGGGGGCGGGGGGGGGGGGGAGGGGAGAAGAGGTGGGGTAGCATTTGGTTTTTCTGTTTTGTTTAGGTTAGAGTGGGGCGTTTTCCTTACTGGCGTGTTTATTTGTTAAATGGGGGTTATTGTATTTTGTTGGAAATCTCATGTATAATTTTTGCTTGTTTTGTGCTTTCTTCTTTTTTTTTCTGTTTGGAGTGTTTTGCTGAAAATTGAATAAATATATATATTTTTTTAAAGATATAAAATATATTGATTTGAACTAACAGACAGAGACTGCAACAGGAACAGTAGGGGCAGCAAGCTTATCTCCTTTCTCTGACCTCTCAACAAAGCTGAGACTTGTTTGTGGTTTGAAAACCCACCAGAACATCTCATTGCTGCAAACTGAGAGTTTTTAAAGGAGGATTCTAACTTGACACCACTGTCTTCAAGAGAAAAAGAATCAATAAGATAACTGCAGAGTGACAGCATCAGTGAGAAGCCAAAGTACGATAAAACCCAATCCTAAAGAATTCTTATTCCAGACGCTGCTGCTCTGATATGTTGTCATAATACACAGCTTCCATTTTCTGTTCAGAGTGAAAGAAAATCTAGTGGTGTAACAAGTATTCAGACAATCATGAATAATTTTTCAGACTCTACATTTTTGTTTACCTGGCCAAGTTCTAACATCTGCTACTTTGTAAAGTGTTATTTCTTTATGTACATGACTGGGGAAGTTTTTTTGGGTTAGTGGGAAGTTGTACATGTTCATACATTTTAAACATTTCTGTTAATAATTTCTGTACCTTTACCTGAGTTTTAATAATAAACCTCTTTACTTGTTAACTCAAGAAATCTTGCTGGCTCCATTATTACACCTAACTGCACAGTACATATTGAATTGACTTTCGGTGGTGGCCATGGAGTGAGTGGTTGCACACAAGGGCAGCTCTGGCTCAAAGGGATTGGTTTGGGAACTTCATACCCATTAGTGGGGTAGCTATGGCATGAAAGTGATACAGAAGGTGTAGAGGGACAGGTTCTCCAGAGGATTGGTATGCCTACTGGCTAACAGACCCGGCAAAAACAGTCAAAAACTTGGCTAAGGAATTGGAGGGGACCTGTGGTGCAGCAACAATTGAGAAAATGGAGGAGGGGAAAGGGTTGACGCCCGTGGAAAAGACCCAGGTGGAACAGTTGATGGCCTTCATCGAAGATGAATTTCGACAGCAGGGGGCGGGGGGGGGGGGGGGGGGGGTTGCGACGTGGCAGAGTTAGAGACTGAGCGTGGTCATGGGCAAAGAGGGGAGTCATTTTGGATGGTCCTGGTTTAGGGTGATATTACAGGTGGCAGAGTCCGAGGGGGACAATAGCGAACGGTAGCGGGGAGTGGAGGCGTAAGCCTCCAGTAAGAATTGTAACATGGAACACCCAGTGGTTAAATGGGCCGATTAAGAGGTCCCGGGTTTTTGTGCACCTGAGGAGTTTGAAGGCGGAGGTGATCTTCTTACAGGAAACGCATCTCAAAGTAAAGGACCAGGTTAGATTGAGGAAGGGACAGGTATTTCACTTGCGGTTTGACTCAATCGCGGGAGGTGGACATTTTGTTCAACAAAAAAACTGGTTTGTGGGGGCCAAGAAAGTGTGGGGGAAGACATGTGATAATCAGTGGGGTGCTGGAGGGGGCGCCGGTGGAGCTAGTTAATTTATATGCACCGAATTGGGATGATGTGGGGTTTGTGATAGATTTACTGGGAGTGATCCCAGATCTGTATACGCACCAATTGATTATAGATGGAGATTTTATTTGCGTGATAAAATCGAGGGTAGACCTCGATCTGTCCCCAAGTCAATGGGAAGGTTGAGGATGGGAAAGGAGTTGGTAAGGTTTAGGGAATGGATGCGAATACCCGTAGAGGTTTAAGAACCCGGGGTAGGTGGGGAGTACTCCTTCTTCTCGCACGTGGATAAGGTGTACTCAAAATTTGATTTCATTGTGGTGGGCCTGGTGATGTTGTTGGGGACGGTGGGGGCGGAGTACGTGGGAATTGTGATATCCGATCATGTGCCACATGGCTGATGCTCAGCGAGGCCAGGATGAAGGCTGGACTCTGATTTGTTGGTGGATAAGGGATTCTGTGACAAGGTGAGGTCAGCAATCGGAGAGTATATAGAAATCAATCAGAAAGGGGAGGTGTTGGCGGCCACATTCTGAGAGGCGTTGAAGGCGGTGGTCCAAGAGGAGATTATCTTGTTCAAGGTGCACGGCGACAGGAGGAGGAGGGAGGACCATGGGCGGCTGTTGGGTGAGATAGTCGAGATAACCCCACAAAAGAATTGCTGGCAGAGAGGAAGAGGTTGCAGGGGCAGTTAGTTTGATAGGTTGACGTTGGGAAGGGCAGTGGGGCAGCTAAGGAGGGCGAGGGGGGTGCAAAATGAATATGGGGAGAAGGCCAGCCACATGCTGGCCCACCAGCTGAGGAGGAAGGCTGCGTCCAGGGAAATTTTAAAGGTGCGAACGGAGAAGGGGGAGGTAGTGTCAGAGCTGGGAGAATAAATGAGGTGTTCCGGGGGTACTATGAGAAATTATATAGGGCGGAGTTGGGTGGAGAGGGATATGGGATAGCTCTTGGACGGATTGGAGTTTACAAAGTTGGAGGAAGAGAGGAGGCAGGCATTGGAGGAGCCGCTGGGTCTGAGGGAGGTGATTGATAGCATTAGGGGGAATGAAGTCGGGGAAGGTTCCGGAGCCAGATGGCTTTCCGGCGGAGTTCTACAAGGCGTTTGCAACGGAGTTGGCACCACATTTGTTGTGGATGTTTTGTGAGGCATTGGAGGAGGGGAAGCTGCCAGAGACACTGATGCAGGCATTGATCATGCTAATCCCGAAGAAGGGGAAGGATCTGATGGAGTGTGGGTCATATAGGCCCATTTCGTTCCTGAACATGAACGTGAAGGTGCTGGCTAAGTTGGTGGCAGGAAGGATGGAGGGATGTGTGCCAGGGGTGGTTGCGGAGGACCAAACAGGCTTTGTAAAGAGCAGGCAGCTGTCCTGTAACATGAGGAAGCTGTTAAATGTGGTTATGTCTCCATCAGTGGGGCTGGTGCCAGAGGTCATTGTCTCTATGGATGCAGAGAAGGCTTTTGATCAGGTCGAGTGGGGGTATTTATTTGAGATCTTGGGCGGAATTCTCCCCCCCCCCCCCCCCCCCCAACGCCAGGTGGGAGAATCGCCGGGGCGCCGCGCATGTCCCGCCACGCCGCCCCGACACCCGCACGTGATTTTCCCACCCCCCCAAACCGGCGCGGCGAGAATCACGGCTGGCCTCTCGGAGAATCGCCGCTCGCCGTTTGCAACGGCCGAGCGGCGATTCTCCGGCCCGGATGGGCTGAGCGCCCTGCCCAACACGACGGGTTCCCGCCAGCGCCGTCCACACCTGGTTAAGGGAACGCTGGGGGGGGGGGGTGGCCTGTGGGGGAGGGGGAGGGGGTTCCTGCACCGGGGGGAGGCCTCAAATGGGGTCTGGCTCGCGATCGGTGCCCACCGATCGGCGGGCCGGCCTCTCTGAAGGAGGACCTTCTTTCTACCGCCGCCCCGCAAGATCCATCCGACATCTTCTTGCGGGGCGGCCTCGGGGAGGAGACGATGATTTCGGAGTTTTCTGGGCAGAAAGGTGCTGAGGATAAAGAGGGCCCTGCTGCAGAGGCTAAGACAGAAAGGGGGGTTGGCGCTCCCGAACTTGCTGCACTACTATTGGGCAGCAATGTTTTTCGGAGAAGGTGAGGCGATGGTGGGGGTCTGGGGGCAGAGTGGGATAGGATGGAGGTGGAATCCTGTACAGGATCCAGCTTGCGGGCCATGGTGACGGCTCCACTGCTGTTGGCTCCGGGGCAGTATATGGGGAGCCCAGTGGTACAGTCGCACGTGTTGACACCACTGTGCGGTTTAAGCCAAGGGAAATGGATGGGATGTACGGGGCGTGGAGTGAGGCGCAACTGAAAGGGTGAGCGAATCTGGAAGGGCAGTTTTCGGGATTGGATGAGTTGCGGCAGAGATTTGAGCTGCTGGGGGGTGGGGGTGGGGGGACAGAATTTAGATATATGCAGGCGAGGGATTTTGCAAGAAAGGAGTGGAGGATATTTCCCAGGTTGCCGGAATATACCCTATTGGAGCAACTGCTGCTCCCGGCTGAGTCGGGAGAGGGTAGGATTGGGGAAATATATGGGTGGTTGGGGAAGCAAGTGGTGAGGATTAAGAGCAAGTGGGAGGAGGAGTTTGATTTGATTTGATTTATTGTCACATGTACCGAAGTGCAGTGAAAATTATTTTTCTGCGGCCTAGGAACGTACACAGTAGGTACATAGTAGACAAAAGAATAATCAACAGAGAAGATTGACAAATGGTACATTGACAAACAGTGATTGGTTACAGTGCGGAACAAGGGGCCAAACAAGAGTAACATAGGGCGTCGTGAATTGTGTTCTTACAAGGAACAGATCAGTCTGACGGGGAGTCATTGAGTTGGGGGGAGAAATAGACTAGGGGCTGTGGTGTGAGGTGATGGGTAAATTCAACCTCATCTTGGATTGGATTGGATTTGTTTATTGTCACGTGTGCAGAGGTACAGCGAAAAGTATTGTACTGCGTGCAGCACAGACAGATCATTCCGTACATGAAAAGAAAATAAATAAGAGGGCAAACTCTATGTATAAAATACACAATATAAAGGCATAGACACAGGCATCGGGTGAAGCATACAGGAGTGTAGTACTACTTGGTAGAGAAGATGTGTAAAGAGATCAGATCAGTCCATAAGAGGGTTGTTTTGAAGTCTGGTAACAGCAGGGAAGAAGCTGTTTTGGAATCTGTTAGTGCGTGTTCTCAGACTTTTGTATCTCATGCCCGATGGAAGAAGTTGGAAGAGTGAGTAAGCCGGGTGGGAGGGGTCTTTGATTATGCTGCCCGCTTTCCCAAGGTAGCAGGAGGAGTAGACAGAGTCAATGGATGGGAGGAGGGTTTGTGTGATGAACGAAGCAATGTTCACGACTCACAGTAGTTTCTTACAGTCTTGGGCCGAGCAGTTGCCATACCAGGCTGTGATGCAGCCAGATAGGGGGCGCGATTCTCCGAAATGGAGACAAAGTCCCGACGCTGGAGTGAAAACCGGAGTGTTTCACTCTGGCGTTGGAGCCCACTCCCAGCCCCCTATTCTCCCGCCCCCGGGGGGCTAGGAGCGGCGTTGCGTATTTTACGCGGGCTGGGCATTGGCGCCGCGTCGATGACGCGGCCGGCGTCACGTAAATGACATCACCCGCACATGCGCGGTTGCCATCCACCCCGAGGTCGCCCTGCAAGATGGCGGATGCACCTTACGGGGCGGCGGAGGAAAGGAGGTCCTCCTTTAGAGAGGCCGGCCCGCCGATCGGTGGGCACCGATCGCGGGCCAGACCCCATTGGAGGCCCCCCTCCCCCCAGTGCAGGAACCCCCCCCCCCCCCACACAGGCCGCACCCCCAGCGTTCCCACGCAGTTCCCGCCGGCAACGACCAGGTGTGGACGGCCGCTCGGCCCATCTGGGCCGGAGAATCGGCGCTCGCCTTTTGCAAACGGCGAGCGGCGATTCTCCGAGCGGCCAGGCGTGATTCACGCGGCGCTGGTTTGGGGGGGGGTGGGAGAATCGCGTGTGGGTGTCAAGGCGGCGTGGCGGGACTCGCGCGGCGCCACGGCGATTCTCCCACCTGGCGAGGGTGGGGGGGGGGGGGGAGGAGGATTCCGCCCAGGATTCTTTCTCTGGTGCATCTGTAAAAGTTGGTAAGAGTCAATGCGGATAAGTATAAACACTGTTATGCTTTTTTGGGTCGCAGCGTTGATGTGAGTGGACCAGGACAGATTTTTGGAGATGTGCACCCTGAGGAATTTGATGCTGTCAACCATCTCCACCTTGGCCCCGTTGATGCAGACAGGTGTGTGTACGATACTTTGCTTCCTGAAGTCAACGACCAGCTCTTTAGTTTTGCTGACATTGAGGGAGAGGTTGTTATCGCACACCACTCCACGACAGTCTCTTACTCATCGTTGTTCGAGATCCAACCCACTACGGTCGTGTTGTGAGCAAGCTTGTAGATGGAGTTGGAGCCAAACTTTGCCACGCAGTCGTGTGTACAGGGGATATAGTAGGGGGCTAAGTACGCAGCCTTGCAGGGCCCTGTTATTGAGGACTATTGTGGAGAGGGTGTTGTTGTTTATCCTTACTGATTGTGGTCTATGGGTCAGAAAGTTGAGGATCCAGTTGCAGAGAGAGGAGCCAAGTCCTAGGTTTTGTAGCTTTCATATGAGCTTGACTGAGATTATGCTGTTGAAGGCGGAGCTGTGGTCAATAAATAGGAGTCTTATGTCGGAGTCCTTGTTGTTGAGATGCTCCAGGGATGAGTGTACGGCCTGGGAGATGGCATCTGCTGTGAACCTGTACGGCGATATGCAAATTGCAGTGGATCTAGGCATTCTGGGAGTATGGAGTTGATGTGCCTCATGATCAACCTCTCGAAGCACTTCGTTACGATCGATGTCAAAGCTACCGGACAATAGTCATTGAGGCAGCTGCCTGATTCTTCTTTGGCACTGGTATGATGGTGGTCTTTGTGAAGCAGGTGGGGACCTCGGAACGGAGTAAGGAGAGGTTGAAGATGTCCGCGAACACATCTGCCAGCTGGTCCGCGCAGGATCTGAGTGCACGACCAGGGACCCCATCCGGACCCATCGCCATCCGAGGATTCACTTTCAAGAAGGCCGATCTGACTTCGGAAGCTGTGACGATGGGCATGGGGTTTGTCCGGGGTGCAGCGGTTTGATGGTTTCATCAGGGAGAGGTGTGCTGCTGCCGGAGATTCTGCTCGGCTTTGTTTTGTCGCTCGTTATGTTGTTTAAGCTTTGCCACAACCGTCGAGAGTCTGTAACACTAGTCTGTAACTCTAGCTTGGTCTGATCGAGGATGAGCTTGATTCAGTTCAAGGTGGTACATGTGACTCAGGTGAGGATGACTGGCTACTTTCAAGGGGTGGCTGACGAGTGCGAGAAGTGTAGGCGAGGGCCGGTGAATCATGCGCGCATGTTCTGGGGTTGCGAGAAGCTGGAGAGGTACTGGGAAGCGGTATTTGAGACATTGTCTAAGATTGTGGGGGTGGAGATCAGGCGGACCCAATGGTGGTGATGTTTGGAGTATCAAAAATCCTGGCATTGATAGAGGGAAAGGAGGCCGATTTGTGGCCTTCTCCTCTCTCTAAATGCCCGGTGTAGGATCTTGTGGAATTGGAGGTCAGATACACCGCTGGGGATGGCGGCCTGGCTGGGGAACTTGTACGACTTTCTCCGGTTGGAAAAGATCAAATTTAAGTTGAGGGGGTCGGGGAGGGCTTCGAGACACGGTGGGGCTGTTCATGACAATGTTTGAGGAACTGTCCGTGGGGGGATGGGAGGGATGAGAGGGTAGGGGGTATAAAGGAAAAAAATGTACAAACTGAGGATTGTGACATTGTGGAGTGTGTTGTTGTGTATTTTATTGTTTTTACACCTGTTTGTAATAAAATACACTTGTAAAAAAAAAAAGTACGTATTGAATTGGGAATTTCACATTTAAAAAGAAATTCTGTTATAACCAACCTTGGAGTGGAACAAAGTGAGGAGTCAGCTCACCACTCCCAACCTTGTCAAAGCACTCAGGTACAACATTGAGAATTAGTTTGACAGCACATGCGCACAGGAGGCTGCTCCAGGATGCACACAGCCCTTCGAAAAAAATATAGCACTGGAAAAATGGGCCATTTCGGTCTGCCACACATACCAAGAAGAGCTGGATGGTCACTTTCAAAACCAGAGGTGGGGTTGGACACACAACACTGCAGCGCAAACCAACTACTGGGGCTGGACACATGGCAGTACAGCAGAAACCAACTACTGGGGCTGGACACATGGCAGCACAGCAGAAAGCAACTACAGGGGTGGACACCCGACACTGCAGCAGAAACCAACTACTGGGGCTGGACACCCGTCATTGCAGCAGAAACCAACGACTGGGGCTGGACACATGACAGTACAGCAGAAACCAACTACTGGGGCTGGACACCCGACACTGCAGCAGAAACCAACTACTGGGGCTGGACACCCGACAGTACAGCAGAAACCTGGGGTCCACCTGGGGTGGACACATGGCAGCACAGCAGAAACCAACTACGGGAGCTGGACACATGGCAGCACAGCACAAACCAACTACTGGGGTGGACACCCAACACTGCAGCAGAAACCAACTACTGGGGCTGGACACCCGTCATTGCAGCAGAAACCAACTACTAGGGCTGGACACATGACAGTACAGCAGAAACCAACTACTGGGGCAGGACACCCGACACTGCAGCAGAAACCAACTACTGGGGCTGGACACCTGACAGTACAGCAGAAACCTGGGGTCCACCTGGGGTGGACACATGACAGCACAGCAGAAACCAACTACTGGAGCTGGACACATGGCAGCACTGCAGAATCCAACTACTGGAGCTGGACACATGGCAGCACAGCAGAAACCAACTACTGGGGTGGACACCCAACACTGCAGCAGAAACCAACTACTGGGGTGGACACCCGACACTGCAGCAGAAACCAACTACTGGGGCTGGACACCTGACACTGCAGCAGAAACCAACTACTGGGGTGGACACATGACACTGCAGCAGAAACCAACTACTGGGGTGGACACCCGACACTGCAGCAGAAACCAACTACTGGGGTGGACACTCGACACTGCAGCAGAAACCAAATACTGGGGTGGACACTCGACACTGCAGCAGAAACCAACTACTGGGGCTGGACACCTGACACTGCAGCAGAAACCAACTACTGGGGCTGGACACTCGTCAGTACAGCAGAAACCAACTACTGGGGTGGACACTCGACACTGCAGCAGAAACCAACTACTGGGGTGGACACTCGACAGTACAACAGAAATCAACTACTGCGGCTGGACACATGACAGTACAGCAGAAACCAACTACTGGGGTGGATACTCGACACTGCAGCAGAAACCAAATACTGGGCTGGACACCTGACACTGCAGCAGAAACCAACTACTGGGGTGGTCACCCGACAGTACAGCAGAAACCAACGACTGGGGCTGGACACCTGACACTGCAGCAGAAACCAACTACTGGGGTGGACACCCGACAGTACAGCAGAAACCAACTACTGGGGTGGACACTCGACACTGCAGCAGAAACCAACTACTGGGGTGGACACCCGACACTGCAGCAGAAACCAAATACTGGGCTGGACACCTGACACTGCAGCAGAAACCAACTACTGGGGCTGGACACCTGACACTGCAGCAGAAACCAACTACTGGGCTGGACACCCGACACTGCAGCAGAAACCAACTACTGGGGCTGGACACCTGACACTGCAGCAGAAACCAACTACTGGGCTGGACACCCGACACTGCAGCAGAAACCAACTACTGGGGCTGGACACCTGACACTGCAGCAGAAACCAACTACTGGGGCTGGACACCTGACACTGCAGCAGAAACCAACTACTGGGGTGGACACCCGACACTGCAGCAGAAACCAAATACTGGGCTGGACACCTGACACTGCAGCAGAAACCAACTAATGGGGTGGACACCCGACACTGCAGCAGAAACCAACTACTGGGGTGGACACCCGACACTGCAGCAGAAACCAACTACTGGGGTGGACACCCGACACTGCAGCAGAAACCAACTACTGGGCTGGACACCTGACACTGCAGCAGAAACCAACTACTGGGCTGGACACCCGACACTGCAGCAGAAACCAACTACTGGGCTGGACACCCGACACTGCAGCAGAAACCAACTACTGGGGCTGGACACCTGACACTGCAGCAGAAACCAACTACTGGGGCTGGACACCTGACACTGCAGCAGAAACCAACTACTGGGGCTGGACACCCGACACTGCAGCAGAAACCAACTACTGGGGTGGACACATGACAGTACAGCAGAAACCAACTACTGCGGCTGGACACCCAACACTGCAGCAGAAAGCAACTACTGGGGTGGACACATGACAGTACAGCAGAAACCAACTACTGGGGCTGGACACCCGACAGTACAGCAGAAACCAACTACTAGGGCTGGACACTCGACAGTACAGCAGAAACCAACTACTGCGGCTCGACACATGACACTGCAGCAGAAACCAACTACTGGGGTGGACACTCGACAGTACAGCAGAAATCAACTACTGGGGTGGACACATGACAGTACAGCAGAAACCAACTACTGGGGCTGGACACTCGACAGTACAGCAGAAATCAACTACTGGGGTGGACACATGACAGTACAGCAGAAACCAACTACTGGGGTGGACACATGACAGTACAGCAGAAACCAACTACTGGGGTGGACACTCGACAGTACAACAGAAACCAACTACTGCGGCTCGACACATGACACTGCAGCAGAAACCAACTACTGGGGCTGGACACTCGACAGTACAGCAGAAATCAACTACTGGGGAGGACACTCGACAGTACAGCAGAAACCAACTACTGGGGTGGACACATGACAGTACAGCAGAAACCAACTACTGGGGTGGACACTCGACAGTACAGCAGAAACCAACTACTGGGGTGGACACTCGACAGTACAGCAGAAACCAACTACTGGGGTGGACACTCGACAGTACAACAGAAATCAACTACTGCGGCTGGACACATGACTGTACAGCAGAAACCAACTACTGGGGTGGACACTCGACAGTACAGCAGAAACCAACTACTGGGGCTGGGCACATGACACTGCAGCAGAAACCAACTACTGGGGTGGACACTCGACACTGCAGCAGAAACCAACTACTGGGGCTGGACACCTGACACTGCAGCAGAAACCAACTACTGGGGCTGGACACTCGACAGTACAACAGAAATCAACTACTGCGGCTGGACACATGACAGTACAGCAGAAACCAACTACTGGGGTGGACACTCGACAGTACAGCAGAAACCAACTACTGGGGTGGACACTCGACAGTACAACAGAAATCAACTACTGCGGCTGGACACATGACACTGCAGCAGAAACCAACTACTGGGGTGGACACTCGACACTGCAGCAGAAACCAACTACTGGGGCTGGACACCTGACACTGCAGCAGAAACCAACTACTGGGGTGGACACCCGACACTGCAGCAGAAACCAACTACTGGGGTGGACACTCGACGCTGCAGCAGAAACCAACTACTGGAGTGGACACTCGACAGTACAGCAGAAACCAACTACTGGGGCTGGACACATGACAGTACAGCAGAAACCAACTACTGGGGTGGACACTCGACAGTACAACAGAAACCAACTACTGGGGTGGACACTCGACACTGCAGCAGAAACCAACTACTGGGGTGGACACTCGACACTGCAGCAGAAACCAACTACTGGGGTGGACACTCGACAGTACAACAGAAACCAACTACTGGGGTGGACACTCGACAGTACAGCAGAAACCAACTACTGGGGTGGACACCCGACACTGCAGCAGAAACCAACTACTGGGGTGGACACTCGACACTGCAGCAGAAACCAACTACTGGGGCAGGACACCCGACACTGCAGCAGAAACCAACTACTGGGGTGGACACCCGACACTGCAGCAGAAACCAACTACTGGGGTGGACACTCGACAGTACAACAGAAACCAACTACTGGGGTGGACACTCGACACTGCAGCAGAAACCAACTACTGGGGTGGACACTCGACAGTACAGCAGAAACCAACTACTGGGGCTGGGCACATGACAGTACAGCAGAAACCAACTACTGGGCTGGACACCCGACACTGCAGCAGAAACCAACTACTGGGGTGGACACTCGACAGTACAGCAGAAACCAACTACTGGGGTGGACACTCGACAGTACAGCAGAAACCAACTACTGGGGTGGACACCTGACACTGCAGCAGAAACCAACTACTGGGGTGGACACTCGACAGTACAGCAGAAACCAACTACTGCGGCTGGACACCTGACACTGCAGCAGAAAGCAACTACTGGGGTGGACACTCGACAGTACAGCAGAAACCAACTACTGGGGTGGACACTCGACAGTACAACAGAAACCAACTACTGGGGTGGACACTCGACAGTACAGCAGAAACCAACTACTGGGGCTGGACACCTGACACTGCAGCAGAAAGCAACTACTGGGTTGGACACACGACAGTACAGCAGAAACCAACTACTGGGCTGGACACCTGACACTGCAGCAGAAACCAACTACTGGGGTGGAAACTCGACAGTACAACAGAAATCAACTACTGGGGTGGACACTCGACAGTACAGCAGAAAGCAACTACTGGGGTGGACACTCGACACTGCAGCAGAAACCAACTACTGGGGTGGACACACGACAGTACAACAGAAATCAACTACTGCGGCTGGACACATGACAGTACAGCAGAAACCAACTACTGGGGCTGGACACTCAACAGCACAGCAGAAACCAGGGCTTGAGAGAAGTCCACTTGTATGTCTCTGATGCACTATCAATTACTACAAAGATGAGAGTAGTGAATAATCAAGGCTTTATTGAGCAAAGATGTGTGGCCTCCTGTAGCTGCTACCAGAATGGGAGCAGCACCGGCGAGCACACACCTTTATATGCCGCCTACTGGGCGGAGCCAGCAGGCAGCGATTTACCCATGTGCCTCTAGTACAGGTGTCTTACCATACTACATCAAATATACATCTAATACAGTTAGTGGTGACTACCACATTCACCCCCTGTTAAAAAAAGAGTCCGGCGTACTGCGGATTCGTGTGCTGTAGTTGGACTCTTTCGACCAACGGTTCTGACTTATGGGTCCGTACGTGTTTGCGAAGGAGACGGGTCCAGGAACTGCCAGCCATGTTGGGAGCAAGACCCCGGAGGTGGACTTCCTGGGGAAGGCAAAGAGGCGTTCATGGGGGGTTTCGTTAGTCGCGGTGCCGAGGAGCGATCGGATGGAGTGGAGCGCGTCGGGTAGGACATCCTGCCAGCAGGAGACCGGGAGATTCTTAGGCCGTAGGGCCAGCAGGACGGCCTTCCAGACCTTCCCGTTCTCCCTCTCCACCTGTCCGTTTCCCCGGGGGTTGTAGCTGGTCGTCCTGCTCGAGGCAATGCCCTTGCTGAGCAGGAACTGACGCAGCTCATCGCTCATAAAGGAGGATCCCCGATCGCTGTGGACGTAAGCGGGAAAACCGAACAGGACGAAGATGCTGTGGAGTGCTTTAATGACCGTGGCAGAAGTCATATCGGGACATGGGATGGCGAAGGGAAACCGGGAGTACTCATCGACCTCGTTCAGAAAGTACGTGTTTCGGTCGGTGGAGGGGAGGGGCCCTTTGAAGTCCATGCTGAGGCACTCAAAGGGGCGGGAGGCCTTCACTAGGTGCGCTCGATCTGGCCGGTAGAAGTGCGGTTTGCACTCTGCGCAGACCTGGCAGTCTCTGGTGACAGTCCTGACCTCCTCAATGGAGCAGGGCAGGCTGCAGGCCTTGATGAAGTGGAAGAACCGGGTGACCCCCGGGTGACAGAGGCCATTGTATAGAGCCCGGAGTCGGTCCACTTGTGCGCTGGCACATGTACCTCGGGATAGGGCATCGGGGGGCTCGTTGAGCTTCCCAGGGTGATACAAAATGTCATAATTATAGGTGGAGAGCACGATCCTCCACCTCAAGATCTTATCGTTTTTGATCTTGTCCCGCTGTGTATTATTGAACATGAAGGCAACCTACCATTGGTCAGTGAGGAGAGTGAATCTCCTGCCGGCCAGGTAATGCCTCCAATGCCGCACCGCTTCCACAATGGCTTGGGCCTCCTTTTCGACAGAGGAGTGGCGAATTTCGGAGGCATGGAGGGTGCAGGAAAAGAATGCCACGGGCCTGCCTGCCTGGTTGAGGGTGGCGGCCAGAACTACGTCCGATGCATCGCTCTCGACCTGAAAGGGGAATCGTTGACTGCATGCCATCGTGGCCTTGGCGATGTCTGCCTTGATGCGGTTAAAGGCCTGGCGGGCCTCAGCCATCAGGGGAAAGACTGTGGACTGAATGAGTGGACGGGCCTTGTCCGCATAGTTAGGGACCCACTGGGCATAATAGGCGAAGAACCCCAGGCATCGTTTCAGGGCCTTGGGGCAGTGGGGGAGGGGGAGTTCCATGAGGGGGCGCATGCGGTCAGAGTCGGGCCCTAGAACTCCATTTTCCACAACATAGCCAAGGATGGCTAAGCGGTTGGTGCGGAACATGCACTTCTCCTTATTGTACGTGAGATTAAGGTGTTTGGTGTGGAGAAATTTGAGACGGTTAGCGTCGTGGTCCTGCTGATCGTGGCCGCAGATGTTGACATTGTCTAGGTGCAGGAAGGTGGCCCGCAGTCCGTACCGGTCAACAATTCGGTCCATCTCACGTTAGAAGACCGAGATCCCGTTAGTGACGCCGAAGGGAACCCTAAGGAAGTGATAGAGGCAGCCATCTGCTTCGAACGCAGTGTATTGGCAGTCCTCCTTGCGGATGGGGAGCTGGTGGTAGGCGGACTTCAGGTCCACTGTGGAAAAGACCCGGTACTGTGCAATCTGATTGAGCATATCAGATATGCGTGGGAGGGAGTACGCGTCGAGCTGCGTGTACCGATTGATGGTCTGACTGTCGTCAATGACCATCCTGTGTTTCTCCCCAGTCTTTACTACTACCACTTGGGCTCTCCAGGGGCTGTTTCTGGCCTCAATGATGCCTTCCCGCAGAAGCTGCTGGACCTCCGACCTGATGAAGGTCCTGTCCTGGGCACTGTACCATCTGCTCCTAGTGGCGATGGGTTTGCAATCCGGGGTGTGGTTTGCAAACAAGGAAGGTGGATCGACCTTAAGGATCGTGAGGCCGCATACGGTGAGGGGGCGTAGGGGTCCGCCGAATTTTAAAGTTAAGATTTGGAGGTGGCACTGGAAGTCCAGGCCGAGTAACAGGGCAGCGCCGAGGCGGGGAGGACGTAGAGCCGGAGGTTGCTAAACTCTACGCCCTGGACGGTGAGGGTCGTGATGTAGTACCCCCGGATTTCCACGGAATGGGATCCGGAGGCCAGGGAGATTTTCTGGCTAACGGGGTGTACCGCGAGGGAGCAGCGCCTTACCGTAGTGGGGTGGATGAAGCTTTCCGTGCTCCCGTAGTCAAAAAGGCAGGAAGTCTTGTGCCCATCGATTTTCACCGTTGTCGTTGCGGTTGCGAGGTTGTGGGGCCGGGACTGGTCGAGGGTGATCGAGGCGAGCTGCGGCTGATGCTGGGAGGCCTCGGACTGGTCAGCGGCGGTGGCAGGCGATGAGCGGCCAGACGAGCTTCCCGACGAACAGGGGTCCTGAGGCGCAGTCCAGAATGGAGCCGAAGATAGCGGCGCCCACGGGGCGGACATGGCGGGCGGCATTAAAGATGGCGGCACCCATGTGCCGCACGTGCCTGAGGAGAAGATGATGGCGGCGCCCACGGGCCACACGTGGCCTGCGGAGAAGAAGATGGCGGCGCCCACGGCCGCACGTGGGGGGTGTAGGAACTCTGGGCCTAGAAACAGCGACGACCGACTGGGTCTGGCACACAGCAGCAAAATGTCCCTTCTTTCCGCAACCGTTGTAGGTTGCGCTCCGCGCCGGGCAGCGCTGCCGGGGGTGTTTGTTCTGCCCGCAGAAGTAGCATTTCGGCCCCCCCGGGGTTGGCTGGCTGCCGCGCAGCGCAGGCTTGTGGTCGGTAGCTGGTGGGGCCCACGATGCCCATTAGGGTGCCGTGCGGTCGGGGGAGTACGACTGGACGTTACGGGAGGCCACTGTTAACGAGTTCGCGAGCTGCCTGATTCCCGCAAGATCAAGCGTACCCTCCTCCAATAGGCGAGGCGGATGTACGCCGACCCCATGCCCGTAACAAAAGCGTCTCTGATTAAAAGTTCTGTATGCTGGACTGCCGAAACTGCCTGGCAGTCACAGTTCCTCGCCAGGATGTGCAGGGCACGCCAGAAATCGTCTAGGGACTCACCGGGGAGTTGCTGTCTCGTGGACAGGAGGTGCCTGGCGTATAGTTTGTTGACCGGCTGAACGTAATGTCCATTGCTTCAGCGTAAGTGGGCGCATCCCGGATGAGAGGAAAAATGTCAGGGCTCACCCGTGAATAAAGGACCTGGAGCTTCTGTGGTCACAAGGGATCTTCAGCGGATGTTCGGAGGTAGCTTTCGAAGCAGGCTAGCCAGTGGTCAAAAGCGGACGTAGCGTTGGCTGCTTGAGGGCTCAACTGTACGCAATCAGGCTTGATGCGAAGTTCCATCGTTTTAACATCTTTGCTCAATAAATTGATGCACTATCAATTACTACAAAAACAAGAGTAGTGAATAATCGAGGCTTTATTGAGCAAAGCTGTGTGGCCTCCTGTAGCTGCTCCCATCGGCGAGCGCACACATTTATACGCCGCCTACTGGGCGAAGCCAGCAGGCAGAGATCTACCCATGTACCTCTAGTACAGGAGTCTTACCGTACTACATCTAATATACATCTACTACAGTTAGTGGTGACTACCACAGTCTCTAAGATCCTGATGCTATGCAGTTCCAAATATGTTATCTGGTTAGCAACACCACTTGAACTAAGTTGCCATCTTGGACCCAACAAACTTTCATTGTACTAACCACATATGACCACTAGAAGGCAGTCTAGTCACATAAGTTATTTAGTTTAAACACACAGGCAGATTCAGCTCACATGCAACACACGCGCGCGCACACACCCACACAAGCAGAAATAGCACACAAGCACATTCAACACACACACACGCAAAGACATGCATACAAACATAGCACCCATAAGCACATTCAGCATCTACACCGATCACATACAGACACAACACACAGAAGCCCATTCGGCACAGACATTCACCAAAATTCAGAGACATCAACTCAATGAAAGATGCTGTTTGGTCTGCCATAAATTTGTTGGTCTTCCTGTGCAAGGAGCTGTCCATGACTGAATGTCGTAGACAGGCACATTTCAGGGTTCATGACTACATGCTGAGGGATGGACTGAAGCTTGGGGCAGTCACAGCAAAGGCTCAATGAGAAAAGGTCACAGCTTAAGACCCTCCAGCCATGGTATCCTGAGGCTGGAAGCCATGTCAAATCCCACAGATTGTATACACCAAAAATGTGTGACATGAAATTTATGGTGCAAATAGAACCTGTAATTGTAAATACAGTGAGACACCTCAGAGTGTCATTTCTAGTACTGAAAGAAACTGAACTATATTGCTCTTAATGTCAAACTTAAATTGTTATTTATTCTAATTGCTCAAATTTTATGAATCAAGAGAGCTTGTGACATCACAAAGGAAAAGATTATTGAGGTAGGAGAAGACAGGGAGTATGGGATTTTATGTGAAGGAGAGGGGGTGGGATTTAGTGCAATAAAGATGGAACAAAGACTGCATTTAGTGCAATAAAACCAGGGGATTGAATTGTCACAGAGTTGGAAGGACTAGGGAGCCACTTAAATGGGCAGCTGAGATTCAATTCCAGGATTACTGCTCCATTTCTGCTGGCACGGGGTAAGAGTCTGCAGGGGCACTGCCAGGGTGCCAGGCTGGCAGTGCCATGATGCCCAGGTGCCAGGTTGGCTCTGCTAGGAGTGGGGCCCGGGAGGCAATGCCATTTGTACGGGGATAGGGTGGGAGGGTACAAAGCAGAGGGACAGGCCTGAAAGAAATGGGGGGAAGATCGGGGCTGCCGCTCAAAATTGGAAAAATGCCAAGCCATCTGCTCCTGAACTTAACCCAGTGACTCTTATTCAGAGTGCAGCTTGTGGAGAAAGTGTGAGATGTGTAGGTATTAGTGGAGGGTACTGTTAGACTCTGATATAATCCCCCATATGGAATAAATGGTCTACCAACATACTTTGCTTAATTCCCACTGGCCATATTGCCGTTTCTTTTTTAAAATTAAGAGCAGAGAAACATGCTGTAGAAATAGTTTGCATTTTTTGTAACTGCAGTTTGATCCCAATTCCCAGGAACCCATTTCCCAGGAAATCAACTCATGTCAGAATGAACTAATGCAGCACGGTGGCACAGTGGTTAGCACTGCTGTCTCACTACACCAGGGACCCTGGTTTGATTCCAGCCTTAGATGAATGTCTGTGTGGAGTTTCCACATTCTCCCCGGGTCTGCATGGGTTTTTTCCGGGTGAACAAAGAACAAAGAAAAGTACAGCACAGGAACAGACCCTTCGGCCCTCCAAACCTGCGCCGATCATGCTGCCCGTCTAAACTAAAATCTTCTACACTTCCGGGGTCCGTTTCCCTCTATTCCCATCCTATTCATGTATTTAAACCCGGTGCTCCGGTTTCTTCCCACAGTCCAAAGATGTTCAGGTTAGGTGGATTGGCCATGCTAAATTTAAATTGTCTCTTAATGTCCAAAACCTAGGTGGGGTTACCGGGTGTGGTGAATGTATTGCTGCTACAATTCACCACTGTATTGTATTGTATTATGCTGATGCCCTTGTGGGCTCTGCCTGTGGCTCTGCCCTCGGGGGTGGTATATAGATCTGCAGCCTGTAGGCGGCACTCTGTGCAGAGCAGTCGCAGGCAGGCACGGATCTAGCTTATTAAAACCACTGTTCACGGACTTCCGGGTGCGGCGATGACCAGCTAAGTCGCACGTTTCGGCAGCTCCCGGTGGAAAGGACTTTTGGGCTCTTAATAGGAGCCCCAACAGCAATTTTAACGGCTAAAAACACTGTGCGGTAAACCAGAAGGGAATCCCCCCTGGACACGGATGGAAAAAGGAGAGGAAAGTGGCCGGATTGCGGTGGATCCTCTAGAGCAGCGGCCAGGAAGGCAGGCACAAAGCAAGATGGCGTCGGAAGGAGGCAGTTTAATATGGGGCCCTGACCAACAAGAGTTCCTGCGGCGTTGCGTGGAAGAACTTAAAAAGGAGATGAAGAAGGAGCTGTTGGCCCCGATATTACAGGCGATTGAAGGGCTAAAGGAGGAGCAAAAGACGCAGGAGCAGGAGCTTCGGGTCGTGAAGGCAAAGGCTGCTGAGAATGAGGACGACATACAGGGCCTGGTGGTGAAGACAGAGATGCACGAGGCACAACACAAAAGGTGCGTGGAAAGGCTGGAGGTGCTGGAGAATAATGCGAGGAGGAAGAATTTAAGGATTCTTGGTCTTCCCGAAGGTGCAGAAGGGGCGGACGTCGGGGCATATGTGAGCACGATGCTGCACTCGTTAATGGGATCGGAGGCCCCGACGGGCCCGTTGGAGGTGGAGGGAGCCTATCGAGTTATGGCGCGAAGACCGAGGGCTGGAGAAATTCCTCAAGCCATAGTGGTGAGATTTCTCCGCTATAAGGACAGAGAGATGGTCCTCAGATGGGCAAAGAAAACTCGGAGCAGTAGGTGGGAGAACGCGGTGATCCGCTTATATCAAGATTGGAGTGCGGAGGTGGCGAGAAGGAGGGCAAGCTTTAATCGGGCCAAGGCGGTGCTGCACAAAAGGAAGGTTACATTTGGAATGCTGCAGCCGGCAAGACTGTGGGTCACACATCAAGGGAAACACCACTACTTTGAAACGGCAGAAGAGGCGTGGACATTTATTGTCGAGGAGAAACTGGAATAAGCGGGCTAGAAAAAGAACGTTTGGGACAAAGTGGTGGGGCGAATAGGTGGGGTGAAGAGGGGGAAAAGGGGGAAGAGATGATTTCCCAAGTTGTTAATCCTGCGACCCTGTAACTTTTCTCTCTTCCCCATGTCGTGGGGGAGGGGGGGAGGGAGGAGGAGGAGCTGGGGGCGCCGGCCATTGGGGGCGGGGCCAAATGGGAAGCGCGGGCTTTGTTCCCGCGCTATGGTAATCATGGCGGGAACAGGGAAGCAGGAAGGAGGGGGCCTCGCACAGTGGGAGCCGAGGTCACAGGGGGAAGCCGAGGTCGGCCAGAGTTTGCTGACTTCTGGGAGCAACATGGGGGCTGCAATTACGCTAGTGAGGGATCTAGCGGGGTGGGGGGGGGGGGTGTGGGGGGGGGGGGGGTTAACTGGGTTGCTGCTGCTGGGGAGAAGGGGGAGCTGGTTGGGGCGGGAGGGCGCCGTTGGGGGGAGATACGGCTACGTGGGAACCGGGTGAGGAGCTGGATTGAAAAAGGAGATGGCTAGTCGACAGGGGGAGGGGGGTAAAGAGCCCCCCAACCCGGCTGATCACGTGGAATGTGAGAGGGCTGAACGGGCCGATAAAGAGGGCACGGGTACTCGCACACCTAAAGAAACTTAAGGCAGATGTGGTTATGCTGCAGGAGGCGCATCTGAAACTGATAGACCAGGTCAGACTACGCAAAGGATGGGTGGGGCAGGTGTTTCATTCGGGGCTAGACGCAAAAAACAGGGGGGTGGCTATACTAGTGGGGAAGCGGGTAATGTTTGAGGCAAAGACCATAGTGGCGGATAGTGGGGGCAGATACGTGATGGTGAGTGGTAAATTGCAAGGGGAGGCGGTGGTCTTAGTGAACGTATATGCTCCGAACTGGGATGATGCCAACTTTATGAGGCGTATGTTAGGACGTATCCCGGACCTGGAGGTGGGAAAGTTGGTAATGGGTGGAGATTTTAATACGGTGCTGGACCCAGGGCTGGACAGATCGAGGTCCAGGACCGGAAGGAGGCCGGCTGCAGCTAGGGTGCTTAAGGACTTTATGGAGCAGATGGGAGGAGTAGACCCCTGGAGATTTAGTAGACCTAGGAGTAAGGAGTTTTCGTTTTTCTCCTATGTCCACAAAGTTTATTCACGGGTAGACTTTTTTGTTTTGGGAAGGGCACTGATCCCGAAGGTGACGGGGACGGAGTACACGGCTATAGCCATTTTGGATCACTCTCCACATTGGGTGGACCTGGAGATAGGGGAGGAAAAAGAACAGCGTCCACCCTGGAGAATGGACATGGGATTATTGGCAGATGAGGGGGTATGTTTAAGGGTGAGGGGGTGTATTGAAAGGTACTTGGAACTCAATGATAATGGGGAGGTTCAGGTGGGAGTGGTCTGGGAGGCGCTGAAGGCAGTGGTTAGAGGGGAGCTGATATCTATTAGGGCACATAAAGGAAAGCAGGAGGGTAGGGAAAGGGAGCGGTTGTTGAAAGAACTTCTGAGGGTGGACAGACAATATGCGGAGGCACCGGAGGAGGGACTGTACAGGGAAAGGCAAAGGCTACATGTAGAATTTGACTTGTTGACTACGGGTAATGCAGAGGCACAATGGAGGAAGGCACAGGGTGTACAGTACGAATATGGGGAGAAGGCGAGCAGGTTGCTGGCCCACCAATTGAGGAAAAGGGGAGCAGCGAGGGAGATAGGGGGGGTGAGAGATGAGGAGGGAGAGATGGAGCGGGGAGCGGAGGGAGTGAATGGAGTGTTCAAGGCATTTTATGAAAGATTATATGAAGCTCAGCCCCCGGATGGGAAGGAGAGAATGATGTGCTTTCTGGATCAGCTGGAATTTCCTAAGGTGGAGGAGCAGGAGAGGGCGGGACTGGGAGCACAGATTGAGACGGAGGAAGTAGTGAAAGGGATTGGGAGCATGCAGGCGGGGAAGGCCCCGGGACCAGACGGATTCCCAGTTGAATTCTATAGGAAATATATGGACTTGCTGGCCCCGCTACTGATGAGAACCTTTAATGAGGCGAGGGAAAGGGGGCAGCTGCCCCCGACTATGTCAAAGGCAACGATATCGCTCCTCCTAAAGAAGGAAAAAGACCCGCTGCAATGCGGGTCCTATAGGCCTATTTCCCTCCTGAATGTGGACGCTAAGATTCTGGCCAAGGTAATGGCAACGAGGATAGAGGATTGTGTCCCGGGGGTGGTTCATGAGGACCAAACTGGGTTTGTGAAGGGGAGACAGCTGAATACAAATATACGGAGGCTGCTAGGGGTAATGATGATGCCCCCACCAGAGGGGGAAGCGGAGATAGTGGTGGCGATGGATGCCGAGAAAGCATTTGATAGAGTGGAGTGGGATTATTTGTGGGAGGTGCTGAGGAGATTTGGCTTTGGAGATGGGTATATCAGATGGGTACAGTTGCTGTATAGGGCCCCGATGGCGAGCGTGGTCACGAATGGACGGGGGTCTGATTATTTTTGGCTCCATAGAGGGACGAGGCAGGGATGTCCTCTGTCCCCGTTATTGTTTGCACTGGCGATTGAGCCCCTGGCCATAGCATTGAGGGGTTCCAGGAAGTGGAGGGGAGTACTCAGGGGAGGAGAAGAACACCGGGTATCTCTGTATGCGGATGATTTGTTGCTATATGTGGCGGACCCGGCGGAGGGGATGCCAGAGTTAATGCGGATACTTGGGGAGTTTGGGGATTTTTCAGGGTATAAATTGAACATGGAGAAAAGTGAGTTGTTTGTGATGCATCCAGGGGAGCAGAGCAGAGAAATAGAGGATTTACCGTTGAGGAAGTTAACAAGGGACTTTCGGTACTTGGGGATCCGAATAGCCAAGAATTGGGGTACATTACATAGGCTTAATTTAACGCGGTTGGTGGAACAGATGGAGGAGGAGTTTAAGAGATGGGACATGGTGTCCCTGTCACTGGCAGGGAGGGTGCAGGCGGTTAAAATGGTGGTCCTCCTGAGATTCCTTTTTGTGTTTCAGTGCCTCCCGGTGGTGGTCACGAAGGCTTTTTGCAAAAGAATCGAGAAGAGTATTATGAGTTTTGTGTGGGCCGGGAAGACCCCGAGAGTGAGGAGGGGACGGGGGGGGGGCTGGCACTACCGAGCCTAAGTGAGTACTACTGGGCCGTCAATATTTCAATGGTGTGTAAGTGGATGGGAGAAGAGGAGGGAGCGGCGTGGAAGAGATTGGAGAGGGTGTCCTGCAGTGGGACTAGCCTACAAGCTATGGTGACGGCACCGTTGCCGTTCTCACCGAAGAAGTACACCACAAGCCCGGTGGTGGTAGCTACATTGAAAATTTGGGGGCAGTGGAGACGGCATAGGGGAAAGACGGGAGCCTCGGTGCGGTCCCCGATAAGAAATAACCATAGGTTTGTTCCGGGGAGAATGGATGGGGGATTTGGAGCATGGCAAAGAGCAGGGGTAGCACAATTGAGAGATCTGTTCGTAGATGGGACGTTTGCGAGTCTGGGAGCGCTGACGGAAAAATATGGGTTGCCCCAAGGGAATGCATTTCGGCATATGCAACTGAGGGCTTTTGCGAGGCAACAGGTGAGGGAATTCCCGCAGCTCCCGACGCAGGAGGTGCAGGATAGAGTGATCTCAGAGACATGGGTGGGGGATGGTAAGGTGTCGGACATATATAGGGAAATGAGGGACGAGGGGGAGATCATGGTAGATGAGCTGAAAGGGAAATGGGAAGAAGAGCTGGGGGAGGAGATTGAGGAAGGGCTGTGGACTGATGCCCTACGTAGGGTAAACTCATCGTCCTCGTGTGCCAGGCTAAGCCTGATACAATTCAAGGTTCTACACAGGGCGCATTTGACTGGAGCACGGCTCAGTAGATTTTTTTGGGTAGAGGATAGGTGTGGGAGATGCTCGAGAAGCCCAGCGAATCACACCCACATGTTCTGGTCATGCCCGGCACTACAGGGGTTCTGGGTGGGGGTGGCAAAGGTGCTTTCGAAGGTGGTGGGGGTCCGGGTCGAACCAAGCTGGGGGTTGGCTATATTTGGGGTTGCAGAAGAGCCGGGAGTGCAGGAGGCGAGAGAGGCTGATGTTTTGGCCTTTGCGTTCCTAGTAGCCCGGCGCAGGATATTGTTAATGTGGAAGGAAGCCAAACCCCCGGGTGTGGAGACCTGGATAAACGACATGGCAGGGTTTATAAAGTTAGAACGGATTAAGTTCGTACTAAGGGGTTCGGCTCAAGGGTTCACCAGGCGGTGGCAACCGTTCGTCGACTACCTCACAGAAAGATAGAGGGAATGGAAAAGAAGAAGACAACAGCAGCAACCCAGGGGGGAGGAGGGGGGGGGGGAGGGGGAGGAATCGGACGGACTCTCAGGGATGTTATTGTATATGTATAGGCACTTGTTTTAGGTAATGTATATTGGACTGTTGGATTGTATCTTTGGAGAGTATTTATTTTTGACAAGGCAGTTGCCATTTAGTTTGGTTTTTGTTTCTGTTCATATATTATTTATTTATTTGTTTAAAACTGGCCACTGTTATTTATATTGCTTTATTGTTGTTTAAAAGAAACACTACGTACTGTTATGTTTGGCCAAAAAATCTTGAATAAAATATATTAAAAAAAAACACTGTTCACTTCTACTAATCGTCTCGTGTGAATTGATGGTCGCATCACGGGGATAGGGCGGGAGAGTGGACCTAGAGAGGATGCTCTTTCGGAGGGTCAGTGCGGACTCGATGGGCCAAATGGCCTCCATCTGCACTGTAAGGATTCTATGATTTGCGAACAGCCATTTCCTGCCAGCAAAAAATCTCCCTGGGCGCGATTCAACTAATTGGGGAATGTTGGGGGCGATTCTCCCAAATGGAGCCCAAGTGTTCGCGCCGTCATGAACGCCGTCGCGTTTTACGATGGCGCGAACCAGGCCCAGGTATGACCTATTCTGCCCCCACAGAGGGCCAGCACGGCGCTGGAGCGGATCACGCCGCTCCAGCCTCCTTTCTCGGTGCCAAATGGGCGCCGCGCCAACCTGCGCAAGCGCGGGGGACTTCTTTAGCGCGCCGGCCCCGACTCAACATGGCGTCGGTGTTCAGGGGCCAGCCGCGCAAGGAAGTATGCCCGGGAAGTTAGAGGCCATCCCGCCGATCAGTGGGCCCCGATCGCGGGCCAGACCCCATCAGAGCCCCCCCCCCCCTGCCCCGGTGAAGGAGCCTCCCTCCCCCCCCGCACAGGCCGTCCCCCGACCGTTCGCGCAGAGTTCCCGCTGGCAGCGACCAGGGGTGAACGGCGCCGGCGGGACTCTGTCGTATCCGCGCGGCCTCTCGGCCCATCAGGGCTGGAGAACCGGTGGCCCCGTCGATTCCAGCGGCCCGCAGCCGGCGCCACACCAATCGGCTGCCGCAAATGGCGCCGATTCTCCACACCTGGGAGAATCGTGCACCGGCGTCGGGGCACAGTTGCGCCGATTCCCCGGCCCGGCGCGGGGCTCGGAGAATCGCCCTCTATATAACCTGAGTTGCATTGCATAGCCATGTGTTTCTCGCCGCTGCTATGGGGCGTCCAATTAGTTGAATCGCCCAGAGAGATTTCATGCTGGCGAGAAATGGCTGTTCGCAAATCAAAGGTTGAGGCCGCACATAGCTCCGTTTTGTACACTGGGGAGCTCCGCTCGCCGTAACTCCCCAGTGTAGCGAGAGATTGGGACGTCTTTTTTAAAATAAATTTAGAGTACCCAATGTTTTTTTCCAATTAAGGGGCAATTTAGTGTGTCCAATTCACCTGCTCCACACATCTTTTTGGGTTGTGGGGGTGAGACCCACGCAGACACGGGAGAATGTGCAGATTCCACATGGACCTTGACCTGGTGCCAGTATCTAACCTGGGTCCTCGGTGCTGTGAGGCAGCAGTGCTAACCATTGCACCACCGTGCTGCCCTGGGGATGCCATTTTTAAATGGCACCCTGATCTCCAAGGGCCCAGAGCTACCCCCCTACATCCCTCCCAATGCCCACACAGGGCACCACTGGCAGTGCCATCCAGGTACCCTTGCAGTGCTAGGGTATCAGGCTGGCACTGCCAGGGGCCCAGGTGGCACCAGCAGTGCCATGGCATCACCCTGCCGAAAGGGTATGCAGCTTGGGCCCTCCGATGCCCTGGGAGACTCCCACAAGTCTGTGCGGACCAGTGCTGAACGGCGCTCGCCCGAAGTCTATATCGCAACTACTTGTGACATCATGTTGGATCCAGCGAGGTGTTGCGAGCCGGGTAGATACTGGGAGCGGGGTCTCCCGGATTTTATCACCCACGCTGTGCCGCGCGAACTGCTTTTCAGGAGCAGTGTGGCCATTGGATTGCGCCCTCGAAGTATAGCCTTGGTGGGGAGAAACTCCCCAAGGCCGAAAAATAGACAAAGTATCATTGAATAGCGAGGTGATTCTTGGCACTGCAGCTTTTGTTTGCTGAATCACACCCAGTGATGGGGATAGCCGTGATGGAGCGGTAGAGGACAGTGTTATCAGAACTCAAATCTTTGGATGATGTCGCTATGTCACTGCATGGAAATGAGGAAGGTGGGTGGGAGTGCTAAGGATTCTTGGTTGATTCTGGACGAACAAATGCACGGACAGGAAGAGAAATGGGAAGTGATTTTCTGCTGAGAAGGGATAATAAAATTTGTTATGAAAGAAGTATTTGGAACCTGGATCTAGGAACATAGGAACAGGAGTAGGCCATTCAGCCCCTGGAGCATGTGGCCTCACTCCAGAAACCTGCCTTTGGCCCATACCCCTCAATACCTTTGCTTAACAAAAATGTATCGATCTCAGATTTAAATTTAACAACTGACCTAGCTTCAACTGCTAGAGGATTCCAAACCTCTCCCACCCTTTGAATGAAGAAGTTCTTCCTAACATCCCTCCTGAAATGAAATGAAATGAAAATCGCTTATTGTCACAAGTAGGCTTCAATTAAGTTACTGTGAAAAGCCCCTAGTCGCCACATTCCGGCGCCTGTTCGGGGAGGCTGTTACAGGAATTGAACCGTGCTGCTGGCCTGCCTTGGTCTGCTTTCAAAGCCAGCGATTTAGCCCTAAGCTAAACAGCCCCTGAATGGTCTAGACCAAATTTCTAGACAATGCCCCCTAGTTTTAGAATCTCCAACCAGTGAAAATAGTTTACCTTTATCTATCCTTTCTTTCACAGTTAATATCTTAAATATTTCGATCAGATCACCCCTTAACCTTCTAAATTTTAATGAAAACAGGCTTAATTTGTGTAATCTCTCCTCGTAACGTAACCTCTGGAGTCCAGGAATCATTTTTGTTAATTTACGTTGCATTCCCTCCAAGGCCAAAATATAATTCCTGAGGCGAGGTGCCTTTGGGGTAAAACTAGGGTTTTGTACAGCTGCAGCATAACCTCTGTGTCTTCATACTCCAAACCTCGAGATATAAAAGGTAGCATTCCAATAGCCTTTTTGTGGCATTTTAAGGATCGATGTATCTGAACTCCGAAGTCCTTTTGGGCATCCACTGTACCTAACCTCTTCCCATTTAGAAAGTACTGTCATGGGCCAGGGTTTAGAGAACCCCAATGTGTATCATGGAGTTCACCTGACCCACAACTTTTAATAGATTGTGGTTATGGGGAGCACAAGGACCTACTCTACAGGTGTGATGCAAACACAGAGCTAAAGTACTTTTAAATTAAAACAATGTTTATTTATGAAACCAGTTAACACTATAAACCCACAGTAAACATCTTAACAACTATCAACATCAATCATCCCCACCGATACAATATTCTATAAGTAACCCTTAATCTTTCCTTGCAACATCCATAAGACAAAAGACCCTTTTTAACACAGACATCAGGTTTAAATTCTCTACTGAGAGCAGTTATCACTTTGAAATCACCCAAATGATCTGGAGACAGTCTTTATATTTCAGAGAGATCCTATACAGCTGCTTACTTTTCCTGCAGCTATCCAGCTCTCAGAACGAAACTAAAAACATCCTGTAGCTGCCTGCTCAAAAACGAAAGTGAAAGACAGACAGACCAGCTCCACCCACACTCTGACATCACTGCAGCTATTCGATAAACACCCATTTCTTAAAGATACATCCACTACAGCTATTTGATTAACACCCAGTTCTTAAAGGTTCTCTCACATGACAGTACTCTCCTTTTTTGGTCCAAAATGGATAACCTGACACTTGCTTATATTGAATTCCATCTGCCACAAATTTTGCCCATTGCCTCGTCTGTCAATATCTCCTTGCAATTTTATGCTATTATCTAGGCTGCCTACAATGCCATCTAACTTTGTACCATCATCAAATTTGGATATATGACATTCTATGCCATCATCCAAGTCATTAATGAATAATATGAATAATTGGGGGCCCAACACAGATCCCTGTGGTACACCACTAGTCACGTCCTGCCAATTAGGGTAATTACCCATTATCCCCACTCTCTGTCACCTGCCACTCAACCAATTTCCTAACCATGTCTATAATTTACCCTCAACTCCGTGGGCTTTCACCTTAATTAACAGTCTTTTGTGTGGGACTTTATCAAATGCCTTCTGGAAGTCCATATAAATAACATCCATAGACATTCCTCTGTCCACTACCTTAGTCACCTATTCAGAAAATTCAATAGGATTTGTCAGGCATGACCTTTCCTTCACGAATGGCTCTCCCTGATCAACCAAAAGTTTTCAATGTTTTCAGTTATCCCACCCTGATTATGGACTCCAGCAATTTCCCCAATTTAGGCTAACTGGTCTATAATTCCTTAGTTTTCCCCTTTCATCCTCCTTAAAAAGTGGAATGACATGTGCAATTTTCCAATCCAGAGGGGTCACACCTGCAGCCAGGAAACTCTAAACGATTATAGTTAGGACATCTAAAATGTGTTCCCCTAATTCCTTTAACACTCTCGGATGGGAACTGTCAGGTCCTGGGGATTTGTCACTCTTTAGTTCCATTAATTTTCTAGTTACTGATGCTGTACTTACGTTAATTGTATTAAATTTGAGTTTGAGTTGAAATAGGGATAGGAGTCTTACTTCCGATTGCCGAAAGTAACCGGAATTTGAATTGAACGTGCTTGGTGGCATCTGTGCAACACTATCCAGAAGAATTGCCATGGGTGACCTCTGCTATGTAGGTACCACATGCCTGGCCCATACTACCCATCATGGTGAAGCAGGAGGATTTTAACAGTTGAGCTATTTTTGTAAGGAGACAAAAAGAAGCGAGGGTGTGACAGGAGGGGAAGGAACAATGTAGGTTTGCACTGGAAGGCTGAGCTAGGGCAAAAAGACTTTCTTTATCTGTACTTCCCTGTGTTCTTTCAGGGCAATCGCAAAAAGTAAATGCTTCGGAGAAGAAAAGCACCTCTGTAAATGCACCAAACACAAGGTGTGGATAATAGCAAACAGGACTGTACTCACCCGCAGGTAAAATGGAAACTTCCTACCGTAAAACCCAACCCTAAAGAATTCTGGTTCCAAGCGCTGCTGCTCTAATATGTTGTCGTAATATGCAGCTTCCATTTTCTGTTAACAGTGGAAGAAAAATTAGTGGTTAGTGCCCAATTCTGCAACCTGAAAAATAATGAAATGGTTTGAATAAAGATCATTCTATTCACAATACTTCAGTAACAATCTGATTGTCTTTACTTTAGCCACCATCTCCTGTGGAGTGCAGTTCCAGACACACTGGAGCCCTTCAGCCTCCTCACCCAGCCAGCCAATTATCATGTGAGAATCTAGACTGTTGTTTTCATGAGGCTGGCCAACATAGTGGGCACCACAATCAAGCAGAATCCCATCCTTGTTCATGATCTACATAGGAACAGCAGGTGGTGATTCAATCACTCAAGCCTTTACTGCCATGACTGATCTGTATCTCAATCCATTTCATAGAATTTACAGTGCAGAAGGAGGCCATTCAGCCCATCTTGACTGCACCGGCCCTTGGAAAGAGCACCCTACCTAACCCCACACCTCCACCCTATCCGCGTAACCTCACCCAGCTTTGAACCAAAATTCCATGACACTCTTACCTAATAGTAGACACATGTACACATGCAGTCCAGGAACAGAAAGCCTGGGTGATTTTCCAATTCCCTTCCCCAGGGTTTCTTTGCACCATGATTATCTACCAAGACTGAGATCTTGACCGTAATCCCACATGGGCAGGAGATGAAGCCTGGTACCTTTTGGCCTGCTTGTTGGTGTAACTCTCTGGGCATTGCTTTTACTTATAAGGCCACAGGGGAATCCTCTAAGTAATGTCTAAACACACTGGTTGGGATTCTCCGTGTTGCCAGTTCTATTTTCCGGTGTGGCACACCTCCGTTCCGGCAGCTGGCCAATGGGGTTTTTCATTGTGGCCATCCCACGCTGTCGGGAAACCCGCGGGCGTGGGTGTGCTGCCGGTGAAGCGGAGGATCCCCCGACGGAGAATCCTGCAGACTGTTTCTATACCACCACAGCGGAGTGAATGTGCCGTTCTGCTCTCTTGCTAAGTCGCTACGCTCACAGAAAGTGCAGGTAAAAGAATCATGGCTAAAGTGCCCTACTTCTCAATATGGCAACCTGTTGGTTCTTCGAATCACTCTTTAAATGCATTCTCCCTTTGGAATGTAAACAGCGTTTCGAGTCATAGAGTCTTACAGCACAGAAAGTCCCTTCGGCCCATCGTGTCTGCGGCAGTCAAAAACAACCACCTAGAGGGAGACAGGTTATATTTAAATTATCCATCCCTTGCTCGGTGTGGTGCTGATCCATTCAAACCACCGTGTGTTCCAGTCCTCTTGTGCGGAGTTAATGGATGCTGTTCAGGATGAGAGTTGAGGCAGTAGGATTGTTCCCAGTGCTGCTAGTTTAGAGAGGGAGAGAGAAAATAAACAACCAAAGCTTCTACACCTGGTTACCATCCAGTGACTCTTTTTGAGCTGGGCAGGCTGTACAGGCTGTGATTGTATTCCATTGAATGCAGGAGATAAAGGAGTGATTTGACTGAGATGTTTAAGATGATTAAAGGAGTTGGTCAGGTAGGTGGTGAGAAACTATTTTCTCTGATGGGAGAAGAGTTAGATTAGAGCATTAGAGGTTGGCTGTTCAGGGGTGTTTTCACACAAAGTGTGGTGGAAATCTGGAATTCTCTCCCTAAAAAGTTGCTGACAGTTTTCAGGCTTCAGGCAATGGCTGCCCTGTGTAGGGACGTTAGCTGACTAATAAACTTAATGAAAGTTTTTGATTCCATTATCATGGCCTGGATTCACAGGATTGAAATTTACTAAGACTCTTTCCCCAAAAGGTCAACTGCAAAGTGCAAATTGGGCTTTATGGATTTTTATAAGCCAATGGTTTGAAGCTTACTGAACCAAGACAAGTAGAGAATTGAATTTGAGATCTTCCTGGTCAGTTGGGTTCAGTTCCAAGCCGCTCAGTATATTGACTAGAATAGCCACGATGTTTCGGGTTCCTTCAAAAGGAAACTCACTGTTACAGTCTCACAAACTGTGACTCCCTAAAAAATGTTTGCCCTTGTCTAGTGGTGAACTGCCTGTCACCCTGCACAGCACCCCTATCAATGGTGCAATCAAGGTTGGAACAGGCCAATGTAGTGTCATTCTGTGAAATGGTGTGCTGGCAGTACCAATACACTATGCCATCCTTAATGTCTTTGTGGCAACATTGCTCTATGAACTTTTGCTGTGAATCACTTGTGTGCTTGATGCACTGTCAATTACGACGAGACGAGAGTAGAATGTAATTGAGGCTTTATTACAGAGATGTGTGGCCTCCTACAGCAGCTTACGAAATGGCTGCTGGGCGGAGCCAGCGGGCAGGGATCTACCCCAGTACCTGTAGTACAGGGGCCTTACCGTAATACCCATATATACAATATAATACAACAGTGGTGACTACCACATTCACCCCCTGTTAAAAATGAGTCCAGCGGGGATGGTGGAAAACTATATACATACAGATTGGTTTTAAAATTACAGAGAAGGTTACAAATTTAGACGATCGGGCGCCTTGATCTGTCGTTGAGAGCGCCACAGTGCTGGTGGCGACGGCTTTGTCTTCGGTGACTCCGGAAGCGTGTCAAAATCCTCTTCATCCCCGGGTGGGAGCAAGGGGAGGACGGATTGTCCTGGAGCGGGGGCTGCGGTGGGGTGCGCCGGGGGAGGGGAGGGTGGCGCCGGGGCAGAGGGGAGGGTGTGTGGGGACCCAGCTGGTGCCAGATCCCTGAGGGAGACTGTGTCTTGGCAGCCGTCGGGGTACGCTACGTAGGCGTACTGTGGGTTCGCATGGAGTAGCTGTACTCTCTCAACCAACAGGTCCGCCTTGAGGAGCCGCACGTGCTTGCGGAGGAAAACGGGTCCTGGAGCTGCCAGCCACGTTGGGAGCGAAACCCCCGGAGGTGGACTTCCTGGGGAAGGCAAAGAGACGTTCATGGGGAGTTTCGTTGGTCGCGGTGCACAGGAGCGACTGAATGGAGTGAAGTGCGTCGGGGAGGACCTGCTGCCAGCGGAAGGCCGGGAGATAGCTGGACCGTAGGGCCAGCTGGACGGCCCTCCAGACCGTTCCATTCTCCCGCTCTACCTGCCCGTTTCCCCTGGGGTTGTAGCTGGTCGTCCTGCTCGAGACAATGCCCTGTTGTGCAGGTACTGGTGCAGCTCCTCGCTCATAAATGAGGATCCCCGGTCGCTGTGTACATAGGTGGCAAAACCGAACAGAGCGAAGATGGTGTTGAGGGCTTCGATGACGGTGGCAGAAGTCATATCGGGGCATGGGATGGCGAAGGCGAATCGGGAATACTCGTCGACCACATTGAGAATGTACGTGTTGCGGTCGGTGGGGGGGAAGGGCCCTTTGAAGTCCACGCTGAGGCATTCAAAGGGGCAGGAGGCCTTCACCAGGCACATACGGTTTGGCCGGTAGAAGTGCGGTTTACACTCCGCACAGATCTGGCAGTCTCTGGTGATCGCCCTGACTTCCTCGATGGAGTAGGGCAGATTGCGGGCCTTGACTAAGTGGTAAAAGCGGGTGACTCCCGGGTGACAGAGATCGTCGTGCAGGGGGCTCGTTGAGCTTACCGGGGCGATATAAAATCTCGTAATTGTAGGTGGAGAGCTCGATCCTCCACCTCAAGATTTTATCGTTTTTGATCTTACCCCACTGTGTGTTGTTAAACATGAAGGCAACTGACCGTTGGTCAGTGAGGAGAGTGAATCTCCTGCCGGCCAGGCAATGCCTCCAATGTCGCACAGCTTCAACGATCGCTTGGGCCTCCTTTTCGACGGAGGAGTGCCGAATTTCGGAGGCGGGAAAAGAATGCCACGGGCCTGCCTGCCTGGTTGAGGGTGGCGGCCAGAGCGACGTCTGATGCATCGCTCTCGACTTGGAAGGGGAGCGTCTCGTCGACCGCGTGCATCGCGGCCTTGGCGATGTCGGCCTTGATACGGTTGAAGGCCTGGTGAGCCTCGGCTGTCAGTGGGAAAACGGTGGATTGAATGAATGGGCGGGCCTTGTCCGCATTGTTTGGGACCTACTGGGCGTAATACGAAAAGAAACCCAGGCAGCGTTTGAGGGAGGGGGAGTTCCATGCGGGGACCATCCTGTCCTGGGCGCTGTACCGTCTGCTCCTGGTGGCGACGGGTTTGCAATCCGGGGTGAGGTTTGCAAACAGGGAAGGCGGGTCGACCTTAAGGGTCGCGAGGCTGCAAACAGTAAGGGGTGGTAGGGGCCCGCCAAATTTCAGGGTTATGCTCTGGAGGTTGCACTGGAAGTCCAGGCTGAGTAGCAAGGCAGCGCAGAGGTTGGGGAGGACGTATAGCCGGAAGCCGCTGAACTCTATGCCCTGGACGGTGAGGGTGGCGATGCAGTACCCCCGGATCGTCATGGAGTGGGATCTGGAGGCCAGGGAGATTCTTTGGTTAGCGGGGTGTACCGCGAGGGAGTAGCGCCTTACCTTATCGGGGTGGATGAAGCTCTCAGTGCTCCCAGAATCCAGAAGGCAGGATATCTCCTGCCCGTTGACCTTCACCTTTGTCGAAGCGGTCACGAGGTTGTGCGGTCGAGACTGGTCGATTGTGACCGAGGCGAGACGCGGCTGGTCGGCGGTGGTTGCAGGCGATGAGTTGCCCGATGAGGTGCCCGAGGGGCAGGGGTCCTGAGGCAGGTATGATGGCGGCACCCACGGGCCGCACGTGTCATGGGGCAGGCAAGATGGCTGCGCCCTGGGGCCGCATGTGTCCTGAGGCAAGCAAGATGGCGGCACCCACGGGCTGCACGTGTTGTGAGTGGAGCAAGATGCGCCGCCCATGGGCTGCACGTGGTCTGAGGAGAGGAAGATGGCGGCGCCCACTAGCCGCACGTGGGGGGTGCAGGGACAATAGCGGCGATTGAGCGGACCTGGCACACTGCAGCGAAATGTCCCTTCTTGCCACAGGCCTTGCAGAGCGCGCTCCGCGCCGGGCAGCGCTGCCGGGTGTGTTTAGTCTGTCCGCAGAAGTTGCACTTGGGTCCCCCGGGGTTGCTTGGCTACCGCGCAGCGCAGGCGTGGGGTTGGCTGAGGGTGGTCGCTGATGGGGTCCACGATGGGGTGGCCGCTGGCGGAGTCCATGATGCACAGGGGGGGTGGGCCATGCAGTCGGGGGCATAAGCCTGTATGTTGCGTGAGGCGACCGTGGGTGAGAGCGCTAGTTTCTTGGTCACCGCGAGGTCAAGCGTGGCCCCTTCTAAGAGGCGTTGGCGGATGTAGTCAGACCCTATGCCCGTAACGAACGCGTCTCTCATTAGCAGGTTCGAATGTTCAGTGGCCGAAACGGCCTGGCAATCACAGTCTCTCACCAGGGCGAGCAGGGCACGCCAGAAATCTTCCACAGACTCACCGGGAAGTTGGTGCCGCGTGGATAGGAGGTGCCTGGCGTAGATCTTTTTGGTCTGCTGAGCGTAATTCTCCTTCAGTAGTGCCATGGCCTCTGCGTAAGTAGGCGCGTCCTGGACGAGGGGGAAAAACGTTGGAGCTCAGCCGCGTGCACAGAATTTGGAGCTTCTGTGCTTCTGAGATTGAGTCTGGCGCAGACCCGATGTGTGCTTCAAAGCAAGCTAGCCAATGCTGGAAGTCCTTTTTGGCGTTGTCTGCTTGAGAATGCAGTTGCAGGCGATCCGGCTTGATTCGGAGATCCATCTCTGAAAAATCTCTGTGTAATAAATTGATGCACTATCAATTACGACGAGACGAGAGTAGAATGTAATCGAGGCTTTAGTACACAGGGATGTGTGGCCTCCTACAGCAGCCTACGAAATGGCTGCTGTTCGGAGAGCACACACATTTATACTCCGCCTCCTGGGCGGAGCCAGCAGGCAGGGATCTACCCCCGTACCTGTAGTACAGGGGCCTTACCGTAATACCCATATATACAATATAATACAACAGTGGTGACTGCCACAGTGCTTTTCTCTGGACCATCACTGTCACAACAGATATCTAATCTTAATAAAAACCTGAATAAGATTAATTTTGTTCAGAAGGAATGGTTTTGAATGGCCTGTGGTCTTGGTGAATGGCTCTGCATACATACCCGAATCCAGCTGAGACTATGGTAATCATAGAAGACTTCGTACTGACTGGCCAATTCCCGGCAGAGAGGGATTCCATACTCCCAGCACTGAGGAAAAATTAAAATTAGGAGTCAGTTCAAATTAAATATAGAAATGCTCAACGGGGACATCATTGGAAAAAGATCAGGGGCGGGATTCTCCGCCCCGCCGCACCACATTTCTGCCCCGACTGGCCGGCGGGATTCTCCGTTATGCCGGCCAGTCAGTGGGGTTTCCCATTGTGGGGCAGCCCCACGCCGTCGGGAAACCCCCAGGCGCCGGCATAACGGAGAATCCCGCCCCAGTTTCTGAAAGCATTCTTTTATTCGGGATAATTCACAAATCTTGAAGGAATATTGGACTATTAAGAGCACTGATTAAAGGTAAGGATGTCCAGATTTCAGCCCCAGAGCCCTGGAAGCCCACATAACTCATGTAATTATATTTCTCATTCGCTGGTTTGAAATTTCTGGTCATTTATCTTATTGGCAGATAAATAGTTTAAAATTCAAAAAAACACCTAAGACAGAGAATCTGGCCATTCATCATTGCTGTGTGTGGAATCTTGCTGCACTCAAAGTTGGCTGCAGTAATAGCTTGTGATACATGGCAAATTGATTGGAATGCAGCTAAGCTGCCTACAAAAGCCATGAAGCTTGGACACTCTTCAAAAATAGAAAGGAAAGCTATTAAATTATTAGTGAGTGAAGAGAGAGGCTCCCTCATGGCTATCCCAGTGAAACCAGCATGTAATTAATCTAAAAGCAGAAAATATTAGAAACACTCAGCATGTCTGGCATAATCCGTGGAGACAGCAGGAAGGTAGGGATAATGTTTCAGGTCAATAACCTTTTTTCAGAACCTTTCAGCATTGGAGTATTTTGCTTTTCATTTTATTATGCAACAAAATTATACAGATTATGAGACCCAGGATCTGGGTTAATTAACCCCCCAGGTGGTTGATGGGATGCTACAATTGGCCATGGCTGAGATGCTCACATGACTGTTGTTGAAACTGCTGAGGGGAATGCCTTGTGCTGGCACAGCTAGATTACAGCAAGCAGTCAGCAGCATCAGGGAAAAGGCAGGAATCAGCAACTCTTTTCACTTCCATTGTAGTGATAATGATAGAGAGACAGAGAGATAAAGAGAGAAAGATGGGCAGAGAGATAAGAAGAAAGACAGACAGAGAGACAGCTGCAGAATAGCGAGAGAATCACACACAGGAGGGACAGAAAGACAGAGAAAGACATCCACAGAAAAATAAAGTGAGAAGGGAGAGAGAGAAGAGAGAGAGTGATAACGTTCGGGATTCTCCAGTTCCCCAGCCGCATGTTTCTCGGTGGCCCGCTGTTCACTGGCGGAAGGATTCTCTCTTCTCGCCACTTGTCAATGCGATTTCCCATTGAAGCCACGCGGAAAAGAGAATCCCAAAGCCAGAGAAGTCCGGCAAAAGTTACAGAAAAATAGATAAAAAGAAAGGGAAAAAGTGTGATAAGAAGAAAGAGGGAAGGAGACAGAGGGGAAGAGAGAGAAAAAATAAGATACAGATATAGATACCCAACCCCACCAGGTGACATCAAACAACACTTTTTTCCCCCTTTTAAAAAAAATTTAGAATACCCAATTAATTTTTTCCAATTAAGGGGCAATTTAGCATGGCCAATCCACCTAGCCTGCACATCTTTGGGTTGTGGGGGCGAAACCCACGCAAACAAGGGGAGAATGTGCAAACTGCATACGGAAAGTTACCCAGGGTCGGGATCGAACCTGGGACCTCGACGATGTGAGGCATCAGTGCTAACCACTGCGCCACCGAGTTGCCCCACATCAAACAACTTAACACTGAGGGCATAATTCTCCGAAAATATTTCTAAGTGTGATAGCGAGTGGGAATTACCGCACGCTTCCTGACGCTCGGCCAGCAATGTAATTCAGTGTTAATTGGTCCACTTAATGAGGCCTCACGGGCTTCTCGCCTTAAATGAAGGCTCGCCAGCTGATTTTGCCGATACGCACTCGCCAACCCGCTGCTAACAAGGTCGAGCAGCACTTAAGCAGCACTTGCTCAGGCAACCCGAGCTAGCTCGCACCAATGGCACCAAGGAGACCATCCACAAGTTTTATGACGAGATCTGGGGAGGCTCCAAGATGCAGTGGATGCCAGTAGGGATGTCCTGTTTCCAAGAGGATCCAGGAAACTCAGCCATAGGGCAGCCAGTGCTGTCTGGGATGAATGGCGGCAGCTATGAGCTCGGGGAGTGTGACCAGGTCTGTATTTCTATGCCGAAAAAAGGTAAAACACCCAGCAGCACGAATGAGTAGACACCAACACCACCCTCCCTCCCCCCACAAGGGTGCATCCACTCCCCATGCGACCCCTAACCCTCCCTCCACCCCTCTCCCCCTTCAACCCCTCCAGAGGTGAGGAAGGACCGGGCTCCACCCTGAGGATCTGTCAAAAGTGAGTTGATATTGCCTTACTGACTGACCCATCCCTCCCACTGACCACATGTCCATTCTCCCGGAGCTCCTCCAGCCGACGACGCCGGCCTATCCCAGGTGGCACCCTCTCCAGCCCCCAGGAGACCACCTCGGAGGGGAGCTCAGTGACTGGGACATGCTCTGCAGAACCTCAGCAATGCCCATCTGCGACTGGAACAAGCTCCGCAGCGCCTCGGCCATGCCCATCTGAGAGCAGGACATGTCCTTCACTAATGGTGCTGACATCGTGCACCAAGCTCTCCAGTGCAGTCGTCTCCCTAGCAGCGTTGGCCTTGGTGCCACGCATTGCCAGCGACATCTCTTGCGCCTATAGCCTCTGGGACTCCTCTAATCGGCCATGAATCTGCTGGAGTGTCGCTGACATCCCCCTCTGAATGTTCCGGCTGCTCCCTATCGTCTTCAACAGCCCTGGGTAACTCTTTTCCACAGGTTCAGGATCAGGTTGGGACCCTGCTGGGTCCTGAGATCCAGCAGCCCTCCAATTGCTGTCCCGCCTGTATGTTCCTGCCTCCACCTGATTTGCATCAGCAGCAGTGTGGTGCTCACCAGATTATGCCCCAGAAGCCTGTCCACTAACATGTCCCGCCGAGGTGTGTGTATCTGCACTGGTGGAAGGTGGGGATGACAGCTGTGCCACGCCTATAACAGTGCCATCCTCCGAGCTCCCCTCCGAGGTGGTCTCGTGGGTGGCAGGAGAGGGTTTCCGCCCCGGATGGGCTGGCGCTGTCGGCTGAAGGACCTGCGGGAGAATAAACGTGAGGTCAGTGGGAGGGCTGTGTCATTCAGTAAGAGAATAACAACTCACATTTGACAGGTCCCCCTGGTGGAGCCCGGTGGTTCCTCACCTCTGCGGTGTCCACCAGCCTCCATGTGGGTGACCGATCTGTCCTCGGCCACCCCAGTCATCCCCAGGCCATGCTCCTCGAAAGAGGTGAGGATTCTTAAGTCTGGCACCTCTCCACCTGTGTGGGCCCTCTTCCGACGTTTATGGGAGAGCTTTTCCTGAGGAGACACAGAGGGGGCATCGCTAGCCACACGTGTGGCTAACAGTGGTGGGAAGGGGTGTGTGAATGGAGGGTTGGGGTGTTGAAGGGAGAGGGGTTGGAGTGAGGGTTGGGGAGTTTGGGGGCTGGATGCTCCCTTGGGGAGTTTGGGGTGGGCATTGGTATCTACTCACTCGTACTGCCCGGTGTAGCTTGTTGACCTTTTTTCGGCACTGGAGGCCAGTCCTCCTGGTCACACTCTCCGAGCTCACAGCTGCCGCTACCTCGTCCCAGGCAACACTGGCTGCTCTATGGCTGACCCTCCAGGACCCTCAGGGGAACAGGATATCCCTCCTGGCCTCCGCTGTGTCCAGTGGCCTCCACTGCCTCTAGAAGCCTTGCAGGTCAGTGTCCCTGAATCTTGGGGTTGGTCTCCTCGGCGCCATTGTTGCGAGCTGGCTGGGGCTGGCTGAGCAAGTGCAGGTTAAATGCTGCACGACTTTGTTAGCAAGGGGCAGGAAAGCGCGAATCAGCTGGTGCGCCTTCATTTGCGGTGAGAAGCCCTTGAGGCTTCATTAAGTGGACCAAATAACGTTGAATAGTGTTGCCGGCCTCGCCTGGCCGAGCGCCGGGAAGCTCACAGCAATTCCCGCTCCCTACCACATTTTTCCGGTCAATCGCGCCCAGGAGTTATTATGTAAAGCGTTGAAGGAAATTCATACAAACATCAGTCTGTCACTTGAATATCGCCCTGCCAAAACAAGGTGTCCAAGGAAAGATTTGCATCCTTCATTTAGTGAACTCTTGGTTCTGTTAGTTGATAACACTCCTGCTTAAAGAAACCGTACAGTGAGATACAAAGGAAACTGAGTATTTTGCAAACAGAAAAACACCTCCCAACTTTCTATTTGTATAGTGTTGATGATGAATGGGCTCGGCACTCTATGGCTGTCCCTTAACTGAATCCCTACCCTATGCAAGGATTAGCAGGTTGAGGTAAAATTCAGCTCTTGACAAATTAATTATCTTTAATCCAGTCAAAGCAAGACACAAAGTGTCCTTCAGTCTGATTTACTGACCACTGGCAGCTAATTGAAGTACATTTACATATCATAGACAATGTAGAGTCAGAGTAAGTAATTTCAGCCTCCAACTGCCTGATATGACAATTGAACCATGCAGAAACACTGGCTCTCACCTTTCCCTTGTTGAAATAGTTGATAACCTGCCTACATAGTCCTTCTTTACGCTGCCACTCCGTTTGTGTTGGATAGTGCAGGAATTCTCGCAGAGGTCTGTCCTCCCAGTGAAGCAGTTCCCAGTACAGCATTAGTGTAAACGCCGCCTCTGGAAAAAAAGAACAAAGAGCGAGATGCACTTGATTCAAGAAAGTTGTAAACTGAATAGTAATGTGATGATTTCAATAGTCTACATTATCACCCACACCATTGAGATATTTTTTACTGCTCTCCCCTGTTCTAGATTAACTCCAGATTAATTGATACAAACATGTCTTCTAGTAAGCCATCCAAGTATTATTCATGTGAGCTTCCACAGCGAGCGCCACCAGGCAACTGAAGCAATAGGAGCTGGCAAGGAAAACTCACGTCTAATCCTGTCCCCTTGCTGCGTTCACTTGTAAATTTTCCAGTCGGGGCCCCGAGATATTGAAAAAACTGTTGGAGTTTTGGCCATTTCTCCCTCCCCCACATTTGACCGAGAGTTGTGAGACCAAACCAGGGCCCAAATCTCTACTCTGGCTGAGATCAGCTAACTCAGCATAGATGGGCAATGTAGAGACCCATCTAGCCAGGGCTGCTTACATTGAACCATTGGAGCAATGGAAGAATCGACAGTTGCAGATTTCAGAGAGTGTACAAAACAAACTCTTTCAGTATTTCTGTCACTCCTGACTATTATCCAAATGCTAACTGAACAAAGAAAAATAACTTGCAATTGTATACAAAACCTGTCACAATCCCGGGATGTCCCAAAGCACATTATAGCCATTGGGAGTTTTATTTCTGAAATGTAATACTGGAAACATGGCAGCCTAATTTCATACAACAAGATCACAAAACAACATGATAATAACCAGATACTCTTCGTGACTTCCCACTACTCTCCACTTTTAGTCTTAGCACCAAGCAACTCCTCATTCTGTTATGAGGAAGTAAGAGAGTGTGCAACATCCGGTTCGCATTAACTCATAAGGAGCATGAACTCCCCTGGTAATTGGGGCGGAACTTACTCCTTAACAGGAAAGGCTCCACAGTGTAAAAGCACTGGCCTGGGTGCAGGAGGGTGACTCTTTCAGGCATAGGTGTTTAGTATTTTAATAAATCTCTTTCTTTGTATCCTACCTTGCGTCCTATGAGTGTTTCTCGCACGTCGGATTCTACACTTTCAAAGTGATTTTAACCTACCTGATCTAAGCTCCCTCTCCTCTGACATTTTGCTCCCCTATTCACACACAATTTTATTCTTTATATAAACCCTCACAAACTTTTTAAAACTTAAAAAAAAATACTTTCTTTATTCAAAGCTTTTTACATATATCTACAAAAATATCCAAGGACCAAAAACATCAACCTTTTTTAAATAATAATCTATATTGTCACAAGTAGGCTTACAATGACACTGCAATGAAGTTACTGTGAAAAACCCCTGGTCGCCACATTCCGGCGCCTGTTCGGGTACACAGAGGGAGAATTCAGAATGTTCAAATTACCTAACAGCACGTCTTTGGGACTTGTGGGAGGAAACCGGAGCACCCGGAGGAAACCCACGCAGACACGGGGAGAACGTGAAGACTCCACACTGACAGTGACCCAAGCTGGGAATCGAACCTGGAGCTGTGAAGCAACAGTTCTACCCACTGTGCTACCGTAGTTCCCTGAACAAACAACCTCAAATCCCCAACCTCCCCCAATACCAACACCCCACCACATCCTATCATCCCAATGTTTACCCCCTTATCCCCCACCAAGTCCCCCACCACACCGCTGACCCCTCAATCCTCCTTAACAAAATCAATGAATGGTTTCCATCTTGGGGTAAACCCCTGTCAACACCCGCAAAGTGAGCTTGACCTTCTCCAACTGCAGGAATTCTGCCAGGTAACTCAACATTCGGTGGCTCCGAGTCCCACCAACACAACAAAATCTGTCTCCAGGCTATCAGGGAGGCAAAGGCCAATATATTGGCTTCTCTCGCCCCCTGGTCTCCCAGATCTTCCGACATGTTGAATATCACCACCTTTGGACTTGGGGCCAGCCCCACATCAGGAACCTTAGACATAACATCCGAGAATCCTGCCAGAACCCCCTCAGTTTTGGGCAAACCCAGAATAATATTAACAATAATCTTTATTAGTGTCACAAGTGGGCTTACATTAACACTGCAATCAATTACTGTGAAAATCAAATATGTGGATGTGATTCACCCCCCCCCCCCCCACCCCCCACCCCCCCCCCCCCCCCCCACCTGTCTTCCAGTCCCGCAAAGAACCGGCTCATCCTCACCACCGTCATATGAGTACCAGCTTAAACTGGATGAGACTCAACTTCACACAATGAGGATACGTTCACCCTCCACAAGGCCTCTACCCAGATCTCCCCTCTTCCTCCTATTTGCGCTTAATATCCTCTATGAGGGCGATCCCCCTCTCCATCAATTCCTTGTAAATATCCAACACTCTCCCCTCCCCTCTATCGTCCTCCGACAACAACGTGGACTGCAAGACTGGAGGCGGCATCCCCAGGAAGGGCAGCACCTCTCTCCTCACAAAATCTCTCACCTGAAGGTACCTAAAGCTGTTCCCTTTGGGCAAGTCATACAGTTCCTCCAATTCCTCCAACACTGCAAACCTTCCCCCATGTACAAGTCCTATAGTTGTCACATATCGGCGCCCACAACGACGTGCCCTCCAGCCCAAAGTGTTGCCTGCACTGGCTTTACACCCATAATGCCAAAACCATCAGTGGCCTCATGGAGTACCTGACTGGCGAGAACGGAAAGATGCCAACAACAGTGCCCTCAAACTTGTTCCCCTACATGATGCCGCCTCCAGCCGCCCCCAAACCGATCTCTCCTCCACCATCCATTTCCCCATCATTGCAATGTTCACCGCCAAATAGTAATTTATTAAATTCGGCAACGGCAGCCGCCCCCCCCCCCCCCTTCAGGGAACACCCGCCTCAGCCTTGGGAACTCCTCAGCGCCATGTGCACTTGATCCCCCTCCCCCATCAGCTTCTCCAGCATGCTTGCCTCAAACTTGGCGGCTTCCACTTATTCGAAGACTTCAGGCATCCCAACAATCTTCAAATTCTGACTCCTGCAGCGGTTCTAGAGGTGCTCCAATTTCTCTCTCAGCCTTTTCTGGCTGCTCATCACCATCCCCAGCTCCGCCTCCAGTGAGGTCAGCTGATCCTCGTGCTCCACCACCGACTCTTCCACCTTCTGAATCGCCAGGCCCGGAGCCTCTTATCTTTGCTCCACTTGATCAGTCACTGCACTAAACGGCTCCACCACCTTGGCCAAATCCTCTAAGGCCTCTTTCCTCTGCTGCTGGAATTTGCCATTTAAAAACTCCACCAGCTACTCCATAAACCACTGGGTGGGCAGCGCTGCCCGATTGCCCTCCGCCATCTTCACCTGTGTCGCACCATGAAAGCTTTCCTGCTCCAACTGCTCTCTCTTTCTCGTTCCACTTCTCGTCTGCTGATCCATACACCGACCTTATCAGAGCAGTATTACCTTCCTAGGCACTCAAACACCGTTTGCTCTCAAACACCACATCATTCAGGTGGGGAAGGACCGAAAAATCCACCTTGAGTGGGAGCCACCAAATGTGCGACCACTCACCCCATGGCCGCCATCGGAAGTCAAACTCCCACAAACATAGCCTGGATCTCCCTTTCACAACCTCATCATCTCTCATGGCCTTTGTTTACCTGAACTCTTAACAGGGCTACCTCTGTCAATTTCTGGCTCTGTTACCATGTATTTTCCTGCTTCTCAATCTCATTATCCTCACCATTTACCACAGCGAGTCACACTGCTCTCTCTCCCTCAGAAGTTAATTCTCCAATTCCTAGCTTCCTTACCACTGGTGCTCTATAATAATAATCTTTATTAGTTTCACAAGTAGGCTTACATTAACCCTGCAATGAAGTTACTATGAAAAGTCCCTAGTCGCCACACTCCGGCGCCTGTTCGGGTACACTGAGGGAGAATTTAGAATGTCCAAATTACCTAAGAGCACGTCTTTCCTGTGGGAGGAATCTGGAGCACCCAGAGGAAACCCACTCAGGTCACGGGGAGAACGTGCAGACTCCGCAAAGACAGTGACCCAAGCTGGGAATCAAACCTGGGACCCTGGTGCTGTGAAGCAACAGTGCTAACCAATGTGCTACCGTGCTGCTCATATCCTTCACAATATCTATGTTGCCGCTGACTTACTAAACTAACCACTTGACTTTGTTTGGGATACTTAAAAAAGGTTAAGATGGAGGAGCAAGGTCATAGTATAAAGTTGTTGAACTCAATTTTGAGTCCTGAGGGCTGTAACATGCTAATTGGAAGATGAGATGCTGCTCCTCCAACTTGCATTGGGCTTCCCTGGAGCATTGCAGCAGGCCAAGGATTGATATGTGTGTATGAGAGCAAGGTGCTCAGTTTAAATGGCACACAACAGGAAGGTTGCGGTCTTGCTTGCAGGCCGAAAGAAGATGTTCCGCAAAGCAGTCACCCAGTCTGCGTGTAGTCTCCCCAATGTAGAGGGGGCCACATTATGAGCAGTGAATACAGTCGACCAAATTGCGCCTTCTGTGATTGCAAGGGAAGGTGTTGTAGCCACGTAAAATGGCTGCGTTCCGATTAATCTGGCCAAAACCCAGTTTGAAATGGCTAACCCGAAAGATTGCTGGGATAAGCAGCTAACAAGACACAAGCAGGCAGCTGCAGACAGTATTGCATATTCGGCTCTGGGGAAGTTAGCCCAGATCGATACTCAGGGCTATCAACAGCCCATCAACCCAGGTATTTGCAGTTACATTCAAGACTGTTTGCAGCCCATCTATTCAGACATCCACAGTTAAATCGGCTATCCCCGGGAACAATTGCAACATATTAGCAATTGAATACTGGGCCAGACCTGTCGGCGCCTGCAGTGGCCGAAACAAAGACAGGTGAACGACCACCCCCCGATCGAGGAATCGCCTCACCATTGGACACATCGACCCCAGGGATTGGGGACAAATCCAATCACTTGGGACTCAGGGTCAAGGGCCGCCCCGGGAGGCGGGAAGCCCCTGGGCCCTATAAAAGTGAGGGGCCAAGTTCAGATCTCTCTCTCTCTCCTCTTCGCCTGCTCGAGACCTTCGCAAGAACAGCAACCGGCAACAGTAAGTTTGAATCCAGCGATCGCTATCCGGTAGACACCTAGCCACCGACCTATAGCAGCCTTTTGAATCCCGCGGGCCAGATCTGATTGGACAAGCCATTCGTTTCCCTGACCTGGTGGGCTCTTCCAAAGTTAAGTATTGGCCAGTAGTGATAGGTTTATTATATAGAAAGTAGTATTAGGGTATTAATATTGCTTGTTGTATATAATAAATGACCGTTGTTTTAATCCTTACTAAGTGGTGTGCTGTATTATTAATCATAACCTGAACTTGAACCACGTGGCGGTATCATAAAGATACCTGGCGACTCATGAGCAAAGGTGACGTAATCAGAGCAAATAGACTAAGGCTAAAAAGAGCAACATAATTGGCGGCATCCTGACAGGACCCGACTTAGAAGTGGAAAACCACTCCGGGAGAACCGCAACATTTTGAATTAGAATCCAATCGGAAACAAAAAAAAAAACCCACAAGTGTTCAAGCGGTTCTGGTTAATAGTTCACAATTCGGAAGTGTGTATATGCATGCGTAACTAACAGGGTTATAAGGCAAAACTGATAGATTTTTTGTTGCGTCAAAACTGTCGGCAGTTGGTATTTCGGAAATTAGCGCAAACCGTACCCGCATCTACCACACCACCTTAGCCCCCTGTTCCAAATTCGAACGTAACGAGCAGATAAGAGAGAGGCATGCAGGCAATGCAAGCGATGCAGCGCCTCATGAACCCAGAAGATTTTGCTGTCGCACCAGTCAGCAGCGTAGGAGCGGGACAGTGTCCCGTTTGGGAAGTGGAAATCTGCAAATTTCTGCAGGGCAAAGGATGGCCCCTGTGGAAGGATTTCTGCAAAAACGACGACTCAGGTCCTGGAAGTATAGGGCATACTTGGTGGGAGAACCTGAGTGAGATCCACAAAAAGAGTTTAGCAAAAGCGCGCAAGCCGATGGCAATTGTGTCCTGTCTGGCACAATTGCGAGGCACAGAGGAGGTCGTCAAGACGCTCCGCAAGGAAATAGAAGGCATACATCGGATAAGTAAAATCGATGTATGCGAAATTGAGAAAGAGAACCTGGAGTTAAAAGGGAAATTAGCAGCAAAGGACGAAGAGGTGGCTGACGCCAAACGGGGTCACCAATCTTGTCTGGCGCACTTGAGTAGTTTCCAGTCACAATATGAAAAGGCTTATCAGGACCTGCAGCGTGCAGTCCTGGTAAAGAAAGAAACAGAAAACCAGTTAGAGACGCTCCAGAAACAATGCAATGATCTCAAGGCAGCCTTGAGAGCGCCCCACGCCACAACCACGGAACAAAGGCAGAGTACTTTGGACCATGCAAAGTGCCGAAAGCAGATTGCAGACTTGAAAGCACTGCTTTCTGTCCAAAAGGGATTTCAAGAAACCTTTGGGGAAAGTTTAGACCAGGAAGACGGCCCTGATTGGGAAGAATTGCAAGAAACAGTGCAGAGATATGTTCAGGGAGCATGTGCGCAGGGAAAACCCCAAAGGAGGAAAGCACCCCCACCCCCCACACAACAGATAATACAGGCTCCCATGAACCCTGTAACAACCCACCGCACCGCCACTGCAGACGAGGTGGAGGTCTTATATTCCACCCACCTCACAGTGAGCCAATTACGGGACGCATGTGCCAAAATCACACCGTTCCTCCCCGCTTCGGACCCACACCATTTCTTTGCCACCGTCAAACACCAAGCGACCATGTACGGCCTGGATGAGAAAGAGCAGGTAAAGCTCACGGTCCTCAGCTTAGACCCATCGGTCGCAGCAGCCCTTCCCGACCCACAGAATGTAGGAGGAGGCACACTTGCAGAAATGCATACCGCGATCCTGGATGTGATCGGGTACAACCGGGGCGACCCCATAGACGGTCTGAATAAATGCAGACAGAAAAAGTCTGAACACCCCACAGTGTTCGCAGGACGCTTGTGGATTCATTTTGAAGCCGTTTTCGGCAACGTAGATCGTGCCCATTTGTCCCCAGACAATATGGCCAAGTGGACCCGCACCCTTATCTCCCATGCCACGGAAGCAGGACAGAATGCCTGTAGCAATTATGACCCCTCGGAGGAGGCTCATAATGAGAAGTGGGTGGTCAAAAGATTGTCCCGCGTTTGGGAACAAGCGGCTCACGGCAAATCAGCAGCTAGAACCCCCGAGGAAAACCAAGCCGCCGCAGACGTGCAGGCAGTAAGAACCACTCTCCACAACCCCGCCTGGGTAAACGAGGGAAAGAACAGCCCCCCAGCCAAACCGCAAGAGTGCTACAATTGCGGACACTTGGGACATTTTGCTAGAGAATGCAATGGCCCTAAAAAACCACAGAGAGCCCATCAGACCGGCACTCCCAATAAGAAAAAGGCAGAGCCCATATATAGCGTTAGCGCCCAGTCCGATCAGACAGACGTGACCGGAACGGACTGACGGTGTATAGGCTCCCCCAGCTGGATCTGCGATACCCTTTGGGATAGGTCAGGACGACCCGTAGTCGCAGCAAAGGTTAGGGGACAGCCGATCGAGCTTCTCTGGGACACAGGAGGGTCCCGCACAACCTTAAATTCCTCCACCCTTGGTAAGGACACATGGCCCACCACATCCACTATCACCCTCAGCGGCTTCACAGGCCATTCACAAACAGGGGCATATCACGACCCCTGTACCCATCCAGATCGGAAATATTAATACAAAGCACCCCGTAGTGTTAGTCGACCTGCCCCCAACAGCAGAGCACATTTTAGGGATCGATTTTATGAACTCACACCACCTCTCCTTCGATCCAGTCAACCAGTGTGTCTGGAAGATGGCGAAATCCGCTAGAGCCCCTGCAACACTCAATATAGGGGACTACATGAACAAAATCAGCGCCGTAGGCGAGTTTTGGTTTAACCCCAGCACACTCAGCACGGACCGACAGGTTAGGGCAGTCCTGCAGAAAAACAGGGCAGCATTTGCAACCCATAAACACGACTGTGGACGGATGACCGGCTCCGTACAGATAACCGGACCGGACCCAGGACCCCAGAAACAGTACGGATTTCCCCTAGAAGCAGAGGGAGAAATCCTAAAGGTCATAGAAAGCTTGTTAGAACAGGGCGTCCTAAGACCGGTAGCCTCGACTAACAATGCCCCGATTTGGCCAGTAAGGAAACCCGACGGATCATGGCGTTTAACCATTGATTATTGGGAACTCAATAAAGTCACCCCCGCAGCAGCCCCCACCGTTGCAACAAGTCCCGAGACCATGCTCAAACAGGGACTCCATGCCCGATATTTCACGGTTTTGGACGTCAGTAATGGGTTCTGGTCCATTCCATTGGCAAAGGCGTGCCAGTACAAATTTGCCTTCACTTTCCGAGCTCAGCAGTAATCGTGGACATGCCTGCCACAAGGCTTCCACAACTCCCCCTCCATTTTCCACCGACAGCTGGCAAATGGACTAGCAAAATTTTCTCGCCCCGAATGTCTGGTACAGTATGTAGACGACCTACTACTGCAGACAGACACAAAGGAAGAGCACATTGAGCTTCTGTCCGAACTCCTGGAGTTACTACATTCCATTGGCTGTAAAGTAAACCCCAAAAAGGCCCAAATATTGGAAGGAAAGGTGATATATTTGGGTACTATCATCACACACGGCAAACGTGAGATCGAGCACAAAAGAATTGACTCGATCGCTAAATTGCCCCTTCCCCAACACGTGTCAGCCCTCCGGTCGTTTTTAGGATTGGTTGGCTACTGCCGAAACCACATTGACGGTTTCGCCAGCAAGGCAGCGCCCCTCAGACCTCCTAAAGAAAGGAACCCCCTGGGAATGGCTTCCGCAGCATACGGAGGCTGTGGAATCACTAAAACAGGCACTCATAGCCACCCCCGCACTACAAGTTCCCGACCCGCTTTCCCCTTTCGCCATAGAGGTAGCGACCACAGACCGCACCCTTTCTGCCGTGCTCCTGCAGGAACGGCACGACCAGCTAAGACCCGTAGCTTATGCCTCCCGAATTTTAGACGCTGTGGAGCAGGGATTTTCAGCCTGTGAGAGGCACCTGCTCGCAGTTTTCTGGGCAGTCCAGTACTTTTCCTACATTACCGGACTGAACCCCATCACCATCTTGATCGAACACACCCCCACACAACTTTTACTGGACGGACGACTTAAAGACGGTACCGTCAGCCAAATCCACGCTGCTAGGTGGACCCTTCTCTTACAAGGACGGGACATCACAGTAAAACGGACAAAGACTCACACATACTTAGCAGACAATCTACAATACCCCGGAACCCCCCCATGAGTGTGAAATGATCTCGCCCCACCATAATACAGGCCCCTTTATAGCCAGAACACCCCCCAGAAAACTAGCCACTCCATTTCAGAACCCCCCTCACCCGGACACGTGTGACCCCATCAGGATTTATGTGGATGGATCTTCCACAATCCTGGATGGGCAACGCATAACAGGTTGTGGGATTTATGTGGAGGACGCGCAGGGACGCGCCCTCGAAGAAATCGCATTAAAATTGCCCGGGCACTTAGGCGCGCAGGCTGCAGAGCTTGCGGCCATCGCCTACATTGTAGACCACCCAGATTCCTTCCCCAGCCCAGCAGACATATATTCAGACAGTCTATACGTGTGCAACAGCCTCACCGAATTTCTGCCCCTCTGGGAAACAAGAGGATTTGTTTCCGCGGATGGAAAACCCCTCCCCTCAGCACCATTACTCCGCCATATTCTGGAAAAGGCCAAGAACAGGACTTTTGGCATTATAAAAGTCCGCAGCCACCATCGTTCTTCCCCCCCTGGAAATGTAAAAGCCGACGCGCTGGCTAAGGCAGGATCCAGGCATGGGTACTTTTGGAAGCCCCCCGGGAGCGCCCCAGTGAGTGCGCCAGTGAGTGCAGTTCAGGTCGCGCAGACTAGGATCGAGGATCTAGTAGCGGCCCAGAAGCAGGATAGCGCTCTCACTGAGATCGTGAAAGGGAAGTTTCCAGCCTCATACGAGAGGTTCCGGAATACCATAACCACACATGATGGTGTGGTGCTAAAAGACAGCCTAAACGTGGTTCCTGTACAAGATGGGAATCAGATGATCTGTCTATTCCATGACGGCCATGGACACCAGGGAATAGAACCCACCGCAGCCCACCTCAAGCAGCTTTGTTGGTGGCCAAATCTTAAAGAGGATGTATCCCATTACATCGAAAATTGCCTCATCTGCGTGCAAAACAACCCAGATAGGTATGCCAAAAAGGCACATCTCAGCCACACCCGACCCGTTAACGGCCCCTGGACTAACCTCCAGATCGATTTTATAGGTCCATTGCCCCCTTGCAGGAATGGCTATAAATATGTACTGGTGGTCATTGACACTTTTACAAAGTGGGTGGAAGCATTTCCAGCCCGCACCAACACCGCGAAAACAACCGCCAAAATCCTAACCCACCACATCTTCACAAGATGGGGACTCCCCCGCAGTATTGAATCGGACCAAGGTTCTCACTTTACGGGACGGGTCATGCAGAACGTCCTCACGATATTTGGCATAACCCAAAACTTTCACATTGCGTTCCATCCTCAGTCGAGTGGTATAGTGGAGCGCATGAATCGGACCCTAAAAACCACGCTTAGAAAAATGGTCCAGCAAAACAACACCACTTGGGATTCGGTCCTCCCCTTTGCACTGATGTTTTTGCATAACACTGTTTCCACCTCCACAGGTTTCACCCCGCACACCCTCATGACCGGACGCCCCATGAAAGGGACAGAATACTTGCTAGGTCTAAACCTAGCAAGTATTCTGTCCCTTTCCGTGAACAACCCCAGCACGTTTCTGTCTCCAAAATACTCGGGTCCCTATTCAATTACGGACAAAATAAGCCCGTCGGTATATAAAATTAATTACCAAAATGGTAAGACTGCATGGTTTCACATAAACCAGCTCAAGGTTTATGGAGCACAGTCAAACCACTCCCACCACGTCATGCTTGACGCAGCCGACCAAACCCCGCCCACATCCAATGTGACCACTCCCACCCCTTCCATGTCCAGCCTAGACACGGACTCTCCACCGACTCCACCCACGAACTTTACGCTCCGCCCCGGAAAGCCCACAGGCTGCAGCAGCACAGACAGCGACTGTGACTCTGACGACAGCCACAGCACGCCTCCCTACCATCCTGGTCCCACACCCAGCAACTCCGACCTCGACTCCAGTGACCCCTTCCTCATCACCTACTTAAGTAAACCCCACCACCGACCACCGAACTACACGGATGACCCGACTTTGTCCCCACCCAACTCGACACCACTCATTGGCACCGCGACAACTCCTGCAGACTTGTCCGCAACGGCGAGGACGATCCCAACTCACACCACGCAGCCCTTTCCGCCCTGATCCACTCCAGAGTTTGGCACCCGGGAGACGGTGACGACCTCGGGCCTGACTCCGCCAACCCTTTTGCGACCCTGTTCGCAACCGAGAACTGAGGTGTCCACATGATGATTTAAAGGAGACACTTGGTGAAAAGTGTTGTCCTTTCTGATGGAACCTGCAGAATGTTTTATGTTGGCTGTCTGTTTGTTAAATGTTGTTCGTCCTACAGGAGAATTTTCTCACCGCCACACACCCATTCACCTGAACATTTTAACTTTTTCCCACTGACACCCACCACGGCCATACGCCCATTCTGCTGAAACCTCTGAGGACTTGCCTGAGACAACCGATCGTAACTACTCTTCTGATTTGATGGTAGAATCAGAACAGTAACCCCACCATGATGACTACATTTTTGTCCGTTCTTTGGTCGCTCAGGCAGTGGAGAAACGGCGTGAGACCCGCCCTGCCTGGGGACCCCCCCGTTGGTCAAAAACGCTTGGGTAGGGAAGATACGGTATTGGTAGCCGTCCTACCCGGGGACTCCACCCAAATCTTACCCGTCGCGGCCCACACGCACCTCATTCGAACTTTTCTTTCAAAAACAGTTTTATTTTATTTAGGCAACCTTTGGGTTGCTGCCACATGCTATTTACATCCTGGAACATTTGGATGATAAACTTAGTACTGGTCCACCATTGGGAAGTGTGCCGTGTCCAAACATATGTTTTGAAAAAAAAAATGGGGGGAGAGTCACATACTGTGACCAATTATAAGGGTTTAATTGGCCCCAAGAAGGACAGACACACTAACACACCAGATATTAAACCGAAGTATTTACACACACTACGCTTGTCTTACAGAACTCCAGAAGCTCCAAGTCCGGAGAAAACCAGCGAACACAGGAAAAAGGAAAGAAAGAAGACAGCCATGAGGACTCCTTTCTTCGTGCTCAACATGTTCGTTCTGGACTTTTGGTTGCGCGGGAACGCGGACCCCATCACTCCATACCCCTTTACTGTTAACACTTCACGGCCCAGTAGTACCGAGGGCCCAGTCACCAACCAAGCTGCATTATCCTGGTGTGCCAAGTTCATAACTTGGTACTCGTTATCGTACATCATTGAGACACTGTTGGCATTGGCTATACTCAATTGTGCAGTACAGACCATGCGCCTCCGCAAGTGGAAAAGGAGAGCATACCGCTCTCGAACCCCGGTCTATCGGATCCGATCCCCGGTATTCGGCTATGACCAGACCCCCGCGACATATGAATAATAAAACATGCACTGGCAGTTTTTCCTGTAAATAAAAAGAAAATGTATGGAAATGTATGATCCTGAGCTTGACTGCCAAGCCAGGAAAGAGTATATTAAATGCTGTGATTGTTATTGTATGTTTAGAGAGATAAGATTGTATAATGCTTGAAGAATTGTTTAGGTAAAATTAGAGGTTCCCAGTTTATTTTTTTATAGATACATGCCCCTGCCTGACATAGCGCCCTCAAGAATTGTTTAGGTAAATTTTTGTGCATAGCTAGGGTTATGTGATCCTTCACGTTTCGCGTTAGGATCACAAGGCGGGAATGTAGCCACGTAAAATGGCTGCGTTCCGATTAATCTGGCCAAAACCCAGTTTGAAATGGCTAACCCGAAAGACTGCTGGGAAAAGCAGCTAACAAGACACAAGCAGGCAGCTGCAGACAGTTTTGCATATTCGGCTCTGGGGAAGTTAGCCCAGATCGATACTCAGGGCTATCAACAGCCCATCAACCCAGGTATTTACAGTTACATTCAGGACTGTTTGCAGCCCATCTATTCAGACATCTGCAGTTAAATCGGCTATCCCCGGGAACAATTGCAACATATTAGCAATTGAATACCGGGCCAGACCTGTCGGCGCCTGCAGTGGCCGAAACAAAGACAGGTGAACGACCACCCCCCGATCGAGGAATCGCCTCACCATTGGACACATCGACCCCAGGGATTGGGGACAAATCCAATCACTTGGGACTCAGGGTCAAGGGCCGCCCCGGGAGGCGGGAAGCCCCTGGGCCCTATAAAAGTGAGGGGCCAAGTTCAGATCTCTCTCTCTCTCTCCTCTTCGCCTGCTCGAGACCTTTGCAAGAACAGCAACCGGCAGCAGTAAGTTTGAATCCAGCGATCGCTATCCGGTAGAGACACCTAGCCACCGACCTGTAGCAGCCTTTTGAATCCCGCGGGCCAGATCTGATTGGACAAGCCATTCGTTTCCCTGACCTGGTGGGCTCTTCCTAAGTTAAGTATTGGCCAGTAGTGATAGGTTTATTATATAGAAAGTAGTATTAGGGTATTAATATTGCTTGTTGTATATAATAAATGACCGTTGTTTTAATCCTTACTAAGCGGTGTGCTGTATTATTAATCATAACCTGAACTTGAACCACGTGGCGGTATCTTAAAGATACCTGGCGACTCATGAGCAAAGGTGACGTAATCAGAGCAAATAGACTAAGGCTAAAAAGAGCAACAGTGTCGTGGGAAATGGATGAGAAGTTGGGTGTGATGGAGAGTAGATCAGGGTATCCTGAAGGGAGCGGTCCCTGCAGAATTCAGATTTGGTACGGGGTGGTCAGGGGACGATGTGTTTCGTGGTGGCATTATGTTGGATTTGGTGAAAATGGTGGAGGATGATCCTTTGAATGTGGGGGTTGGTGGGGTGGAATGTGAGGACAAGGGGAACCCTACCATGGTTCTGGGAGGGAGGGGAAGGGATGAGGGAAGTGGTGTAGAAAATGAGTCAAACTTGGATGAGTGCCCTGTGAGTCACAGAGTGGGAGGGGGAACCTCGGTTAAGGAACAATGCAGACATGTCTGGTGTCATTTTCAAAGGTGGTAACATCAGAACAGATGCGACTGAGGCAGAGAAACTGGGAGAATGGGATGGAATCCTTACAGGAAGGAGGGTATGAGCAGCTGTAGTTGAGATAGCTGTGGGAGTCAATGGACTTGGAATGAATATTGTTGGCAATGAATAATGGCATGGCTTACCTGCTTGATAAGCGATAACAACAGTCCAACTGATAGTGGGTTATTATGGGAGAATTAAACTAATCTGGGAAAGACAGCTTGAGATTTGATAAGGAAAAGATGGGGTAAGAATATGACCAGAATACATGTGAAAGGCCTAAGAGGCGAGTGGAGGGTAGATTGACATCAAAGGCGGGATGCTTAACTCAAAGTTCAGAAAAAGAACTCCACGCTGAATATGGATTTGGAAATAAGTAAATTGTTGTAGAACCAAAAGGCCTTTTCAATAATCCATCTAAACAGTTTGAATAAGGATATAAGTAAGAGACTTTGTGAGGTTTCATTGCAGCAGGCAATGAACAAGGAATCTGAAGGGAAACTCCAGTCAAACATTCCTGAGGAGTTCCGGAAGTCAAGAAGACCTGAACACCAAGAAGAGAACTAAAGAGACAAAAGCTGATGTGTATGCCAGTCATCTTGCCCGATCTGGACTACTACACCCTACTTGTCAGTGATCTGATTTTCCTACATAATTACTCATGTTATATCCTGTCTTGAACTCGTATTAAAACCCAACACCCTGTTAAGTAATGGGTTAAGAGACATTGCAATTAGTTGTCTCATTTATGTTAAGTATCCATTAATTGACACTGATATGTAAAGGGGCTTTCGGTGGCCTCTGTCAGGTGATGTATAGTTAGAGTTTTGTGCAAAAGCTGTTGGAATGAAATAAAGGTGTGTTTGTGAAAAAGGAACAGAACTTTAGACTCTTCATATCACAGCAACTAAAACATCTAACAATTGATAGCAGAGGATGGTTGCTGTGTAAATGTGAAGGGTTGAAAGATACAACTTTTCCAGATCAAACCAAGGAGTGAGTGAGAAAAGAAAAAAAAAGGGATATATAGCTGAACCGAGGATAAAGATGGCTGGATATGACTATCCTCCCTTATTTTCTGAAAGGGATTCGTACGGCCAATGGAGAAGTGCAGTAGTTATGTGGACTAAGGTAACTGCTTTGGGAAAGAGGAAACAAGGTATGGCATTGGCTCTTTCTCTACCATATGGCAGTAAAATCCGAAACAAAGTGCTTTCTGAGCTGGAATTGGAAGAGTTAGACTCAGAAGAAGGTCTGGAGACTTTATTACATTATATGGATAACATTTATAAGAAAGATGACTTGTTAAGTGCGTATGAAGCATGGTCAGATTTTGATAAGTTCCGGAAAATGGAGGATATCTCCATGGAAGACTATATAATGGAATTTGGCAGACTATATACAAGGCTGCAGAAACACAATCTGGAATTTCCACAGTCTGTGTTGGCCTTTAAATTACTTGACTGTGCTAGAGTGAGCAACATGGATAGGCTCCTGGTTTTGACAGGAGTTCAGTTTACTGATAAGGATACCTTATTCGAACAGATGACAAAAGCTTTACAAAAGTTTCTGGGGAAACATTCGATTCCGATGGCTCTGATGGCCCAAATAGGTCAGCCTGCAATAAGGTAGAATATGGAAGATACACTACTAACGGGATGGCGAAATCGTATGGCTACGAACAGGGCTCAGGACTATAGAAGGAGACCGAGACAAGGAAATTATGAAGACAGAAACCCAGTTAGAACCTACAATAGGAAGATGAACCCCAGAAATGCACAGGGCATGATAAATCGATGTTTTCGATGTGACTCTCAATACCATTATGCTTTCAACTGTCCAACTCGTTATGATAGAGTGTTTGAAGCGACACATGACACGGAAGAGTCAGAAGAGGAAAAAGATAGTGACCAGAAAGAAGGCATTGTCCTATTGACAAGCAGTTTTACGCCGGTAATGAGGGTGTTGGTTGCAGAATCCTTCAACTGTGCTGTATTGGACAGTGGCTGCACATCTACTGTGTGTGGAATTGACTGGTTAACATGTTACCTGGACTCTTTGAATGCTGAAAATCGTAACAAGGTTAAGGAATTTGAAAGTTCCACAAGTTTCAGGTTTGGGATGATAATACTCTGAAGTCGCTGAAAAGAGTGGTGATCCCTTGCAATATTGCCGGAGTGAATCATTTCATTAGCACAGATGTGGTATCAAGTGAGATACCTTTGCTTCTGAGCAGACCGTCGATGAAGAAAGCACACATGAAACTGGATATGGAACAGGATAAGGCAACAGTTTTTGGAAAGACGGTGGACTTACAATTTACACAGTCGGGACACTATTGTATTCCATTACTGACAAATAATATTTCAAGTAGAGTGGTTAAGGATGTGTTAATGGCAGTTGAAAATGGGACTTTAACTGATAAAAAGCTTGTGCTATTAAAACTGAATAGGCAATTTGCACATCCGTCTCCTTGGAGGCTGAAAAATTTATTAAAGGATGCAGGGGTAAGGGATGACAACTGTACTAAACTGATAGAATAGGTTAGTGACCGCTGTGAAGTTTGTAGGAAGTACAGAAGGACACCAGCACGACCGATAGTAACCCTACTTTTGGCCAGGGATTTTAACAACATTGTGGCCATGGCACTTAAGATCTGGGATGGAGCAAATAATATATTTATTTTGCATTTTGTAGATTTAGCAACCAGATTTAGTCAATCAATGATTGTACGAAGTAAAGAAAAGAGGGTAATTCTGGACCAAATCGTGGAAAAATGGATAGGGATAGGAATGGGTCCACCGGCAAAATTCCTTACGAACAATGGGGGAGAATTTGCTAATGATGAGTTTAGGGATATGTGTGAAAACATGAATATCAGAGTTATGAATACGGCTGCAGAAAGCCCATTTAGTAATGGTGTCTGTGAAATAAATCATGCTGTCATCGATGACATGCTTCGGAAACTTTTGGCAGATCGACCAAATTGCAGGCTAAATTCAGCTTTAGCATGGGCAGTACATGCAAAGAATTCATTGCAGATGGTTAGGGGCTATAGTCCTTATCAATTAGTGTTTGGTAGAAATCCTAAAATTCCGTCCATTTTGGATGACCAGCCTCTAGCTTGGGAGGGGACTACAATTAGCTCTGGTTTTACTAAACATTTAAATGCATTACATAGCAGTAGAAAAGCTTTTTTGGAAGCAGAAGTTTCTAAAAGAATTTGCAGAGCTTTAAGACATAACATACGACCATCAGATGCCGTTTTTCAGCAAGGAGGCATGGGAGACTATAAGAGAGACAATTCTAATGAATGAAAAGGCCCAGGGAAGATCATAGGCATAGATGGCAAAACAATTATTTTGCAACATGGTAATCAAACTGTTAGGGTACATTCATCAAGGATAATGGGTACGGATTACAAATTTTCAAATTTAGACAGAGAAGACAGACATGAAGAGGAACCAGAGTCATCTGGTATATCAAATTAATGTCATGAAATTAAATTTTTTTATTTTCCTGCCTTTTGTATTTTGTTACTTTGAGATGTGTGCTTTTTCAGAGAGGGCATACAACTAATTTCTGTAACAGGTTTAATTGTCAATAATGTATGAGACCATGGCCGTGATTCTCCATCCAGCAAAACTGGAATCGCGAAGCGGGATTGGATAGAGAATTGCGCTCAGCCGAAAACTGAGGCAGACGGCGGACGGCCAACGGAATGCCATGCTCCGGAGCCACGAAAGCGATGTGAATGTGTTCCATGCCGCACGCTGGCATGGGCATGCAAATTGTACAGTAAACACCGTCGGCATACGCATCAAACGTTAATTGGTCCATTTAATGAGGCCTCACAGGCTGATTCATCGTGTTACAGAACTATGAAGACCAATTCACTGATATAGACAGGGTTTCTGTGGAGGAACACAACACTTCTGATGAATTAGAACAGGCCATTTTTCCGAAAGGGCAACTGCCAAAAGTTGGTACAAAAGTGACATACTTGCCTGAAGGGTCTAGTCAATGGAAGGATGCAACTGTTATTAGTAGAGCAGGGGAGGCCACTGGAAAGTATAAACATTGGTTGGATGTACAGCATTCAGGGGAAGGAGTCAAGACAATGGATTGGGAAAACGAAGTTCAAAAATGGAGGGAACAGAAACGCAGTGCCAGTTCAGATAGTACATCGGATAGTGAACAGGTCCGCAGGAAAAGGTCGAGAACTATTGAAAGGACATCCCACAGCAGAAGGGAAAGATCAAGCAGTAGCAGTACAGAACAAGATACCAGGCATGAGAGGGGACGTAGTTTATCAAGATCTTGGAACATGAGTAAGACGACGAATACTAATAGGAGTAGAAGCCCACATGCACGTGAGATTTTGGTGGCTTCAAATAAATTAGATGAAAAAGTTATCAAAGAAGCTAAACAGCAAGAATTGCATAGTTGGAGTCAATTTGGGGTATACACGGAAGTACCAGATAGGGGACAAAGAGCTCTAACCCACAGATGGATTTGCACGGAAAAGGTTCTTCCGGATGAAACTTATAAAGCAAAGGCCAGGCTTGTGGCAAGGGGATTTGAAGACAACTTAGAAGATCAGGATTTAAGGGTAGATTCACCTACAGCAGGAAAGGTTATTTTAAAGATCTTCTTGGCTCTATTAGCCACAAAGGCATGGGAATGCAAATCTATAGATATAAAAGCTGCCTTTTTGGCAGGGGCATCAGCTCCAGAGAGACATTTTTCTCCGTCCTCCTAAAGAACCAGCTAACACAGAAGGGGTACTCTGGAAGTTGAACAAATGTGTATATGGATTAAATGGTGCATCTAGAGTCTGGTATTTTTCGGTAAAGTCAGTTTTGTTAAAGTTAGGCTGTTGCCAGTTGAAAGCAGATCCTGCAATGTTTTACTGGCACTATAAAGGAACACTTTCTGGCATTTTTATGATGCTTGCTGATGATTTTTTGTGGGGTGGGACTAGTGATTTTGAAGCTATTGTAATCTCTGGTTTGAGGAAAGAATTCGGGGTTGGAAGTCAGGCTTCCGGTGCATTTAAATATATTGGACTGGAAATTGGACAGACTAAGTTAGGGGCAACTTTACGTCAGCAATCTTATTTGGAAAGCATCAGCCCAATAGCAATTAGTCGTGGTTGAGTTTCACAAAAAGGCGCAATGGTTTCAAAGACAGAAAAAGAGCAACTGCGAAGTTTAATTGGGCAACTGAACTGGTTAAGTAGACAGACTAGACCGGACGTGAGTTTTGATGTCTTAGAGTTGAGTACAAAAATGAATGATCCCAAAGTTGGAGACATAATAAGAGCAAATAAAGCATTGGCCAAACTAAAAATGCAGGAGTATGTTTTGAAGTTCCTGGTTTTAGGTGACCTTAGGCACTTAAAACTCATAGTTTATAGTGATGCGTCCTACGCAAATTTATGTGATGGGGTTTCAAGCGCAGGAGGTTTTATAATTTTCCTTTTGGGGAACAATGGTAAATGTTGCCCGCTTGTGTGGGAAACAAAGAAAATAAGGAGAGTGGTAAAAAGCACTTTGGCTGCTGAGACGTTACGCCTTGTAGAGGCGGTGGATATGGCCTTTTATATAAGTATGATATTGACAGAAATTTTGGGATTAGGGGATTTGGGTAATATACCTGTTGACTGTCACATTGACAATAAATCCCTGTCGGAAAATGTGCACTCTACAAAAAGTGTTAATGAAAAGAGGTTACGGATAGACATCGCAAGTTTGAAGCAGATGTTGGACAGAGGGGAAATAACAAAAATTAAATGGGTCGACAGGAGCTATCAACTGTCAGACTGTTTTACGAAAAGAGGGGCGAGTTCACAGAAACTGTTGGATATTGTTAATGAAGGGCGCTTGTTTCTGTGACTGTTTTTTTTTCTTTCTCGTCCAAACAAAAAAAAAGGGGGGGAAATCATGTGTGTGTTTTTGAGTTTCTTGAAATTTTGTTTTCACCGAATTATTTTTTTTCTCCAAGGAAGGGGGGACTGTTAAGTAATGGGTTAAGAGACATTGCAATTAGTTGTCTCATTTATGTTAAGTATCCATTAATTGACACTGATATGTAAAGGAGCTTCAGGTGGCCTCTGTCAGGTGATGTATAGTTATAGTTTTGTGCAAAGGCTGTTGAAATGAAATAAATGTGTGTTTGTGAAAAAGGAACAGAACTTTAGACTCTTCATATCACAGCAACTAAAACATCTAACACACCCCACTATATTGGTTGTCCTTGAATCCTGACTGATTGATTGGATAATGAAAACCCTTAATTAACTTAAAATATTTTTAAACTTGGTTCATGTCATCTCTTGGATGGGCTTTGATCTCTTGAGGAGGCCACAGAGGCATTTTCCAGCCCGTTTTTCCCCTGAACTGACCCTGAGTTTTTCTCTGATTTGTTGCTTCTCCCTGGTGATTACTTGCTTTCCAGGGTGGAGAGTTGGAAAGAGCAAATGTTTAGTTATGGTGTTCCAGCTATCATAGTATGGGCAAGCTGGTCAGCTAATCTTTTCTTTCCCATCAATTTTGTATATTCATATACCAATCTACTCCTATTTTTCAAACTGGAATTTGGTTAGCTTCCTTATCACTCAATCCCTTATGTATCCCTATCTGGGAAGTGTACGAGATTATTTTTCCAGAAAAAAGAGACCATAAATCCAAATTATTGCTGTTGGAACCTTCCTCCAATCTTTGATCATTGGGTATGGGTATCGTTGGCTAGGCCAGCATTTATTGCTGAACCCTAACTGACCACTGCAGCCCATATGGTGTAGATACACCCACACTATCAGGGAAAGACAAATCTTTTGGGAGGGAGTTCCAGTATTTTGACCCAGTGACAGTGAAGGAACGACAATATAGTTCCTCATCAGGATGATTTATGCATTAGAGGAAAACCTGAAGGTGGTGGTGTTCCAATGCACCTGCTTCCCTTGTCCTTCTAGACGGTAGAGGTCATGGGTTTGGGCCTTGATTAGTTGCTGCAGTGCATCTTGTAAATGATCCACACTGCTGTCACTGTGCATTGGTGATTTGGAGGCAGTGAATGGTGAATGTGGTGGATGGGGCACCAAACAAGCGGGCTGCTTTGTCCTGGATGGTGTCAACCTTCCTGAGTGTTGTTGGAACTACACTCATCTAGGCAAGTGGAGAGTATTCCACCACACTCCTGACCTGTATCTTGTAGATGATGGACAGGAGGTGAGTTACTCACTGCATAATTCCCAGAATCTGACCCGCTCTTGTAATCACAGTGTTTATATGGCTAGTCCAGTTTAGTTTCTGGTCAATGCTAACTCCCCAGGCTACGGATAGTGGCGGATTCAGTGATGGTAATGCCATTAAATATCAAAGGGAGATGGTTGATTCTCTCCTGTTGGAGATAGTACATAACCTGGTACTTGTGTGGCGCAAATGTTACTTCCGTTACTACATATGTAACAAATGTTACTTACAGAGGGACACACTATTACTTCATAGTACATGTACCTGGACCCTCTTCGGGACCAGCTCAGAATTGTATCGATACCGAGACAAACAGAGCACATGAGAACAGGAATAGGTACTAGTGGCAAAGGAGGAAGAAGTAAAATTTTTCGCAGTGTCCATCCCAATTTCACTGCTCAAACTGGGGACCTTGAACCTCTTAAGACCAAAGATGCATTCTGAGTACTGACCTTTGAGGTCATCATTGGAGGTTGTGTTAAGCAGGGTGCTACAAACAAGACTTTACTTGCTGTCCTTGTGCATCCTTGCATGGCAACTTTGCAAAACTTTAGTCCACCAGGAATTGTGTGATAACTTCATGGATATCCAGGATATTCAAGGAACTGCAGTTAATCGTAAAACTACAAGATGTGCAATGGTTAATGGGAATCAACGCAGCAGGTCAGCAGGTGAGGAGAAGGTAGAGATTAATAGGATGAACAGGCAGGACCAGTCTAACAACTACGGATGAGAAAGAAAATGTAATAAATTAAAATGTAAGATGACCGTGGGAGTGAAAGTTGGGGATGAGGCTGAGTGTTATCAGAGATTAATATAGGAGGTCAGAATGTGTGAAAAGCGTAGTGCACAGGAAAATCCTGCAAGGGAAAGTCAAATCAGTAGCACAAATTTATATGCACGCAGTATTCGGAATAAGGTCAATGAGCTGCTGGCACAAATAGAGACAAATGGGTATGATTTGGTGGGGATTCTTGAAACATGGTTGTAGAGGGACAGGGACTTGGGAGTTGAACATCCAAGGGTACTCAGTATTCTGAAAGGATAGAAAGGATGGAACAGGAAGTGGAGTTGCTTTATTGGTTAAAGATGACATAAAGGCAGTTATAAGAAATTATATTGGCACTAAAGGCCAAAATGTTGAATTGAACTGGGTGGAAATAAAAAACAACGGAAAAAACTTCTTGGTCGGAGTAACTTACAGGCCCCAGAGCAATACTTCCAAAGTTGGACATAGTATAAACCAAGAAATAATGAGGGCTTGTGAGAAGGGCACAACGGTAATCATGGGTGATTTTAACATACATATTGACTGGATTAATCAAATTGTCAAGGGTAGCCTCGAGGGGGAATTCATAGAGTGTATGAGGGATTGTTTCTTCGAGCAATATGTTATGGAGCCAACAAGGGAGCAGGCTATTTTACATTTAGTATTATGTAACAAAGAAGGGTGATGAATAGCCTTGTCGTTAAGGATCCTCTTGGAAGGAATGATCACAGTTTGCTAGAATTTCAAATTCAGATTGAGCGAAAAAATACAGTGTGCCATACTAGAGGTTTAGCATTGCAATAACCATCACTAGGGAGATGGTATTGAATAAACTAATGGGATTAAAGGCAGATATGTTTCTGGGACCTGGTGGCCTGCACCCTAAGATATTAAAGGAGGAGGCAGCAGAGATAGTAGTCTCGTTGGTTATGATATTTCAAAATTCTCTGAATTCTGGAAAGGTCCCGGTGGATTGGAAACATGCTAATGTGATGTCCCTATTCAAAAAGGGAGAGAGGCAAAAAGTAGGAAACTATAGACCAGTTAGCTTGACCTCTGTGGTGGGGAAGTTGCTGGAATCAATCACTAAGGAGGAGATAATTGAACATTTGGAAAGACGAAGCTCAATCCACCGTTATCGGCATGGTTTTATGAAGGGTAAATCATGCTTGACAAACTTGTTTGAGTTCTTTGAACACAGCAAGGTGGATAATGGGGAACCTGTGGATGTGGTATATCTCGACTTCTAGAAGGCGTTTGACAAGGTGCTGCATAAAAGAATAATCCAGAATGCGATTGGGGGTAGAATACTAATTTGGATTGAGGAATGGCTGTCTGACAGAAAGCAGAGGTTGGGATAAGTGGGTTCTTCTTTGGCTGGTGAACTGCAACTTGTGGGGTGCCGCAGGGTCAGTCCTCGGACTTCAACTGTTTACAATCTATATAAATGATCTGCAAACAGGGACAGAGTATAACATAGCAAAGTTTGCAGATTATACTAAAATAGGTGGGAAAACAGGCAGTGAAGAGGAGATAAAAAGTTTACAGACAGTTATAGATAGGCTAGGAGAGTGGGCCAAAATTTGGCAGATGGAGTTTAAGGTGGATAAGTGTGAGGTTATCAATTTTGGCTGAAAAAATAGAAAGGCAAATTATTATCTAAATGGAAAGCAGATTCAAAATGTGTCTGGGCAGAGGGATCTGGGTGTTTTAGTTCATGAATCACAGAAAGTCAGTCTGCAGATACAGCATGCAATAAAAAGGCAAACGGAATTTTAGCATTTATTGGAAAAGGACTGGAGTATAAAAGTAGAGAATTGTTGTTGCAATTGTATAGGATATTGGTGAAACCACATCTGGATTATTGTGTCTAATTTTGGTCTCCTTATTTGAGAAAGGATGTGGTGGCATTAGAGGCAGTTCAGAGGAGGTTCACCAGATTGATTCCTCGGATGAAAGGGTAGGTGTATGAGGAGAGATTGAACAGTTTGAGCAAGTACTCGAGTTTAGAAGATGAGAGGGGATCTGATCGAGATATATGAAATACTAAGGGGGATTGATAAAGTAAACATAGACCAAATGCTCCCCCTTGTGGGGCAATCTAGAACGAAAGGTCTTTGATTTGATTTGATTTATTATTGTCACATGTATAAATATACAGTGAAAAGTATTGGTTCTTGCATGCTGTACAAACAATGCATACCTTACATAGGGAAGGAAGGAAAGACTGCAGAATATAATGTTACAGTTATAGCAAGGTGTAGAGAAAAGATCAACTGAATACGAGGTAGGTCCATTCAAAAGTCTGATGGCAGTAGGGAAGAAGCTGTTCTTGAGTCAGATGGTACGTGACCTCAAACTTTGGTATCTTTTTCCTGACGGAAGAAGGTGGAAGAGAGTCTGTCTGGGGTGCGTGGGGTCCTTAATTATGCTGGCTGCCTTTCTGAGGCAACGGGAATTATAGATAGAGTCAATGGAAGGGAGGCTGGCTTGCGTGATGGACTGGGCTCCATTCAGAACCTTTTGTAGTTTCCTGCGGTCTTGGGCAGAGCAGGCTCCATACCAAGCTGTGATACAACCAGAAAGAATGCTTTCTATGGTGCATCTGTAGAAGTTGGTGAGGGTCGTAGCTGACATGCCAAATGTTCTTAGTCTTCTGAGAAAGTAGAGTCGTTGGTGGGCTTTCTTAACTATAGTGTCGGCATGGGGGGACCAGGACAGGCTGTTGGTGAAATGTACACCTAAAAACTTGAAGCTCTCGACCCTTTCTACTTCGTTCCCATTGATGTAGACAGGGGCATGTACTCCACAGATATAGGTTGAGAGGCGGTAGATTTAAAACTGACATGAGGAGGAACTACTCCTTGTAGAGGGTGGTGAATTTGTGGAACTTGCCGCCCCATGGTGCGGTGAAGTCTGAATAATTAAATGGTTTCAAGAAGGCATTGGATACATTTCTGATTTTAAAAAATGGGTTAAAGGGACATGGGGAACAGGCAGGGAGGTGGATTTGAAACAGGAAGAGATCAGCAAACATCAGCAATGGTGGAGCAGGCTCAAAGGGCTGAATTGCCTACCTTGGCTCCTACCTTACTATTCCTATGTCCTATATCTGTAATAGGTCCCACCCACCATGTTATAAGCCCTCAGGGCAGACAGTGGATTCACAGAATACTGCCAAAGAGAACAAGAGTTCATGAGTACAATGGGAAATCTCTTGCAGTTTGGTTGGCGAGATCTATAAATTAAGGTTCCACTGATCTCAATGGTGTCATTAAACCATAATGAGGCAATACACGGCAGTAAGGACAAAGCTGAAATGAGCATCTGCCTTTCAGAGCAATAACATGCATCTAATTCCAGCTGCTTATACACCTCTGATGGAGGCACGCGTAACACAGAATGCAATGTGGCGACTACTGGCTTTTCACAGTAACTTCATTGAAGCCTACTTGTGACAAGAAGCGATTATTATTATTATGAATAGGAAAGGAGGTTGGTTTGAGACCAGGAAGATATCAGCCATGATCTGGTTGAATGGGGGAGCAGGCACGAAGGGCTGAGTTGCCTACTTATGCTCCTAATTCCTATGTTCCTATGTATGAGATGCTAAAGCATGCAAATAGAGTACCCAGCATTTTTTGTCATGAAGTTCGACCAGCTCTTAACCTTCCTTGTAAGTTGAGAGAACAAAATTCCAACAGCTTATTCCACTGTCGGGAAACAGATATTTTGCCTCCTGCCAAATTAAGTGCCCCTGCCCACCAAGATCCCAGCTGCTGGTGGGAATGGAAAATTCCACCCCTAGAAACCAAGGATCAACACTGCCTCATGGTATCTGTTAGAAGGTTTCTCTTTGGCAATTTTCCACATGCCTGGAAGATGAAAAGTGATCAGTAAAGGAGGATCATCCCTGGAGAATGACCCGAATTAATGGTTTGAAAATCTCCAAATCAATTGCCTTTTCATGGCCCTTGAGGGATAGCCAACTTGACATGAAAAGAAAAGCATAGTCAAGGGTTCCCTTACAGGGACATTATGTGTAAAGTTATAATAGAGTGGCATTAACAAATAAAATGTGCCATGAATAAGGATCAATCAAAAATAATTCTCACTGTCAGAAACCTTTCACAGATTGAGTCTTTTCATTAAGATCCCTTTTAAAGCATGAATCTCATCATCAGGATCCACTTTGAGGAGATGTGTTTCTTGATTGGGATTCTTTAAAATGAACACATCTCCAATGAGATTGTCTTTTTGAAATGGATCTTCTTCTGGATCTGTTTTAAGGAGATGGGGCTCTCTGCCATGAGAGTGTTTTACTAGTGTATGACACAACTCTCATTAACAAGACCTCCTGTTTAATAGCAAATTGAAATCTTTGTTCTGTTGTGGCTAAGGTAACTTTACAGGTGCCATGGGACCAGCAACAAAAGTTGGGTGTAGCTAAGGCTCAACACTACTGGAACTTCAAACTTGAATAGATAAAGTGAAAATATTGCATCAGATTATTACCCTCCATACTTTTGAGCGAGTCTCATCTTTAGGTCCCATGTGATAGAGGTTCTTGTGGTATTTCAGAATTAGGAGATTTAAGGATTCCTCTGAGAATGTCTCATATCGGTTTGCATGTCTATTACCCATCATCATGTTCACAATCTCAAACTCAATTTATCGATAAACCTGTAGTGGCCTGTAGGGTTTCTATTTGATCAATGTGGAGTGTGATTTCCCATACAGGTATTTACCACTGACAGAGTTCAGTTACACACTGGCAAACTCAAAACTTATGGAGCTTAAGTGTGTTCAAGTGTATCATTGAAACTGCAGCAGCTGAACTAAGAGTAAGGTACTGACAAGCTGCCGAGTGCTCACCTATCTAGGTCCATTCTTCCATTAGGACTCAGGCCAAAAAGGTTACTTTGAGCCAAATGGAAAGAGTTCTAGTCAGCAGTAACAAATCCAACCTTCAGATTTCTTCAGTCAGGCAGTTTGGCAATTTGTATAGCACTTTGGACCTGCCATTACGTGTGTCTCAAAGACTTGGGGCGTGATTGAATGGCCTGGTCCCGCCTGACTTGGTGATGCGACAAGGCCGTTAAATCTCGGGTGAGGCCTCTCACGAGATTTGCGACGCTTGGAACGCTTTGCGAGACCTAATGAGATCTCGTGCGATGTCACGATCTGGATCTCGCCCTCGTTAGGTGAGATCCAGATTTTTTTTAATTTAAAAAAATATATATTTATTAAAGTTTTTTAACACAATTTTTCTCCCTTACAAACAATAACCCCCCCACTCGTAACAAAAAAAACCGAGAAATCGCGCAGAGCAAGATATATACATGGCAAAATGATATATTTACACAGCTTTGTTAACTGGCCCTCACCCGTACGTGCCAGTTTCCCCAACCCTTCATGTTATCTCTTGCTCATCCACCCTCCCAGGCAGTCCCCCCTTTCTCCCCCCCCTCCCCCACCCCCCCAGGACTTCCCCTCCACCCCCCCTCCCCCCCCACCCCCCAAGGTTGCTGCTGCTGCTGACCGACCTTCCTCTAACGCTCCGTGAGATAGTCTAGGAACGGTTGCCACCGCCTGTAGAACCCCTGCGCAGACCCTCTCAAGGCGAACTTAATCCTCTCCAACTTTATGAACCCAGCCATATCATTTATCCAGGCCGGGGGGGCTTCGCCTCCTTCCACATTAGCAAGATCCTTCGCCGGGCTACTAGGGACGCAAAGGCCAGAATGCCGGCCTCTTTCGCCTCCTGCACTCCCGGTTCGTCCACTACTCCAAATATTGCTAGCCCCAGCTTGGCTTGACCCGGACTTTCACCACCTGAGATATTGCTCCCGCCACTCCTCTCCAGAATCCCTCCAGTGCCGGGCATGACCAAAACATATGGACATGGTTCGCCGGGATCCCTGAGCACCTTCCACATCTGTCCTCTACCCCAAAGGACCGACTCAACCTCGCCCCCGTCAAGTGCGCTCTGTGGACCACCTTAAATTGTATCAGGCTGAGCCTGGCACACGAGGAGGAGGAATTAACCCTACCTAGGGCATCAGCCCACAGACCTTCCTCGATCTCCTCCCCCAGCTCCTCCTCCCATTTACCCTTCAACTCTTCTACCAGCGCTTCCCCCTCTTCTTTCAACTCCTGGTGTATTTCCGACACCTTGCCCTCCCTGACCCATACACCCGAGATCACCCTATCTTGAACTTCTTGTGCCGGGAGCAACGGGAATTCCCTCACCTGTCGCCTCACAAAAGCCCTCACCTGCATATATCTAAAGGCATTTCCCGGGGGTAACTCAAACTTCTCCTCCAGTGCCCCTAGGCTCGCAAACATCCCGTCGATGAACAGGTCCCACATTCTTCCAATCCCCGCCCGATGCCAGCTCTGGAACCCCCCGTTATCTTCCCCGGGACAAACCGGTGGTTACCCCTGATCGGGGACCACACCGATGCTCCCACTGCGCCCCGGTGCCGTCTCCACTGGCCCCAGATCCTTAGCGTTGCCGCCGCCACCGGGCCCGTGGTATACTTTGTCAGCGAGAGCGGCAGCGGTGCCATCACCAACGCCCCCAGGCTCGTTCCTTTACAGGACGCCATCTCCATCCTCTTCCATGCCGCCCCCTCTCCCTCCATAACCCACTTGCGGATCATCGCCACATTTGCTGCCCAGTAGTAGCTCCCCAGGTTTGGCAGCGCCAACCCTCCTTGGTCCCTACTGCGTTCCAGGAACCCTCTCCTTACTCTCGGGGTCTTATTCGCCCACACAAACCCCATAATACTCCTGCCTACTCTCTTAAAAAAGGCCTTAGTGATCACGATGGGAAGGCACTGTAACACAAACAGAAACCTCGGAAGGACCACCATTTTGACCGACTGCACTCTACCCGCCAGCGAGAGCGGTAACATGTCCCATCTTTTGAAATCCTCCTCCATTTGCTCCACCAACCTCGTCAGATTCAGTTTATGTAGGGTCCCCCAACTCCTGGCTATCTGGATTCCCAGATACCGAAAGCTCCCCTCCGCCCTCCTCAGCGGTAGGTCCCCTATCCCTCTTTCTTGGTCCCCCGCCTGTAATACAAAGAGCTCACTCTTCCCTACATTGAGCTTATAGCCCGAAAACTCCCCAAACTCCCTTAGAGTCTGCATGACCTCCACCATCCCCTCCATTGGATCCGCCACGTACAGCAACAGGTCATCCGCATATAGCGACACCCGATGCTCTTCTCCCCCTCGGACCACCCCCCTCCATTTATTAGACTCCCTCAATGACATGGCCAATGGTTCGATCGCCAATGCGAACAACAGGGGGGGACAGGGGGCACCCCTGCCTCGTCCCTCGGTACAGTCGAAAGTACTCCGACCTCCGCCGGTTCGTCACTACACTCGCCATCGGGGCTCTGTAAAGGAGCTTAACCCAATTGATAAACTCTACCCCGAACCCAAACCTACGCAGCACCTCCCAGAGCTACTCCCACTCTACTCGATCAAAGGCTTTCTCCGCGTCCATAGCTGCCACTATCTCCGCCTCTCCCTCCTCCGATGGAATCATTATCACGTTTAAGAGCCGCCGCACATTGGTGTTTAGTTGCCTGCCCTTTACAAATCCCGTCTGGTCCTCGTGGATTACCCCCGGGACACAGTCCTCGATCCTCGTGGCCAGCACTTTTGCCAGCAACTTTGCATCCACATTGAGGAGCGAGATCGGCCTGTACGATCCACATTGCAGTGGGTCCTTGTCCCGCTTTAGGATCAAAGAAATTGTCGCTTCCGACATTGTCGGGGGTAGGGTCCCCTCCTCTCTTGCCTCATTAAAGGTCCTCACCAGTAGCGGGGCCAACAGGTCTGCGTACTTCCTGTAGAACTCCACCGGGAATCCGTCCGGTCCCGGGGCCTTCCCCGCCTGCATGTTCCCCAAATCCTTGCTCAGCTCCTCCAACCCAATTGGTGCCCCCAAACCAGCCACCTCTTGCTCCTCCACCCTCGGGAATCTCAGCTGATCTAGGAATCATCTCATCCCCTCTTCCCCCGCTGGGGGCTGGGATCTGTACAGCTCTTCATAAAAGGCCTTGAATACCTCGTTTATTTTCGTCGCACTCCGAACCGTGGCTCCCCTTCCATCTTTGACTCACCCTATTTCCCTCGCTGCCATCCTCTTACGGAGCTGGTGTGCCAGCATCCGACTAGCCTTTTCCCCATACTCGTAGGTCGCCTCCTGCGCAATCCTCCACTGTGCCTCCGCCTTCCCTGTTGTCAACAGGTCAAACTCCGTCTGGAGCCGTCGTCTTTCCCCAAGTAATCTTTCCTCCGGGGCCTCTGCGTATCTCCTGTCCACTCTCAAAATCTCCCCCACTAACCTCTCCCTTTCCATACCCTCTGTCTTCTCCCTATGAGCCCTAATGGAAATTAGCTCTCCGCTGATCACCGCCTCCCATACCACCCCCACCCACACCTCCCCGTTGTCGTTGGCCTCCAAGTACCTTTCGATACACCCCCTCACCTTCCCACACACCACCTCGTCCGCCAGCAGTCCCACATCCAGCCGCCACAACGGGCGTTGGTCCCTCTCCTCTCCCAGCTCCAGTTCCACCCAGTGTGGGGCATGGCCTGAAACGGCTATAGCCGAATACTCCGTCCCCTTCACCCTCGGGATGAGCGCCCTACCCAGAACAAAGAAATCTATCCGGGAGTAGGCATTGTGTACATGGGAGAAGAAAGAAAATTCCCTGGCCTGCGGCCTTGCAAACCGCCATGGGTCCACTCCCCCCATCTGATCCATAAACCCCCTAAGTACCTTGGCCGCCGCCGGCCTCTTTCCAGTCCTTGATTTGGAGCGGTCCAGTGCTGGATCCAACACTGTATTGAAGTCCCCTCCCATTATCAGGCCTCCTATCTCCAGGTCTGGAATGCGCCCCAACATGCGCTTCATGAATCCTGCATCATCCCAGTTCGGGGCGTATACGTTTACCAACACCACCCACGTCCCTTGCAGCCTACCGTCCATTGTCCGCTACAATAGTCTTGGCCTCAAATGACACCCACTTTCCCACCAATATTGCCACCCCTCTATTCTTCGCGTCCAGTCCCAAGTGGAATACCTGTCCTACCCATCCCTTTCTTAGCCTGACCTGGTCCGCCACCTTCAGGTGTGTCTCTTGGAGCATGGCCACATCCGCCTTCAGTCCCTTTAAGTTCGCGAACACTCGAGCCCTCTTCACCGGCCCATTCAGGCCCCTCACATTCCACGTTATCAGCCGGATTGGAGGGGCTCTCACCCCCCCCACGCCCCGCCGACTAGCCATCTCCTTTTCTGGGCCAGTCCCGTGTCCACGCCTCCCTCACCCTCCAGTCCCCCAGAAGGGGGACCCCCGTCCCGACCACCTCTTCTGTGTCCCATTCCCTTTCGGCCAGTGCAGCAGCAACCCCCCCCCCCCCCCCCCCCCCCCCCCCGCTAGACCCCTGTCTAGCTTTTTTGCTCCCCTCATGTCACTCCCGTAAGTCAGCTGACGCCTGCTGACCCCGGCTTCCCCCGCCGTCCCATTGACCTCCCCGCATGGGAGTCTCCCAATCCATATGCATTCCTTCGTTCCCCTTCCCGCCTTTCCAAAGCCCGCTCCGCCCCCTCTGGCGCAGCTCCTTGTCTCTCTCCCCCAGCCCATGTAACATTTCCTGCGCGTGATTGACCCCCTATATACAACAACCATCACACATCAAACCCCAAAACATCCCCCCCACCCTCACAAACCCTCAGTTAGAGTCCAACTTTTAGGCTTGTACAAAGGTCCACACCTCTTCAGGCGTTTCAAAGTAATAGTGTTGGCCCTTGTATGTGACCCACAGTCACGCTGGCTGCAGCATTCCGAATTTCACTTCTTTCCGGTACAACGCCGCTTTGGCCCAGTTGAAACCCGCTCTCCGCTTTGCAACCTCCGTGCTCCAGTCCGGGTATATTCGGATCTCTGCATTGTCCCACTTACTGCTCCGCTCCTTCTTGGCCCATCTCAGGACCCACTCTCTGTCCGTGAACCGGTGGAACCTCACCACCATCGCCCTTGGCAGCTCATTTGCCTGGGGCTTCTTCGCCAGCACCCGTTGTGCCCCGTCCAACTCCAACGGCCTTGAAGTATGCTTGCGTATGCCCCGGCATCAGCCCCCTCCACTCCCTCAGGGAGACCCAGGATTTGCAGATTCTTTCTCCTCGACCTGTTCTCCAGGTCTTCGAATCTTCCCGCCCACCTCTTGTGTAGCGCCTCGTTCTGCTCCACTCTCACCGCCAGGCCCACGAGCTCGTCCTCGTTCTGACTGACTCTTTTTTGTACCTCCTGGATCTTAGCTTCGTGGGCCTTCTGGGTGATCCCGAGTCCTTCAATTGCCGAAAGCATAGGCGCCAACATCTCCTTGCGCATCTCCTCGCGCTGCTCCTCGAAGCAGCGCTTGATGAACTCCTGCAGCTCCCCTTTGTCCCTGGCCGCCGCCATTTTGTTTTCTTCCCCTCGCTTCTCCCGTTGCTCCAGTGCCGCTCCTTTGGCCGTTACACTTCTGGTCCGTTTCATAGAAGTTGGAGGGGGACCTCTCTCTTCCCTTCCCCACGGGCTGCGTCAAAAAAAAAAAAAAAAGTTCCGTTGGGGCTCCTCTAACGAGCCCGAAAGTCCGAGGTAGCGGGAGCTGCCGAATCGTGCGGCTTAGCTCCGCATAGCCGCAACCGGAAGTCGAGAAGGAATCCTTTTGGCAGTGTTCGCTTTACCAGTCTGCCCCAAAAAGTCTATGGAAACTCCTGAAAAAGGTCTGGGTGTCCGTTCCAGACGGGAGTTGCCGAATGCGCGACCTACTCCTCCATGGCAGCCACCGGAAGCCTCGTCCCTGCTTCTTCAATGGCCTTTGTAAATCTTTTCACAGTTGTTCCCTCTGCTGCTAGAATTCACCTTTGATAGAGTCAAGTCAGATTGCAGCTTTAAGCTTGCCCTTCCCCCGCCTGCATGCTGGAAGAGGCCCTGTTTATCCTGTTGCAGCCAAATCTTTTACTGTTTCTGCCGGGTCTGGTAGCCAAAAGACATAACATTCCTGGGGGACACTGTCAAGGGAATGCTGCAGTCTTCTTCCCACACCGGGAAATGTCAAACAAATGCCGTGGGGGCCCTGTAAAAGAGCCCAAAAGTCCGTTCCAAGCGGGAGCTACTGAATATGCGACCTAGCTCTGCATAGCCGCACCCGGAAGTCGGTGAGATCCAGATTAACACATGTAAATGAGCCAAATTAAATATGTCTCCACCCGATTATCCCGAGGACCAGGATAAAAACTCCCGCGTCAGGGATACTTCGCCATGGCGCTTTTTAGCACTGGTCCACACAACCGCGTACCAGATATAACGGCACCTTGGGGGGGGGGTCTCCCAGGCCATCAGAGGCCCCTGGGTGCTCGGGGCAGGGTGGTACCCTGGTACTCCCACTGCCACTCGGGCACAGTGGCACTACCAGCCTGGCACCTTGGCAGTGCCAGCAAGGTACCCTGGCAGTGCTGCTCTGGCACTGCCAGAGTGCCCAGGTGCATTGCTAGGCTGCAGGCGCATTACCAGGGTGCCACGCTGGCAGTGTCAAGTTTCCCGGGTGCCATGTTGCCCCTGCCAGGGCTCGGGGGTGCCCTGTATTTAAGAGGTGGGTTAATTGGGGGGGGGGGCTTGAGGATCCCCAAAGAGGTCAGTTAGGGGGGTATGGATGCCACGATAGGGTGGCTGAGGGGATCGAGACATCGGGGTGGCATTTATAAATGGTGCCTCGATCTCTTGAGCAGGGCGTTCCCCAGAGAGGCCGTTTGATAGCGGGGTCGTTTCCGGTGCTGCAGGGTCCAAGGAAGACTGCTACTCGCGCCCAAAACTGGACTGTTTTTTTGTTAAATCGCTCCCTTGATTCGACAAATCATCAGCCATAACATCTTGGAGTCACAATGGATCCCAACATTTTGTTCCATCCATTCAAAGAGGGCAGTGACTCCAATGGGACCCCTCTAAAGGAAGGACCATTGGAAAGCCTCTAATAGAATCTGACTACTGGAATGCAGTGTCATATTAGTCAGTGCGTGCAATTACTGATCCAGGGATGCGTCAGGAATCAGGGGCGAGATTCTCCGACCCCCCGCCGGGTCGGAGAATCGCCGGGGGCTGGCGTGAATCCCGCCCCCGTCGGTTGCCAAATTCTCCACCACCGGATATTCGGCGGGGGCGGGAATCGCGCCGCGCCGGTTGGCGGGTCACCCCCCGCGATTCTCCAGCCCGGATGGGCCGAAGTCCCGCCGCTAAAATGCCTGTCCCGCCGGCGTAGATTAAACCACCTACCTTACCGGCAGGACAAGGCGGCGCGATCTGGCCCCGGGGGGTGCCCCCACAGTGGCCTGGCCCGCGATCGGGGCCCACCGAACCGCGGGCGGGCCTGTGCCGTGGGGGCACTCTTTCCCTTCCGCCTTCGCCACGGTCTCCATCATGGCGGAGGCGGAAGAGACTCCCTCCACTGCGCATGCGCGGGAATGCCGTCAGCGGCTGCTGATGCTCCCGCGCATTCGCCGCCCGGAGATGTCATTTCAGCGCCAGCTGGCGGGGCACCAAAGGCCTTTTCCGCAAGCTGGCGGTGCGGAAATTCGTCCGGCGTGGGCCTAGCCCCTTAAGGTTGGGGCTCGGCCCCCAAAGATGCAGAGCATTCCGCACCTTTGGGGCGGCGCGATGCCCGACTGATTTGCGCCATTTTGGGCACCAGTCGGCGGACATCGCGCCGATACCGGAGAATTTCGCCCCAGGTCACTTCAGCTGTATGTAAACCTCAGCTCCTTTCTCATGTCACAGAAGGTAAGAACTTGCATTTATATAGTTCTCTTTCACATCTATCAGAAACATGTTAAAGCATTTCACATGCACTTAATTAATTGAAATACACTCAAAGCTATTACATGTCAGTCTTTCACACACAGCAAAACCTCAAACCAAATGAAAAGAATATTAGTGAAACTGGTTTTGGTGCCATAGGTTGAGGAAGGAATTTTGCCAGTGCAGGAAAACAACTCCAAGCTCTTTGTTTATTGTGTTGGGATTTTTGTTTCATTCACCTTGACTACTGGAAATGGCCTAAGTTCAACATCTCATCGTAAGAACAGCACATCCTTGGGGAAACTTGAACCAACAACCTGTGCACTCCAAGGCTAGAGTGTCAACAAATGGGCCAAGCTGACAAAACATGAATACTTCTGATTGTACATAATTTCCATTGCTTATCAAGATGCAAGAGCAGCCCCCATTATGTTAAAGGATGAAGGTTCTTGTATACTGACTGATTTTTAAAAGTGAGGTTGAATAGCAAACGTAGATTAAGTGAGGCACAAATCCTGAGATTATTTTTGAAGATCTTTTGAAGACCCACCTTTGTGAACACTGGGAAGGACTGGAAAAAGTGACCAGAAATAAAAGAAATTCAGGGTACAATTATCCAAACCTTTCAATCGAGTTTAAAATGTGGATTGGAACAAGCTTATTGATCCTTACCTGTATAATTATCAGCCTGCAGATGCATGTCACATAGTTTATGGATGTAACGGATGTACATCTCCTCCTTGTTAATCTCAGATTTGTAAAAATTCTGAAATAAATGTAAACGTCTGTTAAGCAATTTAATCATCAGAGTTGGAAAAGACTAATGGAAAAGATCTTTTAAAATGGAACACTGGTCACCCTTTGACATTAATTACTGATTGATCTCTGGATTTCTAACAACACAGCCCTCAAACCTGTCCTGTGCCTATCCTGGAAGTATTTGATGGGACTGTGTCAATGGACCCTTATTTAGAGCCTGAAGAATGCTGTACCTAGCCACGTGCTTGACATGGCTATGCTGAGGACTACTTATGCTCCCTCAGAGGCATTCTACTTCAGACCTAAAGGCAAAGTTCATAGGAAACTTAACTCTGCATGTATCTTCCAATAAATTGAGCTGTAAGTGCTTGATGCTAACACTGAATATCAAACTTGGGAAAATTAGGGTAATTGTTCTGAGCACGAAAAAGACCTTAAATAATGAGAAAATTAATTGCTTACCAACAAATTAACAGTGCAGCCAATCTTCTTATTTTCTGTTTCATCCCCTTTCATACAATCCCTGAGGGGAAGAAAGAAATTTGAACTCACGAATGACATGTCACAGGACAGAAATTATTAGTTTATAAATAAGTTTTTCTGGAGGATTTCAGTTCTGAGGTGACACAACTAACGTTCTGCATGGAGTCAGACTCAAGATGCTAATCCAGAACTGAGCTTCTGCTTTCATGGAGAATTAATCCGCAAGTTTCATCAAATGATTGAACGCATGGCTGCCAAAGATCACCAATGTACTTCCAACTTGTACAGATCATAGAATTATGGGCCAAGATTTTTAGCATGACTGAGTTTCCCTACTCGCCATCCAAGGAGTTGGTGGAGAACACATACCCACTGTTACTGCCTATCCCCCGGCAATTTAATGCTCCAACAAGCTTTAGTTGGCTGGAGACAAAACTTATGGGAGGCACGGTAGCACAGTGGTTAGCACTGTTGCTTCACAGTGCCAGGGTCCCATGTTCAATTCCTGACTTGGGTCACTGTCTGTGTGGAGTTTGTACGTTCTCCCTGTGTCTGCGTGGGTTTCCTCCTGGTGCTCCGGTTTACTCCCACAAGTCCTGAAAGACCTGCTGTTCGGTAATTTGGACATTCTGAATTCTCCCTCTGTGTACCCGAACAGGTAACAGAGTGTGGCGACTGGGGGCTTTACACAGTAACTTCATTGCAGTGTTAATGTAAGCCTACTTGTGACAATAAGGATTGTTAAAAAAAAAAGATTATTATTCTGCCTCTCACTTTGAGAGGAAATCCCACCGCAGAGAGGTGTCAGCCAATTTAATTGGCCAGTCGCTCTCTAGATTCGGCAGCACCAGTAGCTGTAGTGGACAGAATTGGGACTGCATGCAGCCCCAGAACGTAAGTCCTGCGACCATGAAAGTGCAAAGATCGCAGAGCGGGGAGGGGAGGTCAGGCTCAGGGTAGTGGGCAGAGGTGGGTGAGGGTGTTAGTAGTGAGGCTTGGGGGTGAGGGAGGAACTGCAGGAGCCAGACCATCTGGGAGTTGCGCAGATGGTAAAAGGGGACCCCTCCCCTTCTTGATCACGGTTCATTTTTGGGCTTCCCCCTGACCTTGAACTCCACCTGCCTGCCAGAAAATTGAAGCTAGGCAGGAAATAGCCCTTAACTGGTCAGAAATTTGCCACTTAAGGCCTCAACTGAGCCAAGGGCACGTGGGTTGGCCTAGGCCTCGCCTGTCCAGGCATAAAATTGCAGAGAGGTTGGGACGGAGGTGGGGCTGGTGGGAAGGCTGTTCGAGGAATTTTAAGGGCACTCTCCACCTACAAACCCACCGGTGGTGCAATTCTGCTCATAAAATGATTACAGTGCAGAAGGAGGATATTTGGCCTGCAGAGTCTGTGCTAGCTCCATGCAAGAACAATTTAACTAGACCACACTCTCCCTCTCTTTCCCTGTAATCCTGAAAGCACAGTGAAAACAGCGCGGGAGGAGAGACAGCCGGCACATTGAAAACAGCGCGGGAGGAGAGACAGCCGGCACAGTGAAAACAGCGCAGGAGGAAAGACAGCCGGCACAGTGAAAACAGCGCGGGAGGAGAGACAGCCGGCACAGTGAAAACAGCGCGGGAGGAGAGACAGCCGGGAGAGTGAAAACAGCGCGGGAGGAGAGACAGCCGGGACAGTGAAAACAGCGCGGGAGGAGAGACAGCCGGCACAGTGAAAACAGCGCGGGAGGAGAGACAGCCGGCACAGTGAAAACAGCGCGAGAGGAGAGAAAGCCGGGAGATTTAAAAAGCGCGGGAGATTTTGAAAATCGCGGGAGGAAAGAGAGCCCGGACATTGAAAACAGCGCGAGAGGAGAGAGAACCGGGAGATTTAAAAAGCGCGGGAGCTGCTAGTCGGAGCGGAGATTTAAAAAGCGCAGGAGCTGCGAGTCAGAGCGGAGATTTTAAAAGATCGCGGCCTAGTTTCGGGAGCCATTCGGAGGAGGAGGAGCAGTCTCTGTCAGGGAGAGAACCTGAGAACATCTAAGACACTCAGAAGGTAAGTAAGTGATTTTTACTCATTTTTACTTTTATACCTTTTTCAAATTGTGTGTGTCAGGGTAGGGGAACTGAAGTGACATCACAGAAAAGCTGTGACCTGAGTGGCTGGTTGGGAATCTACACTAAATTAAAAAAATTAAGCATTGGTAACTAATTAAACATAATTACTTAATTATAATTGAGAGGGGTATCTAAGCCAGAGATCGGAGAGTACTATATTTAGCTTTCACATTTATATTAGAAATCTAGTGCTAGGAAACAGATAGTTAACAGTAACTTAAAAAAAATATATAAAATTTTAAAAAAAAACTTTTAATTTTAATAAATTGACGCAATGTCAGTTAGAGGGGTGCAGTGCTCTGACTGTGAGATGTAGCAGGTCCGGGAAGCTTCCAGCGTCCCGGATGGCTTCATCTGCAGAAAGTGCACCCAACTGGAGCTCCTCACAGACCGCATGGTTCGGTTGGAGCAGCAATTGGATGCACTTAGGAGCATGCAGGTGGCGGAAAGCGTCATAGATCGCAGTTATATAAATGTGGTCACACCCAAGGTGCAGGCAGAGAAATGGGTGACCACCAGAAAGGGCAGGCAGTCAGTGCAGGAATCCCCTGTGGTTGTCCCCCTCTCGAACAGGTATACCCCTTTGGATACTGTCGGGGGGGATAGCCTATCAGGGGAAAACAGCAGCAGCCAGAGCAGTGGCACCACGGCAGGCTCTGATGTTCAGAAGGGAGGGTCAAAGCGCAGAAGAGCAATAGTAATAGGGGACTCTATAGTCAGGGGCACAGACAGGCGCTTCTGTGGACGTGAAAGAGACTCCAGGATGGTATGTTGTTCCCCTGGTGCCAGGGTCCAGGATGTCTCCGAACGGGTAGAGGGCATCCTGAAGGGGGAGGGCAAACAGGCAGAGGTCGTTGTACATATTGGTACTAACGACATAGGCAGGAAGGGGCATGAGGTCCTGCAGCAGGAGTTCAGGGAGCTAGGCAGAAAGTTAAAAGACAGGATCTCGAGGGTTGTAATCTCGGGATTACTCCCTGTGCCACGTGCCAGTGAGGCTAGAAATAGGAAGATAGAGCAGCTAAACACGTGGCTAAACAGCTGGTGAAGGAGGGAGGGTTTCCGTTATCTGGACCACTGGGAGCTCTTCCGGGGCAGGTGTGACCTATATAAGGACGGGTTGCATCTAAACTGGAGAGGCATAAATATCCTGGCCGCGAGGTTTGCTCGTGTCACACGGGAGGGTTTAAACTAGTATGGCAGGAGGGTGGGCACGGGAGCAATAGGTCAGAAGGTGAGAGCATTGAGGGAGAACTAGGGAATAGGGACAGTGGGGCTCTGAGGCAGAGCAGACAGGGAGAAGTTGCTGAACACAGCGGGTCTGGTGGCCTGAAGTGCATATGTTTTAATGCAAGAAGTATTACGGGTAGGGCAGATGAACTTAGAGCTTCGATTAGTACTTGGAACTATGATGTTGTTGCCATTACAGAGACCTGGTTGAGGGAAGGGCAGGATTGGCAGCTAAACGTTCCAGGATTTAGATGTTTCAGGCGGGATAGAGGGGGATGTAAAAGGGGTGGCGGAGTTGCGCTACTGGTTAGGGAGAATATCACAGCTGTACTGCGGGAGGACACCTCGGAGGGCAGTGAGGCTATATGGGTAAAGATCAGGAATAAGAAGGGTGCAGTCACAATGTTAGGGGTTTACTACAGGCCTCCCAACAGCCAGCGGGAGATAGAGGAGCAGATAGGTAGACAGATTTTGGAAAGGAGTAAAACCAACAGGGTTGTGGTGATGGGAGACTTCAACTTCCCCAATATTGACTGGGACTCACTTAGTGCCAGGGGCTTAGACGGGGCAGAGTTTGTAAGGAGCATCCAGGAGGGCTTCTTAAAACAATATGTGGACAGTCCAACTAGGGAAGGGGTGGTACTGGACCTGGTATTGGGGAATGAGCCCGGCCAGGTGGTAGATGTTTCAGTAAGGGAGCATTTCAGTGACTACAATTCAGTAAGTTTTAAAGTGCTGGTGGACAAGGATAAGAGTGGTCCTAGGATGAATGTGCTAAATTGGGGGAAGGCTAATTATAACAATATTAGGCAGGAACTGAAGAACATAGATTGGGGGCGGATGTTTGAGGGCAAATCAACATCTGACATGTGGGAGGCTTTCAAGTGTCAGTTGAAAGGAATTCAGGACCGGCATGTTCCTGTCAGGAAGAAGGATAAATACGGCAATTTTCGGGAACCTTGGATAACGAGAGATATTGTAGGCCTTGTCAAAAAGAAAAAGGAGGCATTTGTCAGGGCTAAAAGGCTGGGAACAGACGAAGCCTGTGTGCAATGTAAGGAAAGTAGGAAGGAACTTAAGCAAGGAGTCAGGAGGGCTAGAAGGGGTCACAAAAAGTAATTGGCAAATAGGGTTCAGGAAAATCCCAAGGCTTTTTACACGTACATAAAAAGCAAGAGGGTAGCCAGGGAAAGGGTTGGCCCACTGAAGGATAGGCAAGGGAATCTATGTGTGGAGCCAGAGGAAATGGGCGAGGTACTAAATGAATACTTTGCATCAGTATTCACCGGGTGAGAAGGGTGTGTAGATAGCCTGGGTCACATTGAGATCCAAAAGACGAGGTGTTGGGCGTGTTAAAAAATATTAAGGTAGATAAGTCCCCAGGGCCTGATGGGATCTACCCCAGAATACTGAAGGAGGCTGGAGAGGAAATTGCTGAGGCCTTGACAGAAATCTTTGGATCCTCACTGTCTTCAGGTGATGTTCCGGAGGACTGGAGAATAGCCAATGTTGTTCCTCTGTTTAAGAAGGGTAGCAAGGATAATCTAGGGAACTACAGGCCGGTGAGCCTTACTTCAGTGGTAGGGAAATTACTGGAGAGAATTCTTCGAGACAGGATCTACTCCCATTTGGAAGCAAATGGACGTATTAGTGAGAGGCAGCATGGTTTTGTGAAGGGGAGGTCGTGTCTCACTAACTTGATAGAGTTTTTCGAGGAGGTCACTAAGATGATTGATGCAGGTAGGGCAGTGGATGTTGTCTATATGGACTTCAGTAAGGCCTTTGACAAGGTCCCTCATGGTAGACTAGTACAAAAGGTGAAGTCACACGGGATCAGGGGTGAGCTGGCAAGGTGGATACAGAACTGGCTAGGTCATAGAAGGCAGAGAGTAGCAATGGAAGGATGCTTTTCTAATTGGAGGGCTGTGACCAGTGGTGTTCCACAGGGATCAGTGCTGGGACCTTTGCTATGTGTCGTATATATAAATGATTTGGAGGAAAATGTAACTGGTCTGATTAGTACATTTGCAGACGACACAAAGGTTGGTGGAATTGCGGATAGCGATGAGGACTGTCAGAGGATACAGCAGGATTTAGATTGTTTGGAGACTTGGGCAGAGAGATGGCAGATGGAGTTTAACCCGGACAAATGTGAGGTAATGCATTTTGGAAGGTCTAATGCAGGTAGGGAATATACAGTGAATGGTAGAACCCTCAAGAGTATTGAAAGTCAAAGAGATCTAGGAGTACAGGTCCATAGGTCACTGAAAGGGGCAACACAGGTGGAGAAGGCAGTCAAGAAGGCATACGGCATGCTTGCCTTCATTGGCCGGGGCATTGAGTATAAGAATTGGCAAGTCATGTTGCAGCTGTATAGAACCTTAGTTAGGCCACACTTGGAGTATAGTGTTCAATTCTGGTCGCCACACTACCAGAAGGATGTGGAGGCTTTAGAGAGGGTGCAGAAGAGATTTACCAGAATGTTGCCTGGTATGGAGGGCATTAGCTATGAGGAGCAGTTGAATAAACTCGGTTTGTTCTCACTGGAACGAAGGAGGTTGAGGTGCGACCTGATAGAGGTCTACAAATTATGAGGGGCATAGACAGAGTGGATAGTCGGAGGCTTTTCCCCGGGGTAGAGGGGTCAATTACTAGGGGGCATAGGTTTAAGGTGAGAGGGGCAAGGTTTAGAGTAGATGTACGAGGCAAGTTTTTTACGCAGAGGGTAGTGGGTGCCTGGAACTCGCTACCGGAGGAGGTGGTGGAAGCAGGGACGATAGTGACATTTAAGGGGCATCTTGACAAATACATGAATACGATGGGAATAGAGGGATACGGACCCAGGAAGTGTAGAAGATTGTAGTTTAGTCGGGCAGCATGGTCGGCACGGGCTTGGAGGGCCGAAGGGCCTGTTCCTGTGCTGTACATTTCTTTGTTCTTTGTTGTTTTATCTTCGGATGCTTACCCAATTTTCTTTGGAAAGCTACAATTGAATCTGCCTCTACTATACACTCAGGGAGTGCATTCCAGATCCTACCCACACCATCCAGTTTCCCCTTATGTCGCCTTTGGTTCTTTTAATAATCACCTTAAATATGTGTCTCTGATAAATTCTCTATATTTACTCTATCTAGACCCCTCATGACGTTGAATACCCCTATCAATTCTGTGCCTCTCAACCTTCTCTGAGGAGAATAATCCCAGCTTCTCCAATCTATTCACATAACTGAAATCTCTCATCCTTAGAATCATATTTGTCAATCTTTTCTGCACCCCCCTAAAGTCTTCACACCCTTTTGAAAGTGAAGTGCCCCAAACAGGGCTAGAATGCAAGAGCATGGATGTATTGTTGAAGCTGTATAAGGCTCTGGTTAGACCCCATTTGGAATATTGTGAGCAGTTTTGGACCTCGTATCTAGGGAAGGGTATGCTGGCCTTGGAGAGGGTCCAGAGGAGGTTCACAAGAATGATCCGGGAATGAAGGACTTGTCATTTGAGGAGCGGTTGAGGACTCTGAATCTGTACTCGATGGACTTTGGAAAGATGAGGGGCATCTCATTGTAACTTACAGGATATTGAGAGGCCTAGATAGAGAGGATGTGGAGAAGATGATTCCACTGATAGGAGAGATTAGAACTCGAGGGAACAGCCTCAGACTGAAGGGACGATCTTTTAAAACAGAGAAGAGGAGGAATGTCTTCAGCCAGAGGTGGTGAATCTGTGGAATTCATTGCCGCAGAAGGCTGTGGAGGCCAAGTCACTGAGTGTCCTGAAGACAGAGATAGATAGGTCTTGAATAATAATGGGATCAGGGGTTATGGGGAGAAGGCAGGAGAATGGAGATGAGAAAAATATCAGCCATGATTGAATGGCGGAGCACACCTGATGGGCCAAGTGGCCTAATTTTGCTCCTCTATGTTACGGTCTTATGGACACAATACTTTAGTTGAGGCTGAACCAGTGTTTTAAAAGGTTCATCACAAATTCCTTGCTTTCATACCCTGTGCCTTAAAATTTGAAGCCATGAATCTTTTATTAACTGCACTCTCATCTTGCCTTGCTCCCTTCAATAATTTCTGCACTGTTATAACCCTTATGTAAGTCACTGCATCAGGACTATCAGATTCCCCGTGACCTCCACTGAATATGAACTCCCCGGAAACGAGGGGGTGGGGCTTCTCCTTAACAGCGGGGGTTAGATACTAGCATAAAAATGCCGACCTGGGTTCAGGTCATGGAGGGAGACCCTTTGGGAAGTGAAGAGCTTGCATTTTTTTAAAATTTAGAATACCCAATTATTTTTTTCCAATTAAGGGGCAATTTAGTGTGGCTAATCCACCTACTTGCACATCTTTGGGTTGTGGGGGTGAAACCCACGCAGACACGGTGAGACTGTGCAAACTCCACACAGACTGTGACCCGGGGCTGGGGTCAAACCCGGGACCTCAGCGCCATAGGTAGCAGTGCTAACCACTGCACCACTGTGCCATCCATTTTGTATCTCATAAATAAAACCTAACCTTTGTTTTTTTTAGCTGCTTGGTCAATGCATGCTGCTTTAGCAGATTCTTCACTGGCGACGAGAATAAATTGGAGCTGCCGTCGATGGCAGGGTACAATACGCTGGAGCCATTTCGTCTGGGCCTGTGGAGAGGCCTCTCATTCATCTGCACATCGGTAAGCACGAACCATTTCAAGCAGGGGTCGATGACTGGGGGCAATATGTCGAGTGCATGCAATATTTTCTTTGTACCAATGGGATTGTCGGGGACGAACGGGCAGACTGTGGTATTACTTATGGCCTGCGGTGGGCCCACGTACAGCATCATAAAGAGTCTCACCCACCGCATACGCCAGATACCTGATCATTCGCCGCATTAGTGGCCTTAGTGAAGGGACATTTCAACCCGCAACTACTGTGAATCATCCAGCAATTCCGAATTTCATACGGCCTCTCAGATCCAGTCGGAATCTACCAGGGACTTCCTGGCCTGCCTCCACAAATTAGCTGAAACCTGCGTATTTGGCGGCATGCACAACGAGTCGTTGCGAGACTGATTCGTATGCGGAATCCGTGATGCCGACACACAAAGGAAACTGCTGGCTGTGACTGAGCTGACTTTACAATGTACTGTGGATATCGACATCTCCCATGAGAGCGAGGAACAAAGGGTCCAGGAGCTCTGAGGAATGGCGATGCTGAACCTTGGCCACCAAACCGCATGCCGCTCAGGCCCCACCCCGGAAGCAGAGCCCTGGCAGTGTGATGCCCCCCCGCAGGGACGCAGGCCGCCACTAAGGCCCAGAACGCTGCAGAACTCTCTTCTCCGACCGCGAAGACCCAGAGTACAGGTTACGGCTGGCGGTTGCTGGTCGTAGGACATCGGAGTGCAACAGACCCAGAGATGGCCCACTGCCCCACTAGGTGCGACCGCTGCCCCAGGGATCAGGCCCAGTGCATGGACGAGAAAAAAAGAGGCTGATCGCAGATTGAATTGCATGACTTCATTTCGGGTCACCCTCATTCAGCTTTCATTGCAGATGAATGGGCATTCCACCCAAATGGAGTTGGACACAGGTGAGGTATCCGTGGTCTGCCACCGTACCTTCGACTGTATTTGCTCTGGTCTCCAGACACTGACCCTCTGCAACACCAATGCCCGCCTCGCTACATACATTGGTGAACCGCTGGAAATTGCGTATTTCCATGGTCCTGGTAGAATACGGTCAACAGATTGCACACCTGCTATTGGTGGTTGTAAATGGCAGCGGCCCAAGTTTTTTGGGACATGACTGGCTGTGCAATCTCAGATTAGTTTGCCAAATGGCCCTGAGATGGTTCTGGCCAGATTCCCGACCGTGTTTCAGGAGCGTTTAGGCACCATCAGGGGGGCCACGGACCTCACCAGTGTCGACCCGAATGCCCAACTGAGATATTTCCATGCCCAGCGATATGCATTGCGGTCGAAAGTGGGCACAGAGTTGGACCGTCTCGAAGGTTTGAAGATAATATGCCCTGTCCAATTCTCCGACTGTGGGCACTAGTCATGCTGGTGATGAAGCCAGTCTGCTCCGTCCGCCTCTGTGTGGGGTCTACAGATGATGGTCAACTGTGTCTCCCATCTAAATCGCAACCCCATGCATTGAGGATCTATATGCCAAGCTCAACTGTGGCTGCACATTTTCCAAATTAGACATGAGCCATGCGTACTTCAAACCGTCTTTGGCCCCGGGCTCAAGATGGTTTTTGACTATCAACACATACCGTGCGGCTACCTTTCTGGATTTCCTCCGCTTGCGCAAGAAAACATCTTGCACGGACTCCAGAGAGTGGCAGTATACCTTAGCGATGTCCTGATCTTCGGATTGTCTGACTGGGAGGTTCTCCGGCATTTCGAAGAGGTAGGAGTCTGCTTCCGCAGGGGAAAAGCACTTTTTAACGCAACCGAGGTCACCTACCTGGGTTATCATGTGGAATAATGGGTTGCACCCCATGGAAGAAAAAGTACAGGCCATCCGTCAGGCTCTGGTGCCAATCGGATCTACTGAACTATACTCATTTCTGGGCCCAGTAAATTACTATGGCAAGTTATTCCTCACCTCGCCACGGTCTCGACCCTCCTCCACTGTCTGCAAAAGATAGGTCAATGTTGGGAATGGTCCCAGACCCAGGAGACGGCTTTGGTGTCGATGAAGAAGCAATTATCCTCCTCTCGTCTATTTACTCACTTTGACCCCCAAGCCGCTGTTGTTGATGTGCGATGCATCCCCCAAGGAAGTTAGGGCCGTCCTCACCAACCGGCATTCGCGTTGAAGACATTGGCAGGCTGGTGCGATTCCTTTTTTGTTATCGGACCACGCTGCATGCCATGACGGGGGTCACTCCGGCCGAATGGCTGATGGGCCGTTGCCTTAGTACGCATATGAGTTTGGTTCTCCTGCACATTGCCGGGAAAATCCGCTGGCACCCACACCGTCCATCACCTCCCTCAACTCAATCGTGGCCTCCAGTCCTTGTATCCTCTCCTCCTTCACTCTGGGGAACTCCAACCTGTCCAAGAACCGTCTCATGCCCGCCTCCCAAGGCAGGGGCTCCGACTCGTACAGGCTCCTGTATAATACCCTAAATACTCCATTCACACCCTCTGGGTCCGTCACCACCTTACCCTTCTCATTCCCCAACCAATCGATCTCACTCGCCGCTGCCTGCTTCCTCAGCTGGTGGGCCAGCATCCTACTCGCCTTCTCCCCATACTCATACACTGTCCCCCAGCTCTCCGCGACTGCCCGACCGCCTTGCTCAGGGACACTAACTTGAACTCCATCTTGAGCCTCTGCCTGTTCTAACAACCCCTCCTGTGGCGCCAACGGGTACCTCCTATCCACCCTCAGAATCTCATCCACCAGCCTCGCCCTCTCGTCTCATTCCACCCTCTCCCTATGTGCCCGAATTGAACAGAATTCACCCATAACAATCGCCTTAAGTGTCTCCCACAGCGTGGCGACCGTGACCTTCCCCGTGTCATTCATCGCCACATATCGCCGAATGGCGGCCCTCACCTGCTCACACACCCTCATCTGCCAACAACCCCACATCTAACCTCCACTGCGGCCGTTGGTACTCCTGCTGAATGACCCACAAATCCACCAGGTGTGCGGCGCATGGTCAGAAACCACAATCACCGTGTACCACCCTTAGCCAGCAACGCCTTATCCATTACGAATAAATTAATCCGGGAGTACACCCTGTGCACAAAGGACAAGAACTTCTTCGCTCTCGACCTCTCAAACCTCCACTGATTACATTCCCCCCCCCCCCCCCCCATGTGATCCATGAACCCCCTCAATTCCCTAGCTACCGTCGACACCCTCGACGACTTAGGACTCGACCGGTCCAAACTTGGATTTACGACCATATTAAAATCGTCCCCCCATAATCGGCCAATGCATGTCCAGTTCCAGGATCTTCCCTAACACCCGCCTCATAAAGTCCATGTCTCCCAATTCGGGGCATAAACATTCGCCAGGACTGTTAAGGAATGGGTTAAGAGACATTCCAATTAAATGTCTCATTTATGTTAAGTATCCAGTAATTGACACTGATATGTAAAGAAGCTTCAGGTGGCCTTTGGGGCATGTGATGTGAGGTTAGAGTTTTTGTACAAAGTTGTGTCAAAGGAAAATAAAGGTGTTTGTGAGAAGGAGCAGAACTTTTGACTCTTTATACAACAACAGCTAAATGGCTAACAAGGACTACCGGCATCTCCTCCAATTTCCCACTGACCATCACAACAAATCGGCCACAATGCTCCTCACCTCAAAAGCCATCTTCTTGTTAACCAACACCGCCACCCACCTCGACTTCATGTCTAACCCCGAGTGGAACACCTCCCCACCTTCCTCAGCCTCGTCTGGTCCCCCAACTGCATGTGCGTCTCCTGAAAGAACACACCATTACCTTCAAACTCCTCAAGTGCGCGAAAACACGTGACTGCTTAACCGGCCCATTCAACTCTCACACATTCCATGTGACCAGCTTGGTCAGATCCTTCCTGCCCCCCTCCCCTAACGATCAGCCATACCCCCTTTTAAGCCAGCCCCCGGCCCGTGTTATGTGCCCCCCAGTCACTTCCCAAACGCGCCACGCCAACCACCACCCCCCCACAAACCCAGACAAAGAACCAACCCATTCTCCCCTCCCCACTCCTTCCTCCTGACCACCTCTCACTTCACTCGGGTTAACTAGCCCGCCTAGCTAATATGGTGGCCCCCGCCCAAGGCCTCTGTTTTCCCCTCACCCTCACAATCCACCCCTCCCCCGACCCTCCCAACCATTAATAAACAAAGAGAAACAAAAGGCACACTCACCATCACCCCTCCGGTTGTAACCTGCACCAATCCATCCACCCATTATGTCCCACAATTTACACAGAACTCCTCTCCAAAGTTCAATGTCCTCACACTCCTCCCAGTCCATGGTTTCTCATAAAGTCCTTCGGCGAGTCAAAGTAAAATTCCTGCTTTTGATGCGTCACCCATAAGTGGGCAGGATACAAAACCCCGAACTTCACCCCTTCTTGTAGAGGACAGCCTTTATCCAATTATACCGGCCCTCCGCTTGGCCAGCTCCGTACCTAGGTCTTGGTAAATCCGCAGCACACTCCCCCCCCCGCCCCCCCCCCCCCCCCCCCAGGTGCACATCCTGGTCTGCCTCGCCCACCTCAAGATCCTCTCTTTATCCAGGAACCGATGCAGCATCCCCACCTCAGTGGCTCCCCCACATACCCATCAGCGGCCTCCTCCTCAACGCTCTGTGCGCCTGATCCGCCTCAAAGGGCGGGTCAAAGGCCCTCTCCCCCATCAGCTTCTCCAACATGCTTGCCACAAACTTGGAGGCTTCTGCACCTTTGATGCATTTGGACATCCCCATGATCCTCAGATTCTGCCTTCTGGAGCGGTTCTCAAGGTCCTCCAGCTTCTCATTCAGTCTTTTCTGCCTGCTCATCAACATTTCCATCTCCACCTCCAGCGAGGTCAGCTGCTCCTTGTGCTCCACCACCAACTCCTCCACCTTCTGGATCGTCAGGTCCTGAGCCTCCTGCCTCTGCTCCACCCACTCGATCGCCGCTCTGAGCAGCTCCACCACCGTGGCCAAATCTTCTAAGACCTCCTTCCTCTGCTGCTAGAATTTACCATTTAGGAACTCCAGCAGCTGCTCCATCAAACACTGGGAGGGCAGCGCTGCCCCCTTGCTCTCCAGCATCTTCACCTGTGTCGCACCACAAAAACTTTCGTCCAATGAGCCATATACCAGCCTCAAGAGAGGAGAATTACATTCCCTGGGTACTCATGCATCTTTTGCCCTCAAAACCACAATATTCGGGTGGGGAAAGACTGAAAAAACCCACCTCGAGTGTGAGCCACCAAATGTGCGACCATTCACTTCAGGGTCACAACTGGAAGTTACTTTCTCCCTTGATCATAGTGTTGTCAGCTTGATATTGTCAATTTTTTCCATTTACAAGTGAATATTGTGGGTGTGATGGCCTGTACCGTTGAGTATCCTGATTCAACAAGTTCATAACATGTTAAATCGAATGTTGAATGCGGGATGTGTGTGCAGTCTTTATCCAATATGTACTGGGCCCTATATTGCCTGACAATCCTTGTGGTGGAGGGAGGGGGATGCTCTCTGTTGTCTTCCCCATGTCTTGCTTAGAAGGAAGATGAGCAGAGCTGGATCAGCTGAGGGGTGGAGGGTTGGTGTTGGTGGGGTTAGTTTGTCCTTGCTGTGACCGAAGAAGGCTCTCCCAGTTCCAGCTAACCGGTTTCAGGTTTTTTTCTCTTACTTCTTCTTTTAATTCGGATTCAGAGCATCCGTGATTTTTAGGCCCAAGCAGGCTGCATAGGATATGATGATAAAAGAAAATTACTGCGGATGCTGGAATCTGAAACAAAAGCAGAAAATACTGGACAAAATCATTAGGTCTGACAGCATCTGTGGAGAGAGAAAAGGACGCTAATGTTTTGAGTCTGGATGACTCTTTGTCAGACTCGAAACGTTATAACTAGTATTAAAACCCTAACGTGGGTGCAGGTCAGGGAGTGGAGAGTTTGATTATATTATATAAAACTTATTAATCGTTTTCTACTTGCTGTTTAATGGGGGATTCAAAATAGACATGACAGATTATACTATGGCAAGTATAGTAACCTTTATTTTTATTGTCACAAGTAGGCTTACATTAACACTGCAATGAAGTTACTGTGAAAAGCCTCTAGTTGCCACATTCCGGCACCTGTTCGGGTACACTGAGGGAGACTTCAGAATGCCCAATTCACCTAACAAGCATGTCTTTCGGGACTTGTGAGAGGAAACCGGAGCATCCGGAGGAAACCCATAGACACTAGGAGAACATGCAGACACCGAACAGCCAGTGACCTATGCAACCACCAATTCACACGAGACGAAGAGTTGAAGTGAACAGTGGTTTTAATCAGCTAGAACTGTGCCTGCCTGTGACTGCTCTGTACTGAGTGCCGCCTACAGGCTGCAGCTCTATATACCTTCCCTGAGCGGTGGGGCCACAGGCGGAGCCCACAAGAGCATCAACATAATACAATACAATGTAATGCAATTACAATGGTGAATGGTAGCAGTAATACATTCACCACATTCACCCCCTGTTAAAATTGAAGTCCAGGGGGGGTGAAGTGGGCTCACAGATCGAGTCTGTCCGGCGCCATGATTGTTCGCTGCAATCGCCTGAGCTCTGGTTTCGCTGTGGGCACGGGTGTTGAACTCGTCGTTGCGGGCATGGGTGTTGGGCTCGTTGACTCCGGGAGCATCTCTTTTGGAGATTTATCACTGTAGGTTGGTGATGGGATGAGGGGGGGTGCAGGCCATGTAGGGGCGGTGTTCGCTGTAGGGGGGGGGGGGGGGTAGGTGATGGTCGCAGGGGAACCGATGGGTGCCAGATCCCGGAGGGAGACTGAATCTTATCGGCCGTCGTGGTGCGCCACGTAGGCATACTGGGGGTTGGCGTGAAGGAGCTGGACCCTCTCGACCAGAGGGTCGGACTTATGGCTCCACACGTGCTTTCGGAGGAGGACAGGCCCCGGTGTTGTCAGCCAGGATGGAAGCGAGACCCCGGAGGTGGATTTCTTGCGGAAAACAAATAGGCGGTCGTGAGGGGTCTCGTTCGTGACTGTGCAGAGGAGTGACCTAATGGAGTGGAATGAGTCGGGGAGGACCTCCTGCCAGCGGGAAACTGGGAGACTCCTAGACCATAGGGCCAGAACGATGGCCTTCCATACCGTCGCGTTCTCCCTCTCCACCTGTCCGTTTCCCAGGGGGTTGTCGCTGGTAGTCCTGCTCGAGGCAATGCCCTTACCGAGCAGGTACTGACGCAGCTCATCGCTCATAAACGAGGAGCCCCGGACACTGTGGACGTAAGTGGGGAAACCGAACAGGGTGAAGATACTTAATGTCAGTGGCCGAGGTCATGTCGGGGCATGGTATGGCAAAGGGGAATACTCGTCAACGACGTTAAGAAAATATGCGTTGCGGTTAGTGGAGGGGAGGGGCCCTTTGAAATCGATGTTGAGGCGCTCAAAGGGCCGGAATGCCTTCACCAGGTGGGCCTTGTCTGGATCATAGAAATGCGGCTTACACTCTGCGCAGACTTGGCAGTTCCTGGTCATGGCCCTGACCTCCTCGGTGGAGTAGGGCAGGTTGCGTGCCTTGATGAAGTGGAGAAGCCGGGTGACCCATGGGTGACAGAGGTAATTGTGGATGGCCCGAAGTCGGTCATCGTGCGCGCTGGCGCATGTGCATCTGGGGGCTCGTTGAGCTTCCCGGGACGATACACAATATCAGAGAACAATATCGGAGAACACCCGGTAGTGTGCAATCTGATTCACCATGTCCGATATCCGGGGAAGGGGGTACGCATCGAGTTGCGTGTACTGGTTTATAGTTTGGCTGTAGTCTACAACCATCCGGTTCTTTTCCCCGGTCCTGACGACCACCACTTGGGCTCTCCAGGGACTATTACTGGCCTCGATGACCCCCACCCTCAAGAGCCGCTGGACCTCTGACTTGATAAAAGTCCTGGCCTGGGCACTGTACCGCCTGCTCCTGATGGCGACGGGTTAACAGTCGGCGGTGAGGTTCGCGAAGAGCGGGGAGGGGCGACCTTAAAGAGGCTACATACGGTGAGACGGGGTAGGGGCCCGCCGAACTTCAGGGTCAGACTCCTGAGGCTGTACTGGAAGTCCAGTCCTAACAGGAGAGGAGCGCAGAGGTCGGAGATGCTTAGTTTAAAATTGGCATACTCGCCGCTCTGTATCGCGAGGTTCGCGACACAGTACCCCGGATCTGCACTGAATGTGATCCGTAAGCGAGGGAGATTGTTTGGAATGTGGGGAAATCTGGAGGGAACAGTGCCTTACTGTGTCTGGATGTATGAAGCTCTCTGTGCTCCCAAGGGTCAACCAGGCAGGGCGTTTCGTGCCCATTGACCCGAACGGTCATCATCGAGTTCCTGAGGTGCTTGGGCCATGACTGGTCGAGGGTGATAGGGCCGAGCTGCGGGTAGCCAGCATGGTCGGAGGTGGTGGGGCGGTCCCAGGATGGCGGCCCCCACGGTCGCACGTGTCGGGCGGCATTGGAGATGGCAGCCAAGGAGCTTCCGGGTGCGGCGATGACCAGCTGAGTCACATGTTTCGGCAGCTCCCGGTGAAACGGACTTTTGGGCTCTTGATAGGAGCCCCAACGGCAATTTTGACGGCTAAAAACACTGTGCGGTAAACCAGAAGGGAATCCCCCCTGGATACGGATGAAAAAAGGAGAAGGTGGCCGGATTGCAGTGGATCCTTTCGAACAGCGGCAAGGAAGGCAAGCAAAAACCAAGATGGCGTCGGAAGGTGGCAGTTTAACATGGGGCCCTGAACAACAAGAGTTCTTGAAATGCTGTGTGGAAGAGCTCAAAAAGGAAATGAAGAAAGAGCTGTTGGCCCCGATACTACAGGCGATCGAAGGGCTAAAGGAAGAACAAAAGACCCAGGAGCGGGAGCTTCGGGTCGTGAAGGCAAAGGCAGCCGAGAATGAGGACGACATACAGGGCCTGGTGGTGAAGACGGAGACGCATGAGGCACATCAGAAACGATGTGTGGAAAGGTTGGAGGCATTGGAGAACAACGCAAGGAGGAACAACCTGAGGATTCTTGGTCTTCCTGAAGGTACGGAGGGAGCGGACGTTGGGGCATATGTGAGCACGATGCTGCACTCGTTAATGGAAGCGGAGGCCCCGGCGGGTCCGTTGGAGGTGGAGGGAGCATACCGAGTGATGGCGCGAGGACCGAGAGCAGGAGAAATTCCCAGAGCCATAGTGGTGAGATTCCTCCGTTTTAAGGATAGAGAAATGGTCCTCAGATGGGCAAAGAAAACTCGGAGCAGTAAATGGGAGAACGCGGTGATCCGCGTTTATCAAGACTGGAGTGCGGAGGTGGCGAGAAGGAGGGCGAGCTTTAATCGGGCCAAGGCGGTGCTTCATAAAAAGAAGATAAAATTTGGAATGCTGCAACCGGCAAGACTGTGGGTCACATATCGAGGGAGGCACCACTACTTTGAGACGGCGGATGAAGCGTGGACTTTTATTGTGGAAGAAAAACTGGAATGAGCGGGTTATTAAAAAGAACGTTTGAACAAAGTGGTGGGGCGAATGTGGGGGGTGAAGACGGGGGTTAAAAAGTGGGGAAAGAGGAGTTTTATGTACTAATCCTGCGATGTGGTAACTTTTCTCTCTTCCACAGGTGGTGATGGGGGGAGGAGGGAAGGTGGAGGAGATGGGTGCATTGGGGGCGGGGCCAAGGGAGAAGCACGGGCTTGGTTCCCGCGCTATGATAATCATGGTGGGAATAGAGAAGCAGGAAGGAGGGGGCGTTGCACGGTGCAAGCCGAGGTCACGGGGGGAAGCCGAGGTCGGCCAGAGTTTGCTGACTTCTGGGAGCAACATGGGGAGAGTAATTATGCTAGCGGGGGATCTAGCGGGGGGGTGGGAGGGGGGAATTACTGGGTTGCTGCTGCTGGGGAGAGAGGGGAGCTGGTATGGGAGGGGATGGGCGGGGGGGGGGGGCACCGCCTGGGGGAGATACAGCTGCGTGGGAACCGGGTGAGGAGCTGGAAAAAGGGGATGGCTAATCGACAAGGGGGGGAGGGTAGGAAGCCCCCCAACCCGGCTGATCACGTGGAACGTGAGAGGGCTGAACGGGCCGATAAAGAGGGCACGGGTACTCGCACACCTTAAGAAACTTAAGGCAGATGTGGTTATGTTACAGGAAACGCACCTGAAACTGATAGACCAGGTTAGGCTACGCAAAGGATGGGTGGGGCAGGTGTTCCATTCGGGGCTAGATGCGAAAAACAGGGGGGTGGCTATATTAGTGGGGAAGCGGGTAATGTTCGAGGCAAAGACTATAGTGGCGGATAACGGGGGCAGATACGTGATGGTGAGTGGCAAACTACAGGGGGAGACGGTGGTTTTGGTAAACGTATATGCCCCGAACTGGGATGATGCCAATTTTATGAGGCGGATGCTAGGACGCATTCCGGACCTAGAGATGGGAAAGCTGATAATGGGGGGAGATTTTAATACGGTGTTGGAACCAGGGCTGGATAGGTCGAAGTCCAGGACTGGAAGGAGGCCGGCAGCAGCCAAGGTACTTAAAGATTTTATGGAGCAGATGGGAGGTGTAGACCCGTGGAGATTTAGCAGACCTAGGAGTAAGGAGTTCTCGTTTTTCTCCTATGTCCATAAAGTCTACTCGCGAATAGACTTTTTTGTGCTGGGAAGGGCGTTGATCCCGAAGGTGAGGGGAACGGAGTATACGGCTATAGCCATTTCGGATCACGCTCCACACTGGGTAGACTTGGAGATAGGGGAGGAAACAGGAGGGCGCCCACCATGGAGAATGGACATGGGACTAATGGCAGATGAGGGGGTGTGTCTAAGGGTGAGGGGGTGCATTGAAAAGTACTTGGAACTCAATGATAATGGGGAGGTCCAGGTGGGAGTGGTCTGGGAGGCGCTGAAGGCGGTGGTTAGAGGGGCGCTGATATCAATAAGGGCACATAAAGGGAAGCAGGAGAGTAAAGAACGGGAGCGGTTGCTGCAAGAACTTTTGAGGGTGGGCAGACAATATGCGGAAGCACCGGAGGAGGGACTGTACAGGGAAAGGCAAAGGCTACATGTAGAATTTGACTTGCTGACTACGGGCACTGCAGAGGCACAATGGAGGAAGGCACAGGGTGTATAGTACGAATATGGGGAGAAGGCGAGCAGGTTGCTGGCACACCAATTGAGGAAAAGGGGAGCAGCGAGGGAAATAGGGGGAGTGAGGGATGAGGAAGGAGAGATGGAGCGGGGAGCGGAGAGAGTGAATGGAGTGTTCAAGACATTTTATAAAAAATTATATGAAGCTCAACCCCCGGATGGGAGGGAGAGAATGATGGGCTTCTTGGATCGGCTGGAATTTCCCAAGGTGGAAGAGCAGGAAAGGGTGGGACTGGGAGCACAGATCGAGGTAGAAGAAGTGGTGAAAAGAATTAGGAGCATGCAGGCGGGAAAGGCCCCGGGACCGGATGGATTCCCAGTCGAATTCTATAGACAATATGTGGACTTGCTCGCCCCGGTATTGACGAGGACCTTTAATGAGGCAAAGGAAAGGGGACAACTGCCCCCGACTATGTCTGAAGCAACGATATCGCTTCTCTTAAAGAAGGAAAAGGACCCGCTACAATGCGGGTCCTATAGACCTATTTCCCTCCTAAATGTAGATGCCAAGATCCTGGCCAAGGTAATGGCAATGAGAATAGAGGAATGTGTCCCGGGGGTGGTCCACGAGGACCAAACTGGGTTTGTGAAGGGGAGACAGCTGAACACGAATATACGGAGGCTCTTAGGGGTAATGATGATGCCCCCACCAGAGGGGGAAACGGAGATAGTAGTGGCGATGGATGCCGAGAAAGCATTTGATAGAGTGGAGTGGGATTATTTGTGGGAGGTGTTGAGGAGATTTGGTTTTGAGAGGGGTATGTTAGATGGGTGCAGCTGTTGTATAGGGCCCCGATGGCGAGCGTGGTCACGAATGGACGGGGATCTGCATATTTTCGGCTCCATAGAGGGACAAGGCAGGGATGCCCTCTGTCCCCATTATTGTTTGCACTGGCGATTGAGCCCCTGGCGATAGCGTTGAGGGGTTCCAAGAAGTGGAGGGGAGTACTTAGAGGAGGAGAAGAACACCGGGTATCTTTGTATGCGGACGATTTGTTACTATACGTGGCAGACCCGGCGGAGGGGATGCCAGAAATAATGCGGATACTTGGGGAGTTTGGGGATTTTTCAGGGTATAAATTGAACATGGGGAAAAGTGAGTTGTTTGTGGTGCATCCAGGGGAGCAGAGTAGAGAAATAGAGGACCTACCGTTGAGGAAGGTAACAAGGGACTTTCGTTACCTGGGGATCCAGATAGCCAAGAATTGGGGCACATTGCATAGGTTAAATTTAACGCGGTTGGTGGAACAGATGGAGGAGGACTTTAAGAGATGGGACATGGTGTCCCTGTCACTGGCAGGTAGGGTGCAGGCGGTTAAGATGGTGGTCCTCTCGAGATTCCTCTTTGTGTTTCAGTGCCTCCCGGTGGTGATCACGAAGGCTTTTTTAAAAAGGATTGAAAAGAGCATCATGGGTTTTGTGTGGGCCGGGAAGACCCCGAGAGTGAGGAAGGGATTCTTATAGCGTAGCAGGGATAGGGGGGGGGGGCTGGCACTACCGAACCTAAGTGAGTATTATTGGGCCGCTAATATTTCAATGGTGAGTAAGTGGATGGGAGAGGAGGATGAACGGCGTGGAAGAGATTAGAGAGGGCGTCCTGTAGGGGGACTAGCCTACAGGCTATGGTGACAGCCCCATTGCCGTTCTCACCGAGGAACTACACCACAAGCCCGGTGGTGGTGGCTACACTGAAGATTTGGGGACAGTGGAGACGGCATAGGGGAAAGACTGGAGCCTTGGGGGGGGTCCCCGATAACAACCATAGGTTTGCCCCGGGGGGAATGGATGGGGGATATGGAATGTGGCAAAGAGCAGGAATAACGCAACTGAAAGATCTGTTTGTGGATGGGAAGTTCGCGAGTCTGGGAGCGCTGACCGAGAAATATGGGTTGCCCCAAGGGAATGCATTCAGGTATATGCAACTGAGGGCTTTTGCGAGGCAACAGGTGAGGGAATTCCCGCAGCTCCCGACACAAGAGGTGCAGGACAGAGTGATCTCAAAGACATGGGTGGGGGATGGTAAGGTGTCAGATATATATAGGGAAATGAGGGACGAAGGGGAGACTATGGTAGATGAACTAAAAGGGAAATGGGAAGAAGAGCTGGGGGAGGTGATCGAGGAGGGGCTGTGGGCAGATGCCCTAAGCAGGGTAAACTCGTCGTCCTTGTGTGCCAGGCTAAGCCTGATTCAGTTTAAGGTATTACACAGGGCGCATATGACTGGAGCACGGCTCAGTAAATTTTTTGGGGTGGAGGATAGGTGTGCGAGGTGCTCGAGAAGCCCAGCTAATCATACCCATATGTTTTGGTCATGCCCGGCACTACAGGGGTTTTGGATGGGGGTGACAAAGGTGCTTTCAAAAGTAGTGGGGGTCCGGGTCGAACCAAGCTGGGGGTTGGCTATATTTGGGGTTGCACAAGAGCCGGGAGTGCAGGAGGCGAGAGAGGCCGATGTTTTGGCCTTTGCGTCCCTAGTAGCCCGGCGCAGATTATTGTTAATGTGGAAAGAAGCCAAGCCCCCGGGGGTGGAGACCTGGATAAATGACATGGCAGGGTTTATAAAGCTAGAGCGGATTAAGTTCGTTCTAAGGGGGTCGGCTCAAGGGTTCACCAGGCGGTGGCAACCGTTCGTCGAATACCTCGCAGAAAGATAGATGGAATGGAAAAAAGAAGGCAGCAGCAGCAGCCCAGGATCGGGGGGGGGGGGGAAACCAGAAGGACTCTCAGGGTTGTTAATATATACTGTATAATATGTATAGGTCGTTGCGACAGATAATTATATATTGGACTGTTAATATTATATTTTTGGAGAGTGTTACTTGTGATAAGGCAGTTGCCAATTAGGGTTAGTTTTCATTTTTGTTATTTATTCATTTTTTGTTTATAAAATAGGTCATTGTTATTTGTGTTGTTATAATATTGTGTAAAGGATGCACAATGTACGGTGTTGGTTGACCAAAAATTTTCAATAAAATATTTATATAAAAAAAAAGAAGATGGCAGCCAAGATGGCGACCCCGTCGGTCGCACGTGTCGGGCGGCGTTGGAGATAACGGCCAAGATGGCGGCCCCCATGAGTCGCACGTGTCGGGTAGGGTTAAAAATGGCTGCCCCCACGGACAGCACGAGGCTGATGAAGCATCCAAAGGGGACGGTACCGGCAGGCACGCAGCCACATTACTGGGTCTGCGGGCCTGGGAGTCTGAAAGTCGGGCCTGTGATTTAGGAGCTTTGGACCTGGCCAGGCAGACTTTGGCAAAGTGTCCTTTCTTGCCGCAGTCGCTACAGGTCACGTTCCGAGCCGGACAACACTGCCTGAGGTGCTGGTTCTGACCGCAGAAATAGCAGGGCAGCCCCCCGGGTTGGGCGGGCAGCCACACGGCACAGGCCAGGGGCACCCTCTGGTCGGGTGTCCACGAGGGGATCGCGTGGTCGGAGGGGAAAGCATTGAGGCTCTGAAACGCTACTTCTAAGGAGGTGGATAGTTTTACCATCTCTTCTAGGTCGAGGGCACCCTTTTCGAGCAAGCGCAGTCTGACGTAGTTGAACTGGACTCCAGCCACATAGGTGTCCCGGATGGCGAGTTCCATATGCTGCGAGGCCGTGACGTCCTTGTAGTTGCAGTTTCGAGCGAGTACCTTCAGATCGCGTAGGTATTCCTCCAGCAATTCCCCGGGCGTTGACGACGAGTGGTGAGGAAATGCCGTGCGAACACTTCGTTCACCGGCCTCACATACTGCCTTTTCAGGACCGCGACCGCGTCTGCGTACGTGGTCGTTCCTTGATCTGCACGGAGATTCTGCGGCTCACCCGGGCACGGAGGAGACTCAGTTTCTGTTCCTCGGTGACGGTGGGCGAAGAGGATGCGGCGAGGTAGGCCTCAAAACAGCGGAGCCAGCGGAGTGCGAAAAAACTCCTTTGGCTTCAGCTGCCTGTGGGTCGAGTTCCAGTCGATCAGGTTTGAGGGCTGCTTCCATAGCGACCATTCACCATTGTAATTGCATTACATTGTATTGTATTATGTTGATGCCCTTGTGGGCTCCGCCTGTGGCTCCGCCCCCTCGGTGACGGTGGGCGAGGAGCCACAGGCGGAGCCCACAAGGGCATCAACATAGTACAATACAATGTAATGCAATTACAATGGTGAATGGTAGCAGTAATACATTCACCCCATGACCCAAGCCGGGAATCAAACTTGTGACATGTCATGATATTCAGGTAAACATCATAGCACAAACATACATACATACTGATGGACAGATCAACGGACCAATCAACACACACACAACACCACAGCCAATCACAGGCAAGAGCATACACAGTACAAAACAGGGAACACGACACTTCCTGGGCATTCCAGCAGGAGACAGCTCAGGGCACAGAGCTCATAGCAAGCCACTCAGACATCCACCATGTGCTGAGTGCCACTACAAGATAGTATTAGGAATAGGTCCAAAGATTCTAGGGTTATGATCGAACCTCAGTAACCAGTTTACCACTGTAAATAAATGTTAGTAATAAAACTGAGTTGTACCATTCGCAACCGTGTTGGTTCGTCTGTGTAGCAGAGTACCCAACACATCAGGACCTTGGCACTGGGAAGCAATTACAGCACAATAATAATGGTGTGCAGACATAACAAATGCCACAAGGACATCAGTTTGCAGAAGCACATGGAAACCTCCTTGTGGCAGTGGAGTCCATCATGAGATCTACTAGCTGGCGGGCAAACAGTAACCAAAATATAAATAACCGCCATGTATGTCAGTGTAAATACCAGCAGCCCTACTAACTCCAACCGTTGCCATTAACCTGTGCAGTGGCCACTTTAACACTATAAAACTGAGTTAGCCAAGAAAAAACTGGAGACTCGCTAACCATACTGCCCGAGAGCAATTCAACAATTCTAGTATCGGCAGGTGGCAGACAGTAACCGTTTCATAGCCATCAGTGAATTGACACTGCTGAGAAAGGGAACAAGGATGTGTCTCCGCCACTGCAGTTTGAATACCTGTGAAAAGGTGGTTTTGTGGAATCACATTGAGTAAGCACAAGCTGGTCACTGATACTGCTCACATTTGTTACATTAAAGCATGGTATTATTCATGACGTAAGGGTCACTGGTTAGACCGCATTTAGACAATCTGGGAGGTGATGCCAAAGGAACCTTGATAAGTTGCTGCAGTGCATCTTGTAGATGGTGAGCACTGCTCCCACGTGTACCAGTGATGGAGGGAGTGAATGTTTAAGATAGTAATGAGGTGTCAATCAAGTGGGCTGCTGTTTTCTCCTGCTTGATGTGGAACTTCCTAGTGTTGTTGGAACTGCACTCATCTAGGCAAGTGGGGAGTGTTCCATCATGCTCCATACTTGTGCCTTGTAGATCGTGCAAAGGCACTGGAGTGACAAGGCTGGCAAAACAAAGCACATGGATCTCATGTCAGGGACATTTCTGGACTAGATTTCACTGGCAGCTTAATTGGTCAATCCTTGTTTATAGAGACCGAGGTGATTGTGAAAGATTAGCTATTTTGCTACCTGTTCACCCACGAGTCTAGGAAGTGTGCATTAAAATCTAGTAAAGTGGAAAGAGCACTAATGCTCTTGTATTAAATATAGTGTTGTATTTGAGCACAGCTTCAGTTGAAAAAGGCACTTACCCTCCACTTGGATTAGTGTGGCATGCTTTGCTATTTCTGTTATGAGAGGCATTGTAAAATAAGAAAATCTTGATTTTAATTCGCACCGTGTTTGTTTTATAATGTAAAATCAGTCCACTTGTTGACACAATTGATGCAACATCAATGAAATGTAATTATTCATTTCAAATTAACCATTGCAGAATGCTAAATGAATACCTGGAATTGTGTCAGGGAAACAGATCACTGAAAGCAATGGACGGGAAAGAAAAATCTGTCGGTCTGTTGAGCCTGCCCCATATCGTCATGGCAACATTAATGTCATGATCGCTTCACTCTCAATGTTTTCCTCTGATCATTCACCTCCCTCAGAAACTAGGGATGGGCTGTTTGAAGAACAGTCTACACTGTCCATTACTGTTTCAAAGACGAACTAAGTTGGTTGACCACTAGCAAACTGCTGACAGTTGATAAAGATTAGGCCGCGTGATTGGAAGCTCCTGGGAAGAAACACAGGTGGTGGGGAGGCTGTACATACAGGGGCATGGGAGAAGAGAATGTTGAGGAAACAGCAATACAAAGAAACTTCTGCAAGCATGGGTATGTCACTCTGCAGTCTGATTTGTATGTTATAGCTGAGAGGGATGGCCCTGCATTCAGGAAAGCTGCACACAAACTTTGGACACATAGGCATGTATCTAATGAATCCACATGTCAAATGAGATCAGTGCACCCATCATTACAGAGACTTAAAAACTTACACGTGGCATAATTGGGACATTCATCACAAATGACAAATAAACCTTTAAGGCCCCTTGTGGGTTCTGTCAGCTTTATCAGAGGAATCACATGAACTGAAGATGACAAGACATAATATACGTTCAAGCCTCTGGGACATGCCATGACATTTATGCACTATGAGCATGTAGTTATTTTTGTAGATTTGTGATTCTTCATGCCATTCTGACAAACATAACGACCTGTAAAAGCCAATATTGGACAGAAGCTTATTCATGACGAATCTACTAACATTTTCAATTCAGTAATCTCGAATGTTCTTGGAGTCATAAAATGCTTATGGCAAAGAAAGAGGCCGTATCTCCCATCCTGTCTGCATCTGTTATTATAAAGCCTATTGTCTGAAAACCAACAGCCGAAGAGGAAAGTTAGATAGCCAGAACAGATTGCTCAAACATCTAGATATCAGACACACACATTCTGGACAATGGGTTGTGGGTTTAAGATACACTTACCAATGATATCAGACATACACACGCGCATAGCCCAGTCCCCAATGTATCATACACACACTAACACTCAGCCCAATCACCACTGTATCAGAAACACTCTCACACTCAGCCCAATCCCCACTGTATCAGACACACACTCACGCTCAGCCCAATCCCCACTGTATCAGACACACACTCACACTCAGGCCAATCCCCACTGTATCAGACACACACTCACACTCAGCCCAATCCCCACTGTATCAGAAACACTCTCACACCCAGCCCAATCCCCACTGTATCAGATACACACTCACACTCAGCACAATCCCCACTGTATCAGACACACACTCACTCAGCACAATCCCCATGTATTAGATACACACTCACACTCAGCACAATCCCGACCGTATCAGACACACACTCACACTCAGCACAATCCCCACCGTATCAGACACACAATCACGCTCAGCCCAATCCCCATTGCATCAGACACACAATCACACCCAGCCCAATCCCCACTGGATCAGACACACACTCACACTCAGCCCAATTCCCATGTATTCGATACACACTCACACTCAGCCCAATCCCCATGTATTAGATACACTCTCACACTCAGCACAATTCCCATGTATCAGACACACACTCACACTCAGCCCAATCCACACTGTATCAGACACACACTAACACTCAGCCCAATCCCCACTGTATCAGATACACACTCACTCAGCCCAATCCCCACTGTATCAGACACACACTCACACTCAGCACAATCCCCACTGTATCAGACACACACTCACACTCAGCACAATCCCCATGTATCAGACACACACTCACGCTCAGCCCAATCCCCACTGTATCATAGGCACACTCACACTCAGCCCAATCCCCATGTATTAGATACACACTCACACTCAGCCCATTCCCCCACTGTAGGACACACACTCACACTCAGCCCAATCCCCACTGTATCAGACACACACTCACACTCAGTTCATTCCCCCACTGTAAGACACACTCACACTCAGCACAATCCCCACTGTATCAGACACACACTCACACTCAGCACAATCCCCATGTATTAGATACACACTCACGCTCAGCCCAATCTCCACTGTAACAGACACATACTCACACTCAGCCCAATCCCCACTGTATCAGACACACACTCACTCAGCACAATCCCCATGTATTCGATACACACTCACACTCAGCCCATTCCCCCACTGTAAGACACACACTCACACTCAGCCCAATCCCCATGTATTGGATACACACTCACACTCAGCCCAATCCCCACTGTATCAGACACACACTCACACTCAGCACAATCCCCATGTATTAGATGCACACTCACGCGCAGCCCAATCTCCACTGTAACAGACACACACTCACACTCAGCCCAATCCCCACTGTATCAGACACACACTCACTCAGCACAATCCCCATGTATTAGATACACACTCACACTAATCCCAATCCGCACTGTATCAGACACACACTCACTCAGCACAATCCCCATGTATTAGATACACACTCACACTCAGCCCATTCCCCCACTGTAAGACACACACTCACAATCAGCCCAATCCCCATGTATTAGATACACACTCACACTCAGCCCAATCCCCACTGTAACAGACACACACTCACACTCAGCCGAATCCCCACCATATCAGACACACACTCACACTCAGCCCAATCCCCACTGTATCAGACACACACTCACTCAGCACAATACCCATGTATTAGATACACACTCACACTCAGCCCAATCCCCATGTATTAGATACACACTCACACTCAGCCCATTCCCCACCGTATCAGACACACACACATGCTCAGCACAATCCCCACTGTATAAGACACACACTCACTCAGCACAATCCCCATGTATTAGATACACACTCACACTCAGCACAATCCCCACCGTATCAGACACACACTCACACTCAGCCCAATCCCCACTGTAACAGACACACACTCACACTCAGCCCAATCCCCATGTACTAGATACACACTCACACTCAGCCAAATCCCCATGTATTAGATACACACTCACACTCAGCCCAATCCCCACTGTATCAGATACACACTCACACTCAGCACAATCCCCACTGTATCAGACACTCACTCAGCACAATCCCCATGTATTAGACATACACTCACACTCAGCACAATCCCCACCGTATCAGACACACACTCACACTCAGCCCATTCCCCACCGTAACAGGCACACACTAACGCTCAACCCAATCCCCATTGCATCAGACACACAATCAGACCCAGCCCAATCCCCACTGTATCATACACACACTCACACTCATCCCAATTCCCATGTATTCGATACACACTCACACTCAGCCCAATCCCCATGTATTAGATACACTCTCACACTCATCACAATTCCCATGTATCAGACACACACTCACACTCAGCCCAATCCCCACTATACCAGACACACACTAACACTCAGCACAATCCCCACTGTATCAGATACACACTCACTCAGCCCAATCCCCACTGTATCAGAGACACACCCACACTCAGCACAATCCCCATGTATCAGACACACACTCACGCTCAGCCCAATCCACACTGTATCATAGGCACACTCACACTCAGCCCAATCCCCACTGTATCAGAAACACTCTCACACCCAGCCCAATCCCCACTGTATCAGATACACACTCACACTCAGCACAATCCCCACTGTATCAGACACACACTCACTCAGCACAATCCCCATGTATTAGATACACACTCACACTCAGCACAATCCCGACCGTATCAGACACACACTCACACTCAGCACAATCCCCACCGTATCAGACACACAATCACGCTCAGCCCAATCCCCATTGCATCAGACACACAATCACACCCAGCCCAATCCCCACTGGATCAGACACACACTCACACTCAGCCCAATTCCCATGTATTCGATACACACTCACACTCAGCCCAATCCCCATGTATTAGATACACTCTCACACTCAGCACAATTCCCATGTATCAGACACACACTCACACTCAGCCCAATCCACACTGTATCAGACACACACTAACACTCAGCCCAATCCCCACTGTATCAGATACACACTCACTCAGCCCAATCCCCACTGTATCAGACACACACTCACACTCAGCACAATCCCCACTGTATCAGACACACACTCACACTCAGCACAATCCCCATGTATCAGACACACACTCACGCTCAGCCCAATCCCCACTGTATCATAGGCACACTCACACTCAGCCCAATCCCCATGTATTAGATACACACTCACACTCAGCCCATTCCCCCACTGTAGGACACACACTCACACTCAGCCCAATCCCCACTGTATCAGACACACACTCACACTCAGTTCATTCCCCCACTGTAAGACACACTCACACTCAGCACAATCCCCACTGTATCAGACACACACTCACACTCAGCACAATCCCCATGTATTAGATACACACTCACGCTCAGCCCAATCTCCACTGTAACAGACACATACTCACACTCAGCCCAATCCCCACTGTATCAGACACACACTCACTCAGCACAATCCCCATGTATTCGATACACACTCACACTCAGCCCATTCCCCCACTGTAAGACACACACTCACACTCAGCCCAATCCCCATGTATTGGATACACACTCACACTCAGCCCAATCCCCACTGTATCAGACACACACTCACACTCAGCACAATCCCCATGTATTAGATACACACTCACGCGCAGCCCAATCTCCACTGTAACAGACACACACTCACACTCAGCCCAATCCCCACTGTATCAGACACACACTCACTCAGCACAATCCCCATGTATTAGATACACACTCACACTAATCCCAATCCGCACTGTATCAGACACACACTCACTCAGCACAATCCCCATGTATTAGATACACACTCACACTCAGCCCATTCCCCCACTGTAAGACACATACTCACAATCAGCCCAATCCCCATGTATTAGATACACACTCACACTCAGCCCAATCCCCACTGTAACAGACACACACTCACACTCAGCCGAATCCCCACCATATCAGACACACACTCACACTCAGCCCAATCCCCACTGTATCAGACACACACTCACTCAGCACAATACCCATGTATTAGATACACACTCACACTCAGCCCAATCCCCATGTATTAGATACACACTCACACTCAGCCCATTCCCCACCGTATCAGACACACACACATGCTCAGCACAATCCCCACTGTATAAGACACACACTCACTCAGCACAATCCCCATGTATTAGATACACACTCACACTCAGCACAATCCCCACCGTATCAGACACACACTCACACTCAGCCCAATCCCCACTGTAACAGACACACACTCACACTCAGCCCAATCCCCATGTACTAGATACACACTCACACTCAGCCAAATCCCCATGTATTAGATACACACTCACACTCAGCCCAATCCCCACTGTATCAGATACACACTCACACTCAGCACAATCCCCACTGTATCAGACACTCACTCAGCACAATCCCCATGTATTAGACATACACTCACACTCAGCACAATCCCCACCGTATCAGACACACACTCACACTCAGCCCATTCCCCACCGTAACAGGCACACACTAACGCTCAACCCAATCCCCATTGCATCAGACACACAATCAGACCCAGCCCAATCCCCACTGTATCATACACACACTCACACTCATCCCAATTCCCATGTATTCGATACACACTCACACTCAGCCCAATCCCCATGTATTAGATACACTCTCACACTCATCACAATTCCCATGTATCAGACACACACTCACACTCAGCCCAATCCCCACTATACCAGACACACACTAACACTCAGCACAATCCCCACTGTATCAGATACACACTCACTCAGCCCAATCCCCACTGTATCAGAGACACACCCACACTCAGCACAATCCCCATGTATCAGACACACACTCACGCTCAGCCCAATCCACACTGTATCATAGGCACACTCACACTCAGCCCAATCCCCATGTATCAGACACACACTCATACTCAGCCCAATCCCCATGTATTAGATACACACTCACACTCAGCCCATTCCCCCACTGTAAGACACACACTCACACTCAGCCCAATCCCCACTGTATCAGACACACAGTCACACTCAGCCCATTCCCCCACTGTAAGACACACACTCACACTCAGCACAATCCCCATGTATTAGATACATACTCACACTCAGCCCAATCCCCACCGTATCAGACACACACTCAACCTCAGCACAATCCCCATGTATTAGATACACACTCACGCTCAGCCCAATCTCCACTGTAACAGACACACTCTCACACTCAGCCCAATCCCCACCATATCAGACACACACTCACGTTCAGCCCAATCCCCACTGTATCATACGCACACTCACACCAATCCTCGTGTATCAGACACACACTCACACTCAGCCCAATCCCCATGTATTAGACACACACTCACACTCAGCCCATTCCCCAGCGTATCAGACACACACACACACTCAGCCCAATCCCCATGTATTAGATACACACTCCACTCAGCCCATTCCCCACCGTATCAGACACACACTCACGCTCAGCCCAATCCCCATTGCATCAGACACACAATCACACCCAGCCCAATCCCCACCGTATCAGACACACACTCGCACTCAGCCCAATTCCCATGTATTCGATACACACTCACACTCAGCCCAATCCCCATGTATTAGATACACTCTCACACTCATCACAATTCCCATGTATCAGACACACACTCACACTCAGCCCAATCCCCACTATACCAGACACACACTAACACTCAGCACAATCCCCACTGTATCAGATACACACTCACTCAGCCCAATCCCCACTGTATCAGAGACACACCCACACTCAGCACAATCCCCATGTATCAGACACACACTCACGCTCAGCCCAATCCACACTGTATCATAGGCACACTCACACTCAGCCCAATCCCCATGTATCAGACACACACTCATACTCAGCCCAATCCCCATGTATTAGATACACACTCACACTCAGCCCATTCCCCCACTGTAAGACACACACTCACACTCAGCCCAATCCCCACTGTATCAGACACACAGTCACACTCAGCCCATTCCCCCACTGTAAGACACACACTCACACTCAGCACAATCCCCATGTATTAGATACATACTCACACTCAGCCCAATCCCCACCGTATCAGACACACACTCAACCTCAGCACAATCCCCATGTATTAGATACACACTCACGCTCAGCCCAATCTCCACTGTAACAGACACACTCTCACACTCAGCCCAATCCCCACCATATCAGACACACACTCACGTTCAGCCCAATCCCCACTGTATCATACGCACACTCACACCAATCCTCGTGTATCAGACACACACTCACACTCAGCCGAATCCCCATGTATTAGACACACACTCACACTCAGCCCATTCCCCAGCGTATCAGACACACACACACACTCAGCCCAATCCCCATGTATTAGATACACACTCCACTCAGCCCATTCCCCACCGTATCAGACACACACTCACGCTCAGCCCAATCCCCATTGCATCAGACACACAATCACACCCAGCCCAATCCCCACCGTATCAGACACACACTCGCACTCAGCCCAATCCCCACCGTATCAGACACACACTCACACTCAGCCCAATCCCCACTGTATCAGACACTCTCACACCCAGCCCAATCCCCACTGTATCAGATACACACTCACACTCAGCCCAATCCCCACTGTATCAAGACACACACACGTGCACAGCCCAATCCTCACTGTATCATTTACACACTATCAGACACACACTCACACTCAGCCCAATCCCCATGTGCTAGATACACTCTCATACTCAGCCCAATCCCCACTGTATCATTCACACAATCACACTCAGCCTCAATCCTCACTGTATCATTTACACACTCGCACTCAGCCCATTCCCCCACTGTCACAGACACACACTCACACTCAGCCCAATCCCCACTGTATCAGACACACACTCACACTCAGCCAATCCCCACCGTATCAGACACACACTCACGCTCAGCCCAATCCCCACTGTATCAGACACTCACTCACACTCAGCACAATCCCCATGTATCAGATACACACTCACACTCAGCCCAATCCCCACTGTATCAGACACACACTCACACTCAGCACAATCCCCATGTATCAGACACACACTCACACTCAGCACAATCCCCATGTATCAGACACACACTCACACTCAGCACAATCCCCATGTATTAGATACACACTCACACTCAGCACAATCCCCATGTATCAGGCACACACTCACACTGAGCACAATCCCCATGTATCAGAAACACTCTCACACTCAGCCCAATCCCCACTGCATCAGATACACACTCAGCCCAATCCCCACTGTATCAGACACACACTCACACTCAGCCCAATCCCCACTGTATCAGACACACACTCACTCAGCACAATCCCCATGTATTAGATACACACTCACACTCAGCCCATTCCCCCACTCTAAGACACACACTCACACTCAGCCCAATCCCCACTGTGTCAGACACACACTCACACTTAGCCCAATCCCCATGTATTAGATACACACTCACACTCAGCCCAATCCCCACTGTATCAGACACACACTCACTCAGCACAATCCCCATGTATTAGATACACACTCACACTCAGCACAATCCCCACCGTATCAGACACACACTCACACTCAGCCCAATCCCCACTGTATCAGACACTCACTCACACTCAGCACAATCCCTATGTATCAGATACACACTCACACTCAGCCCAATCCCCACTGTATCAGACACACACTCACACTCAGCACAATCCCCATGTATCAGACACACACTCACACTCAGCACAATCCCCATGTATTAGATACACACTCACGCTCAGCACAATCCCCATGTATCAGACACACACTCACACTCAGCACAATCCCCATGTATTAGATACACACTCACACTCAGCACAATCCCCATGTATCAGAAACACTCTCACACTCAGTCCAATCCCCACTGTATCAGACACACACTCACACTCAGCCCAATCCCCACTGTATCAGATACACACTCACACTAATCCCAATCCCCACTGTATCAGACACACACTCACACTCAGCACAATCCCCATGTAACAGACACCCACTTACACTCAGCACAATCCCCATGTATTAGATACACACTCACACTCAGCACAATCCCCATGAATCAGAAACACTCTCACACTCAGCCCAATCCCCACTGTATCAGATACACACTCACACTCAGCCCAATCCCCACTGTATCAGATACACACTCACGCTCAGCCCAATCCCCACTGTATCAGACACACACTCACGTTCAGCCCAATCCCCACTGTACCAGATACACACTCACATTCAGCCCAATCCCCACTGTATCAGATACACACTCACACTCAGCACAATCCCCACTGTATCAGACACACACTCACACTCAGCACAATCCCCATGTATCAGACACACACTCGCACTCAGCACAATCCCCATGTATCAGACACACTCTCACACTCAGCCCAATCCCCACCATATCAGACACACACTCACGCTCAGCCCAATCCCCACTGTATCATATGCACACTCACACTCAGCCCAATACCCATGTATTCGATACACAGTCACACTCAGCCCAATCCCCACTGTAACAGACACACACTCACACTCAGCCCAATCCCCACCGTATCAGACACACACTCACACTCAGCACAATCCCCATGTAACAGACACCCACTCACACTCAGCACAATCCCCATGTATTAGATACACACTCACACTCAGCACAATCCCCATGAATGAGAAACACTCTCACACTCAGCCCAATCCCCACTGTATCAGATACACACTCACACTCAGCCCAATCCCCACTGTATCAGATACACACTCACACTCAGCCCAATCCCCACTGTATCAGACACACACTCACACTCAGCCGAATCCCCACTGTATCAGAAACACTCTCACACCCAGCCCAATCCCCACTGTATCAGACACACTCACACTCAGCACAATCTCCATGTATCAGACACACTCTCACACTCAGCCCAATCCCCACTGTATCATTCACACACTCACACTCAGCCCAATCCCCACTGTATCAGACACACACTCACACTCAGCCCAATCCCCACTGTATCAGACACACTCTCACACCCAGCCCAATCCCCACTGTATCAGACACACTCACACTCAGCACAATCCCCATGTATCAGACACACACTCACACTCAGCACAATCCCCATGTATTAGACACACACTCACACTCAGCCGAATCCCCACTGTATCAGATACACACTCACACTCAGCCCAATCCCCACTGTATCAGACACACACTCACAATCAGCACAATCCCCATTTATCAGACACACACTCACACTCAGCACAATCCCCATGTATCAGACACACACTCACACTCAGCACAATCCCCATGTATTAGATACACACTCACACTCAGCACAATCCCCATGTATCAGACACACACTCACACTCAGCACAATCCCCATGCATTAGATACACACTCACACTCAGCACAATCCCCATGCATCAGAAACACTCTCACACTTAGCCCAATCCCCACTGTATCAGATACACTCACACTCAGCCCAATCCCCATGTATCAGACACACACTCACACTCAGCACAATCCCCATGTATCAGACACACTCTCACACTCAGCCCAATCCCCACCATATCAGACACACACTCACGCTCAGCCCAATCCCCACTGTATCATATGCACACTCACACTCAGCCCAATACCCATGTATTCGATACACACTCACACTCAGCCCAATCCCCACTGTAACAGACACACACTCACACTCAGCCCAATCCCCACCGTATCAGACACACACTCACACTCAGCACAATCCCCATGTAACAGACACCCACTCACACTCAGCACAATCCCCATGTATTAGATACACACTCACACTCAGCACAATCCCCATGAATCAGAAACACTCTCACACTCAGCCCAATCCCCACTGTATCAGATACACACTCACACTCAGCCCAATCCCCACTGTATCAGATACACACTCACACTCAGCCCAATCCCCACTGTATCAGACACACTCACACTCAGCCGAATCCCCACTGTATCAGAAACACTCTCACACCCAGCCCAATCCCCACTGTATCAGACACACTCACACTCAGCACAATCCCCATGTATCAGACACACTCTCACACTCAGCCCAATCCCCACTGTATCATTCACACACTCACACTCAGCCCTATCCCCACTGTATCAGACACACACTCACACTCAGCCCAATCCCCACTGTATCAGACACACTCTCACACCCAGCCCAATCCCCACTGTATCAGACACACACTCACACTCAGCACAATCCCCATGTATCAGATACACACTCACACTCAGCCCAATTCCCACTGTATCAGACACACACTCACACTCAGCACAATCCCCATGTATCAGACACACACTCACACTCAGCACAATCCCCATGTATCAGACACACACTCACACTCAGCACAATCCCCATGTATTAGATACACACTCACGCTCAGCACAATCCCCATGTATCAGACACACACTCACACTCAGCACAATCCCCATGTATTAGATACACACTCACACTCAGCACAATCCCCATGTATCAGAAACACTCTCACACTCAGTCCAATCCCCACTGTATCAGACACACACTCACACTCAGCCCAATCCCCACTGTATCAGATACACACTCACACTCATCCCAATCCCCACTGTATCAGACACACACTCACACTCAGCACAATCCCCATGTAACAGACACGCACTTACACTCAGCACAATCCCCATGTATTAGATACACACTCACACTCAGCACAATCCCCATGAATCAGAAACACTCTCACACTCAGCCCAATCCCCACTGTATCAGATACACACTCACACTCAGCCCAATCCCCACTGTATCAGATACACACTCACGCTCAGCCCAATCCCCACTGTATCAGACACACACTCACGTTCAGCCCAATCCCCACTGTATCAGATACACACTCACATTCAGCCCAATCCCCACTGTATCAGATACACACTCACCACAATCCCCACTGTATCAGACACACACTCACACTCAGCACAATCCCCATGTATCAGACACACACTCGCACTCAGCACAATCCCCATGTATCAGACACACTCTCACACTCAGCCCAATCCCCACCATATCAGACACACACTCACGCTCAGCCCAATCCCCACTGTATCATATGCACACTCACACTCAGCCCAATACCCATGTATTCGATACACACTCACACTCAGCCCAATCCCCACTGTAACAGACACACACTCACACTCATCGCAATCCCCACTGTATCAGACACACACTCACACTCAGCACAATCCCCATGTAACAGACACCCACTCAGACTCAGCACAATCCCCATGTATTAGATACACACTCACACTCAGCACAATCCCCATGCATCAGAAACACTCTCACATTCAGCCCAATCCCCACTGTATCAGATACACACTCACACTCAGCCCAATCCCCACTGTATCAGATACACACTCACACTCAGCCCAATCCCCACTGTATCAGACACACACTCACGTTCAGCCCAATCCCCACTGTATCAGATACACACTCACATTCAGCCCAATCCCCACTGTATCAGATACACACTCACACTCAGCACAATCCCCACTGTATGAGACACACACTCACACTCAGCACAATCCCCATGTATCAGACACACACTCGCACTCAGCACAATCCCCATGTATTAGATACACACTCACACTCAGCACAATCCCCATGCATCAGAAACACTCTCACACTCAGCCCAATCCCCACTGTATCAGATACACACTCACACTCAGCCCAATCCCCACTGTATCAGACACACACTCACACTCAGCACAATCCCCATGTATCAGATACACACTCACACTCAGCCCAATTCCCACTGTATCAGACACACACTCACACTCAGCACAATCCCCATGTATCAGACACACACTCACACTCAGCACAATCCCCATGTATCAGACACACACTCACACTCAGCACAATCCCCATGTATTAGATACACACTCACGCTCAGCACAATCCCCATGTATCAGACACACACTCACACTCAGCACAATCCCCATGTATTAGATACACACTCACACTCAGCACAATCCCCATGTATCAGAAACACTCTCACACTCAGTCCAATCCCCACTGTATCAGACACACACTCACACTCAGCCCAATCACCACTGTATCAGATACACACTCACACTCATCCCAATCCCCACTGTATCAGACACACACTCACACTCAGCACAATCCCCATGAATCAGAAACACTCTCACACTCAGCCCAATCCCCACTGTATCAGATACACACTCACACTCAGCCCAATCCCCACTGTATCAGATACACACTCACGCTCAGCCCAATCCCCACTGTATCAGACACACACTCACGTTCAGCCCAATCCCCACTGTATCAGATACACACTCACATTCAGCCCAATCCCCACTGTATCAGATACACACTCACACTCAGCACAATCCCCACTGTATCAGACACACACTCACACTCAGCACAATCCCCATGTATCAGACACACACTCGCACTCAGCACAATCCCCATGTATCAGACACACTCTCACACTCAGCCCAATCCCCACCATATCAGACACACACTCACGCTCAGCCCAAACCCCACTGTATCATATGCACACTCACACTCAGCCCAATACCCATGTATTCGATACACACTCACACTCAGCCCAATCCCCACTGTAACAGACACACACTCACACTCAGCCCAATCCCCACCGTATCAGACACACACTCACACTCAGCACAATCCCCATGTAACAGACACCCACTCACACTCAGCACAATCCCCATGTATTAGATACACACTCACACTCAGCACAATCCCCATGAATGAGAAACACTCTCACACTCAGCCCAATCCCCACTGTATCAGATACACACTCACACTCAGCCCAATCCCCACTGTATCAGATACACACTCACACTCAGCCCAATCCCCACTGTATCAGACACACACTCACACTCAGCCGAATCCCCACTGTATCAGAAACACTCTCACACCCAGCCCAATCCCCACTGTATCAGACACACTCACACTCAGCACAATCTCCATGTATCAGACACACTCTCACACTCAGCCCAATCCCCACTGTATCATTCACACACTCACACTCAGCCCAATCCCCACTGTATCAGACACACACTCACACTCAGCCCAATCCCCACTGTATCAGACACACTCTCACACCCAGCCCAATCCCCACTGTATCAGACACACTCACACTCAGCACAATCCCCATGTATCAGACACACACTCACACTCAGCACAATCCCCATGTATTAGACACACACTCACACTCAGCCGAATCCCCACTGTATCAGATACACACTCACACTCAGCCCAATCCCCATGTATCAGACACACACTCACAATCAGCACAATCCCCATTTATCAGACACACACTCACACTCAGCACAATCCCCATGTATCAGACACACACTCACACTCAGCACAATCCCCATGCATCAGAAACACTCTCACACTTAGCCCAATCCCCACTGTATCAGATACACACTCACACTCAGCCCAATCCCCATGTATCAGACACACACTCACACTCAGCACAATCCCCATGTATCAGACACACTCTCACACTCAGCCCAATCCCCACCATATCAGACACACACTCACGTTCAGCCCAATCCCCACTGTATCATACGCACACTCACACCAATCCTCGTGTATCAGACACACACTCACACTCAGCCCAATCCCCATGTATTAGACACACACTCACACTCAGCCCATTCCCCAGCGTATCAGACACACACACACACTCAGCCCAATCCCCATGTATTAGATACACACTCCACTCAGCCCATTCCCCACCGTATCAGACACACACTCACGCTCAGCCCAATCCCCATTGCATCAGACACACAATCACACCCAGCCCAATCCCCACCGTATCAGACACACACTCGCACTCAGCCCAATTCCCATGTATTCGATACACACTCACACTCAGCCCAATCCCCATGTATTAGATACACTCTCACACTCATCACAATTCCCATGTATCAGACACACACTCACACTCAGCCCAATCCCCACTATACCAGACACACACTAACACTCAGCACAATCCCCACTGTATCAGATACACACTCACTCAGCCCAATCCCCACTGTATCAGAGACACACCCACACTCAGCACAATCCCCATGTATCAGACACACACTCACGCTCAGCCCAATCCACACTGTATCATAGGCACACTCACACTCAGCCCAATCCCCATGTATCAGACACACACTCATACTCAGCCCAATCCCCATGTATTAGATACACACTCACACTCAGCCCATTCCCCCACTGTAAGACACACACTCACACTCAGCCCAATCCCCACTGTATCAGACACACAGTCACACTCAGCCCATTCCCCCACTGTAAGACACACACTCACACTCAGCACAATCCCCATGTATTAGATACATACTCACACTCAGCCCAATCCCCACCGTATCAGACACACACTCAACCTCAGCACAATCCCCATGTATTAGATACACACTCACGCTCAGCCCAATCTCCACTGTAACAGACACACTCTCACACTCAGCCCAATCCCCACCATATCAGACACACACTCACGTTCAGCCCAATCCCCACTGTATCATACGCACACTCACACCAATCCTCGTGTATCAGACACACACTCACACTCAGCCCAATCCCCATGTATTAGACACACACTCACACTCAGCCCATTCCCCAGCGTATCAGACACACACACACACTCAGCCCAATCCCCATGTATTAGATACACACTCCACTCAGCCCATTCCCCACCGTATCAGACACACACTCACGCTCAGCCCAATCCCCATTGCATCAGACACACAATCACACCCAGCCCAATCCCCACCGTATCAGACACACACTCGCACTCAGCCCAATCCCCACCGTATCAGACACACACTCACACTCAGCCCAATCCCCACTGTATCAGACACTCTCACACCCAGCCCAATCCCCACTGTATCAGATACACACTCACACTCAGCCCAATCCCCACTGTATCAAGACACACACACGTGCACAGCCCAATCCTCACTGTATCATTTACACACTATCAGACACACACTCACACTCAGCCCAATCCCCATGTGCTAGATACACTCTCATACTCAGCCCAATCCCCACTGTATCATTCACACAATCACACTCAGCCTCAATCCTCACTGTATCATTTACACACTCGCACTCAGCCCATTCCCCCACTGTCACAGACACACACTCACACTCAGCCCAATCCCCACTGTATCAGACACACACTCACACTCAGCCAATCCCCACCGTATCAGACACACACTCACGCTCAGCCCAATCCCCACTGTATCAGACACTCACTCACACTCAGCACAATCCCCATGTATCAGATACACACTCACACTCAGCCCAATCCCCACTGTATCAGACACACACTCACACTCAGCACAATCCCCATGTATCAGACACACACTCACACTCAGCACAATCCCCATGTATCAGACACACACTCACACTCAGCACAATCCCCATGTATTAGATACACACTCACACTCAGCACAATCCCCATGTATCAGGCACACACTCACACTGAGCACAATCCCCATGTATCAGAAACACTCTCACACTCAGCCCAATCCCCACTGCATCAGATACACACTCAGCCCAATCCCCACTGTATCAGACACACACTCACACTCAGCCCAATCCCCACTGTATCAGACACACACTCACTCAGCACAATCCCCATGTATTAGATACACACTCACACTCAGCCCATTCCCCCACTCTAAGACACACACTCACACTCAGCCCAATCCCCACTGTGTCAGACACACACTCACACTTAGCCCAATCCCCATGTATTAGATACACACTCACACTCAGCCCAATCCCCACTGTATCAGACACACACTCACTCAGCACAATCCCCATGTATTAGATACACACTCACACTCAGCACAATCCCCACCGTATCAGACACACACTCACACTCAGCCCAATCCCCACTGTATCAGACACTCACTCACACTCAGCACAATCCCTATGTATCAGATACACACTCACACTCAGCCCAATCCCCACTGTATCAGACACACACTCACACTCAGCACAATCCCCATGTATCAGACACACACTCACACTCAGCACAATCCCCATGTATTAGATACACACTCACGCTCAGCACAATCCCCATGTATCAGACACACACTCACACTCAGCACAATCCCCATGTATTAGATACACACTCACACTCAGCACAATCCCCATGTATCAGAAACACTCTCACACTCAGTCCAATCCCCACTGTATCAGACACACACTCACACTCAGCCCAATCCCCACTGTATCAGATACACACTCACACTAATCCCAATCCCCACTGTATCAGACACACACTCACACTCAGCACAATCCCCATGTAACAGACACCCACTTACACTCAGCACAATCCCCATGTATTAGATACACACTCACACTCAGCACAATCCCCATGAATCAGAAACACTCTCACACTCAGCCCAATCCCCACTGTATCAGATACACACTCACACTCAGCCCAATCCCCACTGTATCAGATACACACTCACGCTCAGCCCAATCCCCACTGTATCAGACACACACTCACGTTCAGCCCAATCCCCACTGTACCAGATACACACTCACATTCAGCCCAATCCCCACTGTATCAGATACACACTCACACTCAGCACAATCCCCACTGTATCAGACACACACTCACACTCAGCACAATCCCCATGTATCAGACACACACTCGCACTCAGCACAATCCCCATGTATCAGACACACTCTCACACTCAGCCCAATCCCCACCATATCAGACACACACTCACGCTCAGCCCAATCCCCACTGTATCATATGCACACTCACACTCAGCCCAATACCCATGTATTCGATACACAGTCACACTCAGCCCAATCCCCACTGTAACAGACACACACTCACACTCAGCCCAATCCCCACCGTATCAGACACACACTCACACTCAGCACAATCCCCATGTAACAGACACCCACTCACACTCAGCACAATCCCCATGTATTAGATACACACTCACACTCAGCACAATCCCCATGAATGAGAAACACTCTCACACTCAGCCCAATCCCCACTGTATCAGATACACACTCACACTCAGCCCAATCCCCACTGTATCAGATACACACTCACACTCAGCCCAATCCCCACTGTATCAGACACACACTCACACTCAGCCGAATCCCCACTGTATCAGAAACACTCTCACACCCAGCCCAATCCCCACTGTATCAGACACACTCACACTCAGCACAATCTCCATGTATCAGACACACTCTCACACTCAGCCCAATCCCCACTGTATCATTCACACACTCACACTCAGCCCAATCCCCACTGTATCAGACACACACTCACACTCAGCCCAATCCCCACTGTATCAGACACACTCTCACACCCAGCCCAATCCCCACTGTATCAGACACACTCACACTCAGCACAATCCCCATGTATCAGACACACACTCACACTCAGCACAATCCCCATGTATTAGACACACACTCACACTCAGCCGAATCCCCACTGTATCAGATACACACTCACACTCAGCCCAATCCCCACTGTATCAGACACACACTCACAATCAGCACAATCCCCATTTATCAGACACACACTCACACTCAGCACAATCCCCATGTATCAGACACACACTCACACTCAGCACAATCCCCATGTATTAGATACACACTCACAATCAGCACAATCCCCATGTATCAGACACACACTCACACTCAGCACAATCCCCATGCATTAGATACACACTCACACTCAGCACAATCCCCATGCATCAGAAACACTCTCACACTTAGCCCAATCCCCACTGTATCAGATACACTCACACTCAGCCCAATCCCCATGTATCAGACACACACTCACACTCAGCACAATCCCCATGTATCAGACACACTCTCACACTCAGCCCAATCCCCACCATATCAGACACACACTCACGCTCAGCCCAATCCCCACTGTATCATATGCACACTCACACTCAGCCCAATACCCATGTATTCGATACACACTCACACTCAGCCCAATCCCCACTGTAACAGACACACACTCACACTCAGCCCAATCCCCACCGTATCAGACACACACTCACACTCAGCACAATCCCCATGTAACAGACACCCACTCACACTCAGCACAATCCCCATGTATTAGATACACACTCACACTCAGCACAATCCCCATGAATCAGAAACACTCTCACACTCAGCCCAATCCCCACTGTATCAGATACACACTCACACTCAGCCCAATCCCCACTGTATCAGATACACACTCACACTCAGCCCAATCCCCACTGTATCAGACACACTCACACTCAGCCGAATCCCCACTGTATCAGAAACACTCTCACACCCAGCCCAATCCCCACTGTATCAGACACACTCACACTCAGCACAATCCCCATGTATCAGACACACTCTCACACTCAGCCCAATCCCCACTGTATCATTCACACACTCACACTCAGCCCTATCCCCACTGTATCAGACACACACTCACACTCAGCCCAATCCCCACTGTATCAGACACACTCTCACACCCAGCCCAATCCCCACTGTATCAGACACACACTCACACTCAGCACAATCCCCATGTATCAGATACACACTCACACTCAGCCCAATTCCCACTGTATCAGACACACACTCACACTCAGCACAATCCCCATGTATCAGACACACACTCACACTCAGCACAATCCCCATGTATCAGACACACACTCACACTCAGCACAATCCCCATGTATTAGATACACACTCACGCTCAGCACAATCCCCATGTATCAGACACACACTCACACTCAGCACAATCCCCATGTATTAGATACACACTCACACTCAGCACAATCCCCATGTATCAGAAACACTCTCACACTCAGTCCAATCCCCACTGTATCAGACACACACTCACACTCAGCCCAATCCCCACTGTATCAGATACACACTCACACTCATCCCAATCCCCACTGTATCAGACACACACTCACACTCAGCACAATCCCCATGTAACAGACACGCACTTACACTCAGCACAATCCCCATGTATTAGATACACACTCACACTCAGCACAATCCCCATGAATCAGAAACACTCTCACACTCAGCCCAATCCCCACTGTATCAGATACACACTCACACTCAGCCCAATCCCCACTGTATCAGATACACACTCACGCTCAGCCCAATCCCCACTGTATCAGACACACACTCACGTTCAGCCCAATCCCCACTGTATCAGATACACACTCACATTCAGCCCAATCCCCACTGTATCAGATACACACTCACCACAATCCCCACTGTATCAGACACACACTCACACTCAGCACAATCCCCATGTATCAGACACACACTCGCACTCAGCACAATCCCCATGTATCAGACACACTCTCACACTCAGCCCAATCCCCACCATATCAGACACACACTCACGCTCAGCCCAATCCCCACTGTATCATATGCACACTCACACTCAGCCCAATACCCATGTATTCGATACACACTCACACTCAGCCCAATCCCCACTGTAACAGACACACACTCACACTCATCGCAATCCCCACTGTATCAGACACACACTCACACTCAGCACAATCCCCATGTAACAGACACCCACTCAGACTCAGCACAATCCCCATGTATTAGATACACACTCACACTCAGCACAATCCCCATGCATCAGAAACACTCTCACATTCAGCCCAATCCCCACTGTATCAGATACACACTCACACTCAGCCCAATCCCCACTGTATCAGATACACACTCACACTCAGCCCAATCCCCACTGTATCAGACACACACTCACGTTCAGCCCAATCCCCACTGTATCAGATACACACTCACATTCAGCCCAATCCCCACTGTATCAGATACACACTCACACTCAGCACAATCCCCACTGTATGAGACACACACTCACACTCAGCACAATCCCCATGTATCAGACACACACTCGCACTCAGCACAATCCCCATGTATTAGATACACACTCACACTCAGCACAATCCCCATGCATCAGAAACACTCTCACACTCAGCCCAATCCCCACTGTATCAGATACACACTCACACTCAGCCCAATCCCCACTGTATCAGACACACACTCACACTCAGCACAATCCCCATGTATCAGATACACACTCACACTCAGCCCAATTCCCACTGTATCAGACACACACTCACACTCAGCACAATCCCCATGTATCAGACACACACTCACACTCAGCACAATCCCCATGTATCAGACACACACTCACACTCAGCACAATCCCCATGTATTAGATACACACTCACGCTCAGCACAATCCCCATGTATCAGACACACACTCACACTCAGCACAATCCCCATGTATTAGATACACACTCACACTCAGCACAATCCCCATGTATCAGAAACACTCTCACACTCAGTCCAATCCCCACTGTATCAGACACACACTCACACTCAGCCCAATCACCACTGTATCAGATACACACTCACACTCATCCCAATCCCCACTGTATCAGACACACACTCACACTCAGCACAATCCCCATGAATCAGAAACACTCTCACACTCAGCCCAATCCCCACTGTATCAGATACACACTCACACTCAGCCCAATCCCCACTGTATCAGATACACACTCACGCTCAGCCCAATCCCCACTGTATCAGACACACACTCACGTTCAGCCCAATCCCCACTGTATCAGATACACACTCACATTCAGCCCAATCCCCACTGTATCAGATACACACTCACACTCAGCACAATCCCCACTGTATCAGACACACACTCACACTCAGCACAATCCCCATGTATCAGACACACACTCGCACTCAGCACAATCCCCATGTATCAGACACACTCTCACACTCAGCCCAATCCCCACCATATCAGACACACACTCACGCTCAGCCCAAACCCCACTGTATCATATGCACACTCACACTCAGCCCAATACCCATGTATTCGATACACACTCACACTCAGCCCAATCCCCACTGTAACAGACACACACTCACACTCAGCCCAATCCCCACCGTATCAGACACACACTCACACTCAGCACAATCCCCATGTAACAGACACCCACTCACACTCAGCACAATCCCCATGTATTAGATACACACTCACACTCAGCACAATCCTCATGAATGAGAAACACTCTCACACTCAGCCCAATCCCCACTGTATCAGATACACACTCACACTCAGCCCAATCCCCACTGTATCAGATACACACTCACACTCAGCCCAATCCCCACTGTATCAGACACACACTCACACTCAGCCGAATCCCCACTGTATCAGAAACACTCTCACACCCAGCCCAATCCCCACTGTATCAGACACACTCACACTCAGCACAATCTCCATGTATCAGACACACTCTCACACTCAGCCCAATCCCCACTGTATCATTCACACACTCACACTCAGCCCAATCCCCACTGTATCAGACACACACTCACACTCAGCCCAATCCCCACTGTATCAGACACACTCTCACACCCAGCCCAATCCCCACTGTATCAGACACACTCACACTCAGCACAATCCCCATGTATCAGACACACACTCACACTCAGCACAATCCCCATGTATTAGACACACACTCACACTCAGCCGAATCCCCACTGTATCAGATACACACTCACACTCAGCCCAATCCCCATGTATCAGACACACACTCACAATCAGCACAATCCCCATTTATCAGACACACACTCACACTCAGCACAATCCCCATGTATCAGACACACACTCACACTCAGCACAATCCCCATGCATCAGAAACACTCTCACACTTAGCCCAATCCCCACTGTATCAGATACACACTCACACTCAGCCCAATCCCCATGTATCAGACACACACTCACACTCAGCACAATCCCCATGTATCAGACACACTCTCACACTCAGCCCAATCCCCACCATATCAGACACACACTCACGCTCAGCCCAATCCCCACTGTATCATATGCACACTCACACTCAGCCCAATACCCATGTATTCGATACACACTCACACTCAGCCCAATCCCCACTGTAACAGACACACACTCACACTCAGCCCAATCCCCACCGTATCAGACACACACTCACACTCAGCACAATCCCCATGTAACAGACACCCACTCACACTCAGCACAATCCCCATGTATTAGATACACACTCACACTCAGCACAATCCCCATGAATCAGAAACACTCTCACACTCAGCCCAATCCCCACTGTATCAGACACAAACTCACACTCAGCACAATCCCCATGTATCAGATACACACTCACACTCAGCCCAATCCCCATGTATCAGACACACACTCACACTCAGCACAATCCCCATGTATCAGACACACACTCACACTCAGCACAATCCCCATGTATTAGATACACACTCACACTCAGCACAATCCCCATGTATCAGACACACACTCACACTCAGCACAATCCCCATGTATTAGATACACACTCACACTCAGCACAATCCCCATGTATCAGAAACACTCTCACACTCAGCCCAATCCCCACTGTATCAGACACACACTCACACTCTGCCCAATCCCCACTGTATCAGATACACACTCACACTCATCCCAATCCCCACTGTATCAGACACACACTCACACTCAGCACAATCCCCATGTAACAGACACCCACTCACACTCAGCACAATCCCCATGTATTAGATACACACTCACACTCAGCACAATCCCCATGAATCAGAAACACTCTCACACTCAGCCCAATCCCCACTGTATCAGATACACACTCACACTCAGCCCAATCCCCACTGTATCAGATACACACTCACACTCAGCCCAATCCCCACTGTATCAGACACACACTCACGTTCAGCCCAATCCCCACTGTATCAGATACACACTCACATTCAGCCCAATCCCCACTGTATCAGATACACACTCACACTCAGCACAATCCCCACTGTATCAGACACACACTCACACTCAGCACAATCCCCATGTATCAGACACACACTCACACTCAGCACAATCCCCATGTATCAGACACACACTAACACTCAGCACAATCCCCACTGTATCATATGCACACTCACACTCAGCCCAATACCCATGTATTCGATACACACTCAGCCCAATCCCCACTGTAACAGACACACACTCACACTCACCCCAATCCCCACCGTATCAGACACACACTCAGCCCAATCCTCACTGTATCAGACACACTCTCACACTCAGCCCAATCCCCACTGTATCAGACACACACTCACACTCAGCCCAATCCCCATGTATCAGACACACACTCACACTCAGCCCAATCCCCACTGTATCAGACACACACTCACACACAGCCCAATCCCCACTGTATCAGAAACACTCTCACACTCAGCCCAATCCCCATTGCATCAGACACACAATCACACCCAGCCCAATCCCCACTGTATCAGACACACACTCACACTCAGCCCATTCCCCACCGTATCAGACACACACTCATGCTCAGCCCAATCCCCATTGCATCAGACACACAATCACACCCAGCCCAATCCCCACTGTATCAGACACACACTCACACTCAGCACAATCCCCACCGTATCAGACACACACTCACACTCAGCCCAATCCCCATTGCATCAGACACACAATCACACCCAGCCCAATCCCCACTGTATCAAACACACACTCACACTCAGCCCAATCCCCACTGTATCAGACACACACTCACTCAGCCCAATCCCCACTGTATCAGACACACACTCACACTCAGCCCAATTCCCATGTATCAGACACACACTCACACTCAGCCCAATCCTCACTGTATCAGACACACTCTCACACTCAGCCCAATCCCCACCGTATCAGACACACACTCACGCTCAGCCCAATCCCCATGTATCAGACACACACTCACACTCAGCCCAATCCCCACTGTATCAGACACACACTCACACTCAGCCCAATCCTCACTGTATCAGACACACTCTCACACTCAGCCCAATTCCCATGTATCAGACACACACTCACACTCAGCCCAATCCCCACTGTATCAGACACACAATCACACCCAGCCCAATCCCCACTGTATCAGACACACACTCACACTCAGCCCAATTCCCATGTATCAGACACACACTCACACTCAGCCCAATCCTCACTGTATCAGACACACTCTCACACTCAGCCCAATCCCCACCGTATCAGACACACACTCACACTCAGCACAATCCCCATGTATCAGACACACACTCACACTCAGCACAATCCCCATGTATTAGACACACACTCACACTCAGCCGAATCCCCACTGTATCAGATACACACTCACACTCAGCCCAATCCCCACTGTATCAGACACACTCACAATCAGCACAATCCCCATTTATCAGACACACACTCACACTCAGCACAATCCCCATGTATCAGACACACACTCACACTCAGCACAATCCCCATGCATTAGATACACACTCACACTCAGCACAATCCCCATGCATCAGAAACACTCTCACACTTAGCCCAATCCCCACTGTATCATATACACACTCACACTCAGCCCAATCCCCACTGTATCAGACACACACTCACACTCAGCACAATCCCCATGTATCAGATACACACTCACACTCAGCCCAATCCCCATGTATCAGACACACACTCACACTCAGCACAATCCCCATGTATCAGACACACACTCACACTCAGCACAATCCCCATGTATTAGATACACACTCACACTCAGCACAATCCCCATGTATCAGACACACACTCACACTCAGCACAATCCCCATGTATTAGATACATACTCACACTCAGCCCAATCCCCACCGTATCAGACACACACTCAACCTCAGCACAATCCCCATGTATTAGATACACACTCACGCTCAGCCCAATCTCCACTGTAACAGACACACTCTCACACTCAGCCCAATCCCCACCATATCAGACACACACTCACGTTCAGCCCAATCCCCACTGTATCATACGCACACTCACACCAATCCTCGTGTATCAGACACACACTCACACTCAGCCCAATCCCCATGTATTAGACACACACTCACACTCAGCCCATTCCCCAGCGTATCAGACACACACACACACTCAGCCCAATCCCCATGTATTAGATACACACTCCACTCAGCCCATTCCCCACCGTATCAGACACACACTCACGCTCAGCCCAATCCCCATTGCATCAGACACACAATCACACCCAGCCCAATCCCCACCGTATCAGACACACACTCGCACTCAGCCCAATCCCCACCGTATCAGACACACACTCACACTCAGCCCAATCCCCACTGTATCAGACACTCTCACACCCAGCCCAATCCCCACTGTATCAGATACACACTCACACTCAGCCCAATCCCCACTGTATCAAGACACACACACGTGCACAGCCCAATCCTCACTGTATCATTTACACACTATCAGACACACACTCACACTCAGCCCAATCCCCATGTGCTAGATACACTCTCATACTCAGCCCAATCCCCACTGTATCATTCACACAATCACACTCAGCCTCAATCCTCACTGTATCATTTACACACTCGCACTCAGCCCATTCCCCCACTGTCACAGACACACACTCACACTCAGCCCAATCCCCACTGTATCAGACACACACTCACACTCAGCCAATCCCCACCGTATCAGACACACACTCACGCTCAGCCCAATCCCCACTGTATCAGACACTCACTCACACTCAGCACAATCCCCATGTATCAGATACACACTCACACTCAGCCCAATCCCCACTGTATCAGACACACACTCACACTCAGCACAATCCCCATGTATCAGACACACACTCACACTCAGCACAATCCCCATGTATCAGACACACACTCACACTCAGCACAATCCCCATGTATTAGATACACACTCACACTCAGCACAATCCCCATGTATCAGGCACACACTCACACTGAGCACAATCCCCATGTATCAGAAACACTCTCACACTCAGCCCAATCCCCACTGCATCAGATACACACTCAGCCCAATCCCCACTGTATCAGACACACACTCACACTCAGCCCAATCCCCACTGTATCAGACACACACTCACTCAGCACAATCCCCATGTATTAGATACACACTCACACTCAGCCCATTCCCCCACTCTAAGACACACACTCACACTCAGCCCAATCCCCACTGTGTCAGACACACACTCACACTTAGCCCAATCCCCATGTATTAGATACACACTCACACTCAGCCCAATCCCCACTGTATCAGACACACACTCACTCAGCACAATCCCCATGTATTAGATACACACTCACACTCAGCACAATCCCCACCGTATCAGACACACACTCACACTCAGCCCAATCCCCACTGTATCAGACACTCACTCACACTCAGCACAATCCCTATGTATCAGATACACACTCACACTCAGCCCAATCCCCACTGTATCAGACACACACTCACACTCAGCACAATCCCCATGTATCAGACACACACTCACACTCAGCACAATCCCCATGTATTAGATACACACTCACGCTCAGCACAATCCCCATGTATCAGACACACACTCACACTCAGCACAATCCCCACTGTATCATATGCACACTCACACTCAGCCCAATACCCATGTATTCGATACACACTCACACTCAGCCCAATCCCCACTGTAACAGACACACACTCACACTCAGCCCAATCCCCACCGTATCAGACACACACTCACACTCAGCACAATCCCCATGTAACAGACACCCACTCACACTCAGCACAATCCCCATGTATTAGATACACACTCACACTCAGCACAATCCCCATGAATCAGAAACACTCTCACACTCAGCCCAATCCCCACTGTATCAGACACAAACTCACACTCAGCACAATCCCCATGTATCAGATACACACTCACACTCAGCCCAATCCCCATGTATCAGACACACACTCACACTCAGCACAATCCCCATGTATCAGACACACACTCACACTCAGCACAATCCCCATGTATTAGATACACACTCACACTCAGCACAATCCCCATGTATCAGACACACACTCACACTCAGCACAATCCCCATGTATTAGATACACACTCACACTCAGCACAATCCCCATGTATCAGAAACACTCTCACACTCAGCCCAATCCCCACTGTATCAGACACACACTCACACTCAGCCCAATCCCCACTGTATCAGATACACACTCACACTCATCCCAATCCCCACTGTATCAGACACACACTCACACTCAGCACAATCCCCATGTAACAGACACCCACTCACACTCAGCACAATCCCCATGTATTAGATACACACTCACACTCAGCACAATCCCCATGAATCAGAAACACTCTCACACTCAGCCCAATCCCCACTGTATCAGATACACACTCACACTCAGCCCAATCCCCACTGTATCAGATACACACTCACACTCAGCCCAATCCCCACTGTATCAGACACACACTCACGTTCAGCCCAATCCCCACTGTATCAGATACACACTCACATTCAGCCCAATCCCCACTGTATCAGATACACACTCACACTCAGCACAATCCCCACTGTATCAGACACACACTCACACTCAGCACAATCCCCATGTATCAGACACACACTCACACTCAGCACAATCCCCATGTATCAGACACACACTAACACTCAGCACAATCCCCACTGTATCATATGCACACTCACACTCAGCCCAATACCCATGTATTCGATACACACTCAGCCCAATCCCCACTGTAACAGACACACACTCACACTCACCCCAATCCCCACCGTATCAGACACACACTCAGCCCAATCCTCACTGTATCAGACACACTCTCACACTCAGCCCAATCCCCACTGTATCAGACACACACTCACACTCAGCCCAATCCCCATGTATCAGACACACACTCACACTCAGCCCAATCCCCACTGTATCAGACACACACTCACACACAGCCCAATCCCCACTGTATCAGAAACACTCTCACACTCAGCCCAATCCCCATTGCATCAGACACACAATCACACCCAGCCCAATCCCCACTGTATCAGACACACACTCACACTCAGCCCATTCCCCACCGTATCAGACACACACTCATGCTCAGCCCAATCCCCATTGCATCAGACACACAATCACACCCAGCCCAATCCCCACTGTATCAGACACACACTCACACTCAGCACAATCCCCACCGTATCAGACACACACTCACACTCAGCCCAATCCCCATTGCATCAGACACACAATCACACCCAGCCCAATCCCCACTGTATCAAACACACACTCACACTCAGCCCAATCCCCACTGTATCAGACACACACTCACTCAGCCCAATCCCCACTGTATCAGACACACACTCACACTCAGCCCAATTCCCATGTATCAGACACACACTCACACTCAGCCCAATCCTCACTGTATCAGACACACTCTCACACTCAGCCCAATCCCCACCGTATCAGACACACACTCACGCTCAGCCCAATCCCCATGTATCAGACACACACTCACACTCAGCCCAATCCCCACTGTATCAGACACACACTCAGCCCAATCCTCACTGTATCAGACACACTCTCACACTCAGCCCAATTCCCATGTATCAGACACACACTCACACTCAGCCCAATCCCCACTGTATCAGACACACAATCACACCCAGCCCAATCCCCACTGTATCAGACACACACTCACACTCAGCCCAATTCCCATGTATCAGACACACACTCACACTCAGCCCAATCCTCACTGTATCAGACACACTCTCACACTCAGCCCAATCCCCACCGTATCAAACACACACTCACACTCAGCACAATCCCCATGTATCAGACACACACTCACACTCAGCACAATCCCCATGTATTAGACACACACTCACACTCAGCCGAATCCCCACTGTATCAGATACACACTCACACTCAGCCCAATCCCCACTGTATCAGACACACTCACAATCAGCACAATCCCCATTTATCAGACACACACTCACACTCAGCACAATCCCCATGTATCAGACACACACTCACACTCAGCACAATCCCCATGCATTAGATACACACTCACACTCAGCACAATCCCCATGCATCAGAAACACTCTCACACTTAGCCCAATCCCCACTGTATCATATACACACTCACACTCAGCCCAATCCCCACTGTATCAGACACACACTCACACTCAGCACAATCCCCATGTATCAGATACACACTCACACTCAGCCCAATCCCCATGTATCAGACACACACTCACACTCAGCACAATCCCCATGTATCAGACACACACTCACACTCAGCACAATCCCCATGTATTAGATACACACTCACACTCAGCACAATCCCCATGTATCAGACACACACTCACACTCAGCACAATCCCCATGTATTAGATACATACTCACACTCAGCCCAATCCCCACCGTATCAGACACACACTCAACCTCAGCACAATCCCCATGTATTAGATACACACTCACGCTCAGCCCAATCTCCACTGTAACAGACACACTCTCACACTCAGCCCAATCCCCACCATATCAGACACACACTCACGTTCAGCCCAATCCCCACTGTATCATACGCACACTCACACCAATCCTCGTGTATCAGACACACACTCACACTCAGCCCAATCCCCATGTATTAGACACACACTCACACTCAGCCCATTCCCCAGCGTATCAGACACACACACACACTCAGCCCAATCCCCATGTATTAGATACACACTCCACTCAGCCCATTCCCCACCGTATCAGACACACACTCACGCTCAGCCCAATCCCCATTGCATCAGACACACAATCACACCCAGCCCAATCCCCACCGTATCAGACACACACTCGCACTCAGCCCAATCCCCACCGTATCAGACACACACTCACACTCAGCCCAATCCCCACTGTATCAGACACTCTCACACCCAGCCCAATCCCCACTGTATCAGATACACACTCACACTCAGCCCAATCCCCACTGTATCAAGACACACACACGTGCACAGCCCAATCCTCACTGTATCATTTACACACTATCAGACACACACTCACACTCAGCCCAATCCCCATGTGCTAGATACACTCTCATACTCAGCCCAATCCCCACTGTATCATTCACACAATCACACTCAGCCTCAATCCTCACTGTATCATTTACACACTCGCACTCAGCCCATTCCCCCACTGTCACAGACACACACTCACACTCAGCCCAATCCCCACTGTATCAGACACACACTCACACTCAGCCAATCCCCACCGTATCAGACACACACTCACGCTCAGCCCAATCCCCACTGTATCAGACACTCACTCACACTCAGCACAATCCCCATGTATCAGATACACACTCACACTCAGCCCAATCCCCACTGTATCAGACACACACTCACACTCAGCACAATCCCCATGTATCAGACACACACTCACACTCAGCACAATCCCCATGTATCAGACACACACTCACACTCAGCACAATCCCCATGTATTAGATACACACTCACACTCAGCACAATCCCCATGTATCAGGCACACACTCACACTGAGCACAATCCCCATGTATCAGAAACACTCTCACACTCAGCCCAATCCCCACTGCATCAGATACACACTCAGCCCAATCTCCACTGTATCAGACACACACTCACACTCAGCCCAATCCCCACTGTATCAGACACACACTCACTCAGCACAATCCCCATGTATTAGATACACACTCACACTCAGCCCATTCCCCCACTCTAAGACACACACTCACACTCAGCCCAATCCCCACTGTGTCAGACACACACTCACACTTAGCCCAATCCCCATGTATTAGATACACACTCACACTCAGCCCAATCCCCACTGTATCAGACACACACTCACTCAGCACAATCCCCATGTATTAGATACACACTCACACTCAGCACAATCCCCACCGTATCAGACACACACTCACACTCAGCCCAATCCCCACTGTATCAGACACTCACTCACACTCAGCACAATCCCTATGTATCAGATACACACTCACACTCAGCCCAATCCCCACTGTATCAGACACACACTCACACTCAGCACAATCCCCATGTATCAGACACACACTCACACTCAGCACAATCCCCATGTATTAGATACACACTCACGCTCAGCACAATCCCCATGTATCAGACACACACTCACACTCAGCACAATCCCCATGTATTAGATACACACTCACACTCAGCACAATCCCCATGTATCAGAAACACTCTCACACTCAGTCCAATCCCCACTGTATCAGACACACACTCACACTCAGCCCAATCCCCACTGTATCAGATACACACTCACACTAATCCCAATCCCCACTGTATCAGACACACACTCACACTCAGCACAATCCCCATGTAACAGACACCCACTTACACTCAGCACAATCCCCATGTATTAGATACACACTCACACTCAGCACAATCCCCATGAATCAGAAACACTCTCACACTCAGCCCAATCCCCACTGTATCAGATACACACTCACACTCAGCCCAATCCCCACTGTATCAGATACACACTCACGCTCAGCCCAATCCCCACTGTATCAGACACACACTCACGTTCAGCCCAATCCCCACTGTACCAGATACACACTCACATTCAGCCCAATCCCCACTGTATCAGATACACACTCACACTCAGCACAATCCCCACTGTATCAGACACACACTCACACTCAGCACAATCCCCATGTATCAGACACACACTCGCACTCAGCACAATCCCCATGTATCAGACACACTCTCACACTCAGCCCAATCCCCACCATATCAGACACACACTCACGCTCAGCCCAATCCCCACTGTATCATATGCACACTCACACTCAGCCCAATACCCATGTATTCGATACACAGTCACACTCAGCCCAATCCCCACTGTAACAGACACACACTCACACTCAGCCCAATCCCCACCGTATCAGACACACACTCACACTCAGCACAATCCCCATGTAACAGACACCCACTCACACTCAGCACAATCCCCATGTATTAGATACACACTCACACTCAGCACAATCCCCATGAATGAGAAACACTCTCACACTCAGCCCAATCCCCACTGTATCAGATACACACTCACACTCAGCCCAATCCCCACTGTATCAGATACACACTCACACTCAGCCCAATCCCCACTGTATCAGACACACACTCACACTCAGCCGAATCCCCACTGTATCAGAAACACTCTCACACCCAGCCCAATCCCCACTGTATCAGACACACTCACACTCAGCACAATCTCCATGTATCAGACACACTCTCACACTCAGCCCAATCCCCACTGTATCATTCACACACTCACACTCAGCCCAATCCCCACTGTATCAGACACACACTCACACTCAGCCCAATCCCCACTGTATCAGACACACTCTCACACCCAGCCCAATCCCCACTGTATCAGACACACTCACACTCAGCACAATCCCCATGTATCAGACACACACTCACACTCAGCACAATCCCCATGTATTAGACACACACTCACACTCAGCCGAATCCCCACTGTATCAGATACACACTCACACTCAGCCCAATCCCCACTGTATCAGACACACACTCACAATCAGCACAATCCCCATTTATCAGACACACACTCACACTCAGCACAATCCCCATGTATCAGACACACACTCACACTCAGCACAATCCCCATGTATTAGATACACACTCACACTCAGCACAATCCCCATGTATCAGACACACACTCACACTCAGCACAATCCCCATGCATTAGATACACACTCACACTCAGCACAATCCCCATGCATCAGAAACACTCTCACACTTAGCCCAATCCCCACTGTATCAGATACACTCACACTCAGCCCAATCCCCATGTATCAGACACACACTCACACTCAGCACAATCCCCATGTATCAGACACACTCTCACACTCAGCCCAATCCCCACCATATCAGACACACACTCACGCTCAGCCCAATCCCCACTGTATCATATGCACACTCACACTCAGCCCAATACCCATGTATTCGATACACACTCACACTCAGCCCAATCCCCACTGTAACAGACACACACTCACACTCAGCCCAATCCCCACCGTATCAGACACACACTCACACTCAGCACAATCCCCATGTAACAGACACCCACTCACACTCAGCACAATCCCCATGTATTAGACACACACTCACACTCAGCACAATCCCCATGAATCAGAAACACTCTCACACTCAGCCCAATCCCCACTGTATCAGATACACACTCACACTCAGCCCAATCCCCACTGTATCAGATACACACTCACACTCAGCCCAATCCCCACTGTATCAGACACACTCACACTCAGCCGAATCCCCACTGTATCAGAAACACTCTCACACCCAGCCCAATCCCCACTGTATCAGACACACTCACACTCAGCACAATCCCCATGTATCAGACACACTCTCACACTCAGCCCAATCCCCACTGTATCATTCACACACTCACACTCAGCCCTATCCCCACTGTATCAGACACACACTCACACTCAGCCCAATCCCCACTGTATCAGACACACTCTCACACCCAGCCCAATCCCCACTGTATCAGACACACACTCACACTCAGCACAATCCCCATGAATCAGAAACACTCTCACACTCAGCCCAATCCCCACTGTATCAGACACACACTCACACTCAGCACAATCCCCATGTATCAGACACACACTCACACTCAGCACAATCCCCATGTATCAGACACACACTCACACTCAGCACAATCCCCATGTATTAGATACACACTCACGCTCAGCACAATCCCCATGTATCAGACACACACTCACACTCAGCACAATCCCCATGTATTAGATACACACTCACACTCAGCACAATCCCCATGTATCAGAAACACTCTCACACTCAGTCCAATCCCCACTGTATCAGACACACACTCACACTCAGCCCAATCCCCACTGTATCAGATACACACTCACACTCATCCCAATCCCCACTGTATCAGACACACACTCACACTCAGCACAATCCCCATGTAACAGACACGCACTTACACTCAGCACAATCCCCATGTATTAGATACACACTCACACTCAGCACAATCCCCATGAATCAGAAACACTCTCACACTCAGCCCAATCCCCACTGTATCAGATACACACTCACACTCAGCCCAATCCCCACTGTATCAGATACACACTCACGCTCAGCCCAATCCCCACTGTATCAGACACACACTCACGTTCAGCCCAATCCCCACTGTATCAGATACACACTCACATTCAGCCCAATCCCCACTGTATCAGATACACACTCACCACAATCCCCACTGTATCAGACACACACTCACACTCAGCACAATCCCCATGTATCAGACACACACTCGCACTCAGCACAATCCCCATGTATCAGACACACTCTCACACTCAGCCCAATCCCCACCATATCAGACACACACTCACGCTCAGCCCAATCCCCACTGTATCATATGCACACTCACACTCAGCCCAATACCCATGTATTCGATACACACTCACACTCAGCCCAATCCCCACTGTAACAGACACACACTCACACTCATCGCAATCCCCACTGTATCAGACACACACTCACACTCAGCACAATCCCCATGTAACAGACACCCACTCAGACTCAGCACAATCCCCATGTATTAGATACACACTCACACTCAGCACAATCCCCATGCATCAGAAACACTCTCACATTCAGCCCAATCCCCACTGTATCAGATACACACTCACACTCAGCCCAATCCCCACTGTATCAGATACACACTCACACTCAGCCCAATCCCCACTGTATCAGACACACACTCACGTTCAGCCCAATCCCCACTGTATCAGATACACACTCACATTCAGCCCAATCCCCACTGTATCAGATACACACTCACACTCAGCACAATCCCCACTGTATGAGACACACACTCACACTCAGCACAATCCCCATGCATCAGAAACACTCTCACACTCAGCCCAATCCCCACTGTGTCAGATACACACTCACACTCAGCCCAATCCCCACTGTATCAGACACACACTCACACTCAGCACAATCCCCATGTATCAGATACACACTCACACTCAGCCCAATTCCCACTGTATCAGACACACACTCACACTCAGCACAATCCCCATGTATCAGACACACACTCACACTCAGCACAATCCCCATGTATCAGACACACACTCACACTCAGCACAATCCCCATGTATTAGATACACACTCACGCTCAGCACAATCCCCATGTATCAGACACACACTCACACTCAGCACAATCCCCATGTATTAGATACACACTCACACTCAGCACAATCCCCATGTATCAGAAACACTCTCACACTCAGTCCAATCCCCACTGTATCAGACACACACTCACACTCAGCCCAATCACCACTGTATCAGATACACACTCACACTCATCCCAATCCCCACTGTATCAGACACACACTCACACTCAGCACAATCCCCATGAATCAGAAACACTCTCACACTCAGCCCAATCCCCACTGTATCAGATACACACTCACACTCAGCCCAATCCCCACTGTATCAGATACACACTCACGCTCAGCCCAATCCCCACTGTATCAGACACACACTCACACTCAGCACAATCCCCATGTATCAGACACACACTCGCACTCAGCCCAATTCCCACTGTATCAGACACACACTCACACTCAGCACAATCCCCATGTATCAGACACACACTCACGCTCAGCCCAAACCCCACTGTATCATATGCACACTCACACTCAGCCCAATACCCATGTATTCGATACACACTCACACTCAGCCCAATCCCCACTGTAACAGACACACACTCACACTCAGCCCAATCCCCACCGTATCAGACACACACTCACACTCAGCACAATCCCCATGTAACAGACACCCACTCACACTCAGCACAATCCCCATGTATTAGATACACACTCACACTCAGCACAATCCCCATGAATGAGAAACACTCTCACACTCAGCCCAATCCCCACTGTATCAGATACACACTCACACTCAGCCCAATCCCCACTGTATCAGATACACACTCACACTCAGCCCAATCCCAACTGTATCAGACACACACTCACACTCAGCCGAATCCCCACTGTATCAGAAACACTCTCACACCCAGCCCAATCCCCACTGTATCAGACACACTCACACTCAGCACAATCTCCATGTATCAGACACACTCTCACACTCAGCCCAATCCCCACTGTATCATTCACACACTCACACTCAGCCCAATCCCCACTGTATCAGACACACACTCACACTCAGCCCAATCCCCACTGTATCAGACACACTCTCACACCCAGCCCAATCCCCACTGTATCAGACACACTCACACTCAGCACAATCCCCATGCATCAGAAACACTCTCACATTCAGCCCAATCCCCACTGTATCAGATACACACTCACACTCAGCCCAATCCCCACTGTATCAGATACACACTCACACTCAGCCCAATCCCCACTGTATCAGACACACACTCACGTTCAGCCCAATCCCCACTGTATCAGATACACACTCACATTCAGCCCAATCCCCACTGTATCAGATACACACTCACACTCAGCACAATCCCCACTGTATGAGACACACACTCACACTCAGCACAATCCCCATGTATCAGACACACACTCGCACTCAGCACAATCCCCATGTATTAGATACACACTCACACTCAGCACAATCCCCATGCATCAGAAACACTCTCACACTCAGCCCAATCCCCACTGTGTCAGATACACACTCACACTCAGCCCAATCCCCACTGTATCAGACACACACTCACACTCAGCACAATCCCCATGTATCAGATACACACTCACACTCAGCCCAATTCCCACTGTATCAGACACACACTCACACTCAGCACAATCCCCATGTATCAGACACACACTCACACTCAGCACAATCCCCATGTATCAGACACACACTCACACTCAGCACAATCCCCATGTATTAGATACACACTCACGCTCAGCACAATCCCCATGTATCAGACACACACTCACACTCAGCACAATCCCCATGTATTAGATACACACTCACACTCAGCACAATCCCCATGTATCAGAAACACTCTCACACTCAGTCCAATCCCCACTGTATCAGACACACACTCACACTCAGCCCAATCACCACTGTATCAGATACACACTCACACTCATCCCAATCCCCACTGTATCAGACACACACTCACACTCAGCACAATCCCCATGAATCAGAAACACTCTCACACTCAGCCCAATCCCCACTGTATCAGATACACACTCACACTCAGCCCAATCCCCACTGTATCAGATACACACTCACGCTCAGCCCAATCCCCACTGTATCAGACACACACTCACACTCAGCACAATCCCCATGTATCAGACACACACTCGCACTCAGCCCAATTCCCACTGTATCAGACACACACTCACACTCAGCACAATCCCCATGTATCAGACACACACTCACGCTCAGCCCAAACCCCACTGTATCATATGCACACTCACACTCAGCCCAATACCCATGTATTCGATACACACTCACACTCAGCCCAATCCCCACTGTAACAGACACACACTCACACTCAGCCCAATCCCCACCGTATCAGACACACACTCACACTCAGCACAATCCCCATGTAACAGACACCCACTCACACTCAGCACAATCCCCATGTATTAGATACACACTCACACTCAGCACAATCCCCATGAATGAGAAACACTCTCACACTCAGCCCAATCCCCACTGTATCAGATACACACTCACACTCAGCCCAATCCCCACTGTATCAGATACACACTCACACTCAGCCCAATCCCAACTGTATCAGACACACACTCACACTCAGCCGAATCCCCACTGTATCAGAAACACTCTCACACCCAGCCCAATCCCCACTGTATCAGACACACTCACACTCAGCACAATCTCCATGTATCAGACACACTCTCACACTCAGCCCAATCCCCACTGTATCATTCACACACTCACACTCAGCCCAATCCCCACTGTATCAGACACACACTCACACTCAGCCCAATCCCCACTGTATCAGACACACTCTCACACCCAGCCCAATCCCCACTGTATCAGACACACTCACACTCAGCACAATCCCCATGTATCAGACACACACTCACACTCAGCACAATCCCCATGTATTAGACACACACTCACACTCAGCCGAATCCCCACTGTATCAGATACACACTCACACTCAGCCCAATCCCCATGTATCAGACACACACTCACAATCAGCACAATCCCCATTTATCAGACACACACTCACACTCAGCACAATCCCCATGTATCAGACACACACTCACACTCAGCACAATCCCCATGCATCAGAAACACTCTCACACTTAGCCCAATCCCCACTGTATCAGATACACACTCACACTCAGCCCAATCCCCATGTATCAGACACACACTCACACTCAGCACAATCCCCATGTATCAGACACACTCTCACACTCAGCCCAATCCCCACCATATCAGACACACACTCACGCTCAGCCCAATCCCCACTGTATCATATGCACACTCACACTCAGCCCAATACCCATGTATTCGATACACACTCACACTCAGCCCAATCCCCACTGTAACAGACACACACTCACACTCAGCCCAATCCCCACCGTATCAGACACACACTCACACTCAGCACAATCCCCATGTAACAGACACCCACTCACACTCAGCACAATCCCCATGTATTAGATACACACTCACACTCAGCACAATCCCCATGAATCAGAAACACTCTCACACTCAGCCCAATCCCCACTGTATCAGACACAAACTCACACTCAGCACAATCCCCATGTATCAGATACACACTCACACTCAGCCCAATCCCCATGTATCAGACACACACTCACACTCAGCACAATCCCCATGTATCAGACACACACTCACACTCAGCACAATCCCCATGTATTAGATACACACTCACACTCAGCACAATCCCCATGTATCAGACACACACTCACACTCAGCACAATCCCCATGTATTAGATACACACTCACACTCAGCACAATCCCCATGTATCAGAAACACTCTCACACTCAGCCCAATCCCCACTGTATCAGACACACACTCACACTCAGCCCAATCCCCACTGTATCAGATACACACTCACACTCATCCCAATCCCCACTGTATCAGACACACACTCACACTCAGCACAATCCCCATGTAACAGACACCCACTCACACTCAGCACAATCCCCATGTATTAGATACACACTCACACTCAGCACAATCCCCATGAATCAGAAACACTCTCACACTCAGCCCAATCCCCACTGTATCAGATACACACTCACACTCAGCCCAATCCCCACTGTATCAGATACACACTCACACTCAGCCCAATCCCCACTGTATCAGACACACACTCACGTTCAGCCCAATCCCCACTGTATCAGATACACACTCACATTCAGCCCAATCCCCACTGTATCAGATACACACTCACACTCAGCACAATCCCCACTGTATCAGACACACACTCACACTCAGCACAATCCCCATGTATCAGACACACACTCACACTCAGCACAATCCCCATGTATCAGACACACACTAACACTCAGCACAATCCCCACTGTATCATATGCACACTCACACTCAGCCCAATACCCATGTATTCGATACACACTCAGCCCAATCCCCACTGTAACAGACACACACTCACACTCACCCCAATCCCCACCGTATCAGACACACACTCAGCCCAATCCTCACTGTATCAGACACACTCTCACACTCAGCCCAATCCCCACTGTATCAGACACACACTCACACTCAGCCCAATCCCCATGTATCAGACACACACTCACACTCAGCCCAATCCCCACTGTATCAGACACACACTCACACACAGCCCAATCCCCACTGTATCAGAAACACTCTCACACTCAGCCCAATCCCCATTGCATCAGACACACAATCACACCCAGCCCAATCCCCACTGTATCAGACACACACTCACACTCAGCCCATTCCCCACCGTATCAGACACACACTCATGCTCAGCCCAATCCCCATTGCATCAGACACACAATCACACCCAGCCCAATCCCCACTGTATCAGACACACACTCACACTCAGCACAATCCCCACCGTATCAGACACACACTCACACTCAGCCCAATCCCCATTGCATCAGACACACAATCACACCCAGCCCAATCCCCACTGTATCAAACACACACTCACACTCAGCCCAATCCCCACTGTATCAGACACACACTCACTCAGCCCAATCCCCACTGTATCAGACACACACTCACACTCAGCCCAATTCCCATGTATCAGACACACACTCACACTCAGCCCAATCCTCACTGTATCAGACACACTCTCACACTCAGCCCAATCCCCACCGTATCAGACACACACTCACGCTCAGCCCAATCCCCATGTATCAGACACACACTCACACTCAGCCCAATCCCCACTGTATCAGACACACACTCACACTCAGCCCAATCCTCACTGTATCAGACACACTCTCACACTCAGCCCAATTCCCATGTATCAGACACACACTCACACTCAGCCCAATCCCCACTGTATCAGACACACAATCACACCCAGCCCAATCCCCACTGTATCAGACACACACTCACACTCAGCCCAATTCCCATGTATCAGACACACACTCACACTCAGCCCAATCCTCACTGTATCAGACACACTCTCACACTCAGCCCAATCCCCACCGTATCAGACACACACTCACACTCAGCACAATCCCCATGTATCAGACACACACTCACACTCAGCACAATCCCCATGTATTAGACACACACTCACACTCAGCCGAATCCCCACTGTATCAGATACACACTCACACTCAGCCCAATCCCCACTGTATCAGACACACTCACAATCAGCACAATCCCCATTTATCAGACACACACTCACACTCAGCACAATCCCCATGTATCAGACACACACTCACACTCAGCACAATCCCCATGCATTAGATACACACTCACACTCAGCACAATCCCCATGCATCAGAAACACTCTCACACTTAGCCCAATCCCCACTGTATCATATACACACTCACACTCAGCCCAATCCCCACTGTATCAGACACACACTCACACTCAGCACAATCCCCATGTATCAGATACACACTCACACTCAGCCCAATCCCCATGTATCAGACACACACTCACACTCAGCACAATCCCCATGTATCAGACACACACTCACACTCAGCACAATCCCCATGTATTAGATACACACTCACACTCAGCACAATCCCCATGTATCAGACACACACTCACACTCAGCACAATCCCCATGTATTAGATACACACTCACACTCAGCACAATCCCCATGTATCAGAAACACTCTCACACTCAGCCCAATCCCCACTGTATCAGACACACACTCACACTCAGCCCAATCCCCACTGTATCAGATACACACTCACACTCATCCCAATCCCCACTGTATCAGACACACACTCACACTCAGCACAATCCCCATGTAACAGACACCCACTCACACTCAGCACAATCCCCATGTATTAGATACACACTCACACTCAGCACAATCCCCATGAATCAGAAACACTCTCACACTCAGCCCAATCCCCACTGTATCAGATACACACTCACACTCAGCCCAATCCCCACTGTATCAGATACACACTCACACTCAGCCCAATCCCCACTGTATCAGACACACACTCACGTTCCCCCCAATCCCCACTGTATCAGATACACACTCACATTCAGCCCAATCCCCACTGTATCAGATACACACTCACACTCAGCACAATCCCCACTGTATCAGACACACACTCACACTCAGCACAATCCCCATGTATCAGACACACACTCACACTCAGCACAATCCCCATGTATCAGACACACACTAACACTCAGCACAATCCCCACTGTATCATATGCACACTCACACTCAGCCCAATACCCAAGTATTCGATACACACTCAGCCCAATCCCCACTGTAACAGACACACACTCACACTCACCCCAATCCCCACCGTATCAGACACACACTCAGCCCAATCCTCACTGTATCAGACACACTCTCACACTCAGCCCAATCCCCACTGTATCAGACACACACTCACACTCAGCCCAATCCCCATGTATCAGACACACACTCACACTCAGCCCAATCCCCACTGTATCAGACACACACTCACACACAGCCCAATCCCCACTGTATCAGAAACACTCTCACACTCAGCCCAATCCCCATTGCATCAGACACACAATCACACCCAGCCCAATCCCCACTGTATCAGACACACACTCACACTCAGCCCATTCCCCACCGTATCAGACACACACTCATGCTCAGCCCAATCCCCATTGCATCAGACACACAATCACACCCAGCCCAATCCCCACTGTATCAGACACACACTCACACTCAGCACAATCCCCACCGTATCAGACACACACTCACACTCAGCCCAATCCCCATTGCATCAGACACACAATCACACCCAGCCCAATCCCCACTGTATCAAACACACACTCACACTCAGCCCAATCCCCACTGTATCAGACACACACTCACTCAGCCCAATCCCCACTGTATCAGACACACACTCACACTCAGCCCAATTCCCATGTATCAGACACACACTCACACTCAGCCCAATCCTCACTGTATCAGACACACTCTCACACTCAGCCCAATCCTCACTGTATCAGACACACTCTCACACTCAGCCCAATTCCCATGTATCAGACACACACTCACACTCAGCCCAATCCCCACTGTATCAGACACACAATCACACCCAGCCCAATCCCCACTGTATCAGACACACACTCACACTCAGCCCAATTCCCATGTATCAGACACACACTCACACTCAGCCCAATCCTCACTGTATCAGACACACTCTCACACTCAGCCCAATCCCCACCGTATCAGACACACACTCACGCTCAGCCCAATCCCCATGTATCAGACACACACTCACACTCAGCCCAATCCCCACTGTATCAGACACACTCTCACACTCAGCCCAATCCCCACCGTATCAGACACACACTCACACTAAGCCCAATCCCCACTGTATCAGACACACTCTCATACTCAGCCCAATCCCCACGGTATCAGACACACACTCACGCTCAGCCCAATCCCCACTATATCCGACACACACTCACACTCAGCCCAATCCCCACTGTATCAGACACACACTCACACTCAGCCCATTCCCCATGTATTAGACACACACTCACACTCAGCACAATCCCCACTGTATCAGACACACTCTCACACTCAGCCCAATCCCCACCGTATCAGACTCACACTCACGCTCAGCCCAATCCCCACTGTATCATAGGCACACTCACACTCAGCCCAATCCCCATGTACTAGATACACACTCACACTCAGCCCAATCCCCACTGTATCAGACACACACTCACACTCAGCCCAATCCCCATGTACTAGATACACACTCACACTCAGCCCAATCCCCATGTACTAGATACACACTCACACTCAGCCCAATCCCCACTGTATCAGACACACACTCACGCTCAGCCCAATCCCCACTGTATCATAGGCACACTCACACTCAGCCCAATCCCCATGTACTAGATACACACTCACACTCAGCCCAATCCCCACCGTATCAGACACACACTCACACCCAGCCCAATCCCCATGTACTAGACACACTCTCACACCCAGCCCAATGCCCACTGTATCAGACACACACTCACGCTCAGCCCAATCCCCACTGTATCATAGGCACACTCACACTCAGCCCAATCCCCATGTACTAGATACACACTCACACTCAGCCCAATCCCCACTGTATCAGACACACACTCACACTCAGCACAATCCCCATGTATTAGATACACACTCACACTCAGCACAATCCCCATGTATCAGAAACACTCTCACACTCAGCCCAATCCCGACTGTATCAGACACACACTCACACTCAGCCCAATCCCCACTGTATCAGATACACACTCACACTCATCCCAATCCCCACTGTATCAGACACACACTCACACTCAGCACAATCCCCATGTAACAGACACCCACTCACACTCAGCACAATCCCCATGTATTAGATACACACTCACACTCAGCACAATCCCCATGAATCAGAAACACTCTCACCCTCAGCCCAATCCCCACTGTATCAGATACACACTCACACTCAGCCCAATCCCCACTGTATCAGATACACACTCACACTCAGCCCAATCCCCACTGTATCAGAGACACTCACACTCAGCCGAATCCCCACTGTATCAGAAACACTCTCACACCCAGCCCAATCCCCACTGTATCAGACACACTCACACTCAGCACAATCCCCATGTATCAGACACACTCTCACACTCAGCCCAATCCCCACTGTATCATTCACACACTCACACTCAGCCCAATCCCCACTGTATCAGACACACACTCACAGTCAGCCCAATCCCCACTGTATCAGACACACTCTCACACTCAGCCCAATCCCCACTGTATCAGACACACACTCACACTCAGCCCATTCCCCATGTATTAGACACACACTCACACTCAGCACAATCCCCACTGTATCAGACACACACTCACACTCAGCCCATTCCCCATGTATTAGACACACACTCACGCTCAGCCCAATCCCCACTGTATCAGACACACACTCACACTCAGCCCAATCCCCACCGTATCAGACACACACTCACGCTCAGCCCAATCCCCACTGTATCATAGGCACACTCACACTCAGCCCAATCCCCATGTACTAGATACACTCACACTCAGCCCAATCCCCACTGTATCAGACACACACTCACACTCAGCCCAATCCCCATGTACTAGATACACACTCACACTCAGCCCAATCCCCACTGTATCAGACACACACTCACACTCAGCCCAATCCCCATGTACTAGATACACACTCACACTCAGCCCAATCCCCACTGTATCAGACACACACTCACACTCAGCCCAATCCCCATGTACTAGATACACACTCACACTCAGCCCAATCCCCACTGTAGCAGACACACACTCACACTCAGCCCAATCCCCATGTACTAGATACACACTCACACTCAGCCCAACCCCCACCGTATCAGACACACACTCACACTCAGCCCAATCCCCATTGCTTCAGACACACACTCACACCCAGCCCAATGCCCACTGTATCAGACACACACTCACGCTCAGCCCAATCCCCACTGTATCATAGGCACACTCACACTCAGCCCAATCCCCATGTACTAGATACACACTCACACTCAGCCCAATCCCCACTGTATCAGACACACACTCACACTCAACCCAATCCCCATGTACTAGATACACACTCACACTCAGCCCAATCCCCACTGTATCAGACACACACTCACACTCAGCACAATCCCCATGTATCAGACACACACTCACACTCAGCACAATCCCCATGTATCAGACACACACTAACACTCAGCACAATCCCCACTGTATCATATGCACACTCACACTCAGCCCAATACCCAAGTATTCGATACACACTCAGCCCAATCCCCACTGTAACAGACACACACTCACACTCACCCCAATCCCCACCGTATCAGACACACACTCAGCCCAATCCTCACTGTATCAGACACACTCTCACACTCAGCCCAATCCCCACTGTATCAGACACACACTCACACTCAGCCCAATCCCCATGTATCAGACACACACTCACACTCAGCCCAATCCCCACTGTATCAGACACACACTCACACACAGCCCAATCCCCACTGTATCAGAAACACTCTCACACTCAGCCCAATCCCCATTGCATCAGACACACAATCACACCCAGCCCAATCCCCACTGTATCAGACACACACTCACACTCAGCCCATTCCCCACCGTATCAGACACACACTCATGCTCAGCCCAATCCCCATTGCATCAGACACACAATCACACCCAGCCCAATCCCCACTGTATCAGACACACACTCACACTCAGCACAATCCCCACCGTATCAGACACACACTCACACTCAGCCCAATCCCCATTGCATCAGACACACAATCACACCCAGCCCAATCCCCACTGTATCAAACACACACTCACACTCAGCCCAATCCCCACTGTATCAGACACACACTCACTCAGCCCAATCCCCACTGTATCAGACACACACTCACACTCAGCCCAATTCCCATGTATCAGACACACACTCACACTCAGCCCAATCCTCACTGTATCAGACACACTCTCACACTCAGCCCAATCCTCACTGTATCAGACACACTCTCACACTCAGCCCAATTCCCATGTATCAGACACACACTCACACTCAGCCCAATCCCCACTGTATCAGACACACAATCACACCCAGCCCAATCCCCACTGTATCAGACACACACTCACACTCAGCCCAATTCCCATGTATCAGACACACACTCACACTCAGCCCAATCCTCACTGTATCAGACACACTCTCACACTCAGCCCAATCCCCACCGTATCAGACACACACTCACGCTCAGCCCAATCCCCATGTATCAGACACACACTCACACTCAGCCCAATCCCCACTGTATCAGACACACTCTCACACTCAGCCCAATCCCCACCGTATCAGACACACACTCACACTAAGCCCAATCCCCACTGTATCAGACACACTCTCATACTCAGCCCAATCCCCACGGTATCAGACACACACTCACGCTCAGCCCAATCCCCACTATATCCGACACACACTCACACTCAGCCCAATCCCCACTGTATCAGACACACACTCACACTCAGCCCATTCCCCATGTATTAGACACACACTCACACTCAGCACAATCCCCACTGTATCAGACACACTCTCACACTCAGCCCAATCCCCACCGTATCAGACTCACACTCACGCTCAGCCCAATCCCCACTGTATCATAGGCACACTCACACTCAGCCCAATCCCCATGTACTAGATACACACTCACACTCAGCCCAATCCCCACTGTATCAGACACACACTCACACTCAGCCCAATCCCCATGTACTAGATACACACTCACACTCAGCCCAATCCCCATGTACTAGATACACACTCACACTCAGCCCAATCCCCACTGTATCAGACACACACTCACGCTCAGCCCAATCCCCACTGTATCATAGGCACACTCACACTCAGCCCAATCCCCATGTACTAGATACACACTCACACTCAGCCCAATCCCCACCGTATCAGACACACACTCACACCCAGCCCAATCCCCATGTACTAGACACACTCTCACACCCAGCCCAATGCCCACTGTATCAGACACACACTCACGCTCAGCCCAATCCCCACTGTATCATAGGCACACTCACACTCAGCCCAATCCCCATGTACTAGATACACACTCACACTCAGCCCAATCCCCACTGTATCAGACACACACTCACACTCAGCACAATCCCCATGTATTAGATACACACTCACACTCAGCACAATCCCCATGTATCAGAAACACTCTCACACTCAGCCCAATCCCGACTGTATCAGACACACACTCACACTCAGCCCAATCCCCACTGTATCAGATACACACTCACACTCATCCCAATCCCCACTGTATCAGACACACACTCACACTCAGCACAATCCCCATGTAACAGACACCCACTCACACTCAGCACAATCCCCATGTATTAGATACACACTCACACTCAGCACAATCCCCATGAATCAGAAACACTCTCACACTCAGCCCAATCCCCACTGTATCAGATACACACTCACACTCAGCCCAATCCCCACTGTATCAGATACACACTCACACTCAGCCCAATCCCCACTGTATCAGAGACACTCACACTCAGCCGAATCCCCACTGTATCAGAAACACTCTCACACCCAGCCCAATCCCCACTGTATCAGACACACTCACACTCAGCACAATCACCATGTATCAGACACACTCTCACACTCAGCCCAATCCCCACTGTATCATTCACACACTCACACTCAGCCCAATCCCCACTGTATCAGACACACACTCACAGTCAGCCCAATCCCCACTGTATCAGACACACTCTCACACTCAGCCCAATCCCCACTGTATCAGACACACACTCACACTCAGCCCATTCCCCATGTATTAGACACACACTCACACTCAGCACAATCCCCACTGTATCAGACACACACTCACACTCAGCCCATTCCCCATGTATTAGACACACACTCACGCTCAGCCCAATCCCCACTGTATCAGACACACACTCACACTCAGCCCAATCCCCACCGTATCAGACACACACTCACGCTCAGCCCAATCCCCACTGTATCATAGGCACACTCACACTCAGCCCAATCCCCATGTACTAGATACACTCACACTCAGCCCAATCCCCACTGTATCAGACACACACTCACACTCAGCCCAATCCCCATGTACTAGATACACACTCACACTCAGCCCAATCCCCACTGTATCAGACACACACTCACACTCAGCCCAATCCCCATGTACTAGATACACACTCACACTCAGCCCAATCCCCACTGTAGCAGACACACACTCACACTCAGCCCAATCCCCATGTACTAGATACACACTCACACTCAGCCCAACCCCCACCGTATCAGACACACACTCACACTCAGCCCAATCCCCATTGCTTCAGACACACACTCACACCCAGCCCAATGCCCACTGTATCAGACACACACTCACGCTCAGCCCAATCCCCACTGTATCATAGGCACACTCACACTCAGCCCAATCCCCATGTACTAGATACACACTCACACTCAGCCCAATCCCCACTGTATCAGACACACACTCACACTCAACCCAATCCCCATGTACTAGATACACACTCACACTCAGCCCAATCCCCACTGTATCAGACACACATTCACACTCAGCACAATCCCCATGTACTAGATACACACTCACACTCAGCCCAATCCCCACTGTATCAGACACACACTCACACTCAGCCCAATCCCCATGTACTAGATACACACTCACACTCAGCCCAATCCCCATGTACTAGATACACACTCACACTCAGCCCAATCCCCACTGTATCAGACTCACACTCACACTCAGCACAATCCCCACTGTATCAGACACACACTCACACTCAGCACAATCCCCACTGTATCAGACACACACTCACACTCAGCCCAATCCCCATGTACTAGATACACACTCACACTCAGCCCAATCCCCATGTACTAGACACACACTCACACTCAGCCCAATCCCCACTGTATCAGACACACACTCACACTCAGCCCATCCCCATGTACGAGACACACTCTCACACCCAGCCCAATGCCCACTGTATCAGACACACACTCACGCTCAGCCCAATCCCCACTGTATCATAGGCACACTCACACTCAGCCCAATCCCCATGTACTAGATACACACTCACACTCAGCCCAATCCCCACTGTATCAGACACACACTCACACTCAGCCCAATCCCCATGTACTAGATACACACTCACACTCAGCCCAATCCCCACTGTATCAGACACACACTCACACTCAGCCCAATCCCCATGTACTAGATACACACTCACACTCAGCCCAATCCCCATGTACTAGATACACACTCACACTCAGCCCAATCCCCATTGCTTCAGACACACACTCACACTCAGCCCAATCCCCATGTACTAGATACACACTCACACTCAGCCCAATCCCCACCGTATCAGACACACACTCACACTCAGCCCAATCCCCATTGCTTCAGACACACACTCACACCCAGCCCAATGCCCACTGTATCAGACACACACTCACGCTCAGCCCAATCCCCACTGTATCATAGGCACACTCACACTCAGCCCAATCCCCATGTACTAGATACACACTCACACTCAGCCCAATCCCCACTGTATCAGACACACACTCACACTCAGCCCAATCCCCATGTACTAGATACACACTCACACTCAGCCCAATCCCCACTGTATCAGACACACATTCACACTCAGCACAATCCCCATGTACTAGATACACACTCACACTCAGCCCAATCCCCATGTACTAGATACACACTCACACTCAGCCCAATCCCCACTGTATCAGACACACACTCACACTCAGCCCAATCCCCATGTACTAGATACACACTCACACTCAGCCCAATCCCCATGTACTAGATACACACTCACACTCAGCCCAATCCCCACTGTATCAGACACACAATCACACTCAGCACAATCCCCACTGTATCAGACACACACTCACACTCAGCACAATCCCCACTGTATCAGACACACACTCACACTCAGCCCAATCCCCATGTACTAGATACACACTCACACTCAGCCCAATCCCCATGTACTAGACACACACTCACACTCAGCCCAATCCCCACTGTATCAGACACACACTCACACTCAGCCCATCCCCATGTACTAGACACACTCTCACACCCAGCCCAATGCCCACTGTATCAGACACACACTCACGCTCAGCCCAATCCCCACTGTATCATAGGCACACTCACACTCAGCCCAATCCCCATGAATCAGAAACACTCTCACACTCAGCCCAATCCCCACTGTATCAGATACACACTCACACTCAGCCCAATCCCCACTGTATCAGATACACACTCACACTCAGCCCAATCCCCACTGTATCAGACACACACTCACGTTCAGCCCAATCCCCACTGTATCAGATACACACTCACATTCAGCCCAATCCCCACTGTATCAGATACACACTCACACTCAGCACAATCCCCACTGTATCAGACACACACTCACACTCAGCACAATCCCCATGTATCAGACACACACTCACACTCAGCACAATCCCCATGTATCAGACACACACTAACACTCAGCACAATCCCCACTGTATCATATGCACACTCACACTCAGCCCAATACCCATGTATTCGATACACACTCAGCCCAATCCCCACTGTAACAGACACACACTCACACTCACCCCAATCCCCACCGTATCAGACACACACTCAGCCCAATCCTCACTGTATCAGACACACTCTCACACTCAGCCCAATCCCCACTGTATCAGACACACACTCACACTCAGCCCAATCCCCATGTATCAGACACACACTCACACTCAGCCCAATCCCCACTGTATCAGACACACACTCACACACAGCCCAATCCCCACTGTATCAGAAACACTCTCACACTCAGCCCAATCCCCATTGCATCAGACACACAATCACACCCAGCCCAATCCCCACTGTATCAGACACACACTCACACTCAGCCCATTCCCCACCGTATCAGACACACACTCATGCTCAGCCCAATCCCCATTGCATCAGACACACAATCACACCCAGCCCAATCCCCACTGTATCAGACACACACTCACACTCAGCACAATCCCCACCGTATCAGACACACACTCACACTCAGCCCAATCCCCATTGCATCAGACACACAATCACACCCAGCCCAATCCCCACTGTATCAAACACACACTCACACTCAGCCCAATCCCCACTGTATCAGTCACACACTCACTCAGCCCAATCCCCACTGTATCAGACACACACTCACACTCAGCCCAATTCCCATGTATCAGACACACACTCACACTCAGCCCAATCCTCACTGTATCAGACACACTCTCACACTCAGCCCAATCCCCACCGTATCAGACACACACTCACGCTCAGCCCAATCCCCATGTATCAGACACACACTCACACTCAGCCCAATCCCCACTGTATCAGACACACACTCACACTCAGCCCAATCCTCACTGTATCAGACACACTCTCACACTCAGCCCAATTCCCATGTATCAGACACACACTCACACTCAGCCCAATCCCCACTGTATCAGACACACAATCACACCCAGCCCAATCCCCACTGTATCAGACACACACTCACACTCAGCCCAATTCCCATGTATCAGACACACACTCACACTCAGCCCAATCCTCACTGTATCAGACACACTCTCACACTCAGCCCAATCCCCACCGTATCAGACACACACTCACGCTCAGCCCAATCCCCATGTATCAGACACACACTCACACTCAGCCCAATCCCCACTGTATCAGACACACTCTCACACTCAGCCCAATCCCCACCGTATCAGACACACACTCACACTAAGCCCAATCCCCACTGTATCAGACACACTCTCATACTCAGCCCAATCCCCACGGTATCAGACACACACTCACGCTCAGCCCAATCCCCACTGTATCCGACACACACTCACACTCAGCCCAATCCCCACTGTATCAGACACACACTCACACTCAGCCCATTCCCCATGTATTAGACACACACTCACACTCAGCACAATCCCCACTGTATCAGACACACTCTCACACTCAGCCCAATCCCCACCGTATCAGACTCACACTCACGCTCAGCCCAATCCCCACTGTATCATAGGCACACTCACACTCAGCCCAATCCCCATGTACTAGATACACACTCACACTCAGCCCAATCCCCACTGTATCAGACACACACTCACACTCAGCCCAATCCCCATGTACTAGATACACACTCACACTCAGCCCAATCCCCATGTACTAGATACACACTCACACTCAGCCCAATCCCCACTGTATCAGACACACACTCACGCTCAGCCCAATCCCCACTGTATCATAGGCACACTCACACTCAGCCCAATCCCCATGTACTAGATACACACTCACACTCAGCCCAATCCCCACCGTATCAGACACACACTCACACCCAGCCCAATCCCCATGTACTAGACACACTCTCACACCCAGCCCAATGCCCACTGTATCAGACACACACTCACGCTCAGCCCAATCCCCACTGTATCATAGGCACACTCACACTCAGCCCAATCCCCATGTACTAGATACACACTCACACTCAGCCCAATGCCCACTGTATCAGACACACTCTCACACCCAGCCCAATGCCCACTGTATCAGACACACACTCACGCTCAGCCCAATCCCCATGTACTAGATACACACTCACACTCAGCCCAATCCCCACTGTATCAGACACACACTCACACTCAGCACAATCCCCATGTATTAGATACACACTCACACTCAGCACAATCCCCATGTATCAGAAACACTCTCACACTCAGCCCAATCCCGACTGTATCAGACACACACTCACACTCAGCCCAATCCCCACTGTATCAGATACACACTCACACTCATCCCAATCCCCACTGTATCAGACACACACTCACACTCAGCACAATCCCCATGTAACAGACACCCACTCACACTCAGCACAATCCCCATGTATTAGATACACACTCACACTCAGCACAATCCCCATGAATCAGAAACACTCTCACACTCAGCCCAATCCCCACTGTATCAGATACACACTCACACTCAGCCCAATCCCCACTGTATCAGATACACACTCACACTCAGCCCAATCCCCACTGTATCAGAGACACTCACACTCAGCCGAATCCCCACTGTATCAGAAACACTCTCACACCCAGCCCAATCCCCACTGTATCAGACACACTCACACTCAGCACAATCCCCATGTATCAGACACACTCTCACACTCAGCCCAATCCCCACTGTATCATTCACACACTCACACTCAGCCCAATCCCCACTGTATCAGACACACACTCACAGTCAGCCCAATCCCCACTGTATCAGACACACTCTCACACTCAGCCCAATCCCCACTGTATCAGACACACACTCACACTCAGCCCAATCCCCACTGTATCAGAGACACTCACACTCAGCCGAATCCCCACTGTATCAGAAACACTCTCACACCCAGCCCAATCCCCACTGTATCAGACACACACTCACACTCAGCCCAATCCCCATGTACTAGATACACACTCACACTCAGCCCAATCCCCACTGTATCAGACACACACTCACACTCAGCCCAATCCCCATGTACTAGATACACACTCACACTCAGCCCAATCCCCACTGTATCAGACACACACTCACACTCAGCACAATCCCCACTGTATCAGACACACACTCACACTCAGCCCAATCCCCACCGTATCAGACACACACTCACGCTCAGCCCAATCCCCACTGTATCATAGGCACACTCACACTCAGCCCAATCCCCATGTACTAGATACACTCACACTCAGCCCAATCCCCACTGTATCAGACACACACTCACACTCAGCCCAATCCCCATGTACTAGATACACACTCACACTCAGCCCAATCCCCACTGTATCAGACACACACTCACACTCAGCCCAATCCCCATGTACTAGATACACACTCACACTCAGGCCAATCCCCACTGTATCAGACACACACTCACACTCAGCCCAATCCCCATGTACTAGATACACACTCACACTCAGCCCATTCCCCACCGTATCAGACACACACTCATGCTCAGCCCAATCCCCATTGCATCAGACACACAATCACACCCAGCCCAATCCCCACTGTATCAGACACACACTCACACTCAGCACAATCCCCACCGTATCAGACACACACTCACACTCAGCCCAATCCCCATTGCATCAGACACACAATCACACCCAGCCCAATCCCCACTGTATCAAACACACACTCACACTCAGCCCAATCCCCACTGTATCAGACACACACTCACTCAGCCCAATCCCCACTGTATCAGACACACACTCACACTCAGCCCAATTCCCATGTATCAGACACACACTCACACTCAGCCCAATCCTCACTGTATCAGACACACTCTCACACTCAGCCCAATCCCCACCGTATCAGACACACACTCACGCTCAGCCCAATCCCCATGTATCAGACACACACTCACACTCAGCCCAATCCCCACTGTATCAGACACACACTCACACTCAGCCCAATCCTCACTGTATCAGACACACTCTCACACTCAGCCCAATTCCCATGTATCAGACACACACTCACACTCAGCCCAATCCCCACTGTATCAGACACACAATCACACCCAGCCCAATCCCCACTGTATCAGACACACACTCACACTCAGCCCAATTCCCATGTATCAGACACACACTCACACTCAGCCCAATCCTCACTGTATCAGACACACTCTCACACTCAGCCCAATCCCCACCGTATCAGACACACACTCACGCTCAGCCCAATCCCCATGTATCAGACACACACTCACACTCAGCCCAATCCCCACTGTATCAGACACACTCTCACACTCAGCCCAATCCCCACCGTATCAGACACACACTCACACTAAGCCCAATCCCCACTGTATCAGACACACTCTCATACTCAGCCCAATCCCCACGGTATCAGACACACACTCACGCTCAGCCCAATCCCCACTGTATCCGACACACACTCACACTCAGCCCAATCCCCACTGTATCAGACACACACTCACACTCAGCCCATTCCCCATGTATTAGACACACACTCACACTCAGCACAATCCCCACTGTATCAGACACACTCTCACACTCAGCCCAATCCCCACCGTATCAGACTCACACTCACGCTCAGCCCAATCCCCACTGTATCATAGGCACACTCACACTCAGCCCAATCCCCATGTACTAGATACACACTCACACTCAGCCCAATCCCCACTGTATCAGACACACACTCACACTCAGCCCAATCCCCATGTACTAGATACACACTCACACTCAGCCCAATCCCCATGTACTAGATACACACTCACACTCAGCCCAATCCCCACTGTATCAGACACACACTCACGCTCAGCCCAATCCCCACTGTATCATAGGCACACTCACACTCAGCCCAATCCCCATGTACTAGATACACACTCACACTCAGCCCAATCCCCACCGTATCAGACACACACTCACACCCAGCCCAATCCCCATGTACTAGACACACTCTCACACCCAGCCCAATGCCCACTGTATCAGACACACACTCACGCTCAGCCCAATCCCCACTGTATCATAGGCACACTCACACTCAGCCCAATCCCCATGTACTAGATACACACTCACACTCAGCCCAATGCCCACTGTATCAGACACACTCTCACACCCAGCCCAATGCCCACTGTATCAGACACACACTCACGCTCAGCCCAATCCCCATGTACTAGATACACACTCACACTCAGCCCAATCCCCACTGTATCAGACACACACTCACACTCAGCACAATCCCCATGTATTAGATACACACTCACACTCAGCACAATCCCCATGTATCAGAAACACTCTCACACTCAGCCCAATCCCGACTGTATCAGACACACACTCACACTCAGCCCAATCCCCACTGTATCAGATACACACTCACACTCATCCCAATCCCCACTGTATCAGACACACACTCACACTCAGCACAATCCCCATGTAACAGACACCCACTCACACTCAGCACAATCCCCATGTATTAGATACACACTCACACTCAGCACAATCCCCATGAATCAGAAACACTCTCACACTCAGCCCAATCCCCACTGTATCAGATACACACTCACACTCAGCCCAATCCCCACTGTATCAGATACACACTCACACTCAGCCCAATCCCCACTGTATCAGAGACACTCACACTCAGCCGAATCCCCACTGTATCAGAAACACTCTCACACCCAGCCCAATCCCCACTGTATCAGACACACTCACACTCAGCACAATCCCCATGTATCAGACACACTCTCACACTCAGCCCAATCCCCACTGTATCATTCACACACTCACACTCAGCCCAATCCCCACTGTATCAGACACACACTCACAGTCAGCCCAATCCCCACTGTATCAGACACACTCTCACACTCAGCCCAATCCCCACTGTATCAGACACACACTCACACTCAGCCCATTCCCCATGTATTAGACACACACTCACACTCAGCACAATCCCCACTGTATCAGACACACACTCACACTCAGCCCATTCCCCATGTATTAGACACACACTCACGCTCAGCCCAATCCCCACTGTATCAGACACACACTCACACTCAGCCCAATCCCCACCGTATCAGACACACACTCACGCTCAGCCCAATCCCCACTGTATCATAGGCACACTCACACTCAGCCCAATCCCCATGTACTAGATACACTCACACTCAGCCCAATCCCCACTGTATCAGACACACACTCACACTCAGCCCAATCCCCATGTACTAGATACACACTCACACTCAGCCCAATCCCCACTGTATCAGACACACACTCACACTCAGCCCAATCCCCATGTACTAGATACACACTCACACTCAGCCCAATCCCCACTGTATCAGACACACACTCACACTCAGCCCAATCCCCATGTACTAGATACACACTCACACTCAGCCCAATCCCCACTGTAGCAGACACACACTCACACTCAGCCCAATCCCCATGTACTAGATACACACTCACACTCAGCCCAATCCCCACCGTATCAGACACACACTCACACTCAGCCCAATCCCCATTGCTTCAGACACACACTCACACCCAGCCCAATGCCCACTGTATCAGACACACACTCACGCTCAGCCCAATCCCCACTGTATCATAGGCACACTCACACTCAGCCCAATCCCCATGTACTAGATACACACTCACACTCAGCCCAATCCCCACTGTATCAGACACACACTCACACTCAACCCAATCCCCATGTACTAGATACACACTCACACTCAGCCCAATCCCCACTGTATCAGACACACATTCACACGCAGCACAATCCCCATGTACTAGATACACACTCACACTCAGCCCAATCCCCACTGTATCATACACACACTCACACTCAGCCCAATCCCCATGTACTAGATACACACTCACACTCAGCCCAATCCCCATGTACTAGATACACACTCACACTCAGCCCAATCCCCACTGTATCAGACACACACTCACACTCAGCACAATCCCCACTGTATCAGACACACACTCACACTCAGCACAATCCCCACTGTATCAGACACACACTCACACTCAGCCCAATCCCCATGTACGAGATACACACTCACACTCAGCCCAATCCCCATGTACTAGACACACACTCACACTCAGCCCAATCCCCACTGTATCAGACACACACTCACACTCAGCCCATCCCCATGTACTAGATACACTCTCACACCCAGCCCAATGCCCACTGTATCAGACACACACTCACGCTCAGCCCAATCCCCACTGTATCATAGGCACACTCACACTCAGCCCAATCCCCATGTACTAGATACACACTCACACTCAGCCCAATCCCCACTGTATCAGACACACACTCACACTCAGCCCAATCCCCATGTACTAGATACACACTCACACTCAGCCCAATCCCCACTGTATCAGACACACACTCACACTCAGCCCAATCCCCATGTACTAGATACACACTCACACTCAGCCCAATCCCCATGTACTAGATACACACTCACACTCAGCCCAATCCCCATTGCTTCAGACACACACTCACACTCAGCCCAATCCCCATGTACTAGATACACACTCACACTCAGCCCAATCCCCACCGTATCAGACACACACTCACACTCAGCCCAATCCCCATTGCTTCAGACACACACTCACACCCAGCCCAATGCCCACTGTATCAGACACACACTCACGCTCAGCCCAATCCCCACTGTATCATAGGCACACTCACACTCAGCCCAATCCCCATGTACTAGATACACACTCACACTCAGCCCAATCCCCACTGTATCAGACACACACTCACACTCAGCCCAATCCCCATGTACTAGATACACACTCACACTCAGCCCAATCCCCACTGTATCAGACACACACACACACTCAGCCCAATCCCCATGTACTAGATACACACTCACACTCAGCCCAATCCCCATGTACTAGATACACACTCACACTCAGCCCAATCCCCACTGTATCAGACACACACTCACACTCAGCACAATCCCCACTGTATCAGACACACACTCACACTCAGCACAATCCCCACTGTATCAGACACACACTCACAAAAAGCCCAATCCCCATGTACTAGATACACACTCACACTCAGCCCAATCCCCATGTACTAGACACACACTCACACTCAGCCCAATCCCCACTGTATCAGACACACACTCACACTCAGCCCATCCCCATGTACTAGACACACTCTCACACCCAGCCCAATGCCCACTGTATCAGACACACACTCACGCTCAGCCCAATCCCCACTGTATCATAGGCACACTCACACTCAGCCCAATCCCCATGTACTAGATACACACTCACACTCAGCCCAATCCCCACTGTATCAGACACACACTCACACTCAGCCCAATCCCCATGTACTAGATACACACTCACACTCAGCCCAATCCCCACTGTATCAGACACACACTCACACTCAGCCCAATCCCCATGTACTAGATACACACTCACACTCAGCCCAATCCCCATGTACTAGATACACACTCACACTCAGCCCAATCCCCACTGTATCAGACACACACTCACACTCAGCACAATCCCCACTGTATCAGACACACACTCACACTCAGCACAATCCCCACTGTATCAGACACACACTCACACTCAGCCCAATCCCCATGTACTAGATACACACTCACACTCAGCCCAATCCCCATGTACTAGATACACACTCACACTCAGCCCAATCCCCACTGTATCAGACACACACTCACACTCAGCCCATTCCCCATGTATTAGACACACACTCACGCTCAGCCCAATCCCCACTGTATCAGACACACACTCACACTCAGCCCAATCCCCACCGTATCAGACACACACTCACGCTCAGCCCAATCCCCACTGTATCATAGGCACACTCACACTCAGCCCAATCCCCATGTACTAGATACACTCACACTCAGCCCAATCCCCACTGTATCAGACACACACTCACACTCAGCCCAATCCCCATGTACTAGATACACACTCACACTCAGCCCAATCCCCACTGTATCAGACACACACTCACACTCAGCCCAATCCCCATTTACTAGATACACACTCACACTCAGCCCAATCCCCACTGTATCAGACACACACTCACACTCAGCCCAATCCCCATGTACTAGATACACACTCACACTCAGCCCAATCCCCACTGTAGCAGACACACACTCACACTCAGCCCAATCCCCATGTACTAGATACACACTCACACTCAGCCCAATCCCCACCGTATCAGACACACACTCACACTCAGCCCAATCCCCATTGCTTCAGACACACACTCACACCCAGCCCAATGCCCACTGTATCAGACACACACTCACGCTCAGCCCAATCCCCACTGTATCATAGGCACACTCACACTCAGCCCAATCCCCATGTACTAGATACACACTCACACTCAGCCCAATCCCCACTGTATCAGACACACACTCACACTCAACCCAATCCCCATGTACTAGATACACACTCACACTCAGCCCAATCCCCACTGTATCAGACACACATTCACACTCAGCACAATCCCCATGTACTAGATACACACTCACACTCAGCCCAATCCCCACTGTATCAGACACACACTCACACTCAGCCCAATCCCCATGTACTAGATACACACTCACACTCAGCCCAATCCCCATGTACTAGATACACACTCACACTCAGCCCAATCCCCACTGTATCAGACACACACTCACACTCAGCACAATCCCCACTGTATCAGACACACACTCACACTCAGCACAATCCCCACTGTATCAGACACACACTCACACTCAGCCCAATCCCCATGTACTAGATACACACTCACACTCAGCCCAATCCCCATGTACTAGACACACACTCACACTCAGCCCAATCCCCACTGTATCAGACACACACTCACACTCAGCCCATCCCCATGTACTAGATACACTCTCACACCCAGCCCAATGCCCACTGTATCAGACACACACTCACGCTCAGCCCAATCCCCACTGTATCATAGGCACACTCACACTCAGCCCAATCCCCATGTACTAGATACACACTCACACTCAGCCCAATCCCCACTGTATCAGACACACACTCACACTCAGCCCAATCCCCATGTACTAGATACACACTCACACTCAGCCCAATCCCCACTGTATCAGACACACTCACACTCAGCCCAATCCCCATGTACTAGATACACACTCACACTCAGCCCAATCCCCATGTACTAGATACACACTCACACTCAGCCCAATCCCCATTGCTTCAGACACACACTCACACTCAGCCCAATCCCCATGTACTAGATACACACTCACACTCAGCCCAATCCCCACCGTATCAGACACACACTCACACTCAGCCCAATCCCCATTGCTTCAGACACACACTCACACCCAGCCCAATGCCCACTGTATCAGACACACACTCACGCTCAGCCCAATCCCCACTGTATCATAGGCACACTCACACTCAGCCCAATCCCCATGTACTAGATACACACTCACACTCAGCCCAATCCCCACTGTATCAGACACACACTCACACTCAGCCCAATCCCCATGTACTAGATACACACTCACACTCAGCCCAATCCCCACTGTATCAGACACACACTCACACTCAGCCCAATCCCCATGTACTAGATACACACTCACACTCAGCCCAATCCCCATGTACTAGATACACACTCACACTCAGCCCAATCCCCACTGTATCAGACACACACTCACACTCAGCACAATCCCCACTGTATCAGACACACACTCACACTCAGCACAATCCCCACTGTATCAGACACACACTCACACTCAGCCCAATCCCCATGTACTAGATACACACTCACACTCAGCCCAATCCCCATGTACTAGACACACACTCACACTCAGCCCAATCCCCACTGTATCAGACACACACTCACACTCAGCCCATCCCCATGTACTAGACACACTCTCACACCCAGCCCAATGCCCACTGTATCAGACACACACTCACGCTCAGCCCAATCCCCACTGTATCATAGGCACACTCACACTCAGCCCAATCCCCATGTACTAGATACACACTCACACTCAGCCCAATCCCCACTGTATCAGACACACACTCACACTCAGCCCAATCCCCATGTACTAGATACACACTCACACTCAGCCCAATCCCCACTGTATCAGACACACACTCACACTCAGCCCAATCCCCATGTACTAGATACACACTCACACTCAGCCCAATCCCCATGTACTAGATACACACTCACACTCAGCCCAATCCCCATTGCTTCAGACACACACTCACACTCAGCACAATCCCCATGTATTAGATACACACTCACACTCAGCCCAATCCCCATGTACTAGATACACACTCACACTCAGCCCAATCCCCACTGTATCAGACACACACTCACACCCAGCCCAATCCCCACTGTATCAGACACACACTCACACTCAGCACAATTCCCATGTATCAGACACACACTCACACTCAGCCCAATCCCCACTGTATCAGACACACACTCACACTCAGCCCAATCCCCACTGTATGATATGCACATTCACACTCAGCCCAATCCCCACTGTATCAGACACACACTCACTCAGCACAATTCCCATGTATTAGATACACACTCACACTCAGCCCAATCCCCATGTACTAGATACACACTCACACTCAGCCCAATCCCCACTGTATCAGACACACACTCACACCCAGCCCAATCCCCACTGTATCAGACACACACTCACACTCAGCACAATTCCCATGTATCAGACACACACTCACACTCAGCCCAATCCCCACTGTATCAGACACACACTCACACTCAGCCCAATCCCCACTGTATGATATGCACATTCACACTCAGCCCAATCCCCACTGTATCAGACACACACTCACTCAGCACAATTCCCATGTATTAGATACACTCTCACACTCAGCCCAATCCCCATGTATCAGACACACACTCACACTCAGCGCAATCCCCATGTATCAGACACACACTCACACTCAGCCCAATCCCCACTGTATCAGACACACAATCACACCCAGCCCAATCCCCACTGTATTAGATTCACAAACATAGTCCAAATCCCACTGTATCACATACAAGTGCAAGATGGCATTCCAAGAGCAGCTCAGACATGCCTAAAAATGACGTGTCAACCTGGGGAAGCTACAACACAGGACTACATGTATACCAAATAACATAAGCAGCAAATGATAAACAGAGTGATAGACAATCCCACAACCCACAGCAAACGGATCAGATCTAAGCTCTGCAGTCCTGCCACACTGTCACTGTACACTGTATGATTCTATGATTCTATGATATACAGTTGTGAATGGTGGTGGATAATTAAACAACTCGCTGGAGGAGAAGGCTTCACAAATATCCCCACCCTCAATGATGGAGGACTCCAGCACATCTGTGTAAAAGACAAGGCTGAAACATTCGCAATAATCTTCAGCCATAAGTGCCAAGTGGATGATCCATCTTAGTCTCCACGAGAGGTCCCTAGCATTACAGAAACCCACCCCAGCGAATCACACACTGGCGTGCGTTGGAATCGCACTAGTTCCATGTGGCATGGTGCTGGCCCATTAGCATGTCCTGAATTGCTCCAGAACCGGCGCCAGGCTTCAACCAATTTGATTCACCCCACGTGGTATCAAGAAATGGCTAAAGGCACTGGATAATGCAAAGGCCCTGACAATATTCTGGCAATAGTACTGAAGAATTGTGCTCCAGAACTTACTGTACCCCAAGCCAAGCTGTTCCAGTACAGCTACAACACTGGCATCTACCCAGCAATGTGGAAAATTACCCAGGTGAGTCCTGTACACAAGAAACAGGGCAAATCCAATCCAGCCAATTACAGTCCTAGCAGTCTACTCTCAATCATCAGTAAAGTCATTGTAGCAATCATCAACAGTGCTATCAAGTGACATTTACTTAGCAATAACCTGCTCACAGTTTGGGTTCCGCCAGGGTCATTCAGCTCCTGACCTCATTACAGCCTTGGCTCAAACACGGAGAAAAGAGTTGAACTCCAGACGCAAGGTGAGAGTGACTGCCCTTGACGTCAAGGCAGCATTTGATTGAGTATGGCATCAAGGTGCCCTAGCAAATCTGGAGTCAATGGAAATCAGAGGGAAAACTCTCCACTGGTTGGAATCATACTGAGCACAAACGAAGATTGTGGTAGTTGGAGGTCAGTCATCTCAGTCCCAGGACATCACTGCAGGGGTCCTCAGTGTAGTGTCCTAGACCCAACCATCTTCAGCTGCATCATCAATGACCTTCCTTCCAACATAAGGTCACATGTGGGGATGTTCGCTGATGATTGCACAATGTTTAGCACTATTCGCAACTCCTTAGACACTGAAGCAATCTATGTGCAAATGCAGCAAGCCCTGGACATGGCCGACCTGTCCTGTATCTCAGCCACCGCCTGCACAGAGTGCTCCAGGCCTTGGCCATCTTGACCCATGGCCAATACCGTCGCACCCAAGGCCTCCACTGCGGACGCCATCCAAGCAGTGTTGGCCTGGGTAGCATGCATTATCGGCACCACCTCCAGCTCCTGCAGGCAGTTGGGACTCCTCCAACTGCACCTGCAGGCGCTGGATGGTTGCTGACACCCTCTCCTGTAGTCCCAAGCTCTGTGCCTGCATCTCCAGCATTGATGGGACCGTGCTTTCCAGATGCGCAAGACTTGTCTGGACGGTAGCTAGTCGCTGGGGTTGGACAACCATCTGACCATCTACCCTCTTGAGGGTTTCTACCTCCACCTGATGTATGCTGCATGTGTGTGGTGCGCACTCTCCAACCTGACCGACAAGGAACATCACCTTCTGTTGGCTCCTCATGTCTTTTCTCTCTTCCTGCGGTTGTGGACCGCCTTCTCCTGGGGGAACAGACAGTGTACAGTGAGACCCCCTCGGATATGGGCAGCACAGGGTGTTGGCATGTGGTGCAGGTGAGGTGCGCACAGACTGGCGGCGTGGTTTGATTGCCCTCTAGGCGTGGGCCATGGGTGTGTGGGACGGGGTTGGTGCCTAGGGCATGGTGGTTGTGGTGGCTTATCCTGGCTGGCCTGGGGTTTGCCCATCCTCACCCAGCGCTGCCTACTGGTCTGCCTAGTGGGGGCCGCATGTGAGGACGGCTGAGTGATGGTATGGGGAGTGTGGGGTGGGGGTGGTGGCAGGTGCACAGTGGTGGTGGTGCCTCACCCTGGCTGGCCTGCGGGGGGTTTGCCCATCATCACTCAGCGCTGCGCACCGATCCCTGAGGAAGTTGTGCAGTTTCTTCCTGCACAGCTGCCCGGTCCTGGTGGTTTTTGGTATTGGTTGACTTAGCCAGAACATCAAGAGAGTTCCCAACTCTATTTACAAAAGTATTCAAGGATCCTTATTATCCAAGAGAAGAGTCAGGCAAACTATTGCTTTGACATCCATCCTTCAAAGAATAGCATCTCCAACAATGTAGAACTGTACTGCTGGAGCCATTTGGTTTAGGTGCTCAAATCCTTGTTTGAACCCATAATCTTCTGATGAAAAGTTGCCCCAACTGAGTCGAGCTGACAGTTAATTCAGACAAAGATCATCCAAGTATGAGACTAGCGAGAATCAGCATATTATTCAGGCTGGGACTCTTCCATCAGTGTGCCTTCTGACATCTAACTGCGGCTGTATCCACTTGGCTATTGGTAGGAAAGAGAGCATCTTTACCAACTCAGAGTGCTTCACAACCAATTAAATTCTTTTCAAGTGTTGTCACTGTTGTTATGTAAGAAATGCAGCAGCCAAGTTGCGCACAGGAAGTCCAACAAAGCCAATGTAATAACTAGACAGTCAATTTCAATGATATTGGTTGAGAAGTGAACAGTGGCCAGGATACCAGGTCTTGCTTTGATGCCATAAGATCTTTTATGTCCACCTGAGAGGTAATATGGCGCCTTGGTTCAATGTCTCATCTGAAAGACAACTCCTCAAACATTGCAGAACCTTCTCAGCAGTACAATGAGGTGTTCAGCCCAGACAATTCTGCTAAAGTCTGGCATGGGACATAAACCCAGAACCTTTTGATTCAAATCTAATCCTCTCCTTACCTGATGTCGGCACAAGCATGCGTTCCATAAAAGGCTAGTGGACAGGGATAGAGAAAAACCCTAACAGACTTATCTCTTCTGCTGCTGCAGCACAGGTCAGTTAATTCAGTATGTATTTGAAATTAAGACTCAGACCGTCCTTTCAATGTGGCTTTGTGTACATTGACTATATTTCCCAGTCCAAGGAAAAAACTTGTCATATTTTATATGAAATGTCTAACTGATAGACTTGCAATTCTCCTTCAGCGATCCCTCAGTTATTGAAGGTGTTGTGTAATGGTGCTCCCTCATTATTTAAACAGATTTAGCATCAAAGCTCAAGATGCCATGGTAATACCGTGGTTAAATTATTGGGGCTAGTAATCCAGAGGGTGCAAATTCAAATCCCACAATGGCAATTTGAGAGATTGAAGTTCGAAATACAATTGAAAACTTAAAAAGAAGGACAGCATGGTGGTGCAGTGGATCCAGGTTCGATCCCGGCCCCGGGTCACTGTCTGTGTGGAGTTTGCACATTCTCCCTGTGTCTGTGTGGGTCTCACCCCCACAACCCAAAAATGTGCAGGATAGGTGGATTGTTCATGCTAAATTGCCCCTTAACTGGAAAAAAGAATTGGGTACTCCAAATTCATTTACAAAAAAAGAAAAGTCAAAAAATGATGGTACTAGTAAAACTGACCATGAATCTGACAGATGTTAATAAAAGTGAGTTCACCAATGTACTTTAAGGAAAGGGAACCTGTCATCCTTACCCCTTCTGCCTTATACCTGACTAGACTACCACACCAATAGGGAGAGATGTTGGTGTAGTGGTAATGTCACTGGACTATAATCCAGAGGCCCAGACTAATGTTTGGGGTATGAGTTCAAATTCCAACACGGCATCTGCAGGAATTTAAATTGAATTAATAAATCATCATAAAGATTATTTGGTTTACTAATGTCCTTTTAGGGAAGGAAATCTGCCACCCAGTCTGGCCTATATGTGACTCCAGACCTACAGCAATGTGGCTGACCCTTAACTGTTCTCTAAAATGTTCAGTTCAATTGTAAGGGCCCTTCCTGATGATTCCCTTCCCTTATTTACCCTTTCTATATTTTTGCTGTTATCATTTTGATCCATGGATGCTTAATGGACATATATCTTTAAGTCAAACAACGGAGGGAATGAGGAATTCAAAAGTTACAACAGATAACACACTGCTAGCTCAGGACAGAACAGGCGCACAGTGGTTAGCACTGCTGCTCCACAACACCAGGGACCTGGGTTCAATTCCCTGCTTGGGTCACTGTCTGTGTGGAGTCTGCACGTTCTCCCCATGTCTGAGTGGGTTTTCTCCGGGTGCTCCGGTTTCCTCTCACAAGTCCCGAAAGACGAGCTATTAGGTGAATTGGACATTCTGAATTCTCCCGCAGTGTACCCGAACAGATGCCGGAGTGTGGCGACCGTGGGATTTTCACAGTAACTTCATTGCAGTGTTAATGTAAGCCTACTTGTGGTACTAATAAAGATTATTATTATTTTTAAAAATGCAGACTTTTGGCACCTGAGAGAGGGGTGGGACTTGGTTCGATTGGTTGCCTAGTGGCCAATGAATTGGCCAAAAGGCCGTATTCTGAAGACTTCTGGTGACGGTGATGTGCTGAGCGGACGCACATCAGATGGATCTCCTCCCAATCGGACCCAAAATAGTGAATATTTTGAGGTTTGTGGCCCAAAAAGCCACCCAAACCCAGAAGGTGCGAACAGCCACAAAGTGGAAAGGAAGATGCCAGCAAACGGTAGTTCAAAGAGAAGGCAGAAGCTGCAGAAAGGGGCACGAGCAACAGGCGGATGGACCAGCGGACCCACGAGGTGAGGCAGAAGCCCCAGCAAACCAGGAGAGGGGACGACCGGTGACCCAAATGGTGGAACAGGAGCGGACAGCGACGTCCTCCCCACACCGTGGGATGGATGGAAGAGTTTCCTAAAAAAGGAACTGACCGCCATGAGGGAGGCGATTAAAATGGAGTTCCAGGTGGTGGTGAAAGAGGTGGTGACGGAATCGATGGCCTCCCTCCAGCGCACGATAGACGGCCTAGGTAGGAAGATGGCAGCCCAGGAAAAGACGATCCTGGACCTGGAAAAGGCATCACCGGATCAGAGTGACAGGATCGTGGCCCTGGAGGCCAAGGCAAAGAGGTTGGTGGGGGCTTAGGGGAACTTGAAGGGAAAGGTCGAGTACCAGGAAAACAGGTCCCAAAGGCAAAATGTCCGCATTGTGGGCCTGCCAGAGGGCATTGAAGGTAGGGACCAACTGACTACATCGCCCAAATGCTGGGCAACCTAGTCAGCAGAGACAGCTTCCCAAGCCCCCAGAACTCGACAGGGCACACAGGTCGCTCCAGCCAAAACCCAAAACTGGTGAGCAGTCGAGAGTGATCATCGCGAGGTTGTACCGGTACCAGGATCGGGAAAAGATCCTGAGGTGGGCCCGACAAACAAAGTCGTGCACATGGGAAGGACACAGAATTAGGGTTTACCAAGACATTAGGGCGGACCTTGTAAAAAAGAGGCCGAGTTTAACAGGGCAAAAGCGGCGCTCTACAAGAATGGGATTCGGTTCAGCATGTTGTTCTCGGCCAGACTCTGAGTAATGTACCAGGGGAAAGAGAACTAGTTCGGCACGCCGGCGGAGGCCGACGAGTTTGTGAAAATGAACAATTTGGAGAGGGAACAAAAACGGCAGCGGTGAGGGCAGCGTTAAAAACATGACTGCAAGTGGAGGACGAAATGGGACCAGGAACTATTATGTGAACTCTGTGTTTGCGCGAGACTGTGCTGCCTCGTTCTCGATTTAAAGCTGGAAGACAGAGAGAGAAGGGAGCGAGGATAGGGGAAACAGGTCAGGCGGCAAGGGAGGGAAAGGAGTCAGGCAGATATATTAGAGACAGGGCTAAATCAGCCCAGGAAAGGGAACTACCATACTATCAGGGAGGGCTAGCACGGGAAGACAGGCAGTAAGGGGGGCCACGGCGCACCGCTCAGGGGAGATGGACATTTGGCCAAGGGGCGGGGGGGTCAGGGCAGAAGGGGAGGAGAGTACGGGGGGGGCAGGGAGGTGGGGGACAGGGAGGGGTGGGAAACAGGGACAGGGGGATTTCACAGAACAGAAAGGGGGCAGAAAGAACAAAAGGGTTGGCAGCGCGACAGACACAGGCCTCGGCAAACACGAAGCAGGCCGAGGAATCATGAGAGCGCTGCAAGCAGCCACTTTGGAGGTTCCCTAAACAAAGAAAGACCCCGGAGTGCAGAGGAGCATCCAGTTGGCATACACATAGCTGGCGGCCATGTTGGGTGCCCCCTGGACAAAGGGAAACTCCGGAGTGCAGGGGCCCGACCTCATGGTGAGAACGGCGAACGCGGCCATTTTGGACGGCCCCCTAACAAAGAGAAACCCCAGAGTTCAGGGGAGCATCCACCAGATAAGTACGGTTGATCCCGCAGGAACGGGGGGTCAGAAACTCCCCATCAGGATAGTCACCTGGAATGTACGGGGAGTGAATGGCCCGGTGAAAAGTTTCAGAGCTTTCGCCCACCTGAGAAGCCTGAAGGAGGACATAGTCTACCTGCAGTAGACACACCTGAGGGAGAAGGACAGACTACTGGTAAGGAAGAGCTGAGTGGGATAGACGTACCATTCATGCTAAAGGACGAGGGCTAGCAGAAGATTAGCTAATTGATTAGCAAGAAGATGAGGTTTACAGAGACTGGGACGGTTATGGACTCAAGTGGACATCATGGTCAACGGTGTCATGGAAGGGGCAGCGGTGGTACTGGTGAACGTGCACGCTCCCAACCGGGACTTCAAAGAATTTGTAAGAAAGACCATGGCGGAAATCCCTGACATTGACACACAGCGACTGATTATGGGGGGTGACTTTAACTGTGTGCAGGACCTGCTGGCCGACCGATCGAACCCCAGAGCGGGGAAAAGACTGGCATGACTCAGGAAATGAGAGCACTTATGGAGCAGATGGAGGTGGTGGACCAGTGGAGGTTCCTGCACCCAAGAGAAAAGGAATTCTCGTTCTTTTCACAAGTGCACAAGGTATACACCCGTACCTATTTTTTTGCAGTGGGGAAATCGGTAATTCGAGGAATTATAGGAGCGGAGTACTCCACGATAGCCATCTCCGACCATGCTCCGCATTACGTGATGTGAGGTTGGAGAAAGGCCCCACATGGAGGCTGGACTCGGAACTCCTGGCCAACAAGGCCTTCTGCCATGTGGTGAATGTATTCTCCTAATGCATGCATGATACTGTAACCTATGACCTATGACCTGGAAGTGGTGATACGAGCTGCTTCCAGATACTGTACTGTAACCCCGGTGGGCTCCGCCGAGACCGGCTGCCTGTGGGCGGTATTCATCTGTACAACCGACTCTGGCTAGGCAAGTTCATGACTAATAAAGCCTAATGTTCACTCGCTCTCTCTGCCTCTCGGTGAATTGAAGGTATATCAATTTATTAGTCATAGACAGCACTATGGAAGCCGCTCTAAAGCCAGACAGGCTCGAACTCGACGCCCGCGCGTCCGAAGCCAAGGAGATATTCGAACATTGGCTTTGATGCTTCGAGGCCTACCTCGACTCCTCCACAACGCCTCCCACGGAGACCCTCAAGCTGCGACTCCTCCACGCTCGGGTGAGCCATCGAATCTCAGTAATGATTGAGAAAGCGGCCACGTACGAGGCGGCGGACGCAACCCTCAAGGCACACTTCGTGAAGCCCGTAAATGAGGTGTTCGCCAGATACCTCCTCACTACTCGCCGTCAACGCGCCGGAGAATCGCTGGACAAGTATCTGGAAACCCTGACTCTACTCGCGAGGAACTGCAGCTATCGCGATGTGACGGTGAAGGAACACATGAACTCACAGTTCCGGGACACCTACGTGGCAGGGGTCCGCTCAAACTACATCAGGCAGTGCCTGCTGCCAGCCCAGCCCGGGGAACCGCAGTGCTACTTCTTCGGCCAGGGCCAACACCCCCGACAGCATTGCCCAGCCCGCACAGCGACGTGCAGCGACTGTGGGAAAAAGGGACACTTCGCTAGAGTCTGTCTGGGCCGACCTAAGTCTCAGAAATCGAAAACACGTCAGGCCGGACCCATGGACTCGCAGCCCCACAGACCCCGCAATGTGGCTGCGTGCCTGCCCGGAACGCCCCCGTCAGATGCGTCATCAGCATCGTGCGACTCATGGGGGCCGCCATCTTGGTCGCCGGCCCCAACACCGTCCGACACGTGCGACTCATAGGGGGTGCCATCTTGGCCGCCGGCTCCGGCACCAACCAACACGTGCGACTCATGGGGGCCACCATCTTGTGATTCCACCGACCACACAGGCTACCCGCAGCTGGGCGCAGTCACTCTTGACCAGTCGCAGCCGAAACAGCTGAAGAACTCCATGATGGTCGTCCGGGTCAACGGGCACGAGACCCCCTGTCTTTTTGACTCCGGGAGCACGGAGCGCTTTGTCCACCCCGACACGGTAAGGCGCTGCTCCCTCCACACCTACCCAGCCTCCCAAACAATCTCCCTTGCCTCCGGGTCCCATTCGGTTCAGATCCGGGGGTACTGTATCGCCAATCTCGCGATGCAAGGCACAGAGTACGCTCGTTTTAAGCTCTACGTCCTCCCCCACCTCTGCGCCCCCCTACTGCTCGGATTGGACTTTCAATGTAATCACCGAAGCCTGACCTTACAGTTCGGCAGACCCTTGCCCCCCCTCACGGTGTGCAGCCTCGCGACCCTCAAGGTCCCCCCTTTACTCTGTGCGAACCTCACTCCTGACTGTAAGCCCATCGCCACCAGGAGCAGGCGGTACAGTTCGCTAGACATGACGTTTATTAAGTCGGAGGTCCAGCGACTGTTGAGTGAAGGGATAATCGAGGCCAGCAACAGCCCCTGGAGAGCGCAAGTGGTGGTCGTCCGGACCGGGGAAAAGAATCGGATGGTTGTGGACTACAGCCAGACAATTAACCGGTTCACGCAACTGGATGCGTACCCCCTACCCCGCATAGCGTAGATGGTCAATCAGATCGCACAGTACCGTGTGTTCTCAACGGTCGATTTGAAGTCGGCCTACCACCAGCTCCCAATCCGCCCGGAAGAGCGCCACTATACTGCCTTTGAAGCAGCCGGCCGACTCTTCCACTTCCTCAGAGTGCCCTTCGGCGTCACTAACGGGGTCTCGGTCTTTCAGAGAATGATGGACCGAATGGTGGACCAGTACGGTTTGCGGGCTACATACCCGTACTTGGACAATGTGACGATCTGCGGCCATGATCAGCAGGACCATGACTCCAACCTTCAGAGGTTCCTCCAGGCCGCCCAATCCCTCAACCTTATTTGCAACAAAGAAAAGTGCGTCTTCCGCCCACTGGCCATCCTCGGCTACGTCATGGAGAACGGAGTCCTAGGGCCCGACCCCGACCGTATGCGCCCCCTCACAGAACTCCCCCCCTCCCCACAGCCTCAGGCCCTAAAACGATACCTGGGGCTGTTCTCATACTACGCCCAGTGGGTCCCCAACTATGCGGACAAAGCCCGCCCACTTATTCAAACCACCAGTTTTCCCCTGACGGATGAGGCCCGCTCTGCCTTCAGCCGCATCAAGGCCGACATCATCAAGGCTGCAATGCACGCGGTGGACGAGTCCATCCTCTTTCAGGTAGAGAGCGATGCGTCAGACGTCGTACTGGCCGCCACCCTGAACCAGGCGGGCAGGCCAGTCGCATTCTTCTCTAGAACCCTCCACCCTTCCGAAATTCAACACCCCTCGGTCGAGAAGGAAGCACAAGCCATAGTGGAAGCCATGTGGCACTGGAGGCACTACCCAGTCAGTAGGAGGTTCACCCTCATCACCGACCAGCGATCGGTCGCCTTCATTTTGACAACACACAACGGGGCAAAATAAAAAATGACAAAATCTTGAGGTGGAGGATCAAACTCTCCACCTACAATTATGATATCAAGTATTGTCCTGGGAAGCTCAACGAGCCCCCAGATGCCCTGCCCCGCGTCACATGCGCCAGCACGCAAGATGACCAACTTTGGGCTATCCACAATGACTTTTGTCACCCGGGGGTCAACCAGCTTACCCACTTCATTAAAGCCCGCAATCTGCCCTTCTCCACCGAGGAGGTCAAGGCAATGACCAGTGACTGCCAAGTCTGCGCGGAGTGCAAACTGCACTTCTACCGGCCAGACAAGGCCCGCCTGGTAAAGGCCTGCCGGCCCTTTGAGCGCCTAAGCATTGACTTCAAAGGGCCCCTCCCCTCCACCAACCGTAATATATACTTCCTCACCGTCATCGATGAGTACTCCCGCTTCCCCTTCGCTGTCTCCTGCCCCGACATGACCGCGGCCAATGTAATAAAGGCACTGCACAGCATCTTCACACTGTTCGGTTTCCCTGCCTACGTCCACAGCGACCGGGGCACATTGTTCATGAGCGATGAGCTACGTCAGTACCTGCTCAGCAAAGGCATCGCCTCGAGCAGGACTACGAGCTAGAACCCGCAGGGAAACGGACAGGCAGAAAGGGCGAATGCGGCGGTATGGAAGGCCGTTCTTCTGGCCCTGAGGTCTAGAAGTCTCCCGATCCCCCACTGGCAGGAGGTCCTCCCCGACGCCCTCCACTCCATCAGGTCACTCCTCTGCACAGCCACGAACGAGACCCCTCACGATCGTTTGTTTATTTTCCCCAGGAAGTCTATCTCCCGGGGTCTCGCTTCCATCTTGGCTGACAACTCCTGGACCAGTCCTTCTCCGGAGGCACATGAGGAGCCATAAGACCGACCCCCTGGTCGAGAGGATCTAGCTGCTCCACGCAAACCCCCAGTGCGCCTACATCGGTCACCAGGACGGACGGCAAGATACGGTCTCCCTACGGGACCTGGCGCCAGCTGGTTCCCCTACCAACGCGCCCCCTCCCCGCTGCCCGCCGCCACCCCCAGCGCCCCATACGCTCCCCTGGGTCTCCTGTATTGTCCCGCGCCGACACTGCTGCCACCCATCACCCCCCTGCCTACCCCCACACCCCAACCGTCTCTGACACGCCGGACTGAGGCTCAAGCTCCAGACATAACGCCCCTGGAGTCACCACCTGCAACAACCGTGCCCGCCGCACCGCCAGAGCTGAGGAGGTCGAAGAGAATGATCCGGCCTCCAGATAGACTGAATATGTAATGACCCCACGTCACCCCCTCTGGACTTGATTTTTTAACAGGGGGTGAATGTGGTAAATGTATTCACCTAATGCATGCATGATACTGTAACCTATGACCTGGAAGTGGTGATACGAGCTGCTTCCAGGTACTGTACTGTAACCCGGAGCCACCGGGGCTATATATAGACCGGCCGCCTGTGGGCGGCATTCATCTGTACAACCGACTCTGGCTAGGCAAGTTCATGACTAATAAATCCTAATGTTCAGTCGCTCTCTCTGCCTCTCAGTGAATGGAAGGTATATCATGCCAGAAAGCATCACAAGCCACAGGCGACTACATGAGTAACAACTGGAACGGGGAGGTCTCACCCTCCACATTCTGGGAGACACTGAAGGCTGTGATCAGAGGGGAAAATATAGCCCACAAGGCACATAGAAATAGGGAATAGAAGGCGACCAGGCAACAGGTGATCGACTCCATTTTGGGGAGATCGACAGAAGGTACTCCGAGGCCCCGTCCGTTGAGTTGCTGGCGGAGAGGAAAAAGCCACAAATGGACTTTAACCTGCTATCCATCAGGAAAGCAGTGTACCAACTCCGCCAGATACGGGGCACCTTCTATGAACACGGGATAAGGCTGGCCGCCTACTGGCCCACCAGCTGAGAAAGCAGGCAGCCACGAAATAGTGCAGGTAAAGGAGAGCAGTGGCTGATTGGTAGTGGAACAAAAAGAGAATTTGAGACCTTCTACCAAGGGCTGTACACCTCTGAGCCCCCCGACGGGAAGAAAAAGTTCATCGATGGACTGGAAATAACAGTTGTGGGGGAAGGACAGACGGGGGAGCTGGAAGCACCAATAGATCTGGGAGAAACATGGAAGGCATTAGCTCCATGCAGGCGGGGAAGGCACCGGAACCTGACAGGTTCCAGGCGGACTTCTATAAAAAATAGGCAGCTCACTGCGAACATCAGGCGGCTGCTGAATGTAATAATGACCCCCCTGGGGAGAGAACACCAGAGATGATCGTCTCCGTGGATGCAGAAAAGACCTTCGACAGAGTCGAATAGAAGTACCTCCTCGAGGTACAGGAACGATTTGGATTAGGAGCGGGATTCGCCGCCCGGGTGAAACTCCTGTACAACGTTCCCAAGGCGAGCGTTCAAACCAATACCACCAGCTCCGAATACTTCCAGCTACAAAGAGGCACAAGGCAGGGATGTCCGCTGTCCCCGCTCTTGTTCGCGTTAGCAATCAAACCCCTTGTGATAGCCCTGCCGAATGCAAAAAGCTGGAAGGGCATCCAAAGAGAAGACAGAGAGCAGAGTCTCACTTTAAGTGGATGACCTGCTCCTGTACGTCTCAAAGCCACAGGAAGGACTGAAAGCAATCATGCAGATCCTGAAAGATTTCAGAACCTTCTCAGGTTACAAGCTCCACCTGGGCAAAAGTGAGGCATTCCCAGTGAACCCAAACAGAGGAGGGACAGAGCTGGAGGGGCTCCTGTTTAAAATAGCCCAAAATAGATTCCGATATCTGGGGATCCAAATAGCCAGAGACTGGGCACAGATCCACGAGTGGAACCTGACTAGCCTGGTAGAGGAAGTCAAAAAGGACCCCCCACTCATCCTGGTGGGGAGAGTGCAGACGAGGTCCCTCTTCCTGTTTAGATCCATACCGATCCTCATCCCCAAGGCCTTCTTCCAAAACGTAGACAGCTTAATTATGGTGTTTGTATGTGTGCGTGTATATGGGGGGGGAGGGGGGGGGGGGGGGGGGGCAAGAATCCAAGAGACCCCAAACCAACACTGCAAAGGAGGAAAATTAAGGGAGGCCTGGCACCGCCAAATTTGCAATGCTACCATTGGATGGCAACAGCAGGAAGAGTGAAGGGTTGGGTGCACAAACCCCACTCGGAGTTTGTGCGGAAGAGGGAGGCCTCCTGTAAGGGGATGACCATCCATGTCCTAGCCACGGCAGGACTCCCATCCCCCTCGACAAAATACACATCCAGCCCAGTGGTAGCGGCCACACTGAAAACGTGGGGCCAATTAAGACAGCACTTCGGGTTGACCAAGATGTCCCCCATCTGCAGTAACCACAGATTCCCTCCAGCCATGCTAAACACAACTTTTAAAAAATGGAGATGTTGTGTTATGTACTCTGGGATAACACAGGCTGCAACTGGATGCAGATTTAACCAAAAGATACTCCAGACCTTGAAGTTAGTTCAATCTGATTTATTGAACCAGTAGCACAGTTAGCACAGTTCTCTATGAGTTCGACTCTCTGCTAACTTAAGTGTGGTTACTCTGTTTGACTGAACCAGACTAGCTCTTAGCCACGTGCTGGAGGTGTGATACTGTAAATACACCCTGACTCACTGTGTAGATGTTCATCAGTGGAAAGAGGCGGAGTGTGAGTGCCTCCTGCCTTTTATAGTGAGATACCACCCCTGAGTGTCCTGCCTGCTCATTGGTCATGTCCTGTTCTCTGTGTTCATTAGCTGCCTGTCTGTGGCTGTCTGTATATCATTATCTGCATGTCTGCATATCATGACATCTCCCCTTTTTTTTTGTTTTGATGGCATATGGGAACGTACTTACATGTGGTGGCATATATTAACATATTTACAAGCGGTGGCATATGTGAACGTATTTACATGTGAAGACAGCTGTCTAATGTGAGAACACAGAACAAAGCAAACGAAACAAATGTTCATAAGTCCAGTCTCTGGGACTTGCGTCTGATCCTGGTCGACCGCTGGAGAGATGGTGGTGGGGACGACGGCACCTTGACAGGAGGATGGAAGCCTGACTGGTGGCCTCGTAGTTCGAGATATCAGGAGGTGGCAATACAACTGACGGAAACGGAGAAGAAAGCAGTTGCGGGCAGGCAACTTTGCGCAGTGCCCATCTGTTTCATCGCACAACAGAACCATCAGCCATACGTACAACATACTGGCGGGGCGCAGCCTGTCGAACAACGACAGCTGGGGCAGACCAGCCACCATCCGGTATCTTGATCCTGACAGTGTCTGCCGGGGATAACACAGGCAAATCGGTGGCATGAGCATCATAGCCCTGCTTTTGCTGGTTTCGGAGCTGCTGCACCTTCTGCAGCACCGGGAGGTGATCCAGGTTGGGCATGTGTATGGCTGGAAGTGTCGTCCGCAGGTCCCCGTTCATCAGGAGTTGAGCCGGCGACATTCCAGTGGACAGTGGGGTCGCCCTGTACGCAGGCAGCGCGAGGTAGATGTCAGAAGCAGAATCCGCGGCCTTGCAGATGAGCTGTTTCACAATGTGCACCCCTTTTTCAACCTTCCCATTGGACTGCGGATAGTGTGGGTTGGAAGTGACATGTTTGAAATGGTATGACTTGGCAAACATAGACCACTCGTGGCTGTTGAAGCACGGGCCATTGCCAGTCATGACAGTGAGTGGGATGCCATGCCTGGAGAACATCTCCTTACAGGCCTTGATGACGGTCCGAGATGTGAGGTCTGAGAGCTTCACGACTTCACGGTAGTTGGAGAAATAGTCAATATTCTTTTTTTAAAAATTTTTTTACTCATATTTTCACAAAATATCAACAACAAAATACAGAAAGAAAAGAACAACCCCCCCCCCATATACATAAATAATAAATGAACACCCTTCATCAACACACAGGCAAAAATACACACCCACTCAAAAAAACCAAAAAACGAACCAACCCCCCGCCGGTTGCTGCCGCTACTGACCATCTTCTAACGTTCTGCCAGGAAGTCTAGGAATGGTTGCCACCGCCTGAAGAACCCTTGTACCGATCCCCTGAAGGCTAATTTCACCCTCTCCAACTTAATAAACCCCGCCATATCGCTGATCCAGGATTTCACGCTTGGGGGCCTCGCATCCTTCCACTGAAGAAGAATCCTTCGTCGGGCTACCAGGGACGCAAAGGCCAGAATACCGGCCTCTTTCGCCTCCTGCACTCCCGGCTCCTCTGCCACCCCAAATATTGCGAGCCCCCAGCCCGGCTTAACCCTGGAACCTACCACCCTCGACACCGTCTTCTCTACACCCTTCCAAAGGTCCTCCAGCGCTGGGCAGGCCCAGAACATGTGGGTGTGATTTGCTGGGCTCCCTGAGCACCTAACACACCTGTCGTCGCACGCAAAGAACCGGCTTATCCGTGCCCTAGTCATGTGAGCCCAATGCAGCACCTTAAATTGTATGAGGCTGAGCCTCGCGCAAGAGGAGGAAGAGTTCACCCTCCCCAGGACATCCGCCCACATCCCCTCATCAATCTCCTCACCCAATGCGTCCTCCCACTTACCCTTTAGCTCCTCCACCGAGGTCTCCTCCTCCCCCTGCATCACCTGATATGTTGCCGAAATCCTTCCCTCTCCAACCCACACCCCCGACAGCACCCTGTCCTGGACCCCACGTGGCGGCACCAGTGGGAACTCCACCACCTGCCGCCGAACAAACGCCCTTACCTGCATATACCTGAAGGTGTTCCCCGGGGGGAGCCCAAATTTCTCCTCCAGCTGACCCAGGCTCGAGAACTTCCCATCCACAAACAGGTCCCCCATCCTTCTAATGCCTACCCTGTGATAGCTCAGAAACCCTCCATCCATCCTCCCCGGGACAAACCGGTGGTTCTCCCGAATCGGGGACCACACCGAGGCCCCCACCTCCCCCCTGTGACGTCTCCATTGCCCCCAAGTTTTGAGGGTAGCCACCACCACCGGGCTCGTGGTGTACCTCATTGGAGAAAGCGGCAGAGGCGCAGTCACCAGCGCCTCCAGGCTCGTGCCCACACAGGACGCCATCTCCAGCCTCTTCCATGCCGCCTCATCCCCCTCCATCACCCACTTACGCACCATTGCCATGTTGGCAGCCCAATAATACCCACAGAGGTTAGGCAGCATGTGACCTTGGGTAGGCTGCTCTTTCCAAGAGCTGGTGCAGACTCGATGGGTCGAATGGCCTCCTTCTGCACTATAAATTCTATGAACCCCCCCCAATCCCTGCACCGCTCCAGGAACACTCTTCTCACCCTCGGGGTCTTCTGCGCCCATACAAACCCCATAACACTCCTATTTACCCGTCTGAAGAAGACCCTAGGAATCAGGATGGGGAGGCATTGGAACAGGAACAAAAACCTCGGAAGCACCGTCATTTTAACTGACTGCACTCTACCTGCCACGGAGAGTGGCAGCACGTCCCACCTCTTAAACTCCTCCTCCATCTGCTCCACCAGCCTCGTGAAGTTAAGCTTATGCAGGGCCCCCCAGCTCCTAGCCACCTGGACCCCCAGGTACCTGAAACTCCTCTCTGCCTTTTTTAGCGGGAGCTCACCAATCCCCCTCTCCTGGTCCCCCGGGTGCACTACGAACAACTCGCTCTTCCCCATATTAAGCTTGTACCCGGAGAAATCTCCAAACTCCCTAAGGATCCTCATCACCTCCGGCATTCCCCCCACCGGGTCCGCCACATATAGCAGCAAATCATCCGCAGAGAGCGACACCGGATGCTTCTCCCCACCCCGCACCAGCCCACTCCAGTTGCTCGACTCCCTCAACGCCATGGCCAGGGGTTTAATCGCCAGTGCAAAGAGCAGGGGGGAAAGGGGACACCCCTGCCTCGTCCCCCGGTGAAGCCGGAAATACTCTGACCTCCTTCTGTTCGTGGTCACACTCGCCACCGGGGCCTCATACAGCAGCCTCACCCACCTGACGAACCCCTCCCCGAACCCGAACCTTTCCAACACCTCCCACAGGTACCCTCACTCTACCCTATCAAAGGCCCTTTCCGCATCCATCGCCGCCACTATCTCCACCTCCCCTTCCATCGCCGGCATCATTATAACATTCAAGAGCCTCTGTACATTGGTATTCAACTGCCTCCCTTTCACGAACCCCGTCTGATCCTCATGTATGACCTGCGGCACACAGTCCTCTATCCTCATGGCCAAAATCTTTGCCAGCAACTTTGCGTCTACATTTAAGAGTGAGATCGGCCTTTATGACCCACACTGTAGGGGATCATTGTCCCGCTTCAGGATCAGGGAAATCAGCGCTCTAGACATCGTCGGGGGCAGAGCCCCCCCTTCCCTTGCCTCGTTAAAGGTCCTTACCAACAGCGGGCCCAGCAGGTCCGCATACTTCTTATAAAATTCTTATAAAATTCAACCGGGAACCCATCCGGCCCAGTGCCTTCCCCACCTGCATGTTCCCTATCCCTTTGACCGACTCCTCCAACCCAACCGGCGCCCCCAACCCCGCCACCTGCCCCTCCTCCACCCTTGGAAGCCCCAGCCGATCCAGGAAGCGACCCATCCCTCCCTCTTCCAGTGGGGGCTCAGACTGGTACAGTTCCTCGTAGAAGTCCCTGAAGACCCCATTGATACCCACCGCACTTCGCACCGTGTTCCCTCCTCCATCCCTAACTCCCCCGATCTCCCTAGCTGCCTCTCGCTTACAAAGCTGGTGCGCCAGCATCCGGCTGTCCTTTTCTCCGTATTCATTTACCGCCCCCTGCGCCTTCCTCCACTGCGCCTCCGCCTTCCTGGTGGTCAACAAATCGAACTCAGCCTGGAGGCTACGCCGTTCCCTAAGTAATCCCTCATCCGGGGCCTCTGCGTACCTCCTACCCACCCTCACCATCTCCCCCACCAACCTCTCCCTCTCTCTCCTTTCCCCCCTCTCCTTGTGTGCCCTAATGGAGATCAGCTCTCCTCTGACCACAGCCTTCAGCGCCTCCGAGACAACCCCTACTTGCACCTTCCTATTGTCATTAGCCTCCAGGTACCTCTCTATACACTTCCGGACCGCCCACTCACCTCCTCGTCCGCCAGCAACCCCATCTCTAGGCGCCACAGCGGGCGCTGGTCCCTCGCCTCCCCCAACTCGAGGTCCACCCAGTGCGGAGCGTGATCAGAAATGGCTATCGCCGAGTACTCCGTATCCTCCACCCTCGGAATCAGCGCCCTGCTCATGACAAAAAAGTCAATCCGGGGGTAGGCCTTGTGAACATGGGAGAAGAATGAAAATTCCCTGGCCCCCGGCCTCGCAAACCTCCATGGATCCACCCCTCCCATTTGTTCCATGAACCCCCTCAGCACCTTGGCCACCGCCGGCCTCCTGCCCGTCCTAGACCTAGAGCGATCCAATGTTGGATCCAGCATCGTGTTAAAGTCTCCCCCAATTATCAGGCCCCCTGTCTCCAGGTCCGGAATCCGGCCCAGCATACGCCGCATGAACCCCGCATCGTCCCAATTCGGGGTGTATACATTGACCAACACCACCCGCTCCCCCTGCAGCTTGCCACTTACCATCACATACCTACCGTCATTGTCTGCCACAATGCTCGACGCCTCGAACGACACTCTCTTTCCCACCAAGGCCGCCACCCCCCGATTTTTTGCATCCAAACCCGAATGAAACACCTGCCCTACCCACCCCTTTCTCAACCTTGCCTGATCCGCCACCCTCAGGTGCGTCTTCTGAAGCATGGCCACATCCGCCTTCAGCCCCTTCAGGTGCGCGAACACCCGGGCCCGTTTGACCGGCCCAATCAGTCCTCTTACATTACATGTTATCAGCCGGATCAGGGGGCTACCCGACACCCTCCCCCGCCGACTAGCCATATCCCTTCCTAGGCCAGCCACGTGCCCGCGCCCTCCGCACGGCCCGTTCCCCACAGCGGCAGACCCCCGCCCCGACTTCCTCTACCAACTCCAGCTCCCCCTTGGCCATTCCAGCAGCAACCCGGTCCTTAGTCTGAGTCCAGTTTGTCGGCCTGAACAAAGGCCCACGCCTCCTCCGGGGACTCGAAATAGTGGTGTCGATCCTTATAGGTGACCCACAGACGCGCCGGCTGCAGCATGCCGAACTTCACCCCCTTCCTGTGCAGCACTGCCATCGCCCTGTTGTAACCGGCCCTCTTCTTCGCCACCTCCACACTCCAATCCAGGTAGATCCGAACCTCTGCGTTCTCCCACCTGCTGCTCCGCTCGTTCTTGGCCCACCTTAACACACACTCTCGATCAGCAAACCGGTGGAACCGCATCAGCACCGCCTGCGGTGGCTCGCTGGGTTTGGGCCTCCTCGCCAGCATTCGGTGGGCCCCCTCCAGCTCCAAGGGCCCCTGAAAGGCCTCCGCTCCCATCAGCGAATTCAGCATGGTGACCACGTAGGCCCCCACGTCCGATCCCTTCAGCCCCTCCGGGAGACCCAGGATCCGCAGGTTTTTCTGCCTCGGTCGGTTCTCCATCTCCTCGAACCTCGCCATGCCATTTCTTGTGGAGCGCCTCGGACGCCTCCAGCTTCACCGCCAGGCCCAGGATCTCGTCCTCATTCTCCGAGACCTTCTGCCGGACCTCTATGATCTCCGCCCCTTGGGCTGTCTGGGTCTCCAGCAGCTTATTGATTGAGGCCTTCATTGGCTCCAGCAGCTCTGCTTTCAGTTCCTTAAAACAGCGCTGGAGAAGCTCCTGCTGCTCTTGCGCCCACTGCCTCCACGCTGCCTGGTCTCCGCCCGCCGCCACCTTGGTCCTCCTCCCTCGCACCTTTCTTTGCTTCAATGCACTTTTAAAAATCGCCCCACTCCTGGTCCACTCCAGACACTATCGGGGGAATGTTGCTGTCCCCTTCACACACCGGAAAACATCGAACAGGCGCCGCTGCGGGCCCTAAAAAGAGGCCAAAGGTCCGTTTTTAGCGGGAGCTGCCGAACGTGCGACTTAGCTCTGCATAGTCGCAACCGGAAGTCAGAAGTGGTCAATAATCAACACGTAGTCACGACCATTCACATGAAAGAGGTCGATGTCAACCTTGGAGCATGGGGTGGTCTCAATTTCATGCTGCTGGAGCGTCTCCTTGCTCTGCACTGGCGGAAGCGTTGACAGGTCGCACAGTTGAGGACCATGTTCGAGATGTCCTGGTTAATACCGGGCCAGTAGACAGCCTGCCTGGTTCTTCTCGATGCCCAGGTGTCCCTCATGGATTTGGCGGAGCACCAAGCTCTGGAGACTGAGTGGAATGACAATCCGGTCCAGCTTGAGGAGCATACCATCAATCACCGTCAGGTCGTCCTTTACATTGTAAAATTGAGGGCACTGCCCTTTCTGCCAGCCAATGAAAGAAAAGAAATAAAAAATTGCTTATTGTCACAAGTAGGCTTCAAATGAAGTTACTGTGAAAAGCCCCTAGTCGCCACATTCTGGCGCCTGTTCGGGGAGGCTGATACGGGAATTGAACCGTGCTGCTGGCCTGCCTGGGTCTGCTTTCAAAGCCAGCGATTTAGCCCTGTGCTAAACAGCCCCTGGTGCTAAACACCACCCTGGCGAGGTGGTGGATGACAAGCTGCAAGAGGGGGTCATTGGCTGTCTCCTCGCGGATATGAACCACCTTCTCATCAGACGGCGGGAGGGTGCTAGCACACAGCTACACCTGTGATTCAATCTGCGGGATGATTTCCAGCGGTTCACTGGGGAATGTGATGGAGCGGGACAATGCATCAGCGATGATGAGCTCCTCGCCAGGCGTGTACACTAAGTCAAAGTCGTACCTTCTGAGTTTGAGGAGGATGCGCTGAAACCGAGGCGTCATGTTGTTCAGGTCCTTGTGGATAATGTGGACGAGAGGCCTATGATCCATCTCGACAGTGAATGTTGGCAGGCCGTAGACATAGTCGTGAAACTTGAGAATGCCAGTGAGCAGACCCAGGCATTCCTTCTCTATTTGTGCATACCTTGTTTCAGTGGGCGTCATGGCCCTCGATGCGTAGGCTACCGGTGCCCAGGATGAAGTGTCATCGCGTTGAAGCAGCACCGCACCGATGCCAGCCTGGCTCGCATCTGTTGAGATCTTTGTCTCCCTGTCTAGGTCGAAAAATGCCAAGACGGGTGCAGTGGTGAGCTTGGCTTTCAGCTCCAACCACTCTGCCTGATGTGCTGCCTTCCACTCAAAGGCAGTGGACTTTTCCACCAGGTTTCGTAGCGCCGTGGTGTGTGAGGCCATGTTTGGGATGAACTTGCCCAGAAAATTGACCATGCCCAGGAAACGCAACACCACCTTCTTGTCTTCAGGGACCTTCATGGCTTCGATGGCCTTAACCTTGTCTGTGTCCGGGTGCACGCCCTGCTGAGAGATCTGGTCACTTAGGAACTTGAGTGTCGACATGCCACAGCAACATTTGGCTCTGTTCAGCTTCAGGCCATTGGCATGGACACGGCGGAATACCTGCTGGAGATGGGAAACATGCTCTTCAGGGGTCATGGACCATATGATGATGTCGTCCACTGTAGCCACCTAAAATGGCTGATTCCCGATCAATTTGGCCTAAACCCGATATAAAATGGCTAACCGAAAAGGCTGATGGGAAAAGCAGCCAACAGGGCACAAACGGACAGCTGCAGACAGAATAGCGTATTCGGCTCTGGGGAAGTCAGCCCAGATCGATACCTGCGACCATTAGCAGCACATCAACACAGACATCTGCAGTTTAATCGGCTATCCCCGGGAACAATCGCAACATATTAGCAATTGAATGCCGGGCCAGACTTCTCGGCGCCAGCAGTGGCCGAGACAAAGACAGGTGAACGACCACCCCCCGATCCAGGAATCGCCCCAGTATTGGAGCATATCGACCCCAGTGATTGGGAACAAGTCCAATCACTTGGGACTCAGGGTCAAGGTCCGCCCCGAGAGGCGGGAAGCCCCTGGGCCCTATAAATTGAGGGGCCAAGTTCAGATCGACCCTTCTCTCCCTTCTTCTCCTGCTCGCAACCTTCGCAAGAACCTCGACCAGAAACCGTAAGTTTGACTCCAGCGATCGCTACCCGACAGAGACTCCTAGCCATCGACCTGTATCAGCCTTTGAATCCCGCAGGCCAGACCCAATTCGATAAGCCATTCGTTTCCCTGACCTGGTGGGCCATCCCCAAAAGTTAAGTATTGGCCAGTAGTGGTAGGTAGTGATATAGAAAGTAGGATTATTGTGTAAGTATTTATTGCTGTACATAATAAATGACCGTTGATTTCAATCTTACTAAGCGGTGTGCCGTCTTATTAATCATAACTCGAGCTTGAACCACGTGGCGGTATCAGACAGATACCTGGCGACTCGTGAGCAAAGGTGACATAATCAGAGCTAATAAAACTAAGGCTAATAAGAGCAACACCACGTACACACGAACCCCTTCAATTCCCTCCATCATCTGTTCCATGAGGCGATGGAAGATCTCCGAGCCGAGACAATGCCAAACGGCATGCGATTATAGCAGTATCTGCCAAACGGTGTGTTGAAGGTGCTGAGCCTTCTGCTGGACTCATCCAGCTGGTATTGCCAAAATCCATGTGACGCATCTAACTTGGTGAAAAAACATGCGTGTGCCATCTCACTGGTGAGTTCCTCCCGCTTCGGGATGGGGTAGTGTTCACGCATTATATTCTTACTGAGATCCTTGGGATCAATGCAGATGCGCAGGTCTCCCGAAGGCTTTCTAACACATACCATCGAGCTGACCCAGTCAGTCGGTTTGGTTACCTTGGAAATGATGCCCTGTTGCTGAAGATCCTTGAGCTGTGCCTTCAGGCGCTCCCTCAGTGGAGCCGTGACCCGTCGTGGTGTGTGGACCACTGGCTTGGCATCAGGTTGTAGCAGAATCTTGTATCGATATGGCAGCGTGCCCATCCCGTCAAACACATCTGGATACTGAGCGAGGATGTCGTCAATGTCGGCCTGAAGATCCACATTGGAGGATGTCGTGTAAGCCCACTGCACGAGGTTCAGCTGCTTGCAGGCATGCGCGCCAAGTAGTGATGCCCTGTCTGGCTTGACAATTTCAAAATGTAACCGTCCGTGGGTGCTCCAGTTGGAGATGAGTAGATGGCGGGATCCCAGTGCCGTGATGGCATTTCCGTTGTAGTCCAGGGGCCTGCAGGCTGCTGGTAGGACCTTCGGGGGCTTCTTGATGCGTTTGAAATCTGTCTGTGAGAGGAGGTTGGCAGAAGCACCTGTGTCCAGCTTAAACTGGATGGAGCAGTGGTTGACCTGCATCACCGCACGCCATTCGTCCGCAGAATCCCAGAGAGGATGGATTGAATTTGGGATGAGTTGGATGTGGCATATTTACATTTGGTAATGATGCGCACACAGTAGGTGGAGTCCAGGCATTCTTCCTCTGGATCCGTTGTGCTGCCAGGATCAGAATCCTGTAATCGATGTTGCACACTCTGAACGCACCGTTGTCGGATTTGGGAGCGCCGGCCCCTGACTGGTGGTGAAGACCTGCACAAGGCTGCAGAGCGTCCAGGCTTTCCGCAGTTTAAACATCACCTGCCTCTTGCAGGGCAGTGTTTCTTTAAGTGGGCATTGCCGCACTTTGAGCACGTCATGACGATCTGCGCGTCGTCGCACATGCGCAGTGCGTGTGTCGGTCGCTTCGTTATCCCGTTCGCATCGCGCATGCGTGGGGCCCCGGGAAAAGCACGCAAAATGGCCGCTTTCATCAATGCTGAGGCGATGCATCTGGGAGATGGCCTGCACACTCTCTGCCTCGTGGGAGGCAAGTTTCTCATTTTCAGTCGATTTGTACTGGGCATAGCGATTTTTGGCATGCTCATGCACTGTGCATGTTTCAATCACGCCTGGCAGGGTCATATGCTTGATTTTCAGTAGCTGCTCTTTCAGAGGATCAGAGTGAACTCCAAAAACGATTTGGTCTCTGATCATGGAGTCAGCAATATCACCAAAGTTGCAGGACAGCGCTAGCAGGCGGAGGTTAGATAAGAAGGAGTTGAAAGATTCATCTTTACGTTGTAGACGCTGTTTGAATATGTAGCGCTCGAAGATTTCATTGGTATCCACTTCACAGTGACTGTCAAATTGTCCAGGATGGTCTGAAACTTTGTCTTGTCCTGGCCTTCGGTGAAGTGAAAAGAGTTGAATAGTTCGATGGCTTGATCACCCGCTGTTGAGAGGAGAAGCGCGATCTTCCTTGCATCAGACGCACCCACGAGGTCTGAAGCTTCGATGTACAGCAGAAACTTTTGCTTGAATGTCTGCCAGTTCGCACTGAGATTGCCGGAGATCCTGAGCTGGTGAGGAGCCTGAATCTTCTCCATGATGCCGGGATACATTCGCTGGTCGTCACGGAACGGACTGAGGTATACCACCTAGATTAAGCAGTCTCCTGGTAGCATGATGTGTTATGTACCCTGGGATAACACAGGCTGCAACTGGATGCAGCTTTAACCAAAAGATACCCCAGACCTTGAAGATAGTTCAATCTGATTTAGCACAGTTCTCTATAAGTTCGACTCTCTGCTAACCTAAGTGTGGTTACTCTGTCTTGTGGTGATATGCATCACTGTAAATACACAGGGGGTTAATGTAGATACACTAGGACACTGTAAGTACACAAGGGGTTAATGTAAATACACTAGAACTAAATAAACATTAGAGGGAGCACCAGAGACTTCATGACACACAGACATTCAACCAATAGGTCAGTAAGATAGGACACGACCAATGGGCATTCAAGACACATCCAGAGGTGACACTACCACAAGGGGGCTGCCCATATAAAAGGACAGGGCACACATGCTCTTTCTCTTTCCATAGGCGACACTCAAAGAGACAGGAGCAGATCAGGAAAGCATCACACCCACCGCATGGATTAGAGCAGAGCAGACTGGTTAGTTAGATATAGTTACTATAGTTAGATTAGCAAGAGAGTTGAACTCAAGTAGGAGAATAGTTAACTGTTCAATAAATGTGTTAAAGCTCACTTCCGGTTGCGGCTATGCGGAGCTAAGCTGCACATTCGGCGGCTCCCGCTAAAGCGGACTTTTGGGCTCTCTTGAGGAGTCCAACGGCAATTTTTTCGACAACTTCTAGTGTGGGAAGGTGAGCAAGGTCCCCCCTCCATAGTATATGGATTGGACCAGGAGTGGAGCGGTCAAAAAAGCGTTTTTGGAGCAGCGAAAAGTGCGAGGGAGAAAAAACAAGATGGCGGCGGGCGTAGATCAAGCGGCATGGGTGCAAGAGCAGCAGGAGTTTCTCAAACGCTGCTTTGAGGAGCTGAAGAAAGAGGGGCTGGCGCCAATGCTGACAGCGATCGAGGGGTTAGTGGAGACCCAGAAGGCCCAAGGGGCGGCGATCCAGGCGGTGCGGCAGAAAACCGCGGAGAATGAGGATGAGATCTTGGGCCTGGCGGTGAAGGTGGAGGCGCATGAGGCGTTGCACAGGAAGTGGGCGGAAAGATTCGAGGACCTGGAGAACAGAACGAGGAGGAAGAATCTTCGGATTCTGCGTCTCCCTGAAGGAGTGGAGGGGGCCGATGCTGGAGCATATGTGAGCACGATGCTCAATTCGCTGATGGGTGCGGGGGCCTTTCCGCATCCCCTGGAGCTGGATGGGGCTCATCGGGTCCTGGCGAGGAGACCCAAGGCCAATGAGCCGCCACGGGCGGTGGTGGTGAGGTTTCACCGACTCGTGGATAGAGAGTGTATTTTGAGATGGGCCAAGAAGGAGCGGAGCAGCAGGTGGGAGAATGCGGAGATCCGAATCTACCACGACTGGAGCGCGGAGGTGGCAAAGAAGAGAGCTGGTTTTAATCGGGCCAAGGCGGTGCTCCATCGGAAGGGGGTGAGGTTCGGAATGCTGCAGCCAGCGCGATTGTGGGTCACGTTTCAGGATCGACACCACTATTTTGAAACGCCCGAGGAGGCTTGGACCTTTATACAAACCGAAAGGTTGGACTCAAACTGAGGGTCTGTGGTTGTGGGGGGGATGTCGGATGTATACAGGGTTTTAACTATGCGTCGGGAATGTTCCACGGGTTGGGCGATGGATGGGGATTGGGGGAAGAGATCTGATGGGGAGATTGGGAGCGAATGTGGGCGTCGTGCTGGAGGGAGGGGAGGCCCGGGGATGGGGGAATTGGGATAAGGCCGCAAAAGGAGCTGCGCCAGAGGGGGCGGGGCCGGCTTGGGAAAGCGCGGGCTTTTTCCCGCGCTAGGGAAAGACGGGGGGGGGGGTGGAGGAGCGCTCACTGACTGCTGGGGAGGAGAGGGAGGGGGGATTCCCACACGGGGGGGGGGGGGGGGGGGGGGTCAATGGGATGGTGGGGGAGGCCGGGGTCAGCAGAAGTCAGCTGACTTACGGGAGTGTTATGGGGGGAGCAAAAGAGCTAGATATGGGTCTAGCAGGAGGAGGGGGGGAGGGGGGGGGATATTGGGTTGCTGCTGCATTGGCCGATGGGGAACTGGAAACAGAAGAGGTGGTCGAGACGGGGGTCCCGAGCCTGGGGGACTGGAGAGCGTGGGAGGCGCGGGCACGGGACTGGCCCAGAAAAGGAGATGGCTAGTCGGCAGGGGGAGGGGCGGGGGGTGGGAAGCCCCCCAATCCAGTTGATAACTTGCGATGTGAGGGGCCTGAATGGGCCGGTTAAGAGGGCCCGAGTGTTCGCGCACTTAAAGGGACTGAAGGCAGACGTGGTCATGCTTCAGGAGACACATTTGAAGGTGGCAGACCAGGTCAGGTTACGAAAGGGATGGGTAGGACAGGTATTCCATTCGGGGCTGGATGCAAAGAACAGAGGGGTGGCAATACTGGTGGGGAAGCAGGTGTCGTTTGAGGCCTAGAATATTGTAGTGGATAATGGGGGTCGATACGTGATGGTGAAGCTACAGGGGGTGTGGGTGGTATTGGTGAACGTCTACGCCCCGAACTGGGATGATGCTGGATTTATGAAGCGCATGTTGGGGCGGAATCCGGATCTGGAGACAGGAAGCTTGATAATGGGGGGGGGATTTCAACACAGTGCTGGACCCAGCATTAGATCGCTCCAGATCTAGGATGGGGAAGAGGCCGGCTGCGGCCAAGGTGCTTAGGGGGTTTATGGACCAGATGGGGGGAGTAGATCCATGGAGATTTGCTAGGCCCCTGGCCAGGGAATTTTCTTTTTTTTCTCACGTGCACAGTGCCTACTCCCGGATAGATTTTTTTGTTTTGAGCAGGGCTCTGATTTCGAAAGTGGAGGGAACGGTGTACTCGGCCATAGCCACCTCAGACCACGCCCCGCACTGGGCGGAGCTGGAGTTAGGAGAGGAGAGGGACCAACGCCCGCTGTGGCGTCTGGATGTGGGATTACTGGCGGATGAGGAGGTGTGCGGGAGGGTGCGGGGGTGTATTGAAAACTATTTGGAGGCCAACGACAATGGGGAGGTGCAGGTGGGGGTAGTCTGGGAGGCGCTGAAGGTGGTGGTCAGGGGAGAGTTAATCTCCATCAGGGCTCACAGGGAGAAGAGAGAGGGCAGGGAAAGGGAGAGGTTAGTGGGAGAGATCCGAAGGGTGGACATGAGATATGCAGAGGCCCCCACGGAGGGACTACTTAGGGAGCGGCAAAGTCTCCAGACGGAATTCGACCTGTTGACCACGGGGAAGGCAGCGGCACAGTGGAGGGAGGCACAGGGGGCGATGTACGAGTATGGGGAGAAGGCGAGCCGGATGCTGGCACATCAGCTCCGTAAGAGGATGTCAGCGAGGGAGATAGGTGGAGTCAAGGATAGCAGGGGAACTACGGTGCGAGTGCGGTGAAAGTAAATGAGGCATTTAAGGACTTCTATGAGGAGCTGTCCAGATCTCAGCCCCCAGCGGGGGAAGAGGGGATGCAAAGGTTTCTTGATCAACTGAGGTTCCCGAGGGTGGAGGAGCAGGAGGTGGCTGGTTTGGGGGCGCCAATTGGGTTGGAGGAGCTGGTTAAAGGACTGGGGAGCATGCAGGCGGGGAAGGCCCCGGGGCCAGATGGGTTCCCGGTTGAGTTTTACAGGAAGTATGCGGACCTGTTAACCCCGTTGCTGGTGAGGACTTTCAATGAGGCAAGGGAGGGAGGGACCCTGCCCCCGACAACGTCCGGAGCGCTGATTTCTCTGATCCTGAAGCGGGACAAGGACCCACTGCAATGTGGGCCATATAGACCGATCTCGCTCCTCAATGTGGACGCGAAGCTGCTGGCAAAAGTGCTGGCTACGAGTATTGAGGTCTGTGTCCCGGGGGTGATTCATGAGGACCAGACGGGATTTGTAAAGGGCAGGCAGCTAAACACCAATGTGCGGAGGCTCCTAAACGTGATTATGATGCCATCGGTGGAGGGAGAGGCGGAGATAGTGGTAGCTATGGACGCGGAGAAGGCATTTGACCGGGTGGAGTGGGAGTATCTCTGGGAAGTGTTGCGGAGATTTGGGTTTGGGGAGGGGTTTATTAGTTGGGTTAAGCTTCTATATAGAGCCCCGGTGGCAAATGTGGCTACGAATCGGCGGAGGTTGGAGTATTTTTGGCTGTATCGAAGGAGGAGGCAGGGGTGCCCCCTGTCCCCCCTGTTGTTTGCATTAGCAATTGAGCCTTTGGCCATGACATTAAGGGAGTCCAGGAACTGGAGGGGGGTGGTCCGAGGGGGAGAGGAGCATCGAATGTCGCTGTATGCTGACGACCTGTTGCTGTATGTGGCGGATCCAGTGGAGGGGATGGTGGAGGTCATGCGGATCCTAAGAGAGTTTGGGGACTTCTCGGGCTACAAGCTCAATGTAGGGAAGAGTGAGCTCTTTGTGGTTCATCCAGGGGACCAGGGAAGAGGGATAGATGACCTACCGTTGAGGAGGGCGGAAAGGAGCTTTCGGTACTTGGGGATCAAGGTAGCTAGGAGCTGGGGGGCGCTGCACAAACTCAATTTGACGCGGCTGGTGGAGCAGATGGAGGAGGACTTCAAACGATGGGATGTGTTGCCACTCTCGCTAGCGGGCAGGGTACAGTCAATTAAAATGACGGTCCTCCCGAGGTTTCTTTTCATGTTCCAGTGCCTTCCTATTAGGATTACCAAGGCCTTTTTTAAGCGGGTAGGTAGGAGCATCATGGGCTTTGTGTGGGCAAACAAGACCCCGAGGGTAAGGAGGGGGTTTCTGGAGCGTAGTAGGGACAGGGGAGGGCTGGCCTTGCCAAATCTGGAGGGCTATTATTGGGCAGCCAACGTAGCGATGATCCGTAAGTGGGTGATAGAGGGAGAGGGGGCGGCATGGAAGAGGTTGGAGATGGCGTCCTGCAAAGGAACGAGCCTGAGGGCGCTGGTGACGGCACCACTGCCGCTCTCGCCGACAAGGTACACCACGAGTCCGGTAGTGGCGGAAACGCTAAAGATCTGGGGGCAGTGGAGATGACATAGGGGTGAGATGGGAGCCTTGGTGTGGTCCCCGATCCGGGAGAACCACTGGTTCGTCCCAGGGAGGATGGATGGGGGTTTCGGAGCTGGCATCGGGCAGGGATCAGAAGGATGGGGGACCTGTTTATAGACGGGACGTTTGCGAGCCTCAGGGCGCTGGAGGAGAAGTTCAGGTTACCCCCGGGAAATGCGTTCAGGTATATGCGAGTGATGGCGTTTGTGAGGCGGCAGGTGAGGGAAGTCCCGTCGCTCCCGGCACAGCGGATCCAGGACAGGGTGATTTCGGGTGTATGGGTAGGAGAGGGCAAGGTTTCGGCGATATATCAGGAGATGAAAGAAGAGGGGGAGGCTTTGGTAGAGGAGCTGAAGGGCAAGTGGGAGGAGGAGTTGGGGGAGGAGATTGAAGACGGTCTATGGGCGGATGCCCTGAGTAGGGTCAATTCCTCTTCCTCATGTGCCAGGCTCAGCCTGATACAGTTTAAGGTTGTTCACAGAGCGCATATGACGGGGGCGAGGCTGAGTAGGTTATTTGGGGTGGAGGACAGATGTGGGAGGTGCTCGGGAAGCCCGGCGAATCACGTCCACATGTTTTGGTCGTGCCCGGCACTGGAAGGGTTCTGGAGGGGTTTCGCGAGGATTATGTCCAAGGCGGTGAAAGTCCAGGTCAAATCAAGTTGGGGGCTGGCAGACGAGCCGGGAGTGCAGGAGGCGAAAGAGGCCGGCATTCTGGTCTTTGCGTTCCTGGTAGCCCGGCGGAGGATCTTGCTATTATGGAAGGACGCGAAGCCCCCCAGTGTGGAAGCCTGGATAAATGACATGGCAGGGTTCAGTGAGCTAGAGAGGGTAAAGTTTGCCTTGAGAGGGTCTGCGCAGGGGTTCTTCAGGCAGTGGCAACCGTTCCTTGACTATCTCGCGGAGGGTTAGAAGGAGCTCGGTCAGCAGCAGGAGCAAACCAGGGAGGGGGAGGGGAGGGGGGTATTTCTTTTGGGGGGGGGATATTTGGGTGGGTGGGGGAGGGTTTTTTTCCCAGGTAGTATTTGTACAAACATAGGGGAGGGTCAATATGTGCAGGAGAAACCCATATATAAGTTCTGTACTATGTTTGCTTGATATGTTTATGTTTTGTTTTGCTCTTTTGTCTTTTTCTTTTCTGTTATGGAGGGGGGGGGGTTTAACTGGTTGAACATTTTTATTGGAAAAACTTTGAATAAACATATTTTAAAATAAATAAATAAATGTTATAAAGCTATCTCCAAGTCAGAGTGTACATCAAGGAAGCAGCTTATGCTACGTCAAGAAGCTTAACACGACATGTCTGACTGAACCAGACTAGCTCTTAGCCACGTGCTGGAGGTGTGATACTGTAAATACACCCTGCCTCACTCTGTAGATGTTCATCAGTGGAAAGAGGCAGAGTGTGAGTGCCTCGTGCCTTGTATAGTGAGATACCACCCCTGAGTGTCTTGCCTGCTCATTAGTCATGTCCTGTTCTCTGTGTTCATTAGCTGCCTGTCTGTACATCATTATCTGCATGTCTGCATATCATGACAGGAGACAGGACCAGGGGCCCTGACAGTTAGGGACTTTTAAATAGGACGCAGACTAGCGACGCTGAACAAACTGATAGGGGAATGGGAACTGCCGACAGGACAGGAAATGAGACACCTATAAATAAAACACTTCCTCCGCAAAGAGACAGTAGGGTACTCCTGAACCCCAGAGACCACATATTAGAGGATCTGAAGAACACGGGCAGGAAAGAAGGGAGGCTCTGCGGGAAAATATACGGACAGTTACTGGACAGAGCCCGAACACCACTGGACGAGACCAGACGGAAATGGGGGGACGAACTGGGGCAGAAGTGGTTTGGGCGATCAGCGGCACCACCCACATTGCAGACTGGCTAGCAGACCTATCGGAATTTCTTCACCTGGAGAAGATCAAATACGCCATCCAAGGGTCGGAGGAAGGCTTCCTTACTGCATGGGGGCAATTTGTCGGCCTATTCCAAAACCTGTTCGAGGCCAGCAACAGCCATTAGAGAGGGAAACTGGAAAGTTTAAAAAATAAAAGACAAGGAGGAACGTCAGGGACACACAACCTGGGGAGGGGAAAGAAAAGAGAGAGCCTGAGAAACCACAAGGTGGACACAGCCAAAGCCGACGGGGGGGGGGGGGGGGGGGGGGGGGGGGGGGGGGGAGAAAAGGGGGCGAAGGGGAGAAATGAGGAGAAGGGGGAACACCCCCCCAGATCAATCAAGGAGGGCATCAGGGGAGGTGGCGGGGGGGGGGGGGGGGTTAGTGAGGATTGTACGCCGAGTCAGATGGCGATAGACTGTAGATAGAGAAACGTAAGAAGAAGCCTTTTTGTACTGTATAATAAATGAAAATGAACGGCAATGTATATCATTTTGAAAATGGCAATAAAAAGATTTATTAAAAACAAAGGCCTATTCTGCCCGGTAACAAGTGGTGAATTTTAGAGACCCAAGGGGTTGAGTTTGAATCCTGGACACACAGGGGCAAGGACCTGCTCTGTCTCTTCTCTCTATCCAGAAAGGCTATGAGTTGCTGTATTTATGAAACTGCAGAGGCCTGGATGAACCTATAGTGTAAATAATTACAGACCGGAAAGCAATAAGCTCTTTCTGAAAGCTTGCTTTGAAGGGAGGCCTGCTTAAAAATAAGCATCTGAAACAAAGACTGTTTTTACTTTTACTTATTATTTTCACCCCTCTCCTTCCCACTGTGTTTGTCTTATGTGTGTGTGCATATAGAGGGTGGGGCAAGTTAAAGTGGGGGATTAGGAATTAGATGATAGCTAACCAGTTGTATTTTCTGCTTATTTCATTCTAGCTCTTGTTATGAATAAAAGTTAATTGTGTTTACATTTACAAACCTGGTGACTGCAATTCTTGGGTCACAGACTTCGAGTATTTTTCTAAGAATTATTGGTTAATTCAATTGTGTTGAGACTCTGGGTCAAGTGGGGATGGAATTGACCGCGCACTAGTCCAGGGTGTCATAACACAAGGGTAATTAGGGATGGGTAACAAATCCTATGATAGAATCAAGAAACCAAAATATTGATGCCTACTGAATTGGTTTAGCAAGACACTTAGATGCATCAAACAATTACAGATGGTAACCACAGCAAGGTATGGATTATACGTACTAGCCTTGCCAGCTACGTCCGTATCCTAAAAGTAAATTAAAGAAGGCCTTATGTTTTCGAATCGTAGGAAAATAAGACAGGTCAAAACCTAGACCCTTGTCAGAAAATAAATGTGCAGCATATCAATTCAGAAAATAAAGGGATGACCAGGAAATAACCATTATTATGGTAAGATTTCCTAAACATGAAATATCTCTCCCGTTGCACCACAATCAGAGGTAATGTACCTGTAGTCCAGCAGTCGCTCCATTAAGCGAGTTACCGATAATACGAAGGAAACACCAGTCTCTCTCCATGTCTCTTGTTCAATCTTCTCCAATAAGCTGCAAACACAAGAAAACAGAAAGCAGTGAGTGTCCCCTGCTGGTAGCAAACCTCCCCAAACACAAGCTGCTGTCATTTCAGTAACATATATTTAAATCAGGTGTTTTAGTCTTACCTAGGATAAGGCCCAAAGAGCTGGGTGCTATTTTTCCAGGCAGCAAAAAATTAAGCAAAGACAAGGTTAATCACATTTGGAGTGCATAATGTTAAAACTATTCAGCAATAAGGCAAGAGATACCACTGTTTGAAGGACAACTTCCTCAACATTATTTCCCACATTGCACAAAGCAAACCATCGACTCTAACACCTTTATCAGAAAGGTAACGGTAACAATAGTACCGGAAAGGTCATGCTACTAGTGATTCCACAAAGGTGACCATACTTCTCTTCCCAGTCATCACACTGGAAAAGCCACTTAAAGACCACTTTACCAGTGAAGATCATCATAGCGCTGTTAGTGGAAACTTAAATATTAAACGCTGTTTCTTTTTGATAAGGCTTGAAAGGATGGAGAGTAAAGCCAGTTGTTTGCATGCCCCTCATTCTTTTAGTTTGTGTAACAGTCTCAGATCAGAACCATCCCCAACTCAGAACCAAGCTGATAAATTATAAAACACTGCATTTGAACATCACAGCCTTCCAATATTTATCCGCATCTATCCAGATATCTCTTGAAACCTCAGAGCAGCCAGATATTGGTACAAACATAGAGTTGAACCTGTTTGCATTTATTCCTACAAATAACTTTTACCCTTTCTCCTGCATGCTCCAGTACTTCACCAAGTACCCATTCTTCATATAAGCCTTGACAATGTTGGCAAACTATTATTCCTCCACAGGCATTAAACAAAGCGAAGCCAAATATTGTCAATATCCAACACCTATTTTCATACACCTTTCTGCTAATAGATTTGGATTAATTAACTAGGTGAGTTCAGATACAGATAATAGATTTTATTCTGGATAACTATGCATGTTAATCCATATGGAACAGGTTAATGTAAATACGTGCATCAGCAACAGCTAAAAAAGGAAAAGGACTTGGGAGTGATCATCTCCAAAACATCAGGACAGTGTGAAGCAGTTATCAATAAGGCAAATTGGGTCCTGTTTTGTTTAATTCTTTGGTGGGAGGTGGGCATTGCTGGCTAGACCAGCAGTTTTATTGCCATCTCTAATTTCCCTTGAGAAGGTGGTTATTCCTTTTATCCTGTTATGTTCTGTACTCTCAGGACAAAAGAACGTGAAGTTGAAGCACGTGAGGTTGAATGCAAATAATAACGCAGGTTTATTGAAGAGTTGTTAACTCGACAAAAGCTTGATCTAGACTGAGACAAAGCCCGTGAATCAACTGATGACATCACAAACTATATATATGACTAGACGCTTAAAGTGACCATGCAACACAATGGCTCCAAATATATAACAGTGGTGGTGAGTTGCCTTCTTGAACCTGCAGTTCATGTGGTGTAGGTATACCTGCAGTGCTGCTAGGGAGGGAGTTCCAGCATCTTGACTCAGCAACATTGAAGAAAGTGATATCCTTCCAAGGCAGGCTGGTGTGTGGCTTGGAGGCAAATTTGCAGGTGATGGTGTTCCCATGCATCTGCTGCCCTTGTACTTCTGGGTGGTAGAGGTCATGGGTTTGGAAGGTGCTGTCAGATGTGCCTTGGAGATGGTACACACTGCTGCTACTGCGCATCGGTAGTGGAGGGAGTGGATGTTTGAGGTGGTGGATAAGGTGTCAATCAAGTCTGTTGCTCTGTCTAGAATGGTGTCAAGCTTCTTGAGTGCTGATGGAGTTGCACTCATCCAGCCAAGTGGAGACTATTCCATGACACTCCTGTCTTGTTCAGGCTTTGGGAATCAGGAGGTGAGTTACTCGCTGCAGAATTTCCAGCCTCTGACCTGCTCTTGTAGCTTCAATAAAAGCAAATTATTGCTAGCCTCAATATTGATGTGGCTGTTCCGGTTCAGTTTCTGGTCAATGGTACCCACCAGATATTGATATGGGGAATTCAGTGATGGTAATGCCATTGAATGTCAAGGGGAGATGTTATTGAAGATGGTCATTGCCTGGTACTTATATGGTGCAAATGTTACTTGCCACTGATCAGGCGAAGCCCAAATGTTGTCCAGGTCTTGCTACATATTGACATGGACTACTTCAGTATCTCAGGAATCACAAACAGTGCTGAATATTGTGCAATCACCAATGACCATCCCCACTTCTGACAATATGACAGAGAGAATGTCATTTATGAAACAATTGAAGTTGAGCATAGGACTCTACCCTGCGGGACTCCTGCAGTAATGTCCTGAGACTGAGTTAATTGACTGTCAACAACCACAACCACCTTCCTTTGTGCCAAGTATGACTCAAACCAGTGGGGAGATTTCCTCCGATTGATTCCGATTTGAAAGGGCTCCTTGATGCCACATTTGATCAAATGCTGCCTTGATGTCAAGGGCAGTCACTCTGATCTCACCTCGAGTTCAACTCTTTATGCACTAAGGCTGGAACAAGATCAAGAGCTCAGTAGCCCTGGCCCTGGCAGAACCAAAGCTGAGCATCAGTGTTCAGATTGTTTCAGAGTAAGTGTCGACTGACACCACTGTCAATGACCCCTCCCGTCACTTTGCTGATGATTGAGTGTAGATTGATGGGGCAGTAATTGGCTGGGTTGGATTTTAAAAAGCGCGGGAGCTGCGAGTCGGAGCGGAGATTTAAAAAGAGCGGGAGCTGCGAGTCGGAGTGAAGATTTAAAAAGCGCGGGAGCTGCGAGTCGGAGCGGAGATTTAAAAAGAGCAGGAGTTGCGAGTCGGAGCGAAGATTTAAAAAGAACAGGAGCTGCAAATCGGAGCGGAGATTTAAAAAGAGCGGGAGCTGCGAGTCGGAGCGGAGATTTAAAAAGCGCGGGAGCTGCGAGTCGGAGCGGAGATTTAAAAAGATCGTGGCCTAGTTTCGGGAGCCATTCGGAGGAGGAGGAGCAGTCTCTGTCAGGGAGAGAACCTGAGAACATTTACGACCCTCAGAAGGTAAGAAAGTGATTTTTACTCATTTTTACTTTTATTACCTTTTCAAATTGTGTGTGTGGGGGTAGGGGAACTGAAGTGACATCACAGAAAAGCTGTGACCTGAGTGGCTGGTTGGGAATCTACACTAAATTAAAAAAATTAAGCATTGGTAACTAATTAAACATAATTACTTGATTATAATTGAGAGGGGTATCTAAGCCAGAGATCGGAGAGTACTATATTTAGCTTTCACATTTATAGTAGAAATCTAGTGCTAGGAAACAGATAGTTAACAGTAACTTAAATTAAAAAAAAAAAAATTCTAACTTTTAAATGTAATTTACTAATTAATTGACGCAATGTCAGTTAGAGGGGTGCAGTGCTCTGACTGTGAGATGTGGCAGGTCCGTGAGGCTTCCAGCATCCCGGATGGCTTCATCTGCAGAAAGTGCACCCAACTGGAGCTCCTCACACACCACATGGTTCGGTTGGAGCAGCAATTGGATGCACTTAGGAGCATGCAGGTGGCGGAAAGCGGCATAGATCGTAGTTATATAAATGTGGTCACACCCAAGGTGCAGGCAGAGAAATGGGTGACCACCAGAAAGGGCAGGCAGTCAGTGCAGGAATCCCCTGTGGTTGTCCCCCTCTCGAACAGGTATACCCCTTTGGATACTGTCGGGGGGGATAGCCTATCAGGGGAAACAGCAGAAGCCAGAGCAGTGGCACCACGGCTGGCTCTGATGTTCAGAAGGGAGGGTCAAAGCGCAGAAGAGCAATAGTAATAGGGGACTCTATAGTCAGGGGCACAGATAGGTGCTTCTGTGGACGTGAAAGAGACTCCAGGATGGTATGTTGCCTCCCTGGTGCCAGGGTCCAGGATGTCTCCGAACGGGTAGAGGGCATCCTGAAGGGGGAGGGCAAACAGGCAGAGGTCGTTGTACATATTGGTACTAACGACATAGGCAGGAAGGGGCATGAGGTCCTGCAGCAGGAGTTCAGGGAGCTAGGCAGAAAGTTAAAAGACAGGACCTCTGGGTTGTAATCTTGGGATTACTCCCTGTGCCACGTGCCAGTGAGGCTAGAAATAGGAAGACAGAGCAGCTAAACACGTGGCTAAACAGCTGGTGTAGGAGGGAGGGTTTCCGTTATCTGGACCACTGGGAGCTCTTCCGGGGCAGGTGTGACCTATATAAGGACGGGTTGCATCTAAACTGGAGAGGCATAAATATCCTGGCCGCGAGGTTTGCTAGTGTCACACGGGAGGGTTTAAACTAGTATGGCAGGGGGGTGGGCACGGGAGCAATAGGTCAGAAGGTGAGAGCATTGAGGGAGAACTAGGGAATAGGGACAGTGGGGCTCTGAGGCAGAGCAGACAGGGAGAAGTTGCTGAACACAGCGGGTCTGGTGGCCTGAAGTGCATATGTTTTAATGCAAGAAGTATTACGGGTAGGGCAGATGAACTTAGAGCTTGGATTAGTACTTGGAACTATGATGTTGTTGCCATTACAGAGACCTGGTTGAGGGAAGGGCAGGATTGGCAGCTAAACGTTCCAGGATTTAGATGTTTCAGGCGGGATAGAGGGGGATGTAAAAGGGGTGGCGGAGTTGCGCTACTGGTTAGGGAGAATATCACAGCTGTACTGTGGGAGGACACCTCAGAGGGCAGTGAGGCTATATGGGTAAAGATCAGGAATAAGAAGGGTGCAGTCACAATGTTAGGGGTTTACTACAGGCCTCCCAACAGCCAGCGGGAGATAGAGGAGCAGATAGGTAGACAGATTTTGGAAAAGAGTAAAACCAACAGGGTTGTGGTGATGGGAGACTTCAACTTCCCCAATATTGACTGGGACTCACTTAGTGCCAGGGGCTTAGACGGGGCAGAGTTTGTAAGGAGAATCCAGGAGGGCTTCTTAAAACAATATGTGGACAGTCCAACTAGGGAAGGGGCGGTACTGGACCTGGTATTGGGGAATGAGCCCGGCCAGGTGGTAGATGTTTCAGTAAGGGAGCATTTCAGTGACCACAATTCAGTAAGTTTTAAAGTGCTGGTGGACAAGGATAAGAGTGGTCCTAGGATGAATGTGCTAAATTGGGGGAAGGCTAATTATAACAATATTAGGCGGGAACTGAAGAACATAGATTGGGGGCGGATGTTTGAGGGCAAATCAACATCTGACATGTGGGAGGTTTTCAAGTGTCAGTTGAAAGGAATTCAGGACCGGCATGTTCCTGTGAGGAAGAAGGATAAATACGGCAATTTTCGGGAACCTTGGATAACGAGAGATATTGTAGGCCTCGTCAAAAAAAAAAGGAGGCATTTGTTAGGGCTAAAAGGCTGGGAACAGACGAAGCCTGTGTGGAATATAAGGAAAGTAGGAAGGAACTTAAGCAAGGAGTCAGGAAGGCTAGAAGGGGTCACGAAAAGTCATTGGCAAATAGGGTTATGGAAAATCCCACGTACATAAAAAGCAAGAGGGTAGCTAGGGAAAGGGTTGGCCCACTGAAGGATAGGCAAGGGAATCTATGTGTGGAGCCAGAGGAAATGGGCGAGGTACTGAATGAATACTTTGCATCAGTATTCGCCAAAGAGAAGGAATTGGTAGATGTTGAGTCTGGAGAAGGGTGTGTAGATAGCCTGGGTCACATTGAGATCCAAAAAGACGAGGTGTTGGGCGTGTTAAAAAATATTAAGGTAGATAAGTCCCCAGGGCCTGATGGGATCTACCCCAGAATACTGAAGGAGGCTGGAGAGGAAATTGCTGAGGCCTTGACAGAAATCTTTGGCTCCTCACTGTCTTCAGGTGATGTCCCGGAGGACTGGAGAATAGCCAATGTTGTTCCTCTGTTTAAGAAGGGTAGCAAGGATAATCTAGGGAACTACAGGCCGGTGAGCCTTACTTCAGTGGTAGGGAAATTACTGGAGAGAATTCTTCGAGACAGGATCTACTCCCATTTGGAAGCAAATGGACGTATTAGTGAGAGGCAGCATGGTTTTGTGAAGGGGAGGTCGTGTCTCACTAACTTGATAGAGTTTTTCGAGGAGGTCACAAAGATGATTGATGCAGGTAGGGCAGTGGATGTTGTCTATATGGACTTCAGTAAGGCCTTTGACAAGGTCCCTCATGGTAGACTAGTAGAAAAGGTGAAGTCACACGGGATCAGGGGTGAGCTGGCAAGGTGGATACAGAACTGGCTAGGTCATAGAAGGCAGAGAGTAGCAATGGAAGGATGCTTTTCTAATTGGAGGGCTGTGACCAGTGGTGTTCCACAGGGATCAGTGCTGGGACCTTTGCTGTTTGTAGTATATATAAATGATTTGGAGGAAAATGTAACTGGTCTGATTAGTAACTTTGCAGACGACACAAAGGTTGGTGGAATTGCGGATAGCGATGAGGACTGTCAGAGGATACAGCAGGATTTAGATTGTTTGGAGACTTGGGCGGAGAGATGGCAGATGGAGTTTAACCCGGACAAATGTGAGGTAATGCATTTTGGAAGGTCTAATGCAGATAGGGAATATACAGTGAATGGTAGAACCCTCAAGAGTATTGAAAGTCAGAGAGATCTAGGAGTACAGGTCCACAGGTCACTGAAAGGGGCAACACAGGTGGAGAAGGTAGTCAAGAAGGCATACGGCATGGTTGCCTTCATTGGCCGGGGCATTGAGTATAAGAATTGGCAAGTCATGTTACAGCTGTATAGAACCTTAGTTAGGCCACACTTGGAGTATAGTGTTCAATTCTGGTCGCCACACTACCAGAAGGACGTGGAGGCTTTAGAGAGGGTGCAGAAGAGATTTACCAGAATGTTGCCTGGTATGGAGGGCAGTAGCTATGAGGAGCGGTTGAATCAACTCGGTTTGTTCTCACTGAAACAAAGGAGGTTGAGGGGCGACCTGATAGAGGTCTACAAAATTATGAGGGGCATAGACAGAGTGGATAGTCAGTGGCTTTTCCCCGGGGTAGAGGGGTCAATTACTAGGGGGCATAGGTTTAAGAGGGGCAAGGTTTAGAGTAGATGTACAAGGCAAGTTTTTTACACAGAGGGTAGTGGGTGCCTGGAAATCGCTACTGGAGGAGGTGGTGGAAGCAGGGATGATAGTGACATTTAAGGGGCATCTTGACAAATACATGAATAGGATGGGAATAGAGGGATATGGACCCAGGAAGTGTAGAAGATTGTAGTTTAGTCGGGCAGCATGGTCGGCACGGGCTTGGAGGGCCGAAGGGCCTGTTCCTGCGCTATACATTTCTTTGTTCTTTGTTCTTGTCCTGTAGTTTGTGGATCGGACATACCTGGGCAGTTTTCAACATTTCTGGGTAGATGACAGTATGCTGGAACACTAGGAGTGCAGCAAGTTCTGGAGAAAAGGTCTTCAATGCTATAACCGGAATATTGTCAGGGCCCATAGCCTATTCAGTATCCAGTGCCTTCAACTGTTTTTATGATGTAATGTACAGTGAATCTAATTGGCTGATAACTGGCATCTGTGATGTTGGGAACATCCAGAGGAGGCCAGGATGGATCACCCATTCAGCACTACTGGCTGAAGATTGCAGAAAATGCTTCATCCTAGTCTTTTGCACTGATGTGCTGGGCTCCTCCATCATTGAGGGTTGGGATATTTGTGGAGCATCCTCCTCCAGTTTTTTTTTTTAACAAATATTTTATTGAAGCATTTATGGTTTTATAACAACAAAAGATACAAGTACAAATGTAAACATAGTTCAGTGCGTAACACACCCCTCCATCTCCCACTGTTCCCACCTAAGCTAGACAAAAATATACGAACTCCCCCCCCTACCCCACCTTACTCCCTAACGCCGCCCCCCTTATTGAATCGGATAACAGTTTAGTTTTCTCCGAAGAACTCAATAACCGGCTGCCACCTCCGAACGAACCCGAGCATTGATCCTCTCAGGGCGAACTTAATTTCTGAGAAAACCAACCATGTCGCTAACCCATACCCCTGATTTCAGCGGCTTCGACTCCCTCCACGCTTAAGATCCGTCTCCGGGCTACCAAGGAGGCAAAGGCCAAATAGTCAGCCTCTCTTGCCCCCTGGATTCCCGGGTCTTCCAACACTCCAAAAATCGCCTCCTCTGGACTTAGTGCCACACTCGCTTTTAGTACCGCGGACATGAGATCCGCACATCCCTGCCAGAATCCCCTAAGCTTCGGACATGCCCAAAACATGTGGACATGATTTGCGGGCCCTCCTGCACACCTCACACACCTGTCCTCCACCCCAAAAAACCTGCTCATCGGGGCCACCGTCATGTGTGCCCGGTGAACCACCTTGAATTGTATCAGGTTGAGCGTGGCACATGATGAGGATGTGTTGACTTTGCTCAGAGCATCCTCCCACAGACCCGCCTCTAACTCCTTTCCCAACTCATCTTCCCATTTACGCTTTAGCTCATCTATCTGGGTTTCCTCCCACTCCATAAGTTCTTTATAGATTTCTGATAACTTCCCCTCCCCCACCCCCATTCTAGAAACGACCCTGTCCTGTATACCTTGCAGCGGTAGAAGTGGAAAGGCCGAAACCTGCCTTCGCACAAAATCCCTTATTTGCAGATACCGAAACCCATTCCCTCCCGGCAATTCAAATTCCACTTCCTGATCCTCCAAACAGGAAAAGCTCCCATCAATAAACAGATCCCCCAACCTTTCAATCCCTGCTCTCTGCCACCTCCAAAATCCCCCATCCATCCTCCCCGGTACAAACCGGTGATTACCACAAATTGGAGCCCACACCGACTTTCCCTCCATTCCCATATGCTTCCGCCACTGCCCCCAAACTCTCAGGGCCGCCACTATCACTGGGCTTGTGCAGGAATGACAGAGGAGCTGTTACGAATGCCCCCAAACTTGTGCCCTTACATGAGACCGCCTCCACCCGCTCCCTCACTGACCCCTCCCCCACTACCCACTTCTTAATCAAGGCTATATTTGCCGCCCAGTAGTAGTACCTAAAGTTCGGCAGTACCAGCCCTCCCCCACCTCGACTTCGCTCCAACAGCACTTTCTTTACTTGCAGGGTTTTATCCGCCCACACAAACCTAAATATCACCCTATTCATCCGCTTAAAAAAGACCTTTGGTATAAAAATAGGGAGGCACTGGAAAACAAACAAACATCTCAGGAGAACCGTCAGTTTAACGGTCTGTACCCTCCCCGCCACTGACAACGGGAGCATGTCCCACCTCCAAAAGTCCTCCTTCATTAGCTCAACTAAACAGGCCAGATTTAATTTATGTAGCTGCTCCCATCCCCGTGCCACCTGAATACGCAAGTAGAGAAAACTCTCTCCCGCCACTTTAAATGGCAACACCCCCAGTCTCCTCTCCCGCCCCCCATGCCTGGATCACAAAAACCTCGCTTTTACCCATATTCAATTTGTATTCTGAGAACCGGCCAAATTCCCCTAAGGTCCACATAATCTCCCCCATCCCCCCTAACGGGTCAGAAATATATAGAGTAGGTCGTCTGCCCTTCAAATTTATGACCCCTGGTTATAGACTTCACTGTTAAAGGAAATATCCATTAGCAGAGGGGTAAATCATTTGAAGCAGCTATCTAACGTGCAAGTTTTGAAAGACATTTGGTAGTTAAAAAAGTTATTTGCTCTGTCCACTCCATTTATGCCCTTCATAATTTTATACACTTCAATTAAATCTTCCCTGAACCTCCTGTGTTCCAAAGAAAATAACCCCAGCTTATCCAAACTTTTCTCATAGCTCAAATTCACTATTCCTCACAACATCCATGTAAACCTCCTCAGCATCCTTCCTAGTGTGATCCTATCCTGCTGTAATATTGTACCAGAACTCTACAAAGTACTCTGGCTGTGGCCTAACTAGCATTTTATACAGCTCTAATCTCGCCTTCATATTCTATGCCTCAGCTGATGAAAGGAAGTATCTGGTATTTCTTTTTAACCACTTTATCCTAACCTGCTACCTTCAGTGGTCTGCAGACATGCACTCCAAGGTCCTTAAGTTTCTCTTCTCCACTCATTAGCCTACTATCTATTCCTTTGCCTTTATTGCCCTCTCCAAATGCATTACTTCACTTCTCAGATTGAATTCCATTTGAACCCTTTTCTGTCCGCCTGACCAGTAAGTCCTGCAGCCGGAACTTTATTCTCAACATCAACCATTCCGCCAATTTTTGTATCATCCGCAAAATTCTTAATCATGTCTCTGACATTCAAGTCTAAATCATTTATGTGTAACATGAAACGCAAGAGACCCAGTATAGAGCACTGTGGAACCCCATTGGAAATAGCCCTTAGTCACAAAAACACTTATCGACTGTTATCCTTTGTTTCTTGTCACTGAGCCAAGTTTGGATTCAGCTTGCCACTTTCCCTTGGGGTCCCATGGTCTTTATTTTCCTGACCAGTCTGTCATGTGGGACCTTGTCAAAAGCTGTCATAAAATCGATGTAGATGACACCAAATGTTACCTCTTTGTTACCTCCACAAAAAATTCAATCAAGTTAGACACAACTTTTCCTTACAAAATTCAAGTTGACTGTCCTTGATTAATCCATGCTGTTTTAAATAACAATTTATACTACCTCTCACAATTTTTCCCGATAATTTAACTACCACCAAGATTAGGCTGGCTGATCTATAATTACTCAGAGGACTATGCTAGGAAATGATATACCTTATCACAATAAATAATGGAGGCTTGTTTTTGCAAGTTATTTCTGTTCCCCTTGTAGCCACCTGGGTTGGCCACTTCCCGACTTAAAATGGAGAACCGCAAAGACTGAAGGGAAATTCAGCCAACACAGGCAAAGACTAGCAAGAACAGAAATCATGTGTATTGAAACCTGCAAAAAACCAGACAGCACTGAAATCAGCAGCCATCTGCATAGTAATGAGCAATTCCAAGGCACAATTGCAACAGTTAAGGTGAATAAAGCCAAGCCAGACTCCTCGGCGCCAGCAGGAGCCAAGACAAAGGAAGGCCAATGGACATTTAGGGACCGCTGAGCGATCCAAATGATCAGAACGCAGTCCAATCATTTGGAACCAGGTACGGGGTCCGCCCCGAAGGGCGGGAAGCCCCTGGGGACTATAAAGTAAAGCCCCCAAGTTCAAATCGTCCTTCTTGGCAGGGTCACTCAGCAACGCAAAGCAACCTCTGAGAGTGAACTGTCCAGCGGCCACGCCAACCAAGTAAGTCTCAAGTCAACGCTCGCTATGAGATAGGCGCTCCTAGCTACAAGTCCATACCAGCTTTTGAATCCTACAGACTCAGGACCTGAACGAAAGGCCATTTGTTCCCCTGACCTGGTGGGTCAGTCCGAAGCTAAGTATAGGCCTTTTAGTGATAGGAATAGTCTAGAAAGTAGAGTTTACGCAAGAGTAGTGATTTACTGTGTATAATAAATGTGTTTTGATTTGAATCTTACTAATTGGTGTGTTGAGTTATTGATCATTACTTGAACTTGAACCTCGTGGCGGTATCATAAAGATACCTGGCGACTCTAGAGCAAAGGTTAAACAAACAGAGCAAATTACGAATTAAGAGCCAGCCAAAAGTTAGCAACATATTACTGGCGACATCCTGACGGGACACGACTTAGAAGTGGCTTAACCACTCCGGGAGAACCCAAAAATTTGAATTAGAAATCCAATTGGGAACAGAAAAAACCACAAGTGTTCTAGCAGTTCTGATCAATCCTCATAATTCGGAAGTGTGTTAATGCATGCGTAACTAACAGGGCTATAAGGTAAAACTGATAGATTTTTGTTGCGAGTTTGTCGGGAGTTTGTATTCTGGAAAATAGCGAAAGCCGTACCCGTAATTACAGCACCACCTTAATACCCCTTGTTCCAAATTTTAAGAGAGTATTTAGAGAGGAAAGATGGCAATGCAGGCAATGCAACGCCTCATGAACCCTGAGGAATTCCTGGTCACAGCGACCAGCAGCAGAGTAGGACAGTGTCCCGTTTGGGAAGAGGAAATCAGAAAGTACCTCAAAGAGAAAGGATGGCCCCATTGGAGCGAATTCTGTGACAATGAGGAAACAGGACCTGGGAGTATAGGACATACTTGGTGGGAGAACCTGTCAGAAATTCACAAGAAAAGCTTGGGAAAAGCTCGCAAGCCGATGGCAATCGTGTCCTGTTTGGCACAATTGCGAGGCACAGTGGAGGTCGTTCGGACGCTCCGTAAAGAGATAGGAGTACATCGAATGAGCAAGGTCGATGTAAGTGAGGTTGAGAAGGAGAACATAGAGTTGAGAAGGAAGGTAGCAGCAAAGGACAGAGAGGTGGATGATGCCAAGAGGGCACACCAGTCTTGTCTGGCGCACCTAAGCAGCTTCCAGACACAGTACGAAAAGGCCTATCAGGACACGCAATGTGCAGTCCTGGTAAGAGAGGAAACAGAGAAACAGGTAGAGGCATTGAAAAGGCAGTGTAGCGACCTGAAAGCAGCATTACGAGCACTGCATGCTACCACCACGGAGCACAGACAGAGCTCACTAGAACATGCGAAGTGCAGGAAGCAGATTGCAGAACTGCAGTCTTTGCTTTCAGTTCAGAATGGATTCCAGAGCACCTTTGGATCCCAGTTAGATACAGAAGACGGGCCGGATTGGGAAGAATTAAATGAGACCGTGCATAGATATGTTCAGGGAACATGTGCGCAAGGAAAGCCCCAGAAGAGAAAAGCACCCCAACCCCACACAGAGCAGATAGTTCAGGCACCAATGAACCCAGTAACCACCCACCGCACAGTCACATCGGAAGGAGACACGGAATTCCTGTACATGACCCCCTTAACCGTGACCCAATTACGGGACGCGTGCGAGAAAATCACACCGTTCCTCCCCACCTCAGACCCCCACCACTTTGCCAGAGTAAAGCAGCAGGCGACCATGTACGGCCTGGATGAGCGTGAGCACGTGAAGCTCACAGTTTTGAGTTTAGACCCTTCGGTCGTAGCAGCCCTTCCCGACCCACAGAATGTAGGAGGAGGCACCCTTGCAGAGATGCACACGGCGATCCTAGACGCAATTGGCTATAACAGAGGTGACCCCGAAGAAGGCCTGAATAAGTGCAGGCAGAAAAAGACAGAACATCCCACAGCGTTTGCTGGACGCCTGTGGATTCATTTCACAGCAGTTTGCGGTAGCTTAGAACGTGCCCATTTGTCCTAAGATGGTATGGCCAAATGGACCCGCACCCTTATCTCCCATGCCACAGAGCCAGGTCAAAAAGCCTGTACGAATTATGACACCTCAGAGGAAGCCCACAATAAGAAATGGGTTTTAAAACGATTGTCCCGTGCCTGGGAGCAGTCTGTACAGAACAAACCCGCAGTTCGGAAACCCGAGGAACAGCAGGCAGAAGCAGACATCCAAGCGGTGAAAACGCACCAGAACCCCGCATGGGTGAACGAAGGCAGGAACAGCTCCCCACAAAAGCCACAGAAGTGTTACAACAGTGGACAGTTAGGACACTTTGCATGAGAATGCAATGCCCCACGAAAGCCACAGAGAGCCCAGCAGGCAGGCACTCTGAATAAGAATAGGACAGAGCCCATACATAGTGTGAGCACCCGTTCAGACCAGACGGACATGAACGGAACAGACCGACGGTGTTCGGGCTCCCCCAGTTGGGTCTGCGACACCCTTTGGGATAGGTCCGGCCGACTAGTAGTTGCAGCAAAGATAGCGGGACAGCCCATCGAATTTCTCTGGGACACAGGAGGGTCCCGCACCACAATCAATTCCTCCATCATATTCCAGAAAGACACGTGGCCCACTACAGCCACAATCACCCTCAGCAGCTTAACAGGCCACTCGCAGCAGGGACACATCACAGCCCCTGTACCCATTCAGATTGGCAATATAACGACAAAGCACCCCATAGTTTTAGTCGATCTACCCCACACAGCAGAACACATTTTGGGAATTGACTTTATGAACTCCCACCACCTTTCATTTGATCCGGTAAACCAATGTGTTTGGAAAATGGCAAAATCCGCAAGAGCCCCCGCAACGCTCACAATAGATTAGCAAACAAGATTAGCGCAGTCGCCGAATTCTGGTTTGACCCGACCACGATTAGCACAGACAAGCAGATTAGGGCAGTTCTGCAGAAGCACAGGACAGCATTCGCGACCCACAAACACGACTGTGTCCGGATGACTGGTTCCGTTCAAATCACAGGACCTGACCCTAGACCCCAAAAGCAATACGGATTTCCCCAAGAGGCAGAGGGAGAAATCGCAAAAGTTATCAACAGCTTATTAGAGCAGGGCGTACTCAGATCAGTAGCCTCCACTAATAATGCCCCGATTTGGCCAGTGAGAAAGCCCAATGGATCATGACGACTGACCATCGATTACCGGGAACTCAACAAAGTCACCCCCGCAGCTGCCCCCACGGTAGCCACAAGTCCCGAGACATGCTCAAACAGGGACTCAATGCACAATACTTTACGGTTTGGGATGTCAGTAATGGATTCTGGTCCATTCCATTGGCAAAAGCGTGCTAATACAAATTTGCATTCACTTTTAAAAGTCAGCAGTACACGTGGACATGCCTTCCACAAGGATTCCACAACTCCCCCTCCATTTTCCACCGACAGCTGGCAAATGGTTTGTCAAAATTTTCTCGCCCCGAATGTCTGGTCCAGTATGTGGACGACCTATTACTGCAGACAGGCACCAAGGCAGAGCACATTGCGCTTCTGTCCGAACTCCTGGAACTCCTACATTCAATTGGCTGCAAAGTAAACCCCAAAAAGGTCCAGATTTTGGAAAACAAAGTGATATATTTGGGTACGATTATCACGCACGGTAAACGCGAGATCGAGCACAAAAGAATTGACTTGATTGCCAAATTGCCCCTTCCCCAGCACGTTTCAGCCCTCCGGTCGTTTTTAGGACTGGTTGGCTACTGCCGAAACCACATTGACGGTATCGACAGCAAGGCAGCGCCCTTCTCGGAACTCCTAAAGAAAGGAACCCCTTGGGAATGGCTTCCGCAGCATACTGTGGATGCTTTGAAAAGAGCCCTCATTGCAGCCCCCGCACTACAGGTTCCAGACCCGCTTTCCCCCTACGCGAGAGAGATAGCTAGCATCGACCGCACCCTTTCGGCCGTGATCCTCCAGGAACGGCATGAACAATTAAGACCCGTGGCTTATGCCTCCAGCCTTTTAGATCCTGTGGAGCAGGGATTTTCAGCCTGTGAAAGGCACCTGCCCGCAGTTTTCTGGTTAGTTCAGTATTTTTCCTACATAACCGGACTAAACCCCATCACAATCCTCACGGAACACAACTTCTACTTGACGGGCGACTTAAGGACGGTACAGTTAGCCAAATTAGAGCAGCTAGATGGACCCTTCTTTTGCAGGGACGGGACATCACCGTTAAACGGACTAAGACCCACACTTTCTTAGCCGATAACCTTCAGTACCCAGCCACCCACCATGAATGTGAAATCATCTCACCGCACCACAACACAAGCCCCTTTATCGCCAAAACACCCCCCAGAAAGATAGGTAGTTCACCCCAGAGCCCCCAGATACGTGCGCACCTTTGCGAATTTATGTGGATGGTTCTTCCACAGTCTTAGAAGGGAAGCGCATTACAGGATGCGGCATTTATGTTGAGGACGCGCAGGGACGCGCCCTAGAAGAGATCTCCTTAAAGCTACCAGGCCACTTAGGCGCGCAGGTAGCAGAACTAGCAGCCGTTGCGTATATTATAGATCACCCAGATTCCTTCCCCAGCCCAGCAGACATATACTCGGACAGCCTCTATGTCTGCAACAGCCTTACAGAATTCCTACCCCTGTGGAAAGCAAGAGGATTTGTTTCCGCAGACGGAAAACCCCTCCCTTCAGCCCCATTGCTCCGCCACATTTTAGAGAAAGCACAGGACAGGACATTCGGAATTGTTAAAGTTCGAAGTCACCACCATTCCTCCCCCTCCTGGAAATGTAAAGGCCGACGCACTGGCAAAAGCAGGTTCCAGGCATGGATATATTTGGACACCTCCCGAAAGCGCACCAGTGAATGCAGTTCAGGTCTCGCAGACTAATATTGAGGATTTAGTGCAGGCCCAGAAGCAGGATAGCAATCTCAGGGAGATTTTGAAAGGACAATTTACAGCACCCTATGGTAGATTTAAAAATGCACTAGCCACACATGACGGTGTGGTCCTAAAAGACACCCTTTGTGTGGTTCCAGAACAGGACAGGAATCAATTTGTTTATTCCATGACAGTCATGGACATCAGGGAATTGATCCCACTACAGCCCACCTCAGGCAACTCTGTTGGTGGCCAAGTTTAAAAGAAGACGTAACGCACTACATTGAGAATTGCCTTATCTGTGCCCAGAGCAATCTGGACAGATACGCAAAGAAAGCTCAACTTAGCCACACCCGCCCCGTTAATGGTCCCTGGACTAAGCTCCAGATCGATTTTATAGGACCATTGCCCCCTTGCAGGAATGGTCACAAGTACGTATTAGTTGTCATAGACACTTTTACAAAATGGATAGAGGCATTCCCATCCAGAATGAACACGGCAAAGACCACAGCCAAGATTTTAACCCACCACACCTTTACGAGATGGGGACTCCCCCGCAGCATTGAATCCGACCAAGGTTCCCATTTTACGGGACGTGTCATGAAGAACGTCCTCACGATATTTGGCATTACCCAAAAATTCCACATCGCATACCACCCCCAGTCAAGTGGTATCGTGGAGCGCATGAATTGGACCCTAAAATCAACCCTCAGAAAAATGGTCCAACAGGACAACACCACTTGGGATTCAGTCCTCCCTTTTGCGTTGATGTTTTTAAGAAATACTGTCTCAACATCCACAGGTTACACCCCACACACTCTCATGACCGGACGCCCCATGAAAGGCACGGAATTTTTATTAGGATTGGACTTAACCAGCCCCGAAGTGACGACCCTCACACACGAGAACGCAGTCAAACAGTGAGTGGAAAATGTAAAAACGGCTCAGCTAGCAGCCGCAGTAAGATTAGGCACAAGGAAGAAACAGAGAAAGGCCTGTTTCGACAAGACAGTGCATGCGACTGAGTTTGAGGTAGGACAGCAGGTCATGCTCTCAATTTACAACCCCAGCACATTCCTGTCACCGAAGTATTCGGGTCCGTACTCCATTGCGGACAAAGTAAGCCCCTCCCTCTATAAAATTAAGTACCCCAACGGAAAGACTGGGTGGTTCCATATTAACCAACTTCAGGCATATGGCCCACAGTCCAATCACGCACACCACGTCATGCTCGATGCAGCAGACCACACCCCGCCCACACCCAACATATCCCTCCCTCCCCCAACACGCCCACCACATCCACGGCCTCGCCCTCGACTCCACCCCCGAACTCTAGACTCCGCCCTGGAATGCCCACAGACAGCGCAGCAGCGACAGCGATTGTGACTCAGACAATAGCCACACCACGCCTCCCTACTATCCCCATGCAACAGGACCCACACCCAGCGAATCTGACCACGATTCGAGTGATCCCTTCCTCATCACTTTCCTCAAGAAACCCCACCAAAGACCCCCGCATTACGATAATGATTCCGTCCCCACAGAACTAGACACCACCTTTTAGCACCGCGATAACTCATACAGGCTCGTCCGGAACGATGAGATGGACCCCAAATCGCGCCATGCAGCCCTATCAGCCCTTATACATTCGAGAGTATGGCATCAGGGAGAAGGTAACGACTTTGAGTCTGACTCCCAAAGCGAGAACCCCTTTGCGACCATGTTCGCAACTGATAACTGAGGTGTCCAGATGATGTTTAAAAAGGAACCGCTTGGGAGAAACGGTGTCCTTTCTGATGGAACCTGCAGCATGTTGTTTAATGTTGTTGTTACTGTTATTGTTAAATGTTGTTTGTAAGATCGGAATTTTTTTTCCACGGCCCCACGCCTTATTTGTCGGCTGAAACCCATGAGAGCTTGCCAGACCCCCGTTCATAACTGCTCTTCTGGTTCGAAGGTAGAACCTTTACGCAACCCCCCACGATGACTACATTTTATGCCCATTCTTGCCGGTCGCTCAGGCAGTGAAGAAACGGCATTGGTCTCCGCCCAGCCTGAGGACCCCCCCCCCTCTGGTCAACTACGCTCGGGTAGGGCACACACGGCATCGGTCGCCGTCCTACCCGGGGATTCCATCCAATTCTTACCCGTCGCGGCCCATATGCACCTCATTTCGGCACTTTTGGTTCAAAAAGTTTTGTTTTGTTTTCAGGCGACCCTTAGGTTGCCATCCCTATGCTATTTACATCCTCAAACATTTGGATGGTAAATCGCACAGCCTGCAAGACGGCTCGCACTGTTTCAGTATTTTTAAATGTGTCTTGTCCTGAATATTCGGTTAAAAAAAAAATGAGGGAGTCACACATGGTGGCAAATTATAAAGGGAGAATTGGCACTAAAGGACAGACATACTAACAGACGAGATATTAACCAAGATAGTAACAGACACTATGCTTGATCCCATAGAACCCCAGAAGCTTCCAGGAAAAGAGACGAAACGGAAAGGAAGAGACAAAAAGGAAAGAAGACAACAATGAAGACGTCATACGTGTATTTCGTCGTTATTGCAATGTGTATTCGGTTGCGCGTGAACGCGAACCCCCTGACCCCCAACCCCCCCCGGCCGTTAATGATTCACTTCCCCATAGCCCAGTAACAGGCAACACCACACCATCATGGTGTGATAAGCTCATAACGTGGTACTCCCTTTCCTACGTAGTCGAATCCCTATTAGCATTGGCGATACTCTGCAGCATCGTGCAGACTATCCGTATGAGGAAATGGTGACGGAGAGCCTACCGCGCTCGCACCCCGGTATACAGAATAAGATCCCCTATGTTCAGTTATCCCCAGGACCCCGAACCCCTCGATCTATAATAAAGGACATTCGTTTGCGTTCTTCTGTAAATAAAGAAATGGAAAGATTGTCCAACCCTGTGCTTGACTACCAAGCCGGGAAAAATGTAAATGCTGCTATTATTTTGTATTGTTTAGGAAGTTAATATGACTGAATGTTTTAGTGAGTGTAGTTTATTGAGGACAGTTAGAGGCGCCGTTTTTATAAATTTTGTCATGCATGTCCCTGTTTTGACATAGCGCCACTTAGAATGTTAGTTAAAATTTTCATTGCATAGTTATGGTCAGTGTAGAGGCCATGGAAGAGTGCTCGCCGGGTCAGGGAATGACGACAACGCAGTTATGTGATCCTTCACGCTTTGCGTTAGGGATCACAAGGAGGGAGTGTGGCCACCTGGGTTGGCCACTTCCCGACTTAAAATGGAGAACCGCAAAGACTGAAGGGAAATTCAGCCAACACAGGCAAAGACTAGCAAGTACAGAAATCATGTGTATTGAAACCTGCAAAAAACCAGACAGCACTGAAACCAGCATCCATCTGCATAGTAATGAGCAATTCCAAGGCACAATTGCAACAGTTCAGGTGAATAAAGCCAAGCCAGACTCCTCGGCGCCAGCAGGAGCCAAGACAAAGGAAGGCCAACGGACATTTAGGGACCGCCGAGCGATCAAGGAACAACTCGTTTGGAGAAATCAATCCAAATGATCAGAACGCAGTCCAATCATTTGGAACCAGGTACGGGGTCCGCCCCGAAGGGCGGGAAGCCCCTGGGGACTATAAAGTAAAGCCCCCAAGTTCAAATCGTCCTTCTTGGCAGGGTCACTCAGCAACGCGAAGCAACCTCTGAGAGTGAACTGTCCAGCGGCCACGCCAACCAAATAAGGCTCAAGTCAACGCTCGCTACGAGATAGGCGCTCCTAGCTACAAGTCCATACCAGCTTTTGAATCCTGCAGACTCAGGACCTGAACGAAAGGCCATTTGTTCCCCTGACCTGGTGGGTCAGTCCGAAGCTAAGTATAGGTCTTTTAGTGATAGGAATAGTCTAGAAAGTAGAGTTTACGCATGAGTAGTGATTTACTGTGTATAATAAATGTGTTTTGATTTTAATCTTACTAATTGGTGTGTTGAGTTATTGATCATTACTTGAACTTGAATCTCGTGGCGGTATCATAAAGATACCTGGCGACTCTAGAGCAAAGGTTAAACAAACAGAGCAAATTACGAATTAAGAGCCAGCCAAAAGTTAGCAACACCCTCTCAATCATAATCACAGAGCCATTGACTGGATTGATTCTGAATACTGTGTTTCTTCTACAATAAAACGCTTCAGAACATTTCACTTCAATGTTCCTGAGCCCCTCTCAGTTATACTTACAGGAGGCTGAAGAGTTCACGGTAATTTTCATCTCCTTTTCCATCTGACACCAGACTGTCCAGTTTGTCGATTAGCTCCGCTTCCACCTGGAACAGAGAAATGGCAGGAAGTATTTCAGATATTGCTTCTTCCTGGTACTTGGGCATACTGGTGCCCACAAACCTGATTTGATGGAATCCTATCTCTTGAGCTGCCAGTGTCCTAAGCAGCTAACTGCATGCGTATTGGGAAGAGTTTTGTTATTGATGTTTAAAGTCGGAGAAGGATATAAAGAAGGAAAGAAAGAGAGAGAAAGGGAAAGCAAGAGCAAGGGTGTTTTGAAGGGTAGTCACTTTAATGTGGGAAATATAGCAGCCAATTTGGCCAAGCAAGGATTCACAAAGAGCAATGCAATAATGACCAGATAATCTATTTTCATGCGTGTTGCAGGATAAATATTAGTACTCCCCTTGCTTCTCTCCAAAATAGTATCATGGGGTCTTTCACACACATTAAACTTTGGTTTAATATCTCAACCAAAAAATTAATTAGAGGACAACCAATTTAAGTGGGTTGACAACAGTTCTGTCCTGGATAAATTGTAATTCAAGATTGGCAGGCAAAACTGTAATGGAACTTAAAGAGGAGATGATTCAAGTACAGTTGAAGTCAATGTTCACTCTAACTTATGGGTGGTACAGTGGCACAGTGGTTAGCACTACTGAATCACAGCACCGAGGACCTGGTTTGATCTCAGCCCTGGGTCACTGTCCGTATGGAGTTTGCACATTCTCCCTGTGTCTGTGTGGCTCTCACCCCCACAACCTAAAGATGTGCAGGGTATGTGGATTGGCCACGCTAAATTGCCCCTTAATTGGAAACAAATTGCTTTGTGTGTCCATTTTTGTTGAACTGCATGGCAAATTCACAATTGTTGCAGGGCAGTGCACCCTCATAGCTTCGAAGAAACATTGGTCAAAGTACATTCCCAAGAGAGGGAAATGTAGGAAAACTAAAGCCAGATAACGATGATTAAATAGAGAGAGAGTCAGATGAACCAAAGTAGGGTGCAAGATAAATGCAGCAACTTCAGGCCAGTCAGTTCAAACTCGGTGGTGGGAAAACATGTTGAGACGATAATCCTAGAACAAAATGAGTCACTTGGGCAAATATGGATTAATTAAGGAAAGCTAGCAAAATTTGTTAAGAGCAAATTGTGTTTAACTAATTTGATAGAATTTTTTGATGAGGCAACAGGGTGTTGATTAGGGTAATTGGGTTGATGTGGTGTACAGGGACTTCCAAGAGGTAATTGATAAAGCACAACATAATAAGCTTGCCACCAAAGTTGAACCCTATTGTTACACCATGGACGAGTGCGCGATCAATTCCAGCCCCACAAACCCCGGAGTCCCAACATAACTGAATTAAGCAATAATTTGTGTATTTTCCTGAGATCCTGGACTGCTCCAATGAGTTACAGGCCCCAGATTTGTAAGTAAAACATTTAAAAACTGTTTATTTACATTAAGGAAAAAGATGAACACATAATGTTAAGAATGGAACAATGGTCTGCTGATCTAACTATTCCCCAAACCCTATCCCACCCTCCAAGCAGGCACAGACAAGACAGACACATGGTGCGGGGTAGGTATGGTTAAAAAATAACAGGGATTAAAAAGTATGAGATTTGTGGATTTTCACTGCTGAGGTTGAGATCTATGGAAGCGGTGATCTCTTCAAAGTGCGAGGCGTATAAAACAATCAGTTGGTTTGGATCTTCAAGCTGGGCCAGTCAGGCTGGATTCTCAGGCTGTGGGATGCCCTTTTGGGACAAGCTTCAACTTATGTTGAGCTGAGCCTTATCCTCGCAAGGTGCACTTCAGATCAGCTCAGTCTCTGATATATGGTCAGCTCCAGCAGACTCACCAACAGCTTGCCTCAGTTAAATATCAGAGCAGCGGTTTTTGAGAGACCTTCAAGTGGTCTGGTATCTTTAATGGGAGAGGATTCAAAAAGTTTCCCCTCCTCAGCTCTATATTCAGGCTTTGCTTGCTCACTAACAGCTCTGTTTACCTGAAGGGAGTTCTAGCTTCGATTTGAGAGAGAATTACACCCCTTCTGGGAGAGAGATTCAAAAGGATCCTGCTCAGCTCTGCAGGTCCAATCAAAACAGCTTCACAGAGAATGACTACCAAGTCAACTGAGGAGAAAACAGAGCCTCCAACTGGGATTTTCCAGAGAGATCCACCCCCTTCAGGGAGAGAGAACATAAAGCCTTCTTCAGCTCTGTCCCAAAACAAAACTAGAACAAAATATACAGAGGGTCACCCAGTAGGGCATTCCAGTATAAAAAGCACCAATCCACATTGAGGATCGGCTTAGCCCCAGGATTACAATGAAGTTGATTGGTTGATAGTGAAGTCCATTGAATTGACATCACGAGTGTCAAGGAGAAGGCCTGGGCCAGTACATTAGACCAGGGGTGTTTTCAGTTTGACCAAAGTCTGCAGTTTAAAGCAAAATATGCAATGTTGCAGGACAAAGAAACGTGGGACAGACAAGGCTTTAACAATTTCCTTACACAATGGAATGAAAGAAACAGTGGGTGCATGGATACATTAATTGTTCCGCCGGGTCAGAGAATCCCCGGGGCGGCGCGAATCCCGCCCCGACGCAGGCTGCCATGTTCTTTTGGGCGGAATGCACGCCACGCCGGTCGGGGGCCGTTGGCAGCGGCCGGAGTGGTTGGCGGCGGTTCTCCCGCTGGCGTGGGGACTTAGTCCCCCAGAAGGGAGAATCCCGCTGTGTCTTTTAGGTTGGAAGAAGGTGTAGAGCAGGGTTACCCAGGGATTGGTGCTGGGATCACTGCTTTCCTTCAAATATCCGAATGACTAGATCTTTGTTCTAACAGGGTTACGGTTTCAAAATTCTCAGATGGCACAAAACGTTTAAAATCTAGTGAACTAGTAGGATAGTGATACACTTCAAGAGGACATAAAAAGGTTGATAGAATGAGCAGATGATATTTTAAAACTTTTTTTATTTTTAATAAATTTAGAGTACCTAATTATTTTTTCCAATTAAAGGGCAATTTAGCGTGGCCAATCCACCTATCCTGCACATCTTTTGGGTTGTGGGGGTGAAACCCACGAAGATACGGGGAGAATGTGCAAACTCCTCACAGTGACCCAGGGCCGGGATTCGAACCTGGGTCCTCAGTGCCGTAGGCAGCAATGCTAACCACTGTGCTACCGTGCTGCCCGGCAGATGATATTTAACACAGAGAAGTGTGACATAATGCATTTTGGTAGGAAAAATGAGAAAAAGCAATATAAAATCATTGATAAAATTCTGAGTGGGTGCATGAACAGAGACAGTTGGGGGTACATTGGACATAGAATATACAGTGCAGAAGGAGGCTATTCAGCCCATTGAGTCTGCACTGACCCACTTAAGCCCTCACTTCCAACCTATTCCCGTAACCCAATAATCCCTCCTAACCATTTGGACACCAAGGGTAATTTAGCATGGCCAATCCACCTAACCTGCACGTCTTTGGACAGTGGGAAGAAACCGGAGCACCCGGAGGAAACCCACGCAGACACGGGGAGAACGTGCATACTCCGCACAGACAATGACCCGGCGGGGAATCGAACCTGGGACTCTGGTGCTGTGAAGCCACAATGCTAGCCGTTTGTGCTACCGTGGGCACAAATCGCTAAATGTGGCAGGATAGGTTGAGGAAATAATTAGAAAGGCATGTGCTGTGGTAGCGGCTATGGAGTGAGTGGTCACACACAAGATGGCTCCTGCTTGAAGGCATTGGTTTTGGCCCCTTTTACCCAAACTTTGGGGAATTTTGGCGGAAAGGTTGTGCGGAGAGTAAAGGGGGAATTGTGTCTCCCCTGGATGGGCATGTCTGCGGGTTACCAAACTCTACAGAAGACAGTGAGAGCCCTGGCTAAAGAGTTGGAGGAGACTCGTGGTGCAGCATCAATTGCAAAAATGGTGGAGGGGGAAGGGTCATTGTCGACTGGAAAGCTGCCAAAGGAGCAGCAAATGAGCTTCATTAAGGATGAATTTTAGCAGCAGCGTAAAGAAATGCAGAGTAACTGGTCCGAGGCGTTTGAAGGGGCAGTGGCATCTCTTTGCGTGACTTTGGAATGGGTGGAGAAGAGCCTGGATGTGCAGGGGGCAACATTCCAGGAGGTGGTGCTGACCAGAATGACTGAATTGTGATGCTGGAAGCGGAGATGGCCTTCTGGGGGACATGCGTAAGATGCTGCAAGCAAAGGTGGAGGACCAGGAAAACAGATGCAGGTGGCAAAATTTGAGGATCATGGGCCTGCCAGAGGGAGTGGAGGGAAAGACTGCAATGCGTTATGTCTCAAGGATGCTGGCCAGGTTGGTGGACGCGATGGTGCTGGACAAGGCCCCGAAGGTGGATCGAGCCTATAGGTCCCTGAGGCAGAGGCCAAGAGTAGGGGAGCCACCGCGGACGGTGATTATGTGTATGCACAAGTTCCAGGAAAAGGAAAATATTCTGAGGTGGGCCACGGTCCAATGGGATTGTGATTGGGAAGGAAACCAAATCTGGATTTGTCAGTGATGATGTGGAGATGCTGGCATTGGACTGGGAAGGGCACAGAAAGAAGTTTTACAACACCAGGTTAAAGTCCAACAGGTTTGTTTCGAATCACTAGCTTTTGTAGGCAGCTCCTTCATCAGGTGAGTGAAGAGGTGGGTTCCACAACCACATACATAGACAAAGTCAATGATACAAGATGATGCTTTGAATGTGAGTCTTTGCAGATAATTAAGTCTTTACAGGTCCGGACGGTGCGACTGGAGAGAGGGATAATCATAGAATTTACAGTGCAGAAGGAGGCCATTTAGCCCATCGCGTCTGCACTGGCCCTAGGATAGCCCACACCTCCACCCCATATCCCTGTAACCCCATCCAACCTTTTTGGACACTAAGGGCAATTTATTATGGCCAATCCACCTAACCTGCACATCTTTGGACTGTGGGAGGAAACCAGAGCACCCAAAGGAAATCCACGCAGGCACGGGGAGAATGTGAGACCCTGGAGCTGCGAAGCAACTGTGCTAACCACTGCGCTACCATGCTGCCCACTAATTACAGGTTAAAGAGGTGTGAATTGTCTCAAGCCAGGACAGGTGGTAGGATTTCGCAAGCCCAGGCCAGATGGTGGTGGTGGTGGGGGGGGGGGGGGATGGTGAATGTAACGAGATAAGAATCCAAGGTCCCGGGGAGGCGGTACTCATGGGTGTGGATTTATCAGGAGATTGCTTCAGAGCTGGCCAAGAGACAGGCGGGGTTCAACAAGTCCAAGGCAGTGTTGTATCAGTGTAAGATTTGGTTTGGTGTGCTGTACCCGGCCAGACTTTGGGTCACCTTCGAGGGCCGGGAATATTACTTTGAGACACCGGTAAAGGCAAATGACTTTATTCAGGAACATAAGCTGGGGAGGGTTGAAGGGGAACATGGGTGAAAATTCTGTCTCTGTTAAATTTTTTAACCTGTTTCTGTTTGCCGATTGGTTGCACCCCCCTTTTTTTTTGTATTTTGTGTATTTTTGTATTGAAGTTATATTGCTGCTTTTTCCGGATGGGGGCTCTTCGGTGTTGGGGGTTTAAGTTTCATTGCATTGCACTCTGTTGGTTATGCTTTGTGCAGTTCACAAGGGGTTGTTGTGGGTTGGGGTGAACCGGTGGAGTGGCTCGAGAATGCTCTGTATGTTGGCCATTTTGGAGTGCTGTTTCACGCATGGGGTTGGGGGGGGGAGTGGGGGTGGTGAAGGGCTGAAGAGGAGATCTGGAGCGTAGCAACAGGGGAGTCCAGTGCAGGTGGGATGGGTGGAGGGGGTGAGGATGGTGCGTTTTTGGGTTAGGGCCTTCAGGTGGGAGTTGCTACGCGGGCAAGAATGTAAGTGGACGGAAGTGAAGTGGTGGAGGGGGCTTCAGTGGTTAGCCAGTGTGGGAGGAGGTGGAAAAGAGGTGGGGGGTGGGGGGGGGGGGGGGGGGGGGGGGGAGGCAACATGGCAGTTATGAAGGGAGAGTTTCTTCATGGACAGAGCGGGGGCCATCTTGGGTGGGCCTGATTCAGAGTGGGGATGGGGGTCGGAGCCAAAGGGTGATTATGCCGTAGGGGAGGTGACGTAGTGGAATGATAGAGGCTGCAGGGGCAGTTCGATAGGTTGATGCCGGGAAGGGCAGTGGGTCAGCTGTGGGGGGTGCAGTATGAGGATGGGGAGAAGGCGAACCGCATGCGAGTCCACCAGCTGCGGCGACAGGTAGCAGCGAGGGAAATTCTTCAGGTGAAGGCAGTGGGAGGGCGACGACACATAGTTTTTAGAATGGCTGGACTTCCCGGTGTTGGAGGAGGGGAAGAGGCTGGCACTGGAGGAGCAGTTAGGGCTAAAAAAAAGGTGATGGAGCGTATTGGCATGATGCAGTCGGGTAAGGCACTGGGGCTGGATGGCTTCCCGGCACAATTTTATAAACAGTTTGAGAGACAAATTTCCCCCCCGCAACCTTTTGGGCATGTTTAGTGAGTCAGTGGAGGAGGCTCTGCTCGCGCAGGGATCGATTTTGCTAACCCCGAAAAAGGGCAAGGTTCCATTGGAGTACGGGTCCTTTAGGCCCATTTCACTGCTGAATACGGATGTGAAAGTCTTGGCAAAGGTATTGGCGAGAAGGTTGGAAGGATGTGTGCCGGAGGTGGTCTCAGAGGATCAAATGGTGTTTGTGAAGGGGAGGCAGCTCTCTAGTAATATTAGGAGGTTGTTAAACGTAATTATTACCCCGTGAGGGCAAGTGTTGGAGCTAATTGTGTCAATGGACACAGAGAAGGCTCAGACCGGGTAAAGTGGAGGTGTTTGTTTGAAATCCTGGGGAGGATTGGGGTCGGGCCGATGTTTGTGGCGTGGGTTCGGTTGCTGTATGAGTCTCCTATGGAAGTGTGCAAACAAATGAGACAAACTCGGGTATTTTTGGTTGCACAGGAGTACGAGGCAGGGGTGTCCACTGTCTCTGCTATTGTTCGCGTTGGCGATGGCACTTTGGGCCTTGTCTGAGTGGCGGGGGTTTGAGAGGGGAGACAGGGAGCTCCGGGATGGGATGTATAGAAGATGGAGGGAGGTGGTGTTAGAACGGGGTCAGGGACATGCTTGGGGAGAAGTTTGCTAGGCTAGAGGAGCGATGGGAGAGGCTCGAGCTACCAAGGGCGAGTGAGTGATATTGGCAGGTGCAAGGAGCTGCCTCCGTTTCCTCAGGTGCCGGAGTATACGCTTTTGGAGAAACTGTTGCTCCTGGATGAGGGGGCTGATGGTAGGATTGGGGATATGTATGGGTGGTTTGGAGAGTCGGGCACGGTCATAGTGAAAAGGATCAAGCGGAAGTGGGAGGAGGAATTGGGGAGGAGATAGGATGGAGACTTTGGTGCGAAGTAATGCACCCAGCAAACTCAACCACCTCTTTGGCAAGGATGAGTCTTATACAATTTAAGGTGGTGCACAGGGTCCACATGACTCAGGCCCTGATGAGTGCTTTTTTTCCAGAGCGGACGGGTGTGAGATATGTGGGAGGAGGCCGGCAAACCATGCCCATATGTTCTGGGGGTGTGAGGAGTTGGAGAAATTTTGGGAAGCAGCATTCAGGAATTTATCGAGGATTATAGGTGTTGAGATGAAGCCGGACCCTACATTTGCAATCTTGGTGCTGGAGCTACTGGAGGGAAAGGAGGCCGATGTAGCGGCCTTCGCCTCTCTGATTGCCCCGCGACGGAGACCTTTGAATTGGAGGTCAGCCACGCCGCCGGGGATTGCAGCATGGTTGGGAGACCTGTACAAGTTTCTCAGGTTGGAGAAAATCAAAACATGGAATTAAATCACAGAATCCCTGGCAGTCATTCAGCCCATCGAGTATGCACCGACCGTTTGAATGAGCACTCTTCCCAATTCTGCCCTGCCCTATCCCTATAACCTAGTAGTCTGAACTGCATATCCCTGGACACTAAGGCAATTTAGCGTGGCCAATCCACCAAAGCCGCACTTCTTTGGACTGTTGGAGGAACCCGGAGCACCCAGAGGAAACCCACGCAGACATGAGGAGAATGTACAAACTCCAAACAGACAGTGACCCAAGGCCAGAATTGAACCTGGATTCCTGGCGCTATGAGGCAGCAGTGCTAACCACTGTGCCACCATATTTGCCCTAAGGGGGTTGGAGGAGAGTTTTGAGGTACGGTGGAGGCCGTTCATGGCTATATTTGAGGAACTGTTTGTCGCGGGGTAGAGGGAGGGGGGAGTAAATGGGGAAAAATGTACAAACTGTATAATCAGTTAGATGTTAAGGTTGTGTTATTACGTTGAATATGTTTGGAATAAAATATCTTTAAAAAAAAAGAAAAACATACGTTATTCTGGACTTTATAAATACAAGCATATATAGAATACAAAGTAAGGAAGTTTTAAAAAATAAATTTAGAGTACCCAATTCATTTTTGCCAATTAAGGGGCAATTTAGCGTGGCCAATCCATCTATCCTGCACATCTTTTGGGTTGTGGGGGCTAAACCCACGGAAACACGGGGAGAATGTGCAAACTCCACACGGACAGTGACCCAGAGCCGGGATCGAACCTGGGACCTCGGCGCCGTGAGTCCGCAGTGCTAACCACTGCGCCACCGTGCTGCCCTCAAAAGCAAGGAAATTAATGATGAATAAAAGCAAAATACTGCAGATTCTGGAAATCTGAAATAAAATCAGAAAATGCTGGAAAGTCTTAACAGATCCAACAGCTTCTGTGGAGAGAGAAACAGTCAACGAGCGGAAATGTCCCTTGGCCCCGCTGGCGGGTTCAATGATGGGCGCTAGGGAGCGCAAGGGAATTCGGTGGGAGTTGTCATGTGAGAGTACCTTTAAGAAATGGATGTTTAAGCAATGTATCTTTAAGAAATGGAGCTGATCATATTACTGGAGTGATGTCAGAGGATGGGGGGAGCTGAGCTCACTTCTGCTTTTTTGAGTTTCAGTTTGAGAAGGCAGCTGGGAGTGTCTGTGTGTTTTTCTGAGAGCTGCAGGAAGAAACACAGAGCTGGTCTGTTGATGCCTGCAATCAAAAGACTATAAATATATTGAATGTAACCTCATCTCTGTTTTTGAAGGTTTGAAGTCTTTTGGATGTTTAAAGGAACAGTTTGAAGGATTATTTAGTGTTGTAGTCATTTGGGGTTATCTTTGAAGTAATGGGTGTTAAGATATTCAATGTTTGTTTTTAAAAGGTTAACTTGAGTTCATAGAATAAACATTGTTTTGTTTTAAAAACCATTTGTCCATTCCTGCTGTATCACACCTGGAGAGCACGCCATGTGCTTCCCACACCACAATCTATTAAAATTTGTGGGTCGGTTGAAGTCCATGAAACACTTTGGGGTTCTGTAAACCCGGACCCATAACAGAGTGCAGAAATTGGTTTCACATGTGAATTTCCTGTGGGGGTTTTCCACTGATGCCCGCCATGGCAGATTGGAAAACCTGCTGGAGGATGGCGTGAAACTGATTTGCATCCCACTAATGGGATTCATGATGGCCCATCCAGAATCTTTCCCCCACGCCTGGTTCTCCACAAATTCAGCAGGAAAACATGATGGTCCAGAACATGTCTGGAACAAAATTTCGTGCAGACGTTGGGACTCACCTGAACAATGACTGGGGCTGTCTCTGTAGTTCGGGATAGAGGCCACCAGCAACCTACGACCCTGCAGCACCACAGCAGTGGTTAGGAGGGGGCATCCACAGGTGGATTTTCCAGGTTCACTGTCATCAAGGGAGTCCATCTTCCTGCCTCAGAGTGTTCCTGGAGATTCAGATAATTTTTCTCAAGGTCCATCTTTCACCCTGAAAGTTCCTGGATGTCCACCTGTCTTTTAGAAGATCCATCTTTTTTCAACGGTTGGTCAGTGATGGGCGCTGTTATGTTTTAAGGGGTTTTGCTTCACAGTAAATACAAAGGATAACCATGTCGCCACGCCACATCGTGGGTTACTTAACCAGAGGTCAGTTTATTGTAGAGGTGCTGCTTGCTCACAGTCTAAGATGGAAGAGAGGGAAATCTCCCAAGTGCTTCTGGTGATGTCACATCATCGTGTGACATATCGTACAGAAGGGCACTGATTACAATATATAACAAGCCACATTTTTAGTAAGGCACCCAGATGTGATGGTGGGACCTGCATCATCTTGCCAGCCCTGTCACAAATACAGCATTAAACCCCTGGGTGCATAATTAATGAGGTAGAAGCCTCTGCAGCAGGAAACAATCCCGATCCCACTACAGGGGCGAAATTCTCCGTTATCGGCGGAAACTCCGCCGATCGGCGCAAAAAACGGCGCAAATCCCACTTGCGTCACGTCATAAAAATGGGCCGATAGTCTGCGGCCCGAAATGGGCTAGCAGCGACGTAACGGGATCCGCGCTTGCGCAGTGGTTCACGCCGTGCAGCGTCATACGCGCTGCACGGCGTGACGGCTCATAAGGCCGCGCAGCTCCCCCCCACCCGACCGGAACACCCGACCGCAACACCCGACTTGATGGCTGGCCGTCGCTCAGCCCCGAGGTTCGAGTCACGCGATGTGGAGGCGCTCCTGGACGCGGTGGAGAAGAGGAGGGACGCCCTGTATCCCGGGCACGGCCGCAGAGTTGCCCCACGCCACAGCCGGCGTCTGTGGAGGGAGGTGGCAGAGGCCGTCACCGCTGTGGCCCTAACACCACGGACAGGCACCCAGTGCCACAAGAAGGTGAACGACCTCGTCAGAGCAGGCAGGGTGAGCCTCCCCCATATCCCCCCCTCCCCATATCCCCCATATCCCCCCTCCCCCATATCCCCCATATCCCCCTCCCCATATCCCCCCTCCCCCATATCCCCCCCCTCCCCCCTCCCCCATATCCCCCTCCCCCATATCCCCCATATCCCCCTCCCCCATATCCCCCTCCCCCATATCCCCCCTCCCCATATCCGCCCCTCCCCCATATCCCCCGCTCCCCCATATCCCCCCTTCCCCATATCCCCCCTCCCCCATATCCCCCCTCCCCCATATCCCCCCCTCCCCCATATCCCCCCCTCCCCCATATCCCCCATATCCCCAAGTGAATCCAGCCCTAACCTTAACCTCTGCAATGCACGCGCAACCGATGGCGTGCATTCATATACCTGCCTAACACTGTTGCCTTTTACCCCTGCCACCACCCCCCCCCCCACAGGAGAAGCGCGCACACAACAATAGGGAGCATGTGAGGACTGGAGGAGGGCCCGCTGATGAGAGGCCACTGACCGTACACGAGGAAAGGGCCCTGGAACTGGCTGGCGGACCTGAGGACCGGGAGGTTGCTGATGCAGAGGTCGGGGCCCCACGAGCAAGTGAGCCACCAACAGCCCGTCCCCATATCCCCCCTCCCCTATATCCCCCTCCCCCGTATCACCTGATCACTGCCTGATGTCTAACCATGCATGCTTCATTGTGTATCGCAGGACCAAACGTCCAGGCACCTATCCCCACAGATGCAGACCGCCCGCAGGATGCCCCTCGGAGACCACAGGAGACGGAGAGACCCGCACCCTCCAGCATGCGACGCCCGCAGGATGCCCCTCGGAGACCACGGGAGACGGAGAGACCCGCACCCTCCAGCATGCGACGCCCGCAGGATGCCCCTCGGAGACCACAGGAGACGGAGAGACCCGCACCCTCCAGCATGCGACGCCCGCAGGATGCCCCTCGGAGACCACGGGAGACCCGCACCCTCCAGCATGCGACGCCCGCAGGATGCCCCTCGGAGACCACAGGAGACGGAGAGACCCGCACCCTCCAGCATGCGACGCCCGCAGGATGCCCCTCGCACACCACGGGAGACGGAGAGACCTGGAGCAACAGGGAGACGACACCCCCGTCACGTGCGGGAGCGACCACCCAGCGATGAGGGGGGCAGCCACAGGCCCCCGTCACATCCGAGCCAGGACACCACTACCCAGGACACCACTATCCAGGACACCCCTACCCGGGACACCACTACCCAGGACACCCCTACCCAGGACACCCCTACCCGGGACAGCACTACCCGGGACAGCACTACCCGGGACAGCACTACCCGGGACAGCACTACCCGGGACAGCACTACCCGGGACAGCACTACCCAGGACACCCCTACCCGGGAAGACGAAATACCGGACAGTGACTCAGAGTGGATGGGTGGAGACGAACCCCCACCCCAAAGTGCCATGGACTCAGAGTGGGACGAAGAGCACGACACAATGCCACTGCTGTCACCAACACCCTCCACCATCGCAGAAACACTCACCACGGTTGGGCACTTTAGTGATGAGGCGTCTGGTACACTCACTGGTGCGCACAACACAGCCGTCCCGGTACAGCAGGTGGAGGTAGGAGCAGCAGAGGGACCGGGCGGTCGGAGTGCAGCCCAGGCCAAGCGAACATCTGCCGCCCAGATGGATCCCGGGTTCCTGCAGTTACCACACCCACACATAGATCCGATGCAACCACCGACACGGAGACGAGCGAATAGGGTGACGGGTGGCTTGCGGCGGCTGCGGTCGCAGGTGGAGGAGTCCACCCGCGTCCAGGAGCTGGGAGTGGTCCCGGTCATGCGTGCCACCCAGGCTGACACCACACGGGTGGCGTCCGCGGTGGAGGTAATGGGTGCGACGGTGTCAGACATGGGGAACGATTTGCGAGGCCTGGGGCCTTCCGTGCAGGCGGCGTCTGTGGCCCAGGAAATGGCTATCCTCTCACAGGAGGCCATGAGCCAGTGCCAGCGCCAGATGGCAGAGGCGCTCAACGCCATAGCCCAGTCTCAGCAGGCCATGGCCCAGTCTCAGCAGGCCATGGCCCAGTCTCAGCAGGCCATAGCCCAGTCTCTGCAGGCCATGGCCCAGTCTCTGCAGGCCATGGCCCAGTCTCAGCAGGCCATCGCTGAGGGCATCGGCGCCAGTGGCCATGTGCGAGCTGGCGTCGCACTGTCGCAGACAGGGTTCGACAACCCCCTGGGCTCCATGGCTGCAAACCTGCAGACCCCGGTCGATACCAGCACGGGCCTCCAGGACTGGCAGCGCCAGATGTCGGGGGCGCGTCGGATGGCCAGTCCGTTCGCATCCCCCACCCAAGTAGAGGCCTGGGGGCCATCGGGCACCCCGAGGGAGGAGGAGGTGGTGTGGTCCGTCCCGGCTCCCTCTGTAGGGGAGGTCCCGGTACACCGCGACACCTCGGACTCCCCCCCTTCCGTCCCAGGTGCATCGGGTGGGCAACGGGCAGGACAGGCTGGCAGCTCGCCATCCCAGTCGCCCGGGCCGCAGCCTGGCCCATCTAGGCCAGGACGCCTCAGGAAACGGCCGCCAAAGGGATCCGGTGTCAGAGGGCAGGAATCACAGGAGTCCACCTCCAGTTCTGCTGTACCGTCTGGGGAACCACGTAGACGTAGTCAAAGGGCCCGTAAGGCCAAACAATTAGACACTGAGTAAGTTGGCACGGGTGCAGGGCACAGATGAGTTTTAGGGGCTAGGGCACGTGCATGAACTCCTTTGGTTATTAAAGTCAATGTTACACCTACCGAAGCTGCCTTTGTGCTCTGTCCAAAGTGTGCGGGCGTGTCATGTACGTTGAGCGCAAGTGTGTGTGTGACGGGTGGTCTTACCTCAGCCCCAGGTGAGTCTGCCCCCTTCCCCCTGGGCCGCCATCAACATCCCCCGGGCAGAGGACGGGACCGTGCGCTGCAGTGTCACAGCCGCATGCAGGGATGGTCCGGGTGGATGGTGGTACTGTGGCCATGGGTCAGACATAGTCCAACGATGTAGAGCCAGGAGCTCATCGGAGGCGGGTTGTCATCATCCTCCATGGCCTGCGATAGACACGCGTCCACCCGCAACTGGGTGAGCCCGGCCCGTTGTGCCGCCGGTGGATCGGCAATTGGGGGTGGGGGGGTGGTGTGCATGCGGGTGGGGTGTGTGGGGTTGGGGAGGGGGGTGAGGGTGCTGGGTGGGTGGTCGGCTGTTGTCATGGTGTGCGGTCTGTGGCCATACTACCCGATTCCCACGCCCATCTCGTCAGTGAAGCGGGCGTCTATCAGTCTGTCCCGTGCCCGCTGGGCCAGCCGGTAACGGTGGACAGCCACCCGCCTGTGTCTACCCCGTCTGCCCTGACCATTGCCCCCATCCCCCTCATCTGGGGAGGACTGGGCCTCTTCCTGCTGCTCCTCCACTCCGCCCTCCTCTGCCTGCGGCACATCGCCCCTTTGCTGGGCTATGTTGTGCAGGACGCAGCACACCACAATGATGCGGCCGACCCTATCTGACCGATACTGGAGGGCGCCCCCAGAGAGGTCCAGGCACCTGAAACGCATCTTCAGCACGCCAAAGCACCTCTCGATCACTCCCCTTGTCGCTACATGGGCATCATTGTAGCGGTTCTCCGCCTCATTGCGTGGCCTCCGTATAGGCGTCATCAGCCACGATCGCAATGGGTAGCCCCTGTCGCCCAGCAACCAGCCCCTCAGCCGGGGATGGCGTCCCTCGTACATGCTGGGGATGGATGACCGCGACAACACGAATGAGTCGTGTACACTGCCTGGGTGACGGGCGCAGACGTGCAGGATCATCATGCGGTGGTCGCAGACCACCTGTACGTTCATTGAATAGGTCCCCTTCCTATTAGTGAACACGGCCCTGTTCTCTGCAGGTGGCCGCACGGCGACGTGCATCCCATCGATCGCGCCCTGGACCATGGGGAACCCGGCAACGGCAGAGAAGCCCACGGCCCGGGCATCTTGGCTGGCCCGGTCCACGGGGAAGCGGATGTAGCGGTGCGCCATGGCATAAAGGGCATCTGTCACTGCCCGGATGCACCGATGTCTGCGATATGCCGGACAGGTCCCCACTCGGTGCCTGGAATGACCCCGTTGCATAAAAGTTCAGGGCCACCGTAACCTTGACGGACATGGGGAGAGAGTGTCCCCCGCCAGTGCCACGCGGTGACAGGTGTGCCAGCAGGTGGCAGATGTGTGCCACGGTTTCCCGGCTCATCCGGAGTCTCCTCCTGCATTCCCGGTCCGTGAGGTCCTGGTATGACTGCCGGGGCCGGTACACACGGGGCGCCCTCGGGTGCCTCCGTTGCCGTGGGGCCACGACGTCCTCCTCCCCCTCCTCGTCCTGTCGGTCAGGTGTCCCTCCAGCCTGGGCGGCTGCCGCCTGCCCCTCTGCGGCAGCCTGCGCCGCCTCTCTGGCACGCTCCTCCTCCTCCTCCTCCTCATCCAGGGCAACATAGACATGAGCGGCTGCCACCACGGCGGCCAACATCGCTGGATGGTCTGAAAACATGACGGCCTGGTGGGGGGGAGGGGAACGACGACATGTCATCATTGCCCATATCCCCTCCTCCCCCCAGCCAGGTGGCATGGACCGCATGGGTCCAACTGTTGGAGGCTGGCACCTGGCCAGGTGGACCAACTCATTTGCCCTCCCATCACCCACCCCGGCACGGACCCCCTCCCCAACCCCCAACCTCCACCCCAGCACGGACCCCCCCCCCCAACCTCCACCCCGGCACGGACCCCCTCCCCAACCCCCAACCTCCACCCCAGCACGGACCCCCTCCCCAACCCCCAACCTCCACCCCAGCACGGACCCCCCCCCCCCCAACCTCCACCCCGGCACGGACCCCCTCCCCAACCCCCAACCTCCACCCCAGCACGGACCCCCCCCCAACCTCCACCCCGGCACGGACCCCCTCCCCAACCCCCAACCTCCACCCCAGCACGGACCCCCCCCCCAACCTCCACCCCGGCACGGACCCCCTCCCCAACCTCCACCCCAGCACGGACCCCCCCCCCCCAACCTCCACCCCGGCACGGACCCCCTCCCCAACCCCCAACCTCCACCCCAGCACGGACCCCCTCCCCAACCTCCACCCCGGCACGGACCCCCTCCATAACCCCCAACCTCCACCCCGGCACGGACCCCCTCCCGGCACTCCCCCGGAGCCCAGCCTACTCTAACCACCCCCCCCCCCCCCCGCCCCCGCCGCACACACACACACACAAGCCGAGACACACCTCTCCTCATGCAATCAGTCTGCGGCCACGCCATTTCCTGCCCAGAGCCAACCCCCCAGACACACACGCTGGTCGGCGTGAGCCTGGAGCACCGGGTCACGCCGATGAAAAGGAGGTTTGATTCACGTCGACGTGAACGGTCATCACGTCGACGGGACTTCGGCCCATCCGGAAGGGAGAATATCGGCAGGCCGAAAATCGGCTGCCTTGCGCAGACCCGTGACATTCTCCGCGGCAGCGGCGCCATTAACGCCCCGCCGACTTTTCTCCCTTCGGAGACTTCGGCGGGGGCGGGATTCACGGCGGCCAATGGCCATTCTCCGACCCGGCGGGGGGTCGGAGAATGACGCCCCAGGACTTAGTCCCAGAAGGGAGAATTCCACCCAACATTTTGAGTCCACATAACTCTTCTTCAGTTACACAACTGGAGTATGGACTCAATTATGGTCACTTAGGAATTAGGAATGATGTGAAAGTTTTAAAAGGGCTGAGGAAAAGATTTATGAAAATAGTTTCAGGGCCTTCAGTTACATAGATGGATTGGAGAAGTTGAGGTTGCTTTCCACAGATGTGAGAAAGTTGAGATGGGATTAAATCGATGTGTTCAAAATCATGAGGGATCTGGGCAGAATAGATAAAGAGAAACTGCACCCATTTGCCAAAGGGTTGAGAACCAGAGGACAAAGATTTAAGGTGATTGGCAAAAGAACTAAGGACGGCAGCACGGTAGCATAGTATGGCAGCACGGTAGCATAGTACGGCAGCACGGTAGCATAGTGGTTAGCACTGTGGCTTCACAGCGCCAGGGTCCCAGGTTCGATTCCCCACTGGGTCACTGTCTGTGCGGAGTCTGCACGTTCTCCCCATGTCTGCGTGAGTTTCCTCCGGGTGCTCCGGTTTCCTCCCACAGTCCAGAGACATGCAGGTTAGGTGGATTGGCCACGCTAAATTGCCCTTGGTGTCCAAAAAAGTTGGAGGGGCTATTGGGTAAGGGGGATAGGGTGAAGTGAGGGCTTAAGTGGGTCGGTGCAGACTCGATGGGCCAAATGGCCTCCTTCTGCACTGTATGTTATAAAGAAAAGTAATTCTAATGACATGAGGAAAAGAAGCAGCAACTCGTTGTGATCTAGAGTGTCCTGCCTGAAAGTCCGGTGGAGGCAAATTTAATTGTGGCTTTCCAATTTGATAAGCACCTGAAGGGAAAGAAATTACAGGGCTCTGAGGAAAGCGAGGAGTAGCAGGACTAGCTAAACTGTTCTTGCTCAAAGGAGGCCAATTGGCCACCGCCTGTGCTGTAACTAATCAACACTTCAGAACTGATTCAGTTCCTCCACTGTTCTTTCATTGAATAAACTGACACACAGGACCAGCTGAGTGCTCAAATAAATTGAGCTTTAAATGGCACTAGTGCATTCTGTTCTTTGTGCTGTTTAAGAAGAGTTACCACCCAAACCTAGCTCTTAGAATAGAAAACATGAGTTTAACAGTCCATCTTCCCTCCATCTGCACATATTCACCCAGCGTACCTGCTTGAAATTGCCATTCTTCCGTTGCTCCCAGTCCATCATGTCATGGAAGATTGGGATCATTACATTTCGTACCTCAACTTGTGGCACCAGTGTGACACCCAGGAAGGGCCCAATCATCCCTGGGATAAAATGAATCTTGTTCTCACCTTAAAAAAAAAGACATAATTGTCGAGGTTACTGCAAGAAAGAGAGTCTAATGGAATTTTAGAAATCACATACACAACAACCTATAAGCAACGTGCATGAGGAGAGTGTGATGCATAATCTTTTGTTTGCGATACTTAAGATGAATTAATTAAAGTGGTGGACTCTGAAACCTGGGAGGTTATTCGGCTCCAGCACAAGAGATCAGTGGATGAATTTCATGAGTCCCTGGCAGGCGTGCTTCCCATGGAGGAAGCACATAAATTAGGGCGGATGTCCAGGCCACCATCTTCCCGCTTACTCTTGAATCTCCCCATAATACAGGATGAGAGGGCTTTGAAATAGGCAGCCCATCCACTATATTTAAATGAATAATCAATGGTCAGTTAGGCTTGTAATCGAGCCATTTGATCCCAAAATACTCTGCTCACGGCATTAAACGTTTCATTTGGAAGTCAAGGGGATCTAGGAAGCCCAATTTTTAAAATCAATTGCTTAAAGGGCAGGAAAGAAATGGAACTGAGGTAATTCTTTGCAGGGAGGTGCGGGGGTAGTGAGTAGTTCTGATCATAGAGCAGCCTCCCTTAGGTTGATTCCCCCTTCCTTCCTGTCCACTGCCTCCCGAACCATTCAAACCCTCCCAATCAAGACCTTAGACTTACTTGCTCCAGGGCTCGATGGGTCTTTTAAAAAAAAAATTTTTTTATTAATGTTTTCATAAAATATCAATAACAAAATGAAAAAGGAACCCAACAGGGTTAAGTACAAAACACAGTTCAGAAAAGCAACCCTCCACACCCCCCTCCCCACTGTACATAAATAATAAATTAACATTAACACCCCGACTTAACACAACAGGTATATACACCCCACAGACCCTCCAGTGTAAATAACAAAAACAAAAAATAAAGTAACCCCCCCCCCCGAGTTGCTGCTGCCATTGACCAATGTCTGCCGTTCTGCCAGGAAGTCTAAGAACGGTTGCCACCGCCTAAAGAACCCTTGTGCCGACCCTCTCAAGGCGGATTTCACCCTCTCCAACTTAATAAACCCCGCCATATCGTTGATCCAGGATTCCGGTATTCTGGCCTTTGCGTCACTGGTAGCCCGGCGAAGGATTCTTCTTCAGTGGAAGGATGCGAGGCCCCAAGTGTGGAATCCTGGCTCTGTGGGTCTTTAACTTCCTCTTCTCCTTTAGTCCCAGCAGCTATCACTGACATCTTCCTGGTGCTGCTGGGACTGATAGAGTTATTGGCCAATCCGATTGGCTGGCAGTTCCAGAGGGTAGGATATTCTCCCTTCTGAGGGGTAGAAGACCCATTTGGATCTCATTAGCCTGTCCTCAATGTTTTATGGCTACTGTGCAGGCCAGCGTAGAGCATGTCGGCTCCAGGCTGATGTGTTTTCTGGGAGGAGAGATGTGCCTTCCGTCCCCCCATATTATTCTGCCCCAGATTATCAAAATGGATATAAAGGGCTGGATTTCACAGCTACTCCATGATTCCGTGAACCTTTTAAAATGGAAGATAAGACCTGTATCTAAAGCCCTCTCCCATTTCCAGCAAATCCCATTGATGATGATAGAGGAAAGGGGACGGGGTGTGAAGCACAAAGGCACAGATTATGGATGCGATCTACCCGAATGGGTGCAGAGTCCAGTACCACGTGCGATTAGCCGCGTGTTTCCCGGCGCTCAGAGCCGAGAAACACCCCACTGTCTAACGTCCATCCAGGTATATCAGGGGTCTCAGCGGGGAACACGCGGCTGAGGCCGCACTTAGCTCCGTCTCCAACACCGCTCGCCGGAACTCCTCAGTGCAGGAGAGATCAGGATGCCATTTAAAAATGGCGCCCTGATCTCTTGAGCCCCCGACATGACCCCTGAACCCCTCCAAGCCCCAACCCATGTATAAGGGGGTCCTTGGGCCGCCCCCCCCGTGCAGGGCCCCTCCCGGCCTGATCCACACCATGTGAAGAATGCAAATTTGTCACCATGTCAGTGCCAGCCTGGGATTCTGGCAGTGCCCCTGCCAGCTGACAATGCCACCTGGGCAGTGCCAGGCTGACACCCAGGTGGCAGCGCCAGGGTGACAGGCTGGCAGGGTACCCGGGTAGCACCAGCAGTGCCAGGGTGCCACACAAACCAGAGGGAAAGCATCTGGAGCCTCAGATCCCCTGGTTGAGACTAGCCGTCTCATTCTAATTTGTAGATTTTCCAGAATGTGATCTCATCCACAATGGGCGGGATTCACATTGCGACGGCTTGCAAGATCGCATTAGTAGGATCTCCCAGCATCTGCTGGCCGCACCACGCTGTTTTCGGGTGCAACGTGATTGGTAGATCTTGCCCTATGAATCGGCTGGGTCATTTAAATTCACTGCGCAGGACAAGCGGCCTAATTTTCAATCTCGGAACAGCAATGTGTGGTCTACAACTTGCTCTTGAAGGGCAGGGGAAGCACATAGAACTGTCAACTTGTCATGTTATTTAAATCCTTATCCCTTAAAAAATTTAAAATAAACTGCTGGCATGTATTTGAGAGTATTAAAAAAGGTTTTCTTAACTGTTTGTTGACATAACCCTAAGTGCTATTTTTATAGCATTAGCAATGCTTACACCAATCTGTCACTATTATAATGGTGCAGGGCGTCTGTAATTTCATAGTTTGACTGACAATTCAAGGAAGTTTCCAAAGGATTAGCTGTCTTTGATGTGAGGTAATGAATATAAATGTTTGTTGTTATCGGGTGTGATACCCTCACGGGTCCCACGGGCTCAATCCGATTGATCTCCCCTGGGACTCGTTGAATACAAGCTCTCCCACTAATGATCAGAGGATCATCAGCTGGGGCTCATAGAATCACCTCTTAAAAGCCGGCCAGGTTGGGACCAGCATGATTGGTTGGGATCGGTGTGTTGTATGTTGCGTTGCGGCCGTTTCATGTGGCTGAAAATAAACTGCCGTTTTGATTCACCTTCTCGGATCTTCTGAGCTTTTGCATAAGGGATTAACTTCTTGAGGGAATTTCAATGTATTGAATGGGCTTTCATGAATGAGACATTTTTAGGCAGTGGACTCCGTAATAACTATTGAGAACTTTATTTTATTTCATCTTGGAATGGCTCCTGAGGTCTTCCTAAGGTGGTTACTGGGTGAGTTGGCATAGTGTGTATAAGGGCAAAGGGTGGTGGGTGGGAGTCATGAGTTGCCTTGAGTTGCAATAAGTTAGCATCGGGGCTGTAAAGGGCCAAGGGGATGCATGGGGAGCATCGGTTAGCATGGAGGGTTTGAGGGGCAATTGTGTGTTGGTGGGGCAAATATTAGAATGGATGGACATGGGGAGTGGGTGAGGGCCTTATATTTAACAAAACAACTGGGACAAAGTCTTAGAGAACCGAGGTGTGCCTTTTAACCAGCCAGTCTTGGCATTGGGCAGCTCCTGCATACTGGAGTGGCAGGTCTGACTATATCCCATCCATGCTCCGGAGCAGAAACGAAGGACACTTTTTTCCGAGACAGGTGCACTGAGCTGGGAAATTTCACAACTCAAGTTACCCACCGCAGGAGTGAACATCCATCCCAAAATGAATTTTACTGAGCCCTGTTACAGTGTTGCGCTACTCCACTTCGGTCTGGATATTTCGTATTGGGTTTTATACTACATGGCGGCGTTGATTATATCAAAATTTATCTCAACAGGAACTCTAGTGGCGACATGTAGGTGGAGGTCGCAAGTTGGGTGGCTCCTGCTAAAGCTTTCATTTTTTGCCCCTTTTCATCCAGATTTGGGGGGAAACTTTTATATGATTGATCTCTCGAAAGGTTGTGGCAACTAATGGATATCGAAAACCCAGAAGAATACGGGGCAAAAAGGTGCAAGTGATAGTCCGTCTGAAAGCTCGGGTTCGGTGCGGGGTTCTCTGGGAGGAAAGATGGCGGGAGCTAGCTCGCCGGGTGGGGCCGTGCGCATTATAGTGGACAAGTTGGCTGATGTGATGGCAGTAGAGTTTGAGTGGCAGTTCGCCAAACATGTCGATAGGCATCGGAAGGAGATGGTGGTCTCGCTCAAGGAGTTGGTAGATGATGCGCTGGTCCTGATAAAGGAAGCTTTGGGAAAGATATCGATGGTGGTGCGGGAGCAAGAAGAAGTGTTGAAAGGGATGGAGGAGCCATTGCTGCGGCACAGCGGCCAGTTCACCTCTATGGGTGAGGAGCTGTGGAGGATGCAGGAGAGTAACAAAAGGCTGAGAGCCAAAGTGGAGTACCTGGAGAACAGGTAACACTGGCAGAATCTGTGGATTGTGGGATTGCCTGAGGGGCTGGAGGGCCCGAGGCCGATGGAGTATTTTACTTGGAATCGGGCATGTGGGGGAGGGGCTTTGGCAGTGTCCGCCTCACTAACAAATGTGAGTTGGCAAGTGAACGAAGCGAGGTGGAGGAGAGGCTATGGTCAGTGGAAGGGGATAGTGAGGGGTGGGGGTTTTGGAGCATCGGTTATCTTTGTGTGCCAATGATTTGTTGTTGTACATCTCCAACCCGTTCTACGGGGTGAATATAACGGGGCTGCTTAGGAGATTTGGGGCTTTTTCAGGATACAAGTTGAATCTGGAAAAGAGTGAGTATTGTCTGGTGTTTTCTTTGGGGGTGGGAGCTGGTTGAGGGGGTTACCGTTTCGGGTGACAACTACCCATTTTAGATATTAGGGAGTGCAGGTGGCTTGGGATTGGGCCTGGCTCCGTAAATTGAATTTCACGAGCCTGGTGGGTAAAATCAAGGCGGATTTGCTGAGATGGGACAGCCTTCCCCTATCATTGGCAGGCGATTAAGATGAATATTTTGCCACGGTTGCTATATTTTGATTTCAGTGCTTATCAGTCTTTTTGCTCATTTTTATGGGGGTTGAATGGTTGACTTTTTTGTTTGTTTGGGCAGGTAAGGTAGCAAGGATTCAGAAGACAATGCTTCAGAGAGGGCGGCAGTCAGGGGGCCTGGTCCTTCCAAACCTGTTGCATTATTGTTGGGCAACGAACACTGAGAAGGTGCAGGGTTGGGGTAGGGAGCCAGAGATTTTGTGGGTGAAGATGGAGGCAGGCTCTTGAAGAGGGTCGGGGTTGTGGGCGCTGGCCCTGGCACAACTTCCGTTTGCCCCAGGGAAATATTCAGGGAGTCTGGTGGTAGCGGCCATGTTAAAGATATGGAGGCTATTGCGGCAGCATTTTAAGTTAGGGGTGCGTTCGATGCTGATGCCTATCCGAGGGAAGCATGGGTTTCAGTGGGCGAGGTTGGATGCGAGGTTTCGTGGATGGGAGGAGCGGGGCAGTGATGGAAATGAAGGACTTATTTCTAAAAGGGCAGTTCGCGGGGTGGAGGAGTTGATGGAGATGTTTGGGATTCCACACAGGGAAGCTTTTAGGTATATTTCGGGTGGGATTTTGCAAAGAAGGTATCCCACCTTTCCCAGTGGCGGCGCACTCCTCATTGTTGGAGGGGGTGTTGTCAGTGATGGAGCTGGAGAGGGGGTCAACTCGCTGATTTATAAGAGAATGTTGGAGGGGGAGAGGGTGTTGTTGGAGGGGGTCAAGGCCAAGTGGGAGGAGAAGCTGGGGATGTGCTGGAGGATGGGTTGAGGTGAGAGGAGTTGTGGAAGGCGAATACCTCAATCTCGTGTGCGAGACTGGAGCTGATACAGCTAAAGGTCGTACATAGGGAGCACCTGGCGAAGTTGAGGATGAGCCGGTTGTTTGAGGGAGTGGAAGACATTTGTGGGTAGTGTGGGAGGGGTCCGGCCAATCATGTACATGTGTTCTGGTCCTGCCTGCAGTTGCAGAAATTTTGGAGGTTGTTTTTTAGCACCATATCGTAGATTTGGAGCACAGTTCCCTGGGGGCCATATTTGGGTGTTTGACTTGCCAGAGCTGCAGATGGTCGCAGGGCAGAAGTTTGGCCTTCGCCTCGCTGATTGCTCTCAGGCCGGTCCAAATTGGGGTGGAGGTCAGCTTCTCCACTCTATGCCTCGGTATGGCTGAGGGATTTGATGAAGTGCCTGTATTTGGAGAAGGCTAAGTTTACTTTGAGGGGGGTTAGTGAGGGGTTCCACAAGAGATGGGATTTGTTTATATTTTACTTTAAAGAGTTGGTTTACGTCAACTGCTGGGGGTGGAGAGGGATGTGGGCGGTTTGTTTTGTGTTATTGGGTATTTGAGGGTGGGGGAGCGTTCTTTAATATTATTTTACGATGTATTGTATGTCCAAAATGTTAAAAACCGAATAAAAATATTCAAAAGAAAATAATTTATCTCAACTGTAGAAACAGCATGAAGTTGGAAGACTTTAATTTGGGCAAAGCTAGTTGATTTGCCAGTCCAAAAAAAGGGAAGCGAGATTCTCTGTTTCTCCAGCCGCGTGTTTCTCGGCCGCGCACCGTTCGCTGGCGGCCTGATTCTATCCTCCAGTCGCTTGTCCCATTGAAACCACTGCATGCCGTCTGGAAACCCACTTTCATGAATTCAGACGACCATATAAATCCGGCTGAGGTGTCTCAGGTCCATCCAAGCTCCAACATTTCAACATGATGAAAGCTGTGCCGTATAGGAGTAATGAACCTGAGCTTTTCATTTTTTTTCAAAGATATTTTATTTCAAATATAAATAATAACAACAAAACCACATTCCACCAAAACAGATGTACAAATGTACAGTTTGTACATTTTTCCCCTTTTCATCGTACTTCGAAGCCCTCTTCTGACACCCTGAAGGCAAACCTGATCTTTCCCAACTAGAGAAACCCATACAGGTCTCCCAGCCAGGCCACAACTCCTGGTGGCATATCTGACCTCCAACTCAAAAGAATCTGTCGCTGGGCAATCAGAGAGGAGAAAGCCGCGATATCGACCCCCCTCCCCTCCAGCAGCTCCGTCATCTCCAAAACCCCAAAGATTAGCACCATGGGATCCAGCTTCACCTTGGCCCCATTATCCTGGCTAGAGTCCCAAACACCACCTCCCAGAAGCCCCTCAACATCTATCAACCCCAAAACATGGGAACCTGATTCACCGGCCGCCACCCACATTTCTCACATCCATCTGTTACCCCCAGGAAGAACCCACTCATCCGAGCCTGAGTCATGTGTACCCCGAGCACTATTTTAAACTGAATCAAGCTCATTCTAGCACAGCAGGATGTTGCGTTCACTCGCTGCATCGGCTCACATCAGAGAACCCATCCTATCTACCTCCACAACTCCACCTCCCACTTTTGCTTAATCCTTTCCACCAGCGCCTTACCCTGCTCTCCCAACCACTCATATATGTCCTCTATCCTGCCTTCCCCCACCTCATCTGGGAGCAGCAATTTCTCCAGCAGCGTGTATTCTGGTAGTTGGGGGAACGTCGGCAGCTCCTTTCACACAATGTCCCGCATCTGTTTCCAGGGGCTGCTTAGCACAGGGCTAAATCGCTGGCTTTGAAAGCAGACCAAGGCAGGCCAGCAGCACGGTTCAATTCCCGTAACAGCCTCCTCGAACAGGCGCCGGAATGTGGCGACTAGGGGCTTTTCACAGTACTTCATTTGAAGCCTACTTGTGACAATAAGCGATTTTCATTTCATTTTCATTTCATTCATTTCACCTACCAGTACCTAAACTCACTCCAACTCGGTAACTCTAATCTCTCCCGCAGCTCATCCAACCCAGTGAATTTCCCCTCCGAGAACATATCCTTGACCCACTCCAACCCCATCTCCCTCCACCGCCTATGCATCCCATACATCCCCTCGGTGTAAACCTGTGGTTCCCATAGTGGCATCAATACCAACATTTCCCTACGGTCAATTTATAGCCGGAAAAAGCCCTGATTCTCTCCAACAAGCCCATAATTCTGTCCATGCTTTCCAAAGGGTCCGACACAAACAACAACAGGTCATCTGCATACAGTGATACCCGGTGCTCCCTAACCCCCCTCACAATCTCTTGCCATCAACCGATGCTCAAAGCGCCATCGCCAAGGGCTCGATCGCCTACGGAAATAATAACGGCGACAGTGGGTACCCCTGCCTCGTCTCCCTATGCAACCCAAAATACACCAAACTTGTCTTGTTTGTTCGAACAGTAGCCATGGGGGATGCATACAACAATCGAACCCATGCCACAAATTTTGGTCCAAACCCTAACCTTCCCAGAACTTCAAACAGGTATCTCTACTCTACCCAGTCAAATCTTCTCCACGTTCATGGACACAATCACCTCTGGCTCCCGTCCCCCTGATGGAGTCATAATTACATTCAGCAACCTCCTAATTTTACAAGAGATCTGCCTCCCCTTCACAAATCTGGTTTGGTCCTCAGAAATCACCTCCGGGTTGCACCCCTCCAACCTACATGCCAGCACCTTCTCCAGGACTTTCATGTCTGTGTTTGGCAACAAAATGGGTCCTTCTCCTTTTTCGTGATCAACGAAATCGACGCCTGCGAAAGTGTAGCCCGAAACTCTCCCTTTTCCACCGCCTCACTAAACATACCATGTTGGTGGGCCATCTTTGTCTCAAACTGCTTGTAAAACTCTGCCAGAAAGCCGCCCGGCCCCGGAGACTTCCTCGATTGCATCGTATTAATACACTCCATCACCTCCCTTAACCCAAATGGCTCCTCCAATGCCTGCCTCTTCCTCTCCTCCAACTCTGGGAACTCCAACCCATCCAGAAACCACCCCATGTGCTCAGCCTCTCCCACCGGCTCAGCCCTATATAACCCTTCATGGAAAGCCTTAAAAACCTAATTTATCCTCTCTGGCTCCGACACCAGCTCCCCCTTCTCCACCCTCACCTGCAAAATTTTCTCAATGCTGTCTGACCCTGAAACTGGTGAGCCAACATACGACTCGCCTTCTCCCCATATTCACTGCACCCCCTTCGCCCTCCGCAGCTGCCCACCGCCTTGCCCGCTGTCTAACTGCCCCTGCAACTTCTTCCTCTGTGTCAACACGTCCTTTGTGGGGGCCGCCTAGTATCTCCTGTCCACATCAACTATCTCGCCCAATAACCACCGGTGCTCTCCCTTTCTCCTCAGACCACCGCCTTCAGGGTCTCCCAAAACGTAACTATTATATTACCTTGTGTAATATAGTATGTTACTCTTTTGAACCAGCCGAGTTGATGAAATGAACAGTAGTCTTCTTGTAAAGATAAACTAATTTACTGAGTAATATAAATTATATTTGTGAGTTCTTTTTACTTAATACTCAACTAGTAAACAAATAAAATATAGTAAAGATAACTAACTAACTATACAATATAATAATGAAATAATTTGTAACTTCTCTCTCTCTAGCTATTCTATGTCTTGTCTGTTCACTCTCCTGATGCACACTCTCGTAGAAAGAGCGGGGAAGTCCTTTTTATATCACCTGTTAGTGAGACATCTAGTGTTGAATTGACTGTACTAGTTTTACATACACTGATCATGTATATTGATATGCAGAGATCACGACATCCCCCTTTATTTTTAACATTTTCTTGCAAATATTAAAAGAACATTTTACGTATGAAATGCAGTGTCTATCTTGTAGAGCAATCACTAGAATTATGTAAAGGTTCACAAATTCAGACGATTCGGTCTTCTTCGCCTTGCCTATCTTCTTCATGTCAAAGGTGATGAAGAAGTTTTAATGTCTATGTTGATCATCAAATTTGAATGCAGTTGTGTTCAATTTGTTTCTGGGGCAGCACGGTAGCATACAGGTTAGCACAGTTGCTTCACAGCTCCAGGGTCCCAGGTTTGATTCCCGGCTTGGGTCACTATCTGTGTGGAGTCTGCACGTTCTTCCTGTGTGCGCGTGGATTTCCTCCGGGTGCTCCGGTTTCCTCCCACAGTCCAAAGATGTGCAGGTTAGGTAGATTGGCCATTCTAAGTTGCCCTTAATGTCCTAAAAGGTTAGGTGGGGTTACTGGGTTAGGGGGATAGGGTGGAGGCATGGGGCTTTTTCCAGGATGCTCTTTCCAAGGGCCGGTGCAGGCTCGATGGGCTGATTGGCCTCCTTCTGCACTGTAAATTCTATGGTCTATGGTTCTAAATTGTGTGATTTAAATCAAAATTAGGAAAATTCTTCGTAGTATCTGTCTCTACGATTTCTTCTTCGAATGTTGCCATCTGAAGTTTTTATCAGATAAGATCTTGGAGAGAATTGCCTAATGATGTGAGCAATGTCAGACCAACCACCTTCAGGAAGTCTTAATCTAACTGTATAATTGTCAGATAGAGGAGACAATTCTTTTGAATGTAGAACAAAATATTGCTTTTGTTTCATTTTTTGTGGTTGAGTTTTCTTCAGTCTGATGTTGTTCAGGATCAGAAATGTGTAACTGAGGTAGAGTTGTTTTTAAATTCCTGCTGTATAACATCTGAGATGGCGATAATCCTGTTGATAAAGGTGATGTCCTGCAATTGAGTAAAGCTAGATAGCAAATCAAAAGATTCACAATCTGATTTTTAAGTAGCTGTTTCATAATGTGGACACCTTTCTCAGCTTTTCCGTTGGACTGTGGAAAATGAGGGCTTGCAGTTACATATTCAAAATTGTAATTCAATGAGAATTCTTTCCATTCATGACTCGAAAAACATGGACCATTGTCAGACATGATGATGCGAGGAATACCAGGCCTGGCAAATATTTCTCTGCATGCTTTTATGACAGTGCTGGATGTGATGTCTTTCAATTTCACTAGTTCAGGAAAATTAGAAAAATAGTCAATGACGAGTAGATAATCCTTGCCAAATGAGTGAAAGAGATCAGCACCAACCTTAATCCATGGTGATGTAACTATATCAGGTGGTTGCATTGGTTCTTTGCATTGATGATTTTGATGTGACTGACACGTTGAACATGGTGATATCATGTCCGAGATATCATTGTTGATACCTGGCCAATAGATTGATTGTCTGGCATGACGTTTACATTTCTCAATGCCTAAATGACCCTCATGAAGTCTAGAAAGCATTTCAGACCTCATGCTGTGCATAATAACAATGTGATCTTGTCTCAGCAAAATACCATCCACAATTGGGCAGCACAGTAGCACAAGTGGATAGCACTGTGGCTTCACAGCGCCAGGGTCCCAGGTTCGATTCCCCGCTGGCTCAACTGTCTGTGGGGAGTCTGCACGCTCTCCCCGTGTCTACGTGGGTTTCCTCCGGGTGTTCCGGTTTCCTCCCTCAGTCCAAAGACGTGCAGGTTAGGTGGATTAGCCATGATAAATTGCCTTTAGTGACCAAAAAGGTTAGGAGGGGTTATTGGGTTGGGGGATAGGGTGGAAGTGAGGGCTTAAGTGGGTTGGCGCAGACTCGATGGGTCGAATGGCCTCCTTCTGCACTCTATGTTCTATGTTAATAGTCAGTTCTGACTGAATGCTTTGGTATTGTGGACAATTACCTTTTGGCCATCCATGTTGAAGATGATGTATGACTTTCATCAAAGTCGCATCTTTCAGTGTTTCGATGCAAATCTGTTGTAGTTTTGAATCAGAGGCTGGAAGTAACTCTCTGAATAATTGCAGTTGAGAATCAATACCATTAATCGATTCTTCTTGAAGAATTTCAGTGTTGACTGATCTAGTTAAAGTGTCAGCTATGTCTAACTCTTTACCTGGAGTATATTGTAGAGTGAAATCATATCTTCTCAATTTCATCATCAGACGTTGACGTCTGGGAGTCATATCATTTAAATTTTTCTCAATTATGTTGACAAGTGGGCGATGGTCAGTTTCTACTGTGAACTTGGGTAGACCATAAACATAGTTGTGAATTTGGTAATCCCGGTAACTAGCCCAAGACACTCATTTTCAATTTGGACGTACCTACATTCAGTCATAGTCATGGATCTTGATGCGTAGGCAATAAGAACCCAATTATTGAAATGGTCTTGTTGAAGTAAAACAGCACCTATGTCATTGTGACTTGCATCCGTTGAGATTTCAGTATGTCTTGTACGATCAAAAATGATAAGCATGGAGCTTGTATCAATTGTTGTTTTAGATCTGTCCACTCTTCAGTATGTTTTTCAGTCCAGATGAAATCTGTATTCTTATGATCAGTTGACGTAGTGCAGGTGTTCTATTAGCTAGATTTGAAATGAACTTTCCAAGAAAGTTGTCAAATCCTAGAAAGTGTAAGACTGCCTTCTTGTCTTTTAGAATTTGCATTGCCTTGATGGCTTGCACCTTATCTTCATCTGGCTTGATTCCATCAGCTGTAATGTTGTCACCTAAGAATTTCAAAGAGGAGGTGGCAAACGTGCATTTAGCCTGGTTCGGTTTCAGACCATTTTTGTGTATCCTTTTGAACACCTCCCGAAGATGTTTCAAATGCTCTTCAGGTGTTGTTGACCAAACGATTATGTCATCAACAGAAACACGAACATCTTCAATGTTCTCGGTCATTTGTTCCATTGTATGATGAAAAATTTGCGAAGCTTATATAATTCCAAAGGGCATTATGTTGAAACAGTACCTTCCGAAAGGAGTGTTAAAGGTACAGAGATGTTTGCTGGAGTCCTTGAGTTGCATCTGCCAAAAACCTTGTGAGGCATCAAGTTTAGTAAGAATTCTGGCATTGGCCATTTCTGCAGTAAAGTCTTCCTTCTTTGGCATTGGATAGTGTTCTCTTCTAATATTGTGATTGAGATCTTTGGGTTCCATACAGATTCTAATCTCACCTGTAGGTTTTTTAATGCAGACTAGGGAGTTAACCCAGTCAGTAGGTTGTGTAATCTTCGATATATGATACCTTGAACTTGCAATCTTGTTAATTCAGCCTTTAATCTGTCTCGGAGAGAAGCAGGTACATGTCTAGGTGGATGGATTACCAGTTTGGCATCCTTTTTCAGTTGGATCTTGTACTGAAATGGTAACATATCCATACCTTGAAATAAATCAGGGTATTCAAGGGATTATTATTTAAATGATAAAATATTAAAACATGCTGCTGTGCAGAGAGACCTGGGTGTGCTAGTGCATGAGTCGCAAAAAGTTGGTTTACAGGTGCAACAGGTGATTAAGGTGGCAAATGGAATTTTGTCCTTCATTGCTAGAGGGGTGGAGTTTAAGACTAGGGAGGTTCTGCTGCAATTGTATAAGGTGTTAGTGAGGCCACACCTGGAGTATTGTGTTCAGTTTTGGTCTCCTTACTTGAGAAAGGACGTACTGGCACTGGAGGGTGTGCAGAGGAGATTCAGTAGGTTAATCCCAGAGCTGAAGGGGTTGGATTACGAGGAGAGGTTGAGTAGACTGGGACTGTACTCGTTGGAATTTAGAAGGATGAGGGGGGATCTTATAGAAACATATAAGATTATGAAGGGAATAGACAGGATAGATGCGGGCAGGTTGTTTCCACTGGCGGGTGAAAGCAGAACTAAGGGGCATAGCCTCAAAATAAGGGGAAGTAGATTTAGGACTGAGTTTAGGAGAAACTTCTTCACCCAAAGGGTTGTGAATCTATGGAATTCCTTGCCCAGTGAAGCAGTAGAGGCTCCTTCATTAAATGTTTTTAAGATAAAGATAGATAGTTTTTTGAAGAATAAAGGGATTAAGGGTTATGGTGTTCGGGCCGGAAAGTGGAGCTGAGTCCACAAAAGATCAGCCATGATCTCATTGAATGGTGGAGCAGGCTCGAGGGGCCAGATGGCCTACTCCTGCTCCTAGTTCTTATGTTCTTATTCCTGTAAGAGTTGCTGAATGTCGTCTTTGAGTGTAGTCGACTGACAAGCATTAAGGAAAATTCTTTGAATAAGCTGCAAATCTTTACACGCTTGAGCACCAAGTAAAGAAGAATGAGCATCATTTACTATCTCAAATCTGATTTGTTTGTGAATGTCCCTGTTTGTGACACTCAGGTAATACGAACCATGTGAGAAAATTGGACTGCCACAATAATGTTTTAATGAGCACTCTGGAGGTATCATCCCATAATGACCTTTGATCTTGGACAAGTCCTTGGAATTCAGAAGATTTGCTGAGGCACCAATGTCAAGTTTGAAAGAAATTTGAATTGTGTTAATATATACAGTAGTCATCCATTCGGTGCTATGACGTTGACGCGTTGATCTTTTGTTGCTTGAAGATCCTTTTCATTTTCATGACGAGCTGGCTTTGTTGTTTGAAGATGATTCTTGCTTGCTTGTAGATCATTCTTCATGGACAATTCAACCACACCAACGAAGAAAGTATATTCTAACGAGAAAATGTCATCATCTTTCGTGAAATATTCTTGTGTGTTGATTTCTTCATTTTTGTCCACAGTTCTCACTTTGTAGTATTTTTTCTGTGCAGGAGGAATGTAACTTGCGGATGACTGACAGAGAAGCATAATGGTTTAACTTCTGACATCTCAAACAGCGTTTGCCAAAAGCAGGGCAGTTTCCCTTTAAGTGGCCGTTGCCACACCTATGACACGTAATCATGGTGTCTTTGTGACGTATTAGTGACGTTCACGCATGCAGACCTCTTCTTCTATGTCTCGCATTTCTGTGTGTCGTGCGCATGTCCTGAGCCCGAAAATGCGTCCGCGGGATAGCTACCATTCCTCACAGTTTTCTGCTTTGCCTGCGACACCATTTTGATTTTCTCTGCCTCGTGGTAGAGATTCGTGCCTTTTTCCTTGGGATAAAATGCTAAATGTTGACTTTTGGTCTGTTCCACGGAGATGCATCTATTGCGATTTGCAACGTTAAATCATTTTGTCGAATTAAAGCTTCTCTGACAGTATCATCAAGTATGCCATAAACAATTTGGTCCCTCACAAACGAATCATATGAAATTTGAATATTTCTAAAATTTCATTAGTTTGCATTTTGCAATGTTCATCGAACTTCGCGATTACTTGATCAAACTTCGATTTATCCTCACCAGCAGCAAAATTAAACGAATTGAAGATTTTGATTGCTTTCTGTCCTGCTAGGGACAGAAGTAAAGCAATTTGCCTTGCATCTGATGCAGCGTTTAAATCACTAGCTTCTAAATAGAGCTCAAACTGTTGTTTGACTAACTTCCAATTCAAATTAAGACTACCAGTGGTCTTTAGATGTCTGGGTACTTGAACCTGGTCCATCGAAAAGTTGATTTCGTCAAAGATTCCGATGTTATGATGACTTCTTCAGTTGAATAGTTGAGTCCGATTTTTCTTCTTTTTTGTTCAAATGTTTTACTAATCTTTCTTAAGAGCATAATTCACTTTGGTACCATGTTATATTACTTTGTGTAATATAGTATATTACTCTTTTGAACCAGCCGAGTTGATGAAATGAACAGTAGTCTTCTTGTAAAGATAAACTAATTTATTGAGTAATATAAATTATATTTATGCGTTCTTTTTACTTAATACTCAACTAGTAAACAAATAAAATACAGTAAAGATAACTAACTAAACAATATAATAATAAAATATCTTATAACTTCTCTCTCTCTAGCTATTCTATGTCTTGTCTGTTCACTCTCCTGATGTGTACTCTCTTAGAAAGTCCTTTTTATATCACTTGATAGTGAGACATCTAGTGTTGAATTGACTGTACTAGTTTTACATACACTGATCATGTATATTGATATACAGAAATCACTACAGTAAACATTCTGGTTGAGCTCCACATAGTTCTTAATCACCACTCTCGCCTTCCCACAAAACTCCTTATCAGTCAAAAGTCCTGAGTCCAACCTCCACCTCGGCCTCTGCACCTGACCTGAACAAAACTTCACATTTAACCAGTGCGCCGCATGGTCTGAGATCACAATAGCTGCATATTCCGCCCCTACCATCCCCATCAGCACTGTCTGGCTCACCACAAAAAATATCAATCCAAGAATTCACCCTATGCATCTGTGAGAAGGAATACTCCCTTCATCCCGGGTTCCTGAACCTCCACGGATCCCTCATCCCTATCCTTTCCATGGACCTTCTCAGCTCTTTCGCCATTCTCGACCTTCCCATCGACTTAGGGCTCGACCTATCCAACCTCAGCTCCATTACACAATTAAAATCCCCCCCCATGATCAACTGGCGAAAGTCCAGGGCCGGGATGCTCCGCCCTGCTTTGCCACATTTCTGCCTCACCATGCCGGCGGGATGCTCCGTTATGCCGACTAGTCAATGGGGTTTCCCATTGTGGGGCAGCCAAAACGGAGCATCCCACCGGCGAAGAATTTGCTTCCAGTAACCTCTTTACAAAAACCAACATCGTCCCAATTAAGCGCATACACCTTTACCAACAGCACTGGCATCTCCTCTAATATCCCACTCACTATCACATACCTCCACCCCTGGGTCCCCCACCACCCTGGCCCCTGTAAACCCCGCTTGCTTGCTCAACAAAATAGCCACCCCTTTGACTTCACGTCAAACCCTGAGTGAAATTCTTGCACCACCCATCCCTTCCTCAGCCTCATTTTATCTTTCACCCGGAATTCATCTCCTGCAAGAAAATGGCCTCCGCTCTCAAGCTCTTCAGGAGTCCAAACACCCGGGACCTCTTGACCAGCCTAGTCAGCCTGCAAGCATTCTATGGCGCGATTCTCATTGGAGGTCTAAGCCTCCACCCCCCACTTGTGTCCGCCATCACCACCCCTAAGCTCCGCCTTGCCCTTTCCCACTCTAAACCGGGCCCATCCAAGATGGCGCCCCCCCACCCATGACCACACTCATCCGAACCTGAGCATTTCAATCTACATTTTCATATGATATTCAAGGAAAATCACACTGACATTTTACACAGTAATTTTGTATCCAAACAGATTAATAAAATTATATAGAATTTACAGCACATAAACAGGCCATTAGGTTTAATTGGTCTAGGTTGATGTTTATGAACTGTGCAAGCCTCCTCCCACTTCTCTTCATCTGACACTACCAGCATCTATCTTCTATTCCTTTTTCCTTCACGAGTTTGTTCAGTTTATCCTTCAGTGATTTGACTCTGTGTTAGTTAGTTCCACATTCTAATCACTCTCTGGATAAAGAACTTCCTTCTGAATTTCCGATTGAATTCCTTGGTGACCGTCTGGAACGTACGGGGGTTGAATGGCCCAGTGAAAAGATTGAGAGTATTTTCTCACCTTAAGAGCTTAAACTCCGATGTGGTGTTTTTGCAAGAGACTGATTTGTGGGTCAGGGACCAGGCCAGGCTGCAAAAGGGGTGGGTAGTACGGGGGCTGGATTTTCCGCCCCACCACATTTCTACCCCAACCCGCCAGCGGGATTCTTCGTTACGCCAGCCGGTCAATGGGGTTTCCTACTGTGCGGCAGCCCCACGCCGTCGGCAAACCCCCGGGCACCGGCAAAACGGAGAATCCCACCCCAGGTTTTTCATTTGGATTTCAATGGTAGGGTCAGGGGCGATATTAATTTAAAAAGGGTTCAATTTCCTGCCTCTAAGATTTTCAACGGCAGTTATGTTATTGTCTGTGGTTGTCTGGTGGGCATAAAGGTGATTATGGTTAATATTTACGCCCCGAACTGGGACTATACGAAGTTTATTAATGACCTGCTGGCCTCCCTCCCCAAAATAGACTCACATCAGCTCATTTTGGATGGGGACCTAAACTGTGTCTTGGATCCTAGATTGGATAGTTCCAAGTCCAAATCTCTTACTCCATCAGGGGGGACAGGGTTTTGTTGTCTTTCATGGAGTCAAACTCACCTCCCATGCAGTGGGAGGCTCTTAATGTGGTCCTCTGGGGATAAATTATCTCCTATAAAGCGCATTTGGTGAGGACAGCGAGGGTGGAGCAGCAGAGGCTGGTGGACTCCATTCTTGAGGTGCTCACTTGACCCTAAACTAGAGTTGCTGGCAAGTAGGAAAAAGCTGCATACACAGTTTGAACTATTGTCGCCAGAGAGAGCAATATGGCCATTTGCAAGTTTCAAGGGGCATATTTTATGAATACGGGCAGAAGGCTAGTCGCCTTTTGGCTCACCAGCTTTAATGGCAGGTGGCCTCCTTGGAGATACACAGATACACAATTTGAGCAGTAACCTGGTTTCCGTGCCCCCCCCCCCCCCCCCCCCCCCCCCAGGTTAATGTGCCTTTTGAATTGTTCTATCGTGATTTTTATGGATTGGAGCCTTCGGCGGATGGATCGGCCATGTCTGACTTTGTGGACAGCCTAATCATCCCAACTGTGAAGGGGAGAGGAGCAATGAGTTGGAATCCCCATTAAACGCTGATGAAATTATAAAATGCATTGGTTTTATGCAGACTGGCAAAGCCCCTGGTCCAGTTGGCTTTCCAATTGAATTCAATGAGGTCCTGGGAGCAGCTGCTGTCTTTAATTTTGGCCCTGTTTAACGACTCCTTATCCCGGGGATCGTTGCCCTTTACCCTCACACAGGCCTCTTTCTCTTTAATTCGTAAGGACAAAAACCCAACAGAGTGCGGTTCATACCAGCCTATCTCACTGTTGAACGCGGATGTCAAGTTCTTTGTCAAGGGTTTGGTGCTGATACTGGAGTCCTGCCTCCCAAATGTAATCTTGGAGGATCAGAGGATTGTGAAGGGTCGACAATTGCCAATATACATTACCTGTTAAATGTTTCTCCTCCTCGGTGCCTGAACCGGAGGTGATTGTTTCCCTGGATGCCGAAAATGCATTTGATAGAGTGGAGTTGGAATATCTATTTGAGATT